>NC_138077.1:133397120-133997120 GCF_964212035.1 Myotis nattereri | reverse complement strand
GTGTATGTTAAAAAAAAAAATTGCACCATCCTGGCATGACAAGTAATCACTTCTCCTATGGAGACCATTCAGCTAAGGTTGTATTCTGAATGTAGCAACTTCGCATTGAATGAGGGAAGACCTTGTGCATAAGTACATGTTCTAATATTAGTTTGTTACCAAGTTTTCTTTTTTTTCTAACCTCCTAAACGTATTTTCGACTTGTTTCTTTTTAATGTGTTTTTAGAAAATAAAACTTGAACTACATCAGTTAAAACAACAAATAATGGTAAGATCCTTATTCCTATTTGCTTGCTTGTTTATAATTACCTAAGCTTAATAATAAATATAATGTTACAAATACTTTATATGTTCTTAAAAACTTAATTCTATGTTAAATGTTTGTGTGATATGCCTCAAAGGTACACATTGAAAGATTTAGCTAAAAACACAGCCAATGAGTAAATTACTGATGTGTGTCACTAAATTCATTAAGAAAATTGTGTTCTAGAAGGAATTAAGTCATTTTTAAATAAGAAATTCTCTAAAGTAGCCAAGTGGAACCCTTATATTCTCTTTAAAGGGTTCTCACATGTCTTTAGAGAATTACATGTGATTTTAAAATGATTAGCCCTGTGCCAGTTTGATTTTTTTAAATGGCAAGGACATTGATGTGAAAGAAGAAAAGATTTTGATGAGTGTCAGAAAGAGGGCTGTATTTAAATAAGACTGTAATATTTTACTTCTTTGAATCCATCTCTGCTTTCCAAAGTTGTCCAAGAAACAACTTTAATCATAAATTCCACAGGCTATTATCTTGGGAAGTTTGAAATAAAAAGCAACAGTGACCCATGCTGGGCTCATTTAAGCATAAAAGGGAATTATTTCTGTATATATTGGAAAGTCCCAAGCAGGGCTGACTCCAGATGTGGATTGGCCAGAGTCTCCCCAATCACTGGTCCCCAGCTCTGTGAGCACCTGGGCTGACCCCTTACTTAGAAGAGTGGAGGCAGCTTCCACAGGCTTCACACACTCAGTGGGTTTTAATTTCTTACTTTGGATTTCTTTCTTTCTTTGTTGTTTGCCCTCCTACTAGGATGAAGTGGTCAAGGTCCGCACAGATTCCAAATTAGACTTCAATCTAGAAAAGAGCAGAGTAAAAGAATTGGTATGTTCCCTTATTAAAAATAGAGTATGAATTAAATTTTTTGCAGGATGGAATGCTTGGTCAAGTCTAAGTTTATACACAGTTCACAAGTACTATTAAATATTTCATTATTAAGACAGTTTTTTCTTTATTTTAATTATATTTTGGAGTAGGGCTTAAATTTGATGCTTTCATAAGTAACATTAAAATTAAAATGTTGCCCTGGCCAGTGTGGCTCACTCGGTTGGAGTATCGTCCCATACACAGAAGAAATGGTGATTTGACTCCTGGTCAGGGCACATACCCAGGTTGCAGGTTTGATCCCTGGTCAGGGAGCGTATGGGAGGCAACCAATCAATGTCTCTCTCTCTCTCTCTCTCTCGCTCTCGCTCTCGCTCTCGCTCTCGCTCTCGCTCTCACTCTCCCCCCCCCCTCGCTCTCTCTCGCTCTTGCTCTCACTCTCTTCCTTCCTCTAAAAAACAAAACAACAACAAAAACTTTAAAGTTAAAATATTGGTCAAATAAGTTTGAATCCTTTTTTGTTTCAGAGATACTAAATTATGTATCACTTAGATATTAATAAAGAAATTAAACTCAATCTTGACTTGATAGTAAATAATATTAAATTTTATACCATAATTCAAGATTTAAAAATATTTCCCTTTTATCTTTTTCTTTAATAGAGAAATCGCAATGACTTTACTATATTATTTTGAAATGCAAATTCTAAATGAGTAAGTTATGTTAAATTGAAACTTTTAATTAGGAAAGTTAGTGCTGCACATTTGTTACCAAAAAGATAAACTAAGAAAACTGGAAATACAGCTCTGTTGCCCTTGCTTTTTCAAAGATAATGCATATAAATACAATATTTTTTCCCTCAGAGCTTTTGCAGAATCTTTTTTTTTTAACTGAGGTGTAATTGACATATATTAGTTTCAGGTGTACAACATAATGATTTGATATTTGTATATATTGCAAAATGATCAACACAGTAAGTCTAGTTAATATCCATCACCATATTACGTAGTTAAAAAATTTTTTCTTGTTATAAGAACTTTTCAGATTTACTCTCATAGCAACTTTCTAATATACAGTACAGTATTATTAACTCCAGTTGCCCTGTGGTACATTACATCCCCAGGATTCATTTTTTAACTGCAAATTTGTACCTTTTGACTCACTTCACCCATTTTGCTCACCCTCCATCCCTCGCCTCTGGCCACCATTAATCTGTTCTCAGTATCTGTGAGCTCCTGAGTTTTCTTGTTTTTTTTTCAGATTCCACATGTAAGTGAGTTTATACAGTATTTGTCTCTCTGTCTGACTTAGTTCACTTAGCATAATGCTCCCAAGGTTCATCCATGTTGTTGCAATGGCAATATGTTCTTATTTTTTATGACAGAATAAGATTTCATTTGAGATATATACTATGTACCTCACATTTTCTTTATCCATTCACCCATCAATGGGCTCTTAGGTTGCTTCCATACCTTGGTATTGTATGCTGCTATGAACATGGGGGCAATAAATTGTATATTTTAATCTTTATGTGTTGGCTTGCCTCTGATTTTTAACCCATCTATCTTCTTATTCAGTCTTTATTTGGATTTAATAACATTCAGGAGATACCTTTTTTATTCTTAGCATAATGAGTAAGGGCATATAAAGCACTTTTCACTAACATAGAATTGGATACACATGCAGAAACTGAGTTCTCAAAATTTGTTCATTCTCATTTTTCACAATGTGCTTTCAACTAAAATATGCTACGCTGATAAATGAAACTAACATTGCAACACAAACAAGTATTTCACTATATTTTGGAACTGGGTATGGATTCAATAGTTAAGCTAAACTTTATCATACCAAGTAATTATTATTCTGTTCATATTACCCGTTTTCTAGTCTTAAAACGTTTATAACCATGAAGATTAAATCATTTAGTATCACTAAAATACTTAGTGATCACTAGCATATGACTATATCTGGAAGAGGAGAGACTCTTTTGGTTACCTTTGTCCTTATAGTTTGTGTACTTAACAAATTTTCTGAATTCACTTTGTTAAAAATTTTGTTTGTTTATTTTAGAGAGCAAGGGTTGGGGGGGAGAAACATAGATTTGTTGTTCCACTTATTTATGCATTCTTGTAAATGCCCTGACTGGGGATCAAAACCGCAACCTTGGCATATGGGACAGTGCTCTAACCAACTGATCTACCCGGCCAGGGCTGAATTCACTTGATTTAAGAAGATGCCTGTTGTTAACCAAGCTGGGAAGAAATATACCTAGAAGATTGGGAAATATGGGATGTGAGCCTGGATTAAAGCCTGTGAGTTTATATGATTTACTGATCTAGCTGAGAAGTTGTTCTTGGCGATCCTAAACTTAGATTATTCTGAAGTGCAGGACAGTAGCATAATATTATGCAGCTAGTATGCATTTAACATGCTTTGATGAAAATGAGTTATTTGACTCTCTCATTCCCTTGTTTAATAAAGTTGTAATATTGTGCCAATTACATTAACTCGGGTGATATTTACAGCCAGTTTCAAACGTACTATGGCAAGTGAACTGTTTTGGGATACAAGAAGATGGGACTTATTTTAAAAATCATGGCAATATCAAGATATGTAGGCTTTTCTTTTCTCTTGTGGCTGAATCAATATTGACTTACTGAAGGCCAGAATTTAAAGGTGTGAAGAAAATCCAGTTCCCCCTGCCTCTGGTGGGGATCAGATGCATAGCTCTCTCCTGGTCTGAAGCCCTGGCATTTAAAGACAGAGATGAGCATTCATTGGTACTATGACTAGTCCTTAGTTTGGGGTTTGGGGCTTTTTCTTCTTCATCTTCTTCTTCCTTCTTCCTTGTTCTTCTTTTTTTTTTAATTTACAAGTAATGCTGTTGTAGTCCCAGGGGAAATTTTTCTTAGAATTATTCCCCACTTTTCAACTCTCTTGTCAAAGCCAAAACACGTATGACTCCGCATCCATCTAAATTGGTCCCTAGAGTGCCGGTATGAGAGTGGGAGGGACCTAGAGACATCACAGCTAAGAAATGAAAAGAAAAAAACAGAGAGAGAAAGGTGAAGGCTGACAAAAGGGAGTCCAGATACTGGAGTGATGAGTGAATATAAATAAGAAATCTCAAAAAAAATAGATCTGAAGGAAAGGGTCACGTAGACTCCTTTATCCTGGAGGCAGTTTCTAGTGTTACATATTCTTGGAAGTAGTGAGACCAGAATATTTGAGATACTAGTGGAGGAGGAGAGGAGAGAGAAAGAAATCAGAATCTGACCTATGTGACATGTTTGTTTCAGTATTCATTAAACGAAAGGAAGCTGCTGGAAATGAGGACAGAAATGGTGGCATTGGTAAGAATTGAGACCGACTTTTCTTGGTCATTTTATTCATCTCTGCTTCATCCTGTGCATTGTTACTGCTATTTGTAGTGATGTATTATAGGAAAATATGTGCAGGTTTAATGTCATAGAATTTTTTAAATTGTTGTAAAATACACATAAACAGTACCATTTTAATCATTTTTAAGTATATGTCATTAAGTACATTCACGTTATTATGCAACCTTCACTACCATCCATACACAGAACTCTTTTCATGTTGAAAAACTGAAGGTCTCCCATTAAACAGTAACTTCCCCCCGCCCCAACCCCTGACTACCTCTATCTACTTTCTGTCTATGAATTTGACTAATGTAGGTACCTCATTCAAGTGGGATTATACAGTATTTATCCTTTTGTGACTGGCTTATTTCCATTTAGCATAGTGTCCTCTAGCTTCATCCATATTGTAGCATGTGTCAAAATGTCCCTTTTATAGTTGAATAATAATTAGATGGATACACCACATTTGATTATTCTGTCTCTGGACAGTTGGGTTGCTTCATCTGGTGGCTGTTGTGAATAATGCCACTATGAACATGGGGATACAAATATCTGTTGGGGTCCCTGTTTTCAATTTTTTTTTTTTTTTAGCATATACCTGGAAGTGGAGTATCATAGGATTTTTTTGCATTTAACCAACTACTTGATTATCATAATAAAGTTTAAACCTCAGTGATTTAAGAATAATAAGGAATGGACTTTTTAAATTATATTTTTAATTAATGGCATGCATTTACTTCTTTTTCATTCTGTATTACTTGGAACCTCTGAAACTCACAGGAGATTTCCATGAGAGAATATTGGAATATTCCTCTGGAATACTTTTCTGTTCATCCAGGCTCTTGTTTTTTTATTTGTTGCCTGAATTGTTAGCCATAGGGAACTACTTACCTGCCCTAGAATTTTTAGTGACGCATTTCTAGTGCTTTGATGCATTAGTGAAGTATGACAACCCCTTTATAACATCAGCCAAACTCACCATCCTTTTGGGGTAATTATGTATCTAGTTTGACTGTTATATTTGAGAAAAACACAAATAGGCCTTTGGTATAGCCAAGCCTCATAATAATAATAAAACACTTGGTGTTTGAACTATAAAAGAAGAAAACTTTAAAAAATGTGAATAGAAACAGTGTCAAGGCAAGCACTGTTCCTTTTAAATTATCCAAGATTCTTTTCATTTTTTAAAACATTTTTGTATGCTTTTCATTAAGGCGAACTTAGAAGGGTGGAGCATATTTATTGCCATTAAGAACAGACTGGCTTCATAATGTTAACATTACTTGCAGAGCAATTTTACGTAGATTATCACACTGGATTCTCTAGCCTGTGTGGAGGCAGGACTAATGGTTTTTTGTTTGTTTTTTTCCTTTTTTTTCAAACAGAAAGAAACAGGCCTAAGTATATTAAAGGCCCTGACCAACGCAACATAGCATGAGGATAGTAGAACTAAGACTAAAGCCTAAGTCTCGTTAATCTTACCCCAGTCCCCCTTGACTGCACCTTGGTGGGCAGGAACTCAGGACTGACAGCAGAGGGGACGGTATATCCCAAATGGTGTAATGCTGCGAATCTCTTTGTTTTAAAAGCATGCCCAGCAAGATCGGGCCGTCACCCAGACAGACAGGAAGATAGATACTGAGGTTGCTGGCCTCAAAACCATGCTCGAGTCGCACAAGCTTGATAATATTAAATATTTAGCAGGTAAGCTGTTTTATATCTAGGTAATTGCAACAAGCTGACAATAAAATAAATAAATTTTATAAAATAACTTGGATAGATATTGCATTTCATTGATTCTAACACATATTTTTTCATATTTTAATATCTTTGAATTTGGCAAGCTTCTTACATTTCCGATAGACAGTATCATATTGGCAATTTTTTCTTAGAAGTAAATAAAATGGTGTACTTTACAGTCAATGGAATCTTAAATCTGATAAGATACTATCATTGAATTACAGTTATTTAAAAAATTTAAAGTGGAATTCAAGACGGAATATTGGGTGGATAGAACGAAAAGTTTTTAAGTTGTGTTCTTTCTTCTTCTATTGGTGACCTTCCTCATAAGGAGGTATTTGCAATTTTTGAGACAAAACGGGGAATAAAGCTTCATATACAAAAAAATTAGCCATTATTTTAACTCAAATTTAGTATGTTGGGTTCATCAATATTTTAAAGGTACAATAGTATTAAGAAGTGACATTTTGCTCATAAAACGAAGGCTGTGTCCCTTCCAGTACATATACATGTGCTTTGTGACCACAGACTTTGTGATTTTAAACTCTTATTGAAAGTTCTCTTGATTATTTGATACATTTGTCCTTGAAAAATGATGATTTCAAGGTGTGGGGGTTTTTTATGGGCAGGTGTCTCGTGGGATGTGGCACATCAGTGAAGAAGTTTCTTAATGTGTGGTTTCCCCCTTGTTAGATAGGTGGATATGTTTTCTTAATAAAGAGATGTTCTCTCAGGTAACTATTAATATAACTAATACTGTGCTTAATTATTCTTTTTTACAGGGTCTGTTTTTACATGCCTAACAGTAGCTCTGGGATTTTATCGCCTGTGGATATAATAAAGTGTATATTTAAAGAGATCTCTATTGTTTTGCCTTGAGAATACCAGATTGTTGTGCTCCCCTACCCCTCGTTTCAACTTTTAACACCGATTTTTACTTAAAGCCTATTATTTATTTTATGCAAATGATGGACTATAACCAACACAAAGAAGTCAGGAATTTCACAGTTGCTCCTTTTCTCCTTTCTGTTTGGTTGACTTTATAACGCTGAGTGGCGGTGGACAAAACACGGAAGACTCCACTCAGCTGGATAGGTGAACTCGGCCTAACCTGTGGGACACAGCAACAGTAAATATTTGTGTAGCTACCATTGTAATCTTTTGTCACACAGAGGACTTGGGGTCTCCGTTTAAAAGGCACATTGGCTTTACTGAGCGCTGAAGAATCACAGAAAGTAAACCAAGAGCACCATATCCTCTTCACCTGTCCGACCTTATCATCAGCGTCCCTAATGAAACCGCTGTACTTTACTTCCAAAGGAGGGTTTTTTCTTTCAATTGCCATTGTTTTAGTCAGTTACTGTTATGGGTATTTTTATGTGCCTTCAGGCTAGAAAATCTCGTTGCCTGGTGAGGTGTTGTAATTGTAATGGGGACTCTTGTACTTGTGGGTTTCTCTCCCTTCCTCTCTCTCACTGGGCCCTTCCTTCTTCCCCTCCCTCCTGATTGGAGAGCTATGGTCACACTCCACTGTACCATCCTGGAAAACTTGCTGATTCTCAGCGTGGACGTCTACTTCAGTTTGTGGGATGGGGTCTGCTTCCTTCTCTCGTCTTCTGCCTTTTATACAAGGGAGGCAGTCTGTGGCAGCATCTGGATATTTAGAGAGTGTGTGCACTTTTAGAAATGGCCCATTACAAGCTCAAATCCTAGGCTTTCAAAATTAGAAAACTCATGCCAGCTATCATCTGAGTTTAGGTTGATTTCTTTGGTTATTAAAGATACTCTCATATCTACCTTACCTCTATATTTAAGACAAATAAATTCCTAGATAAAAGGGTATTTTGAGAAAGCACCATCTCAAAAGCATCCTATTGGAATGGCTGGCAGGTAGGAGAAAATGAGCTTTTTAGACCGGATGACATTGGTAGGACCTTTGCTGTCCTCCACATGCAGACGTGTACGTAATCTGGTACAGTGGAGAGACCACGTTGAGACCATCTGATCAGACTGGTAGAATGAATACCCACTATCACTGTTCCAACCACACTGGTTAAAAAAAAAAAAAAAGTCACCTGTTGTCCTGTGGATGTCATTTCTAAACTTCGGAAAGTGTAAGCTGTTGCCTTTTTTAAAAAAACATTTGTGTAGCACAAAGATTCTGAATTCCAAATAAGTCTGAAATTCAGTCGAGTACTTTTGCATTAAGTGAATAACAACTTAATCTTTTCAACTAGATTTAAAATGACTTAACTGCTTCATAAAATATTTTATCAATATATTCTTCTTTCAGAGAAGGATCCCCAGAAAATGCTGCACATGTAGCAATTGCCTTAAGTAGTAAAGACTCAAGGACATGACATCCCATTAAGACCACAGTTGCAACTACTTAATAACTTTGGTTGCCAGAGCTCAGAGAAAAGGCGTGGAGTACAGACACTCCTCCAAAATAAAGAGCACCCAAGGGAGAAAGTGTTCTATGTGATTATGTTTCAAAGCAGACATCAACTTGTACAGGTTGAAAACAGTGAAGTGGCCTTATATTCTGATAAAATATTTTTAAGGTAACATTCAGTGGGGTGACTTTCTTTCATGGGCCAAAAGGAGTCCAAGTCAGCGGTCGCCAACCTCTCGGACCTCGTGGACCACCAGTGATCTGCGGACCACCGGTTGGCGACTGCTGGTCCCAATGACATTCCTACTGCTGATAGTGGGCTGCATCAGCCCTTCACGTATTTGGGCCGTTGATTTTGCTGTGGAGTCAGCCCTCTGCAGTACAGAGCAGCCTCTTTTACCCCTCCGCCTTGGGAACAAGAGCTCTCCTTTGATGGAGGGATTGCGTGCTGATGTGGAAGTTCAGAGGGTTCGGAATGATGTTCCCTTTATTTAGTCAAGTATATTCTACTTGAAAAGCATATGGGCCAAAAATACAAGTGTCCCTTTCCCACTGCTAGCCCAGATATTGTGAACAGTGTAAGCATGCCGTGAAGACGGGACACCGTGTGACAACTTCCTAAGCCCGCTCGGCTTGGCAGGCTTCAGATCACTTTAGGAAATGAAGCATTCGCACTCAGAAGGGGGCAGATGCCTGGCAAGGCTTCAGAAAATCTGTGTCTAGCCCTGGGGAAATTAACCACAGGTAGCTCCTGAAGCTTACCTCTCAAGCACAGGTGCCTAAGGTACAGATGCCTGAAGCAGAACCTCACAGATGGAAACTGTTTCCTTGTACTAATTGCTCCATTCCTAAGGGCTCCTCTGCATTCCTACCGTCTCCTCCCCCTTTATCTTTTTGAAAGAGCTGAACTCCATTTCCTCTTCTTATCTGCCCCATTAATAAGCAAACCCTGTTTGTGTGTGCAGTTCTTACAAGAGACATGAATTTTTGGTTTTCTAGCTAAATATCTGACAAAACTAAATCTGAATGTATTCATTTTTCCCCTTAAGTATGCTAAGTGCCTCAGGTGAGAAGTCACAAATTCATGAAGAAAGGCTTGATGACCAAAACCACGAGTCTTGCTGGGATTTGTCTCTGAACATATTAAAAACCAAAACCCTGCACCACTGTGAACGTGATCCTGACTGGACTGTCTTGGGCTCAGCTCTGCTTTTCCCTCCGCAGCCCCACTCAGTGACATGGTCCCACTTCGTTCTGGTCGCCTCCAGCCTCGCCGCTTGTTAGTTAACCGTGTCAGCATCAGCAGGCATTCCTCTTCCCTCACCCTAGTGTTTCTCTTCCCCTACCCTCATGTGCTATGTTCTGAGAATTCTGGCCTCATTTCTGAACAGAGACACAGTGGTACTAGAGCACTCATAGAAAACTCTGACTTTAACGTACATTTACCAAATTTGTGATTTTTCTGACACTACAGCAAAAACATGTTAATCGGAAATAATTCTTTATGTATATAAAATGTTTGAGAATGTTTAGCCTTTTATTGGAATTTATTTGGGAAATACCCTTCTACAGATTTACGCTTATTATGTTCCTCTGATTATAACCCAAATAATTTCTTAACCCTTTCATTACTTATGCAAATATTCAGCTATCCTTTATGATATATTAGAGTGGGTATAACATTTTTATCATCTAAAATAAAATATTTAATTCTCTCTGTGTTACTAACACACTTTTCTATTTGTTCAAATTGAATCTGAACACTAGAACTTCGCCTACACTGTATTTCAACTGTTATTCCCTCCCATTGTATATGATAACACAAATATTATAAGAAAACCTAGTATCTAAAAATTTGAATTTGCATGAAAGACATTTGAAAGTAAATATTTGATTTACAAAATAATTTTTTATTTTTCAAAACAATTCTTTTGGCATGTTCGTGGGAAACACTTGACTTGTTTGAGGGGAAGTGGGGTATATACTAGTACACAAGTTTTTTAAAATAGCTGAAGATTCAGGTTGCAAATGATAGAACCTAAATCGAACCAGCTTGAGCAAAGAGGCAATGCTTTTTTGACTTACGTAATCAAAGTTCAGGAAGAAAAAAACCAAAACACCGTCACTTCTCCGTACCTCTTACCACTCCCTTTTCTCCAAGCGGGCCCAGTTCTCTCAGTCCACCTTCAAGTGTGGCGAGTCGGAAATAGCCAGCAGGTGCGCTACAAATTCACGGTTAGAGTTCCACTTTGCAAAAGCCTGGAAGGAAGTACCCCTACGGTCCGTTCCTTGCAGGCTTCTTCCCTGAGGACCTGTGAGCAAATGTCCCACCCCTGGAGAATCAGCTCTGCAGTCAGCCTGCCCTGGCTGATGTTTGCAGCAATAAACGTCTCCTCAGGAGAAACTCAAAGGAACACCTTGGCAAGACAGATACATGGCAAATAGCCTGGAAATTGATTTTAGATACATTTCATTTTCTCTAATCAGAACTCTTTTACCAAAATTACAGTCAAACTAAGTAGATTTGAGGATGAGCTGTTAAGTTTCTCCAAGGCACTAAATGATTTGCAAACTCAGTCTGTGTTTAAAATGGTGTGCCGTGGTTAGAAGGTCATCTATCCACATTTCTCACCTGGATTCCACTCAGCTGTGGTGTGTGGACCAACTCAAAAACATTTCCTTTGCTTTGGGGCTTTGGTTTCTTTCCAAATAAAATTTCTAGAAGCTGCATTCTCTCTGGAATCAACCTCTGGCATTCCACAGCAGAGCTTCACCACGCAGTGGTGTCTCTACCTTAACTGCAGTTTCCACACAAAGATCAGACTGGGAACCGGGAGAGGGGTCATAGAGCCACTGTCAACCTCACGGGTCTGAGGTTTGGTGCCCTTAAAGAGGGAACAGTAAGCTTGTCTTGTACATACAGATACGCAGGTAACTGTTTTTTAGACCAATACTGAGTAATAAGAAGTTGAAATACTTGGGCATTTTACAAGGTCCTAACTTTTCTGTTTATACTAACCTGTGTGCGTGTGCGTGCGTGCGTGCATGTGTATACTCTGTTTCAGTAAACCCCAATCAGTGGCTTATGATTTTGAAGTTTCAGGTCAGTGTAACACTAAAGCCCAGGAAGCTGCACTCCATTCCGGGTAGTGTGTCATTTCTGAAGTTACTGTCTTGAGAAATTTTTCAAAACTTCCCTCCTCAGCCATTTAGATTGGACAACACCCATTCGCCAGGAGAAAAGACAGCTGCTTGGGGGTGTCTTGTGCCTTCCGACATGAAAGTCAGGGTCTGCCTAACATAGAAGTGGGGTTTTTTTTGTCTTTACCATTTCTCTTTAATTTTACAGTAATTTATGGTTTGGATGAACCTCACAGCAACCCAAGCCAATGCTGTAACAGGCACTGTCTCTCTCAGACCTCAAGAATTGCTATCTGAAAACCTCAGTGGGAAGACTGTGGGGCAGAGACGGAAGCCAGAGATCAAGACAGTCTGAACCCATGCGAGCACTTGTGCATGTTTTCATTGCATTTGTGTCAATTGGCTGCTTTCAACTGCAAGTAACAAAACAAACAGTGCTTGTGCCTAATGACTTCAATTCTTACTTGAGTCTAGAAATAGGTGATCCTCAGGGTTGGGTTGGCAGCTCACTGTTGCTTTCAAGAACCCATCTCTTTTCATCTTTGGCGTTTTTACCTTCCTCTATTTGTTAGCTTTCAGCTTCAGCCTTGGTCACCAACCTACTCACGATATTGCTAGCACAACTCCAGGCAGCACGCCCTCGCATGGCAGCATCCAAAGGAAAAAGAGGTGGGAAAGAGCTCTTTTCAGATGTCTCCTTTTAATCAGGGAGAATGCTGTTCCCCTCCCGCAGAAATCCCCTTATGTCTCGGGCCAGGACTAGGTCACTAGAGCAAGACAGGTAGCAAAGGGGAATATTTCAATTCTTCAGCCCCTCTGGTAGGATATGGTCAAGGAAGAAAGAGGCTAGAAATGGATGTTGGTTGGCATTCAACAGTGTTGGTTACAATGTTCATGAAAATAAAAAACAGGCTGCACTCTGAAGAGAGCCGTACAACTAACTTGGAGTGACCACCCTTTGGTGACTAGAAACAGTCCAGAATATCCTTTCCCTTTATTACTAATAACGTGGGAATTTTAGTCTGTGGTGCGTAATATTTTTACTGGCTTTCCAACCAAATCTTCAATCCCTTCTTTTTGTTTTATAAACCAGTTTTCAGGGTTCCACCATTATTCTGAATAAAGTTGCGTGATTGAAGGGGGGGAAAGGTTGTTCATTAACAAATTCACGTACACACTTGAATATTTCTCAAAACTGCTCAATATACAGGGTTATGTATCCTTAGCTTTGCCATATTATTTGAGCCAAACCACAGCATACCCCAGGCTCCACTCTCTCCCCTTCAAAGCAGCAGGGTGGCCTTCCCACAGGCCCTGCATCCCTCAGCACCTGCAGGCTTATGTTGCTTCAGTTACTTTAAGCTGCATGGCGAAAGCATGTCGCCTGCACTCCATCTCTCTTCTCTTCCCAGCTTCCTGGTTTCCTCTTTGCTATCTCCTCTAAAAATAACCCAGAACATATATTCTTGATCTGAAATTCACAGGGTTGCAGGAAGTATAAAAAGTAAGTCTATATGTGTTAGGATTCGAGGTTGGAGGGGATGACTGGGCTTCTTTGGGGGTGGACCTAGATGGTACTGTGGTCTCTACTGAGCAATATATTCTTTGTGGGATGTTGCAAATTACAGATTATGTCCAACTTAGAGGCCCGGTGCATGAAAATTTGTGCACTCAGTGTGGGAGGGGGGAAGGGGGGTCCCTCAGCCCGGCCTGCGCCCTATGCAGTCCAGGACCCCTGGGGGATGTCCACCTGCTGGCTTAGGCCCACTCCCTGGAGGATTAGGTCTAAGCTGGCAGTCAGACATCCCTCTGGCAGCCCGGGAGCCCTCGGGGGATGTCTGACTAACAGCCATTAGTCGGACATCCTTAGTGCTGCTGAGGAGGCAGAAGAGGCTCCCGCCACCGCTGCTGCACTCGCAGCCATCAGCCCAGCTTGTGGCTGAGCAAAGCTCCCCCTGTGGGAGCGTACTGACCACCAGGGGGCAGCTCCTGCATTGAGTGTCTGCCCCCTGGTGGTCAGTGCACATCATAGCAACCGGTTGTTCCCAGTTCCACCATTATGGTCAATTTGCATATTAGCCTTTTATTATAAAGGATTTCTTCATGTGGCCTAGGACAGAAAAGTATGCTTATGGGCCTGCGTGCAATTCAGTCACAAGGTCAGATGCTCATGAAAACAAAAAGCTGTTGAACCAGGCTAGGTCAGTCAGTCCTGAGTTTTCTCCATTAATATTTCTGTGAATGCTGTGGCATGGTCATGAGCACCAGCAAGTGCTGTTAGAGAGACAGTAGCAAGCCCAAAAGTTTAAGATTGAGAAAAGTCTATTAACAGCTTTCTGTCAGTAAGACCATGATTATTTTGTTTTAGCTGCACAATATCTTAGTCTGGTTGTTTTTAGGGGCAGATAATTTCACAACCACTAATATGATGAATTCAGCTCCCCAGCCTTGCCATATTAAACCTTTTAGCCTTGCCTAGCCTTAGTTCTCCCATTTCTAAGAGCATAACAACAGTAACGATAATAGTATCTGGGAATAGTATAGTGAATTTGTTTGCTGTATTCTAGGGCAGTCCTAAAGTTTTTACACACTCATTGAATCTTCACCACATTCCTATGAATTAAGTACTACAATGACATCTGTTTTTAGAGGAAATCAAGGCAGAGAGAGTTGAAATAACTTGCCCAAAGGCACCCAACTGCTAAGTGGTGACTCCAGATTCAAACCCAAGCATTCTGACTCCAAGGAATAGAAACCCTACCCAACTCATAGCACTTGGTAAGGACTGAATGAGGTCAATACCTGAAAATGTTTTGTAAACTGTAAAACCATACATGCATAGCAAACATAATGCAGTCCATGCACCATAACTAAATTCCCTTCGTAGTGGTTACTAGTAGTATGGCTTATATTACCACCCAAACAACTAAATTTCCCTTAGTATGCTCCTTAGCAACCACTCCAGAGTACCCAGACAGACACATTTCCAGGGAAAGATGCAGGATCTTAGCAAAAGTACATAACCCTTCGAACTCCTAGGGTATAGATAATAGTAGGTATTAGGGGAATAAGATAGCCTACAGGAAATCAGCATGAGCTCTCAAGTGCTGGACCCCACCAGCCCTCATATAAATTCCAGATGATTGTGAATGTTCATATTTATTTGGAAGTATTTATATAAAAAGATTGATGTTGAGCCCAGCCGGTATGGCTCAGCAGTTGAGCATTAACCCAGGAACCAAGAGGTCACTGGTTCAATTCCCGGTCAGGGCACATGTCCAGATTATGGATTTGATCCCCGGGGTGGAGGGGGTGTGTGCAGGAGGCAGCCGATCGATTATGTTTCTCTCTCATTGATGTTTCTCTCTTATGAAAAAGGCCTCCCATTAAAGAAGACTCATTGCAGCCATTAAAAGTAATATAGGTTAGCAAAAAAAGGAAACCTATCTTTTTTGTAATCTAACACAGTGGCCAGTATTGTGCTTATGGCAGCCAAGGCAGGCAGAGCCACCCATCCTGACCACAGGACCTCTTCTAGGGAGTGAGTTAGCGTTGGAACAGTAGGGGGCGCTGTAACAGGCAGAAAGGCCCAGAGGTTAGCCCCAACCAGTGCCCTCCACAGAAGCCCTCTGACAGGACCTCGCTGAGTCCCTCTCCATGTCCCTAACTCTGGGCTAACCCAGCCAACATAGGTAAGCCAGGTGTGCCTCAGAATTCCCCAACTGTGACCATCTTAGACCTGCAATAGCATCTGAGAAACGCTTGTCCAACTGTGCTCCTCTCGTCCCAGGCCCAGTCCAACTCAGGCTGCTGCATTCAGGAGGTCACATAAGGGGTGGTGGGGGAGGAAAGGCCCTAGACTGACAATCAGGAGTCTGGGGTGTGCTGGTCTGTGCACCACAGAATCTCTTTGGGTGTAGGTTTCCTTGTCTATAGCATAAGGGGGTGAGCCAGGTGATTTTATCATTCTTTCCAGACCCACAACTCTCATTCTAAAGCACTTCAATCTTGGAATTCAGAGCAAACAGGGCCCCAATAGCCAGTACTTACCTATATATAAAGCCTAATATGCAAAGTGTCCCCTCGGGAGTTCTACTGACCAGGAGTTTGATAGCTCACTATGATGTGTGTTGACCACCAGGGGGAGGCGTGGAACAAAGGATGGCCCCAACCAGCAGCCGGCACTCAGGGAAGGGAGGCTGTGGCCAGCAGCCGGCAGCTGCTAGGGACCCGAATTTCATGCACTGAGCCTCTAGTGCAGCCGTTCTCAACCTGTGGGTCGTAACCCCTTTGGTGGTCGAACGACCCTTTCACAGGGGTTGCCTAAGACCATCCTGCAATATCAGATATTTACGTTACGATTCATAACAGTAGCAACATTACAGTTATGAAGTAGCAACGAAAATAATTTTATGGTTGGGTCACAACATGAGGAACTGTATTTAAAGGGCCAGAAGGTTGAGAACCACTGCTCTAGTGGAATGATAAAATTTAAGCATTTATGGAAAAGGCCTCCCATTAAAGAATGCTTATTGCAGTCATTAAAAATAATATAATTAGTTAATCTAACTCATTCTCATTCACCTCCAACATTGCCCTGACTCCTCATAATTTATCAAAAGTATTCCTGCCCTGGCTGGTATGGCTCACTTGTTTGGAGCGTCCTCCCGTAAACCCAAAAGGTCGCAGGTTAGAATCCCGGTCAGGACACATACCCAGGTTATGGGTTCAACCTGGTCAGCTCTCGTGCAGGATGTTTCTCTCACATCGATGTTTTTCTCTCTCTCCCCTCTCCTTTCCTCTCTCTAAAATCAATTTAAACACACACACACACACACACACACACACACAAACACACACACACACACATCCTTGGGTGAGGATTAAAAATTAAAACTTAACTCCCCCAGCAAGCTATCAACCCCATTCTTCTCTGTGTCCCTCCCTGTTAGCATGCTGTGGATGGTTAGGAGCATGACCCCCAGAGCCAGGCTGCCTTGGCTTGAATCCTGTGCGACCTTGGGCAAATGACTTAACCTCTCAGTGCCTGTTTCCTCATCAGTAAATTGGGGACAAAAACAATACCTAAGTCAATATGAGGATTAAGTTAGTGTAAACACCCAGTACCCGGAAACAATCTTGTGTTAGCTCCTCTTATTGTTGTGTGTCATTGTCTACTTATTGACTTGTTTTATAGTTGTTTCTAATCATTCTTGGGAGGATTGTCCCCTAACCGGTGTCCTTTCCCAGGGCTTAAATAGTGCTCTGCACACAGCAAAGACTTTGATAAATGCTTATCAGTTTCCCAGAGCAGTCTGTTTCAAATAGGAGAAAGTCCTTCGTCAGAATTGTGGTAGGGGGTAACCTGCCCTTACTTTAAACTCTGGGTGAGTGTTGGAGAGAAGAGTTATCACTTTGTTTGAAGCCTTGTTTCATGTTTTCCCTGAGAGTGTCCTTTAGCCAGAGCCACCTCGGGACTGCCTTGCACTGGGCTTCAGACTACAGGTTAAAATTAGCCACATCACGCTGGGAGGGGGGACAGAGGAGGCAGGATTGTGGTGGGAGAAGATGAAACAGACCTGCCATGGTGACAGTGGTGCGGAGAGACAGAAACAAGAGCCCCCTCAAATGTTGGCATCCATCGAGGGGCTCTAGAGCCTAGGGATCCCCAGGGTTAGAAAAATCCTGAATTCACGCTGTGCATCTGTGTCTTGTGCAAGGTCTGCTGCTGCTGCATTTTAGCGCTTGACAAGTGGAATCTTCCAGACTACTCCTTTTGTAATTACAGAGTGTCTTTGGAGTTGGTGTGGGTGGATGCTGTTTATAGAACTACTTGGACTAAGAATCCTGCTCCTCAAAGGAACACTAGCTTTACACTCGTCCAGTGTTGTTCTTGCAAAACAACATCATATGTCCATCTGGGGGAAAAGAGAGGAGAAAGGACATCATTGAATTTAAGGACATGAGAAATACCAGAGCATAGACCAGCCCTGAATAGAATTCAGCAGGAATTATCTGTCTTGTACGCATCCTCCCTCCTCTCTCTGAACCTTTTCCTCATTCCATGGTATACCTCCTCTGTCCAATGCCCACTGCCTTCCTGTAGTCTCAGTACCCTAACCCACCAAAAATACATACAAAACCCTCCGCTCTCAGGACAGGGGTGCACCTCGCCCTTTTATGGCTGTATTTTGAAGGCGGGCTTTGATAACAGAGACCTGGGTTCCAATCCTAGCTCTGCTGCTGCCAAGTTTTCTGAACCACTATGCATCACCACCCATCTCCTATGTCAAATACAGGTAGTAACGCTAACCCCACCTGGTAATGTGCTGTCAGCTGCAAGTAACCGAAAAGCCAACGCAAGGGGTTTAACCATTAAGGAAACTTATTGACCCACGTGATCAGAAGTTCAAAGGTGGGACAGACTGATTGAACCCTGGTGTCAGGAACACAGGCTCTTCCTGCAACTCTGCCTCCCATCCTCAGTGTCAGCTGCATCTTCAGGCTCCTTCCAAAGTCAGAGTGGCTGCCAGCAGGACAGAGAGAGCCACTCCCTCCACCACAAACTAATAACACATCAGGAGATGCTGTGTGCTGATTGGCCTAGGCCTGGGTTCCTAAACCAATTACTAGCAAAGAAGGGACAGGAGGACGTGATTGGTACATAGAACAGTTTGGTTCTCAAACGTTGGCATGCATCAGAATGACCTGACGGACTTATTAATCCACAGATGCTTGGGCCTCAGCCCCAGAGTTTCTGTTCCTCTGAGTCCAGGGAAGAGCCTGAGAATTTGCCTTCCTAACAAGTTCTGAGAGGAGACTGCTGCTGCTGGACCACACTTTGAAAACTGCTGGCATAGACTAATCGGGGGTGCCTCTGGACTAAGGTCAGTTCCCTAAATTGCAAGTGTAATGGATATTGGAGAGTTAACAGCTATCTTCAAAACCTTGCAGAGTCCATGTGGGATTGTTTCAGTAGTCATTGCTGTGCAACAGGACACTTCATGACTTAGTGGCTTAAAACAGCAATTCTTTGCTATTTCTAATGGTTCTGTGGGTTGACTAGGCTCAGCTGGACAATTTTCACTTAGGGCCTCCTATGCAGTTGTGGTAAGAGGTTGGTTAGGGTGGAATCACCCAAAAGCTACATTGAGCTGGACGTCCAATATGGCTTCCTCACTCGCATGTCTGGAACCTGGTGTGGGATGGCTGGTGTGGTCTCAGAAGAGTGACATTTCTTTTTCTTCGTTTTTAAATATATTTTTATTGATTTTAGAGAGGAAGGGAGAGGGAGAGAGAGAGAGAAACATCAATGATAAGAGAGAACCATTGATCGGCTGCCTCCTACATGTCCCCTGCTAGGGATCCAGCCTGCAACCCAGGCTTGTGCTCTTGACTGGAATCAAACCAGGGACCCTTCAGTCTGCAGGCTGACACTCTATCCACTGAGCAAAACCAGCCAGGGTGAGTGACAATTTTTTTATGACAATTGGCTTTCCCCAGAATGACAGTTCAAGAAATCAAGAGAGAAGCTGGAAGGCTCCTTCTGATCTAGCCTTGGAAACAACACAGTGTCACTTCTGCCGCATCCTAATAATTACATAGGAGTCACAGGGCAAGCCCAGCTTCAAGTGGAGGGCACCTCTATGACTATGGGCATGACTATGCAGAGAAGCAAGGGTCATGGAGGGGCTGTCTTGGGGACTGCCTACCAAAGGGATAAAAGGAGTTCACTCATGTACAGTCCTGAGTATAAATGTAAGTAAAGCGTGTACCACTCAGAGAAGGAGCATCCTATATAATAAAAGCCTAATATGCAAATCGACTGAACGGTGGAATGACCAGTCGCTATGATGCGCACAGACCACCAGGGGACAGACACTCAATGCAGGAGTTTCCCACAGGCCGCAGGCCAGCCAAGGCAGGTGCCAGTGGGGGGGGGGGGGGGCGATCACCCCACGGTTGCCCCACAGATCGGCCCTGATTGTCGGCCAGGCCTAGGCACCCTACCCATGCATGAATTTCATGCACCAGGACTCTAGTTATTATTATTGCTGTTCTTTTCAGTGGCTTTTGCTTATTACACTTTATCTGTTATTGAGGAATTTAAGACTTTCTCAACCAGAAAGGATTTTCAGGCAACTCACTAGCCAGAAGGTTAGGCAATATTTTCTTGAAGTGTGATCTTTCCAGGGTCCCCAAAACCATACTTACTCCTGAACCAGGAGTGAAGCCCACACTCCCCAGTACATCTGCTGTTCAATGGAAATGCTCCTTTTCTATTGGTTTCATTGTGGCTCCTCTATTACAATGTTGGCTTTTGATGAGTGATTTTTTTTTAAGCCAGGTTCCTGTAGATTGGCTGATTTTACAAATATTTATGACAGCTTGTATTCTGTGTCAGTTCCTAGGTAAATGCCAGTCCTTCAATGTCCTCATCCACATTTCAATTATGGAAAAAGTCTCTAGACCAACAACTTATCAAGTTACTCAGTATCACTCTCATCAGCCACCTCTATTCTGAAGACAAACAGACCTTCCCAATTTGCAAAACACTATGCAACCACTTAGTTTCAGAACAGCTTCATAGATAGGATGACTTTTCTTATTTCTGCCAAACATGGACAGATGTGTCTTAGCTTTATACTTACGGGTTTTCCCCTCTTCTTTAGAGTCTGAAAGTTGGGTTTTTAGTCAACTGCATGGCTAAGAGAAACTTGGGGGCTTTCAGTTTCTGCATGTTGTTCGGGGTGGAGAAGGAGCAGGTGCAATCTATAAGACTCCACTGGCTCAGAGGGGAAAAGCCAGCAGAGTCTGAGGAACCAGAGTATTAAGGCAACCATGTGGCCTGCAGAGCTCTGATGTGTTTAGACTTGAGCTTCATGGGGAAGATTGCACACAGGCAAGTTCCTGGGATTGGTTCTGTGGGCTGGGTAGGCTGGGGTGTTCTCACTGAGCTATTTCTGTATAAAAAGCTTTCTGGAACCATCTGAGAACCCACTAACCACTGCAGCTCACTGGAATATATCTAGTCACTCTCTGTTGCATCATTTCCCCTCTGTTTTATGCTTAAGAGAATGACTGTGTGTGCACACGTGTATATCCGTGTGAGTGGGTGTGTTATGTGTGTTCCAACGTTATGTTACCGTGGAGAGTTGTTTGAAAAGGCATTTTATGAACAACTGCAGCTGAACATATAAAAATGCATTTCAAAAATCAAAGCTCCTCTTATATGTGTAGACTGCCTGGAAGGACACAAAATGTTAGTAACAGTAGTTGCTTCCGGGGAAGGGAACTGGAGGTCAGTGGGCTGAGGGAGACTTACTCTTCCCTGTGTCCTGTTTAGTTTTTTCTTCATACCATCAGCATTTCCTACTTTTTAGAAAATGAAACCCTGAGTCTGTATGCCTGGAGTCTATATATAAGGCTTCTCCTGGAAAACACTTGCTGGCTCACGTGCCCCCCTGACTCCTACACTCAGCTTCCCAGGAGGAAATGGGGAGCCTCTGAACAACCATGAGCTGGACAGGAACAAGGAACCCGACTGCCTTCTTGGAAACTGTCCATCGCAATGGATCAAGTGCGCTGAGGGGAGAGGCTGTGTCTCTCAGACTCAATAGTAATCAATGACTTAAACACACTCCTCCTGGCAGAGTCTCAGAGAAAAGGCAGCTGGCGGTGAGACAGCGCCGACTGCAGAGAGCTCAGCATATGCATGACTCCTGGAGCGGCCTGCCAAGCCAGCATGAAACAGTTCATCCAGGTTGGCCAGGGGAGCGCCATACCTGGCCATGTGGAAGAATATTAAACACGTTCATCATGTGTCCACATGGGTTTTCATTCCCGAAGAGATGCTAGCTCAGACTTCAGATATTGTGGTGATCTTACTGTGTATTCTTAGACTCCCTTTGCTGAGCTGATGACCCACTTTCACACCGAGAGTAGAAATTACAAATGAGTATCCCAATCGCATTCCCGTTTCCATCTTTACTGGGACCCCCCTAAAACAGAGTGGACATAGCTCCTCTCAGGACCCTGTGTTCAATGTGGGCTAACTGGATTGCACTGGACAGAGTTCTAGTTGCTGGAAATCATTAGCCAACTCAAGAGGGAGGAAAACATTGCCCCACACAGAAATAACTCTAGACTTGTGCAACCTGCCCACATTGGTCATTTGTGTTGAACTTGCTTTCAGCACTCTATTAAATATATCGCATCCTACCACTGAAGCAATTGCTCCCTTCCTTCGAATAACATAATAATGAGAACTAGAAAAGTTTCTGGGAATTTGGCAAAGTTTAAGTATAAATGTTTCCATTAAATCTGGCAAATGTGTGAATGGGAGAGAGAAATCATTATGCTTCAGTACCACCTGTCTACTCAAGGCTACCTTTTCGGGGTGAAGCTGTGCTTCCCCGTACATGAGAGAATGCCTGGACCTAGTATGTACTTGGCTGACTATATATTTGGCTGCACAGGTTATGGTTATATTGGCCCAATGTGTTTGAAATTATTATGGAACTTCATGTAATGCTGAATATTTTCCCATGGGAAATATTCTATTTGGCACACAGAGTTATCCAGTCTCAGAGTTTCCTGCTGAGGACATGGTGTTACTACACTGAACACACTAGGGCAGATGTTTCAGAGGATTTCGGTAGCGTCAGGAGAAATTTGCAGACCGCCAGCTTTGCACCAGACCCTTTCATACGTCCCCATGTGCTGTTGGCAGCCACTGGGAAAGGCTGACATCAGTGACTGCACTTTCCAAGGGAGGAAGCCAGAGCACAGGGAAGTGAACGACTTGCACAAGGGTGTACCCCTGTAAATGACAGAGCTGGGGTACACACTCGGGCCCTTCTTTCCTTACAGCAGTGCCACTGCCTGTCAATGTCCTCCTTGGTGCTGAAGGTAAGAGGTGTGGCTCCTAGTTTGGACCTGGACAGGCAGGCTGACCAGACCATGGGTGGACATTGATGAGGACTTGGATTGGGGGGCAGGGGAGTCTGGTAATTACAATACAATGACATCTGGATTTCTGCTCATCTAATAGCAGGTAAATAGGACCTGCGCTATAGGAGCAGGACTGCAATCTCTAGAAAAACTGAGGAGGAACTAACAAGGCAGACCCTTTGTCATGGAGGATAGAAGCCAGGAAGGCATTGCCTCAGAATCCAAGGGATCGGCAGGTCAAGATGGAAGCCCACAGGCAGGACTTCCATTGCAGGGACTATGTCAATGGCCAATGACTGGCATCAGGTCAGAGCAAGACCAGCACCAGCCTGACTTGGTGCTGAGTCTCTACTACGTGTCAGGCACTAGTCTGGTTGCCGTGGAAATGGCAGTGAACAAAATAGATGAAGTCCCTGCCCTTAGGGAAATAGTATAGCAAGAGACAATTAAACAAATAAACAAGGGAGAATATATCAAATGATGATAAATACTGTAGAAAACAATTCAGCTGAGTAAGGCGGACAGTAATGTGGTGATGGTGGTGCCTGCTAGTTCACACAGGAGGAAGTCAGGAAGGACCACTTGCTCTGGGACATTTGAGCCGAGACTTTGAAACGTGAGAGAGTAAACTATGTGACTATCTGGGAGAAGAGCCTTATAAGCAGAAGGAACAGCCATTACAAAAACCCTGAGGAAAAGGGTAGTTGAGGTGTTGGAGGAAAAGCAAAGAGCTTTGTTCCCAGGTTGGGTTCCCCAGGAAACAGTTTCTGAGGTGGCGATTAGCACGGGAGATGTTTATTAGGGTGCACTCTTGGGATCAACCTGTAGAAGGGATTGGAGTGGAAGGAAGCAAGACTGGGAAGATGAGCCGGGATACAGTCCAAACAAGTGCCCCCAGACAGTCCAGGGGGAGTTCTGAAGTTTAGATGCCCTTCAGAGCTGTCCCACCCCAGGGAGAGGGGCTGGGCCCTTGTACCGGCTTGCCATTCAGCTGTGGCTGCCATGGGGAAAGGCTGGGGTGAGATGTTGGGGAGGCCATTCTCAGTTCCTGAGGACTGTCAGCCAGCAGTACCCCAGTCCCTGAAGGGTGATGGGCAGTGCCTCTCACCATCCACCGCATGCTGGTGTGGTTGGAGAAGAGTAGCAGAAAGTGGGCTCAGAGAGGTGTCCAGGGGCCAGATCATGCAAGGAACGAGTGAGGATAGGGAATGTATAAAATGGAGTCTCTTTAACTAGGCTGCTAAAATTATTAACATTATGCAGGTTGAAGCATGAGGAAACAATCCTATTCCTGTTCTAACTAGCCTGGGAACTTAAACTTTTGTTGCTATTGTGAATCCTCACCCAAGGATATTTTCTCCATGGATTTTTTTTTTTTTTTTTTTTAAAGAGAGAGTGGAAGGGAGGGAGCAGGGGCTGGGGGTAGGGGAAAGAGAGAGAGAGATGTGAGAAAAACACATTGATTGGTTGCCTCCCACACATACCCTGACCAGGACTGGGGATCAAATCTGCAGCCCAGGTATGTGCCCTTGACCAGTAATCAAATCCATGATCCGTCAGCCCTAGCTGGTTTGGCTCAGTGGATAGAGCATTGGCCTGTGGACCAAAGGGTCCTGGGTTCAATTCCAGTCAAGGGCACATGCCTGGGTTGTGGGCTTGGTTCCCAGTAGGGAGCATGCAGGAGGCAGCCAATCAATGATTCTCTCTTGTCATTGATGTTTCTACCTCCCTCTCCCTTCCTCTCTGAAATCAATAAAAATATATTTTTTTAAAAACACACACAAATCCATGACTCTTTGGTGTGTGGGCCGGCCAATGGTCTAACCACTGAAAAACACCAGCCATGGAAGTGGTGATGTTTTTAATGTGAAAAATCCTCTCCAAATATAACCATGTTAAGAGAATTTTCATGTATCTGTTTTTCCAAAAACTGGATACACCTATAATTACACTTTTGGTTCTTTGCTATATCTAGTATAAAACTAAATATAACTACATATTTTCTTCAAAGAATACTGAATTTTTATTAAAACCTGAGCCCATCAAAATATGACTGCAAGATCATAGAACGGCATGTAATTTTTAAAAGCTGAAACATGGAGCAGGAACGTTATTGTCCAGATGTCGCTAGATGAGCCTGGCTGCGCCTGGCAATGAAGCAAGAGAACTCCCGTTCAGGGCCAGAAAGTCAGCTGCCCTCAGGGCCCACAGCAGGAGCCACAAGCCGTCGTTTCACGGCTTTGGGAAGGCTTTAAAAATTAAGGGAGCATCATCTATATATATAAAAGGCTAATATGCTAAGTGTCCAATCATCTGACCTGTCACTATGACACGCACTGACCACTAGGGGGCAGATGTTCAATGAAGCAGCTGCCTTGAAGTACACAGAGAAATGGCCCTGTGGACCTGGCGCCCACAAAGCAACACTTGGCTTCTCCTACAGGCCCCGCCACCACCCTGGAGTGACACTCCACCAAATTGCAGCTGATGCTGCTGAGACCCCATGGCGCAAAATGTGGCGCACAGCCCAGCCCAGCCTGGAAATGGTGGCTGTGGGCGCCAGGTAATGACATCATGT
Organism: Myotis nattereri; assembly: GCF_964212035.1. Taxonomy (NCBI): domain Eukaryota; kingdom Metazoa; phylum Chordata; class Mammalia; order Chiroptera; family Vespertilionidae; genus Myotis; species Myotis nattereri. Next base: position 133,971,783 of record NC_138077.1, on the reverse strand, counting down.
AGCAATGCCCGGCTTCCTCCCCCTAGCGACTACTAGCCTCCTTGCAGTTTCTTCAGCCCAGGAACACAACTTGCTTTATAGCCAGGTGCAAACATTTCACAGGTGAACCAAATGTCTGTAAAGCGTTTACCAGTGCCTCATCTCATTTGATCCTCACAGAAGTCCGGGAGTAGTAGGTAGATAGGAGACTCGATGGAATCTTATTTTCTTTTCATTAGTCGGAAAACGGAGATTTAGAAAGTTTAGAACAGCGGTTCTCATCCTGTGGGTCGAGACCCCTTTGGGGGTCAAATGACCCTTTCAAAGGGGTCACCTAACACCATTGGAAAACACATATATAATTATATATTGTTTTTGTGATTAATCACTATGCTTTAATTATGTTCAATTTGTAACAATGAAATTGGAGGTCACCACAACATGAGGAACTGTATTAAAGGGTCACAGCATTAGGAAGGTTGAGAACCACTGGTTTAGAAACGTGACCTGACTGAAAAGAAGTAGGAAATGATGGACCTGGGAAATGACTTCAGGTTTTCTCACTGCATAGAATATAGTCAAACACTGCTGCAGTTAAATATTTTACCCTTTGTTCTCCCTGCATGATCTACAATAATAATCTGCTTTGTGTTGATATTTACTGCTGTGTTGCTGACAATTACCTAAAAGAGAAGTTGGGGTGCTTCACTGGGCTGGAAAAAGTTTAGCTACATCAGAGAGCAGGTCTAATTAAGCAAGTTTATTCTATATCTATAAAAGGCATGCATGATACATATAAAGCTCTCACTGGTGCCAGTCGCACAGGTGTGTTTCAATCTGTCATTGTCTATTGTGAATTTGGTTGACACTTCTATTATAGAGAAAGGGCGAATAGCGACATTAAAATATTTCTTCTAATTAATTACCTTTCATTGTGCACAAATTCATGCATTGGGCCACTAGTTTAATATAAACAGAACCCTGAGAGCAGCATGGGGTAGGGGGACAGAAGATGTGCGTGATATCTGTAGGGTGCATGTGGCTGCCAGCACTGGCTTGCACTAAGAAGGTATCCATCCTGAGCTTGGAGATTAAAGGCTGTGGAGTATCACCTGGACAGTGACATGACGAGCGCACCACCTCAGGTGCTTTCACATGGTGTTCCCTCTTCTTGGACTACTTGGCCCTAACCCCCACCCCTGGCTGACTCTTAACTCATCCTTCAGGTCTCACCTGAAATGTCACTTGGTAGGAAACCCCCCAGCCAGCTTCATTTCACCTGAATCCAGTTGTGGGGTCAGTTAATTTGAAAGCTATGAATATTTCTTCTGGCATAACCTTAGAATACAATGAAAAGGGGATGGTGGGAAAGAGCCCAGGTTGGAAAGTCATCCCATACCCGTGTCAGCAAACTGCGGCTTGTGAGTCACATGCGGCTCTTTGGCCCCTTGAGTGTGGCTCTTCCTAAGCCTTAGGAGTACCCTAATTAAGTTAATAACAATGTACCTACCTATATAGTTTAAGTTTAAAAACTTTGGCTCTCAAAAGAAATTCAATCATTGTACTGTTGATATTTGGCTCTGTTGACTAATGAGTTTGCCGACCACTACCATACACCAAAAGGTTATGGGACGATTCCTGATCAGCTCACATACCTAGGTTGGGGGTTCGATCCTTGGTTCAGGTGCAATTGGGAGGCAACGGATCTCTCTGTCTCTTAAATCAATAAGCATATCCTCAACTGAGGACAAAAAAAAAGTCAACATCTCATTAAATAAGGTATCATTGAGGCCATTACAAATGCTCTGTGAGTTATGCCAATTGTGTGGACTTTAAAGCCCATGGCAATATAAGCTTCTGGCTTTTCCAGGCCTCCTATACTTAAGGACCGTAAAGCACTGTTTAAAGTACTCTTGCTAAGGAGGTCTGCAAAACCCACCCCTCCCATCCTCTAGGTCTCCCATCATCAGAGACGGCATTCCTGAACACTCTATACAAATAGCAAGTCCACCCAGACCACACCATCACCAACCCTCCTACCTTGCTTTATATTCGCCTTAGTCTCTGATGACCTTTTCACTTGTTTATTTGCTTACTAGCTGACCTCCTCCTTGCCAGGAGGGCAGGGAGTCTGCCTTGTTCGCTGTTGTATCCCCAGAGCCTGGAAGAATGCCTGGCAAGTTGTAGGTGTTTGATAAATATTTGTTGAATGAATAAGTGGGTCAATCAATGTCAGACGACGGGGAGGGAAGGCTGCCACGGCACTGACCTGGTCATCACGTCCCAGCTCCAGGACCCCAGGGCTCCGACGGAGGAAAAGCCTCCTGACTTCTCCCTTCTTTCGCTTCTCTACAGAGTGGCACCAAGCACCTCCACTTCTTGGCTTTGGTGCACCTGCCGTCCCAGTTCTCCTCTCACCTTGTGCTGGGTCTGATTTCCTGGTTCCTCCTAATGCAAGCCCCCGACACACAGCCTGTTCACACACCGCCGGCTCCAGCTGCTGCCCTCTGCCTCCAGCCGCCCCCCTGAGTCAGTCCCACCTGATTATGAGATAGAGCGTCTCAGCAGCACTACATCCAGTTCCTGAAAAGACGCTCACCTGCTCGATAGCTATGCTGCGGGAAATGTTTTAAGGAAACTTCTCACTTTCCTGATTAAACAGTGATCACAAAAGGTTTTCCTGCAGCAAAATATTCCAAATAATCATTGAGAAGCACTTTGGGCTTTTTCTTTCTTTTTATTAAGGTATAATTAACATATGGCATTATATTCGTTTCAATTTTACAACATAATGAGTCAACATTTGTATATATTGCAAAATGATCAGCACAATAAGTCTAGTTAACATCTGTTGCCATACATAATTACAAATTATTTTTTCCTGTGCTGATAAGCACCTTGATTGGTGTAGAAGTTGCCCTTAAAACTTCCCATTGTTCATGGAAAACTTCCTGTGTAGGATTTTTTTTAAAATATATTTTATTGATTTTTTTTATAGAGTGGAAGGCAGAGGGATAGAGAGTTAGAAACATCAATGAGAGAGAAACATCAATCAGCTGCCTTCTGCACACCTCCTACTGGAGATGTGCCCGCAACCAAGGTACATGCCCTTGACCAGAATCGAACCTGGGACCCTTCAGTCTGCAGGCCGACGCTCTATCCACTGAGCCAAACTGGTTAGGGCCTTCCTATGTAGGATTTTAGGTGACATATTTACATGAGGTTCTGACTAAAGTACCAGCAGAGAATGAACACATGGAAAGATTTCTCAAGGTCCTCATCATTGACTATTTCAAATATTTGACTGGAATGGGGAAGGGTGAGAGAGAAACGGCCAGAGGTTAGGGTGACACCTTCCGCAGCTCCCTGTCAGTGCTGTTGGTCTTCCCTCACCATAATCAGGACAATCACTAGAATGCCCGCACTCAGAAACAAAACACAGCACCCAACTCTCAAGGTCTGCTGGATTTTTACCATGTTTTTCTTTACTTTTTTTTTTTTTTAGAGAGGGAGAGAGATAGAAGCATCAATGATGACAGAGAATCATTGATTGGCTGCCTCCTGCACGCCTCACACTGAGGATCAAGCCTGCAACCCGGGCATGTGCCCTGACCTCCTGGTTCATAGGTTCATGCTCAACCGCTGAGCAACATTGGCCAGACTACCAAGTTTTTCTTCTCCCAAATGACAAGCATGGCTAAGACACTTCAGACTCTACTAGCCAAAGACTTTCCATGGTTTGGATTTGTGGTCCTGAGGCTACTTCCTCAAATGCCAGGGACCATAGACTGCCTTCGCTCACTAGGACCACAGTCACTGTTTGCTACCACTTTAGGGGTAGGGCCCAGTGACAAAATGCCAGCTGCCACCAAGCCATCCTTTGCTTATTTTGTTGGAGCAATGCCATCCACAGGTAGAAAAACAGGTGAAGACATCCTTGCAGTTAATGAGGAATTAAGAAGTTTCACCCTTGCTCCTGAGGCTATTACATCTTTGCACTGGCAGATGCCAGAGACCTCCTTCCCACAGGCCTTCAATACAGCGCCAGTTAGGCAGCGCCTTCCTCTGGGTGAGCTTCGTGTGAGGACGCAGACTCTCTTTAGCCATTATTGTACATCCAACATATTCGAGCCTGCCAGGAACAGATATAAATGTTTGTTGAATGGATGAATGAATGAATGAGTAAATAAATAAATTACATTTAAGGATGGTCTCTGGGAACAGAGAAGGCTGCAACTTTCTAACTAAGTGACTTGAGGGAATTTACAGAGCCCCTCTAAGCCTCAGTAGCCCAGTATGTAAATGAGGATGACAATCGTACCTATTTCAAGGTTGTTTTAGAGATTGGACAGCACAGCATAGCACACACTGTACACAGCACCTGGCACAAATCTCAATACAATATCCTTATTGTTTCCTGTTTCACCTTCCACCCTATTCTCCTCGTAAGGCCTCCAATTCCTGGATTACAGTTCAGCAACCGAACAAGAGGCACTACTACCTTTTGTATATCTGGGGCACGGTGGTTCAATATTTTATCATTGTTCCTTTTCAGTTCCTGCAGGTGTGAACTTCTGTGATGTAAAATGGGATTCAATATTAAATAGTTTAAACTATGAAATAGTTTTTCAATATTAAAGTACTTTCTGTTGAAAATGATTCCTTGCTTGTAAATTTTTGCTACCTAATCAACAAAGATCTGATTAACAAATTCACGTCAATATATTGATGACTAAAGATAATATCTCGCTTTAGGAAGCAGGGTAGTGTTAATGGTGGAATTTGAGACAGCTGAGTGAGAACTGTAGAGTAAGTATTTTCCTAGGGCATTACTATTTAACATGTGGTCCTTTGGGGGTTTGTGAGAAATGCAGAATCCCAGGCCCCACCAGAGTCAGAATCTGTATTTTACAAGGTACCCAGGTGGTTCATATGCACTGTAGTGTGAGAAGCACTTGTCTAGGGGTCTATGAGATACTGGAATTGCCCATTCAATCTATATGGAAAACTCACTGTGTTAAAAACTGAAGAGGGCAGATGGATGTAATAAAACTTCTACAGGTAGGCACCCATTTCCCACTTGTTTCTGTTGCCCCCTCCTCCCTACCTGTTCTAAAATCCACTTATCATTATCAAGCACCTCCCTCTACCCTACACACCTGCTTTGTCTAGCAATGCCACACAAAAGCACACCTCCACATACCAACAGTGGTGAAAATTGTGAACCTATTTATCTATTTTTACACTTTTATGGTTCAATTGTTTTGTTTTTGTTTTTTTTTAAAAAAAAAAAAGATGAATCAAAACAAGTCTGTTGCTGATTGTCTCCAATTTTTATAACAAAGGATATAAACTCAGTTGTTCTATCTTCTAAATAAATTCCCATTGTAGTTCATTAGGACTGTCCTCTCTGAGTCGGCCTAATTTAAAACAATTCTAACTCCTGAATTTTTTCACACATGTATTATGACACAAATCGATCAATCCTCCTCACCCTGATATCCATGGGAAAACTGAAAAAAATCAAACTGATCAGATTGGGCACCATCATGCTACAATAACAAAAAGAGAAACTATTAAACACTTCTTTGGGTTTTTGTGATGCCTGCAAAATATGGAGGACAGGAGAGGGCTTACAGCTTTCCTGCTCCGTACAAGGGGAACTTATAGTTCTTAAAGAATAAAACAAGGGCTATGCTCAATGGAGGAACATTCTTTCCTCAATATCGAATTCAACTGACCTTGGGCCCTGAGCAAAACTGTTTCTGTCATGTATTTACTCCATAGATAACTTAAGGAAAAGCCATTCATAGCTCTCACAGATGGGAAAGGAAATTAAATTAGGAGGCTCATATTCAGTTTCTACTGTGGGAGCTATATTAGTCAGGGTTCTCAAAAAAAAAAAACCCAACCAGATTATATTATATACAGAAGTGAGCAAAAGTAGGCTTACAGTTGTTTGCAAAACACAGTTTATTCTTGCATTATTACTTAGTAATTATTGTATTATTTTCCACATGAATAACTGTAAACCTACTCTGCCCTACCCTGTATATACATAAACAGAATTGTTATAAGGAATTGGTTCACAAAGTTATGGAGGCTGAGAAGTCCCAAGACCTGCAGTCAGCAACCTGGAGACTTAGGAGAGCCATGGTGTAAGTCCCAGTCACAAAACTGGCAGGCTTGAGGCTCAGTGTGAGTCAGGAGGCAGGAACGGACCAATGTCCCAGCTCAAGGCAGTCAGACGGTAAGAGATCCCTCTTACTGACAGAATAGTCAGCCTCTATGTTCTATGCACGTCTTCAACTGGTTGGATGAGGCCCACCCATATAGGGAGCATTATCTGCTCTACCCAGTCTGCTGATTCAAATGTTAATCCCATCCGGAAACACCCTCACAGACACACAGAATGTTTGACCATGTATCTTGGCAGCCCGTGGCCTAGTCAACTTGACACCTACATAAAATTAACCATCACAGAAGCACAGATGAGGCAGAGAAGCATGTTAGTGTTAGAGTCACTACTTAAATTTTCTGGATGACAAGGAACCTAAGAGGGAAATCTCTTTTTGTGAAAGGGAGTATGACTGTCTGCCTGAAGACTCTGACTGGCTGCAGGAGCCTGATCCATCTGCATGCTGGGTAGGCTGGAAGGTAGAGAGCTACTGATTTGGGGAGAGCAGTCTTCAACCAATAATGATTAGGAATTGGTAGAGAAATACCCCAATTTTCTCACCCCTCACAAATCCAGTGCACATTATGTACCACCTTTAGGGGAGTTTTGTAAGAGTTGTTTATACATTTGAATATGAGTCCTTCGTCAGATGCATATGAATATCAGAAGTTAAAATTTGTCTAATTTATCAGTTAGATAAATTGGGCCCCAGTGATCCAATAGTAGCCTTCTCCTCATAAATGTACCTATCCCATTCCTTTTCTTATCTCACTTCCCTACTGGGTGATCTGAGATCACCTCCAAAATAAACAATTTGCACTCAAATCAGGTCTCAGGGTCTGTTTCTGGGGGAACCTGACCTAAGCTAAGAGAATAAACTAGACTTATAAGTTCACTGTTACATGGGTTTAGAGTTGTAATTCACACTACATGGTTCTCCAAAAATCCATACCTAAAATCAAACACTTGGAGGTGAAATAGCATGCTATTAAATAATGATTGGGTTACCAAAGAGATCAAAGAAGGAATAAAAAGCATCCTGGAAACAAATGACAATGAAAACACAACACTCTAAAATCTATGGGACACAGTGAAAGCAATCCTGAGAGGGAGGTTCATAGCTCTACAGGTCTGCCTCAAAAAGAAAAGAAAAAATGGTAGTAAATTATCTAACCCTACAACTTAAAGAATTAGAAAGAGAGCAACAAGAAAAGCCCAGAGTAAGCAGAAGGAAGGAAATAATAAAGACCAGAGTGGAAATAAATGACATAGAGACCAATAAAACAACACAAAAAAAATCAATAAAATTAAGAGCTGGTTCTTTGAAAGGATAAAAAAAGATTGATGAACCTCTAGCCAGGCTCACCAAGAAACAAAGAGAGGGGACCCAAATAAATAAAATAAGAAATGAAAAAGGTGAAGTACAAACCAACCCCACCGACATACAATAGATTGTAAAAAAAAAAAAAAAAAATACTATGAACAACTCTACTCCAACAAACTGGACAATCTAGATGAAATGGACATATTCTTTTTTTTTTTTTTTAAATATATTTTATTGATTTTTTACAGAGAGGAAGGGAGAGAGATAGAGAGCCAGAAACATCGATGAGAGAGAAACATCGATCAGCTGCCTCCTGCACATCCCCCACTGGGGATATGCCCGCAACCAAGGTACATGCCCTTGACCGGAATCGAACCTGGGACCCTTCAGTCCGCAAGCCGATGCTCTATCCACTGAGCCAAACCGGTTTTGGCTGGACATATTCTTAGAAAAATACAATCTTCCAAAACTCAATCAGGAAGAATCAAAAAAATCTGAATAGGCCAATAACTACCAATAAAATTGAAGCAGTAATCAAAAAACTTCCACCAAACAAAAGCCCTTATCTGGATGGCTTCACAGGGAAGTTTTTACCAAACATTCAAAGAAGAATGAAAACCTATCCTCCTTAGACTATTCCAAATAATTCAAGAAGAAGGCATGCTTCCAAGCTCTTCCTATGAAGCTAGCATTACCCTAATACCAAGACCAGATAAAGACACTACAAAGAAAGAGAATTACAGGCCAATATCCCTGGTGAACATAGATGTTAAAATCCTCAACAAAATTCTAGCAAATCGGATCCAGCATTACATTAGAAAGATCATATACCATGATCAAGTGGCACAATTCACCATAGCTAAGATTTGGAAACAGCCTAAGTGCCCATCAGCAGATGAGTGGATTAAAAATCGGTGGTACATCTATCCAATGTAATACTACATGGCTGTAAAAAAGAAAGAACTCTTACCATTTGCAACAGCATGGATGGAACTGGAGAACATTATGCTAAATGAAATAAGCCAGATGGAGAAAGATAAATATCACATGATCTCACTCATTTAAGGAATATAATGAACAATATAAACTGATGAACAAAAATAGATCCAGAGACATAGAAGCATCGAACAGACTGTCCAACCTCAGAGGGAAGGTGGGGGAGGGATAAGAAAGCAACCAAAGGACTTATATGCATACATATGAGCATATCCGATGGACACAGACAGTAGGGGGATGAGGGCATGTGCTGGGGAGTGGGAACGGCCAGAGAGAGGTCAATGGGGGGAAAAGGAGACATGTAATACTTTAAATCATGAAGAATTTTTAAAAATTCATACCTGGAATTTTGTTTAATGTAGGCCAGGGTAGTAAATTATGGCTGGAAAAAAACAAAGACAAATCTCCTCTAAAAAGCACATTTTAAATTCCTGCCTCAAAGAATGATCAGAGATAGATTTCCAAGAGATATGAGCTCACAATAAAAAAATCTCAGAACACACAAGGATACAAGCCCTCATGCACGAGTCAGCAAATTCTGAGTGATATTTTTAAATGAAAAAAAAATTGATATATAGATTCAATGTAATCCCTATCAAAATTTCAGTACACATTTTTGAAGAAATTAACAAGCTCATCTATATGGGATTGAAAAGGACATAGAAATGTCAAAAAAATCTTTTAAAAAGAACAAAGTTTGAGGAATTGCAGTAAATGATTTCAGTTTTAACTACAAAGCTACAGTAATTAAGACAGTGTGGTATTGGTATAAGAACAGATGTAGAGATTAATAGTATATAGTAGAGAGTGAAGAAATACATCTTCTCATATATAGCCAATTGCTTTTTGACCAAGTGCCAAGGTAATTCAATGAGATAAGGGTATCTTTACAATAAAATGTGCTGGAACAATTGGATATCCATATAGAAAAATGAGCCTTGACTTATACCTCACACCATAGCCTAAAAGTACATGAAATAATCAGAGACCTATATTTAAAAGCTAATACTGTAATATTTATTTTTAAAAAAGATTGCAAAAGTATTTACAATATTAGATTAGGCAAAGATTTCTTAGAGGGAACACAAAAACATAATAAAAAATTGATAAATTAGACAAATTTTAACTCCTGATATTCATATATATCTGACAAAGGATTCATAGCCAGATGTATAAACAACTCTTACAAATCAATAATAATACAAAAACCTAATTTTTAAAAGTGGGTAAAAGATTTAAGCAAAGATTTTACAAAATAAGATATACAACTGACTAATAAACACATGAAAAATGCTCACCGTTTTTTATTCATCAGAGAAATGCAAATTAAAACCATAATAAGATACCAGTAGACATCCACTAGAGAGGCTAAAATCTTAAAAATTAACACCAGTAAGTGTTGGCAAGGATGTAGAGCAATAAAACTCTCATACACTGCTGGTGGAAATACAAAACAGAACAACCATGTTGGAAAACAGTTTGGTGATTTCTTATAAAGTTATCCAACCATATGACCCTGAAATTCTACTCCTAGTTTTTTACCCAAGAGAAATGAAAACATATATCCACACAAGGTCTTGTAAATGAGTGTTTATAGAAGTTTTATTCATAATAACAGAAATAATTCAAAACTGAAAATAACTAAAATGTCTGTCAGCAGGTGAGTCGATAAGCAAATTTTGGAATCTACACTAATAAAAGACAAAGATGTTAATTGACCGTAACTTTGCTATGCCCAAGCCATGCTCACCAGCCAATCAGAGCAACTATATGCAAATTAACCCAACCAAGATGGCGGCCGGCAGCCACGGAGCTGGAGCAAGCAGGAGGCTTGGTTGCTCCAGCGATGGAGGAAGCCAAGCTTCCTGCCTGCTCTGGCCGGCTGTGGCCTCTGCAAAAGGCAACAAAGTTTCAATTATAGAAGCTAAATAAATCCCAGATACCTGCTTCCAGCCAGCCTCCACTGGGAGCTTGGGTAGCTGGGGCTTTGGCCAGCCTGCAAAGATCCATCAGCCCCTCACCCAGGATGGCCACACCCTCATGGGGTGAGGGTCCCTGCTGGGGGGCTTGGCCAGCCTGCAAACAACCCTCAGCCCCTCACCCAGGTTGGCCAGGCACCCCAACAGGGACCCCCACCCTGAAGGAGCTGTGGCCAGCCTGCAAACAGCCATCAGCCACTCACCCAGGCAGGACCCCACACCCTGATCCAGGACACCCTTCAGGGCAAACCAGCCAGCCCCCAACCATGCACCAGGCCTCTATCCTATATAATAAAAAGGTAATATGCAAAATGACCCTAACAGCAGAACAACTGGGAATCACTGGTCACTATGACACACACTGACCACCAGGGGGCAGATGTTCAATACAGTAGCTGCCCCCTGGTGGTCAGTGTGCTCCCACAGGGGGAGCTCTGCTCAGCCACAAGCCAGGCTGATGGCTGCCAGTACAGAGGTGGTGGTGGGAGCCTTCCTGCCTCCTCAGCAGCACTAAGGATGTCCAACTGCAGCTAGGTCTGCTCCCCACTGGCAAGTGGACATCCCCTGAGGGCTCCCGGGCTGCCAGGGGGATGTCTGACTGCCAGCTTAGGCCCAATCCCCTGGGGAGCAGGCCTAAGCCAGCAGGTGGTCATTCCCTGGGGGGTCCCAGACTGCGAGAGGGCACAGGCCAGGCTGAGGGACCCTCCCAGGTGCACAAATTTTTGTGCACCGGGCCTCTAGTAGCCATATAATGAAATACTATTCAGCAATAAAAAGGAACAAATTACTGGTAATATATATAACATGGGTAAATTTCAAAAACATTAAACTCGGTGAAAGGAGCCAAATACCAGAGTATAAATATCTGATCACATTTTTAGGAAATTCTAGAAAAGGGGAAAATAATCTATAATGCTCACTCTCATACACAATTTTTTTTAAAGACAAAGTAAAGCCACAATGAAGTATGTTTTTTTGACCTCAGGATAGCAAAAGTATGTGCTTTGAGCAAGCACAAATCTAGTTGAGAGGTCACAAGTGGAGTTTGGGAACTGACTGCAAAGGACCATGAGGGAATATTTTGTGGTGACAGAAATGCTATATCTTTTGATTATGGTAGTGATTACTGAAGAATATACATTTGTCAAAATCCAAAAAAAAGAATGTATACTTAAAATAGGAATTTTAGCCTGGCCAGTGTTCCTCAGTGGTTGAGGTCATGGTTCAATCCCCCATCAGGGCACATGCCCAGGTTGTGGGCTCTCTCCCCAGTAGGGAGCATACAGGAGGCAGCTGACCAGTGATACTTTCTCATCATTGATGTTTCTATCTCCCCTTCCCTCTGAAGTTAACAAAAATAGATTTAAAAAATATAGGGATTTTATTGCGTGTAAATTATACCTCAACCATTGTTTAATGAGCACAGATTTTCAATTGGGGAAGATGAAAAAGTTTGTCTTTTTTGTGTTGGCGATGGATAGCATTTAATGTGAATGTTTAAAAGAATAATGTAAATGTATTTAATGCCATAGACTGCACACTTAAAAATACTAAAATGGTAAAATTTGTGTTTTGCATATTTACCACACCAAAAAAGGATATCTCAATAATGTTGATTTTACAAAAATGAAGGAGGGTTTTTCAAATAGAAGTTTGAAAAGGAATGAAATATGATGTCTAGAAATAAATGTATAATATTTGGAAAGAGTTATGGAGGATGCATTAGAAACTAGAAAGATGCTATTGGACTGTCGAAGAATATAAAAATGGCAGCCATAGAGCATAGAAAGAACTAGAATTAAAAGTCAGCATTCTGGCTCCTGCGTGGTGCATGGTGTGACCTGGCCATGTCACTTTTCCTCTCCAAGCTTCAGCTGCCTCACCAGAATCATGTCGGGGATGAATTAGCTTGCAACCAAAGTCCCTCCCAGTTCTAACACTCCCACTTTTATGTCCATTAGGGATGTACTTCCTGATAGAGTAAGATTAGAAAAGGGAATACATAGTTTAGGTCAGAATGACCTCAAGGTGTGCTTTAAAGAAGGGAACAATATATGCATTCATCATGATCATTTGTCTAAAGAAGTCATGCCAGTTTTTTTTTTTTCAACTAACTTTACTAAGCACTCATGTTTTATGTCTAGGCTTTCTCCCCACCCCTCCCGTCCTCCCTTTTTCTCTGTTTCCCTTCCCTTCCTCTGTTTCTGAGACTCCAATCTGTATCTGTTTCATCCTGCCTCCGGAACGGCATTGTCTCAGCCTCTTCTTTTTCTCTTCATACCTTCCAGAGATCAGAAGGTGTTTTCTATAAAGGTCCAGATAGGAACTACTTCAGGCTCATGGGCCCTATGGTCCCATGACATACTCTTTGTTTTTTTGTTTCTTTGTATGTTGCTGTTGTTTTAAATCCTTTCCAGTGTAAAAGCCATTCTTAGATGAACACTTCCATTCTACTGAAAGTAAAAAGATGAAAGAAAATATTTCATGCAATTAAAAAAGAAAAAAGGCTGTTATATATTACAAAATAGACTTTAAAACAGAGACTATAATAAAAGACATAGAAGGACATTACAGAATGATAAAGGGTTCAGCCCAACAAGAGGATATAATCCTTGTAAACATTTTTGCACACAGCACCTAAATATATAAAGCAAATCTTTATTGACAAAAAATGGAGAGATCATAGTAGGGGACTTTAACACCCCCAGTGAGATAAAAGGATAGATCTTCCAAACAGAAAATCAACATGGAAACATTGGTCTTAGAAGACACACTAAGCCAGATAACTTTAGTTGATATTTTCAGAGCATTTCACCCCAGAACAGAGTATACATTCTTTTAAAAGACCTGTACTCAAAAAAATTGTAAGACATTGAAGAAATAAACTGAAAAAGATACAAATAAATGGAAACATATACCATGCTCATGGATAGGAAGAACTAACATCATTAAAATATCCGTACTACCAAGCCAATCTATAGATACAATGGATTTCTATTAAAATACCAATGGCATTTTTCACAGAACTAGAACAAATATTCCAAAAATTTACATGGGACCACAAAAGAGATCAAATAACCACAGCAATCTTGAGAAAAAAGAACAAAATTGGAGATTTTATGCTACCTGATATCAAACTATACCACAAGGCCATAGTAATCAAAACCAGCATGAGACATACTGGCATAAAAACAGGTAAATAAATCAATGCAACAGAATAGAGAACTCAAAAATAAACCCACTCCTATATGGTAAATGAATATATGACAAAGGAGCCAAGAAGATAGGGTAAAGATCGTTTATTCAATAAATGGTGTTGGAGAAAATTGAATAGATTTATGAAAAAAAAAAAAAAGAAACGATACCACCTTCTTATATCATGTGCAAAAATAAACTCAAAATGAATTAAAGAATTAAATGTAACTCACAGAAGAAAACATAGATAATAAATCTCTGATAATTCTCTTAGCAATATTTTTTCTGACATATCTCCTTGGGCAAGGGAAAGAAAAGAAAAAATAATCAAATGAGACTATATCAAACTAAAATTGTTTTGCACAGCAAAGATAACCATCAACAAAACAAAAAGACAACCTACTGAATGAAAGAAGATATTCAACAATGATACATCTGATAAGGGGTTAACACCCAAAAGTGATAAAGAACTCATACAACTCAACATGAAAAACAAACAACCCAATTTAAAAAGTGGGCAGAAGACCTGAATAAACACTTCTCCAAAGAGGACATATAGATGGCCGAGAGATATATGAAAAGATGTTCAACATCTCTAATCATCAGAGAAGTGCAAATTAAAACCAAAATGAGATATCACCTCATACCTGTCAGATTGGCTATCATCAACAAAAAACAAGTGTTAATGAGGATGTGGAGAAAAGGGAACCCTTGTGCACATTGATGGTAATGCAGATTGGTGCAGACACTATGGAAAACAGTATGGAGGATCCTCAAAAAATTAAAAATGGGCCCTAACCGGTTTGGCTCAGTGGATAGAGCATCGGCCTGCAGACTCAAGGGTCCCAGGTTCGATTCTGGCCAAGGGCATGTACCTTGGTTGCGGGCACATACCCAGTAGGGAGTGTGCAGGAGGCAGCTGATCGATCTCTCTCATCGATGTTTCTAACTCTATCCCTCTCCCTTTCTCTCTGTAAAAAATCAATAAAATATATTTTTTTAAAAATTAAAAATGGAACTGCCTTATGACTTAGCGATTCCACTTCTGGGCATATATCCTAAGAAACCCAAAGCACTAATTTGAAAGAATATATTCACCCCTATGCTCATTACAGTATTATTTACAATAACCAAGATATGGAAGCAAAGGGGGTACCCATCAATAGACAAGTGGGTAAAAAAGATGTGGTACATATATACAATGGAATATTATTCAGCCATAAAAAGAATGAAATCTTATCCTTTGTAACAGCATGGATGGATCTAGAGGGTATTATGCTAAGTGAAATAAATCAGAGAAAGACAAATGCCATATGATTTCATTTATATGTGGAATCTAAAGAGCAAAATAAATAAGTGAAATAGAACAGACTCATAGATATAGAGAACAAATTGATCACTGCCAGAGGGAAGGAGAGTTGGGGGAACTGGGTGAAGGGATTAAGAACTACAAATTGGTAGTCACAAAATTGTCCTAGGGGGTTACAGCATAGGGAATCTAGTCAATAGTCCTATATTATAAAATCTTAATATGCAAATTGACTGGATGGTGGAATGACCAGCAGAACGACTGGCCGCTATGAAGCGCACTGACCACCAGGGGGCAGACACTCAATGCAGGATGACACTCAACCCACAGGCCCCAGGTCAGCCAAGGCAGATGCCAGCGGGGGCCTCCCCGATCACCCCATCAGTTGCCCAACAGATCAGCCCTGATCACTGGCCAAGTCTAGGGACCCTACCAGTGCATGAATTTCATGCACCAGGCCTCCAGTATTGTAATAACTGTGAACAGTGCCAGGTGAGTGCTTGAAATATTGGGGGGACTACTTTGTAAAGTTTTTGATTGTCTAATGACTATGCTGTACACCTGAAATTAATACAAAATAATACTAAATGTAAACTGTAATTAAAAAATAAAATTTAAAAAAAGAATGCAGCTGACCCAACAGAAGGTTGAGAAGAGAGATGGAAAGAAACCAACTCCTTGAAGACATTATGAAGTTGCCAAATCACAGCAGACCTCTGACCTTCCTGTATGTGAGCAAAAGTTCCCCTTTTGTACTTAAGCTCCTTTGAGTTAAGCTTTTCAGTACTTACTAGGTAAAGACACCAAAATGATACATATTTAAAGTAAAGAAGTGAATGTCTCCCCCCTTCCACACCAAAGGAATAACCACTGTAAACAATTTGGTGTGTGTCCTTTTTTACATACACACATTTAGTTTTTGTGTGTGTGTGTTTTTAAGTCATCAATTATATTACTCATGATTTTTACAATTTGCTTTTTCCCACTCAATTATATAGCAGGAGTAGTTTCCCTGTCAGTACCTACTTGCTGCCTAGTATCCCCTAGTACACTGTAACTTACTTATTGAACCTTCCTTCTAATCTTACAATTTTAGATTTAGTCTCTATATTATAATAATGCTATATAGAAGGTGTCCTCAAAAATGTATACACACACTTTGACTAATTATAAAGATAGTGTTTATTAAAATACATTTCATTTTCAAAATTGAGCTATCAGCTGTTAAAGTGTGCATACATTTTTGGGACACCCTGTATATCTTCTCATGCACATGTGTTAAACATGTTAAAGGTAGTGATTATATGTATGGGCTCTGAAATCAGACTGCCTGGATTTAAATCCTGGTTTCACTAATTAGTAGCTGCAAAAACTTAACTTCCCTAAGCCTCAGTTTCTCTTTCTGGAAAATGGAGATATAGACCCACACTCAACAGGCCATTTTATGACAGAAATCTGGCATAGAAACAGCCACATTGTAAGTGTTCAGTTAAGGTTAGTTGTGTCATTATTGAAGTCAGTTTCTGGAATTGGCCCAGCTGGTGTTGCTCAGTGATGGAGTGTCAATCCATGCACCAAGAGGCAACCAGTTCAATTCCTGGTCAGAGCACATGCCCAGGTTTCAGGTTTGATCCCCAATAAGGGGTGTGCAGGAGACAGCTGATCTGTGTTGATGTTTCTATCTCTCCTTCTCCTTTTCTCTCTAAATCCATAAAAACATATTTAAAAACATTTCTGGAATTGGACTTTCTGGGTACAAGCATTTTTACCTTTTAAATTTTGATAGATGCTGCCAATTGCCTTCCAGAAATAAACCAAGTTACACTTTCCTCTGGAGTGCCCTTTGGCCCCCAGCTTTACCAACATTGGATTTTTGACAATCAAGTAGGCAAAATAGCTACTCATTGCTGTTTTATTATTATTACTTGGATCACTGGCGAGTCCTTTGATTGTCTGCAAACCATCTGTATTGCTAACCTATGAATTACTTGTTCATCTTTGGCTCTTTTCCTTTTGAGTTTTGAGTTTTTCCTCACTGGTTCTTTGTATGTATTTAGGATACTAAACCTTAGTCTAATATATAAGATGTAAATATTTTACTCTAGCCTATCATATGTCTTTTAATTTTTTTAAATGTCTTTTGTTTTATATATATACTAGAGGCCCAGTGTATACACAAATTTGTGCACAGGTGGGGTCCAGCTGGCTGGGCCCCAGTTGGGGCAGATCAGGGCCGGAACTGTCTGGAGGGGATGACAGGAGTTTGGCTGGAGGACCCCGCCCCCGATTGGGATGGGGAGGCTGATTGGGGGCAAGGCCGGCTATGGGGAGGGGATGTGGGTGGTGGGCCGGCTGGCCCTTCCCCCAAATAAGGTGGGGGGGGGGCGGCCGGGGTAGGGACCGTGGGAAGTTGGCTGGCCAGCCCCACCCCTGATTGGTGTGTGGGGGACTGATCAGGGGTGGAGCTGGCTGTGGGGAGAGGCTGTGGGCTGATCGGAGTGGTGGGGGCTGATCAGGGTTGGGGCCAGCCATGGAGAGGGGCTGTGGGTGGTGGGCCAGCTGGCTCTGCCCATGATCAGAGTGGGGGGGCCAATCTGGGGTGGGGCCAGGTGGGGGGAAGGGCTGCAGGAGGTTGGCCGGCTGGCCCCACCCCCTATTGGGGTGGGAGGGACAATCAGGGACAGGGCTGGCCAGGAGGAGGGGCTGCAGGGGGGGTGGCCAGTGAGCCCCGCCCCCTATTGGGCCAGTTTCCTGGCTACAGCAGGCATCATTGCAAATGGTCGTTCTGGTTGTTACCGCATTATGGTCACTGGCTTTATATATATACTAGAGGCCTGATGCACAAAAATCCCTGGGGGATTGTGCCTAAGCTGGCAGTCAGACATCCCTCTTGCAGCCCGGCAGCCCTCGGGGGATGTCCACTTGCCAGCAGGGAGCAAGCCTAAGCTGCAGTTGGACATCCTTAGCGCTGGTGAGGAGGCGGGAGAGGCTCCTGCCACCACCGCTGTGCTGACAGCCATCAGCCTGGTTTGTGGCTGAGCAGAGCTCCCCCTGTGGGAGCACACTGACCAGCAGGGGGCAGCTCCTGCATTGAGCGTCTACCCCCTGGTGGTCAGTGTGTGTCATAGTGACCAGTCATTCCCACTTATTCTACTGTTAGGGTCAATTTGCATATTACCCTTTTATGATATAGGACTAGAGGCCCGGTGCACAAAAATTTGTGCACTTGGGGGGGAGGGGGGTCCCTCAGCCCGGCCTGTGCCCTCTCGCAGTCTGGGACCCCTCGGGAGATAACGCCCTGCTGGCTTAGGCCTGCTCCCGGGTGGCAGAGGGCAGGCACAATCCCTAGGTGCAGCCCCTGGTCGGGCTCAGGGCAGGGCTGATTGGGGAGTTGGGGCGCCACCCTCTGTCATGCACAGAGCAGGGCGGATCAGGAGGTTGTGATGCCACCCTCAGTCACGTTCAGGGTAGGGCCGATTGGGGGTTTGGAGCACCGCCCCCTGTCACATTCAAGGCAGGGTTGATGGGGAGGTTGCGGCACCACCCCCTGTCACTCACAGAGCAGGGTCCATCAGGGGGTTTGGGGCTCCGTACACAGTCACGCACAGAGCTGGGCAGATCAGGGGGTTGGGGTGTTGCCCCCTGTCACGCACAGAGCAGGGCCGTTCAGGGGGTTGGGGTGCCACCACTGTCACACTCAAGGCAGGGCCGATGGGGAGGTTATGGCTCTACCCCGTCACACACACAGCAGGGCCGATCAGGAGGTTGGGGCACCGCACCCTGTCACACACAGAGCCGCAGGGCGATCAGGGGGTTGGGGAGCTCCCTGCTATCAGGCACAGAGCAGGGCTCATCAGGGGGTTGGGGTGCCTTCCCCTGTCACGAACAGAGCAGGGCTGATAGGGAGGTTGTGGCCCCACCCCCTGTCACACACAGAGCCGCAGGGTGATCAGGGGGTTTGGGCGCTGCCCCCGTCACACTGATCCTGGTGCCGGGAGGCCTCGTGGCTATGCTGATCCCGGTGCTGGGAGGCATATTACCCTTTTACTATATAGGATTGAGACCTGGTGCACGGGTGGGGTCGGCTGGTTTGCCCTGAAGGGTGTCCTGGATCAGGGTGAGGGTCCCCACTGGGGTTCCTGGCCAATCTGGGTGAGGGGCTGAGGGCTGTTTTCAAGTTGGCGGGTGACTGAAGATCCCAACCGCTCCTTTTTTCTTTTTTCTTTTTTCTTCTGGGCCAGCTTTAGCTCTGAGGCTTGGCTCCAGCTCTTAGGCCTCCGCTGCTGAAAGCAGGTATCTGGTTTGTTTGGGTTCTATAATCGAAACACTGTTTCAACTCCAGCTCTGAGATCCCGGCTTGCTGAAAGCATGTTTCTGGGGTTTTGTTTAGCTTCTATATTTGTAACAATGTTTCAAACTGCAAGCTCAGAGGCTGGCAGCGGCAGGCGGGGAACGCTGGAGTCCTCCGTCACTGAAGCAAGCAAGCCTCATGTTCGCTTCAAGCTGCCTGGCTGCCGGCCGCCATCTTGGCTGGCAGTTAATTTGCATGTCGCCCTGATTAGCCAATGGGAAGGGTAGCGGAGTGACACCAATTTGCATGTTTCTCTTTTATTAGTGTAGATATAGATATGTTTGTTTTTTGTTATTCCTCACCAGAGGATATATTTTTCCTCATTGCTTTTTAGAGAAAGTGGAAGGTTGAGGGAGAGAGAGAGAAACATCAATTGGTTGCCTGCCACATGAGCCCTGACCAGTGCCAGGGATGGAGCCTGCAACCGGAATCAAACCTGCTACCCTTCAGTCCCCAGGCCAATCTCTAACCACTGAAAAAAACTGGCCAGGGTGAGGTTTATAATTTTTTAAATATAGTCACATCTGTCCAGTTTTTTCTTTTTTATTAAATATTGTTCAGATTATTACATTTGTTTCTCTTTCCCCCCCCCCATAACTCCCCTCCTCCCAGTACCCACCCCACCCTCCTCCATCACTCCCTACCCACTGTCCTCATCCATAGGTGCACGATTTTTGTCCAGTCTTTTCCCACATCCCCCACACCCCTTTCTCCCCCAAGAATAGTCAGTTCACTCCCTTTCTATGCCCCTGATTATATTATAATCACCAGTTCATTCTGTTCATCAGATTATTCACTTGATTTTTAGATTCACTTGTTAATAGATGTGTATTTGTTGTTCATAATTTGTATCTTTACCTTTTTCTTCTTCCTCCTCTTCTTAAAGGATACCTTTCAGCATTTCATATAATACTGGTTTGGTGGTGATGAACTCCTTTAGCTTTTTCTTATCTGTGAAGCTCTTTATCTGACCTTCAATTCTGAATGATAGCTTTGCTGGGTAAAGTAATCTTGGTTGTAGGTTCTTGGTATTCATCACTTTGAATATTTCTTGCCACTCCCTTCTGGCCTGCAAAGTTTCTGTTGAGGAATCAGCTGACAGTCGTATGGGTACTCCCTTGTAGGTAACTGACTTTCTTTCTCTTGCTGCTTTTAAGAGTCTCTCTTTGTCTTTTGCTCTTGGCATTTTAATTATGATGTGTCTTGGTGTGGTCCTCTTTGGATTCCTTTTGTTTGGGGTTCTCTGCGCTTCCTGGACTTGTAAGTCTATTTCTTTCACCAGGTGAGGGAAGTTTTCTGTCATTATTTCTTCAAATAGGTTTTCAATATCTTGCTCTCTCTCTTCTTCTGGCACCCCTATAATTCAGATGTTGGTACGCTTGAAGCTGTTCCAAAGGCTCCTTACGCTATCTTCGTATTTTTGTATTCTTTTTTCCTTTTGCTTTTCTGGTTGGGTGTTTTTTGCTTCTTCGTATTTCAAATCGTTGGCTTGATTCTTGCAATCCTCTAGTCTGCTGTTGGGAGTCTGTGTAATATTCTTTATTTCAGTCAGTGTATGCTTAATTTCTAGTTGGTTCTTTATCACCACATCAAGGGTCTCATTAGATTTCTTGTAGATCTCAAGTTTATCGGCAGTTTCTAGAAAATTGTTGAAAGTCCTTAAAAGTATGGTTTTGAACTCTATATCCAGTAGTTTGCTTTCCTCCATTTCTGTCATTTGTGTCCTTTATCTTTGTCTCCGCATTTTTTATGCTTCCCTGTGTTGATACAGTGGTTTTCTGTGCTAAGTGTCCTCTAGGGTCTAGTGGTTCAGCCTCCCCAATTACCTGAGGAGGACACTCTTGGTGCACCCCCTTGTGGTCTTTGTGCACAGTCTTCTTGTAGTTAAGCCTTGATTGTTGTAGGTATCACTGGGAGGAATTGGCCTCCAGGCCAATTGGCTGTGAGAATCAGCTGTGTCTGCAGTGGGAGAACTTCTGTGCTGGAGAAACCCCTCTGGGGCAAAACTTGCTTCAATGGGGCTTTGGTGCTCACTGAGTCTGCCCCCTGTGTGTGTCCTTTATGTTTCCATGGAGCTGCAAACTGGATGGTCCCACTTTGACCTCTGGGCTTCCTGGCTCCTGGATCTCTAGGGAGGTGCTAATTGAACCTTTGCCTGAGGCTATCCAGCAAAAGCCTCCCTGCAGGGCTTGGGCAGGGCGGGTCCCACGGGATCAACAAGGCAGGGCTAGCAGTTATGGCTGCTCTCAGTCCTGCCCTCAGAGGCTTTGCTTCTCAATGTCCCAGTAATCGCTGCAAGCCCCTCGGAGAGAAAGCTGCCCTCGAGTTCCAACCGCTGCCAGAGAGTCCCACTTCTCCAGTATGAGTCTGGGTCCCTAGAGACTCGCCCGGAACTGGAGCTCAGAGCCTGAGACTCCCTCCGGATTGAAAACGACAACTGCGCCCTCAGCTGCCAGCCTGCTCCGCACGCACCTCTGCACCTTAGTATTTTACTACCGCACTGCGCCTCCTCTGAGTCTCGGTATGCTTTTCTCTTTCCTTCTAGTTGTAGAATTTCCACTCAGCCAGCCTTCCTGTGGTTCTGGGTGATGTCCATTTCGTCTTTTAGTTGTATTTTTGAAATGGTTGTGCGAGGCAGCAATCTCCAGTGTTTACCTATGCTGCCATCTTGGTTTCCCTCAAGAATCCCATTTTTTTCTTGTGGCTTCTGGATTGTGTCTTTTTTAAAAGGATACCTTCTGGTACACATTTGGCTTTTCTATTTTGAGCAGGGTTGTTCCTAGGTTTGGGGCATACCATGGAGTTTTTTTCAGGAATAGTCTGAGCCTCCTGGACATTATTTAGGCTATTAACTTCTTGGTCTGAAAAGGTTTATAGTGCCAAGCCTGGAGTCTTGAAGCTGTGTCCATAGCGCCCCCTCCTGGGCACTACAGAACACCCAACCTAGAACAGACCTCTGAGCTGAGGAAGGGGTGGTTCTCTGTTCCTTGGTTTAGTATTTATTGAGTGCGGTATTAACAGTGGGATACAGGAATAATACAGGATATGGAAATAATATAGTTCCTGACCTGGAGGTGCTTGGAGAAAATCGACACAGAAACAGATAATTTCAGCTTTTCTCCTATGCCTGATTACCAGTCTACACTATCTTCATAAAACATTTAAATATGGGTAGTGATGTTGACAAGATTACTTTATTTAGAATTGCAGAATTCTACTTTTAAAAAATGGACCCAAAGAATTATGATCTAAGAAACCACAACAACAAAGAATTACCTGCTAAATGAGACTAATAAAAATAGCCGGGTGTAGACAGAAGCCACTGAACACTCAGTTCCTTGGATTCTCACCTGGACTGTGCCAGGAACAAACCTGTGACCCAGGGTGCTCCCTAAACCTTTAGACTTTGTGTTTTTTTAGTTAGCTCTCAGGATCTTAGGGCTAGGAGAGTTTGGTAAGAGGAGGGTAAAGGAAGGCAGAGATGCATAAGGATTGTTTTATTGTTGTTTTGTTTTTTTAAATATCACATTGAGAAATCCTGGCCTTTAGAATACACTCATGTTTGGTTTACAAAATACTTTGTCATCTGCCTTGCACCCACCCCAGCTGCATCTGGCCCTCCTGTTTCTGTTCCCAGACAGCCCTGAGTTCTCTGGTCTCTGCAAAGCTTTCACATGTGCTTCTGCTCTGGCCTTCCTCCCATCATTTCTGCTCTGGCCTTCTTCCCATCATTTCTTCACCCACTGTTATGGGGTAAATGTGTCCCCCAAAATTCATATGTTGAAGTCCTAATCTCAGAAAGTGACCTTATTTGGGGGAAAGGTGTTGTGTATATAATTAGTTCAATTAGAATGAGGTCATACTGGAGTAGGGCGGGTCCCTAATCCAGTAGGGCTGGTGTCTTAACAAAAAGGGGTAAATTTGGACACAGACACACAAGTCAAGAAATGCCAGAGATGGCCTGTGAACTACATGAAGCTAGGGGACAAGTGTGGAACAGAGTCACCCCCACAGCCCTCAGAAGGAACAAATCCTACCAAGGCCTTGATTTGGGACTTCTGGCCTCCAGAATTTATAGAGATAATTAATTCCTGTTGTTTAAGCCACTCAGACTGTGACACTTTGTTACAGCCGCCCTCTGAAAGTAATGCACATATTTCAGGACTGCTCTCACACATCCCCCAGGAGATGGGAGAGGTGTGGAACAGATTAGCCCCCACAGTCTGGGTAACTTTTTATAAATAACAAATTTGGGTGTGGTTGGCATAAAGTTACATTTTGTGGACGTTCAATTACTCATGTATTTGATATTGTCATTTTCTTTTCATATTTTGGACATAATATATTTTTTTCAGGACGCAAACATTTTCATAGTTCCTGGGAAAACTTGTAGGCCTTAAGTTCCTGCCTGTGGTGCCTTGAATGAATCAAACCCTCTGGGTGTGTGGGTATAACTGACACTTCCTCGTAATTCCTTGAGGACCAGTCTCTACCACAGCTCCCTTTGACGTCTAACCCTCAGCTGGCTGTTCAGGAGACTCATTTAATGAACAAATAAGCTTTTTTTTTTTTTTTTTTTTTTTTTTTTTACAAATCCCACTTTTTAAAATTACTAAGCATGGCAACAATTAATATTTCTACTTTCAAGATCAGAAGCAAGGAATAACCACACACGAAACAAAGAAAAACCTAGGGCACAATTTTTACATGTGAGAAAATTTATACTCTGAGGACTTAATGAGGACAAACCCACATTTTACAGCATGAAGACAGAACCCTTGTCACTTTACTAACCCTAACGAGCAGAGGCCGAGTGCTGGTAAGTAATTTAACTAGATTTCCATCTCTCTTGGCCTTTCTCCAAGGCCTTGGTTTAAGGAGGTTGCATTGGGCTCCACTTAAGGGTTTACAATAAATGCTAGAGAGAAAAGGCCAGGTAGGAGAAAAATGGCAACAGCACAGTGACGGGAGTAAGTGGCCTCTGGAAACAAATGGGCACGCGGGGAAGGGCAGGCAAACTGGAAAGAGAAGGCGGTTGCCTGTATGATAATGATGCTGTGGATGAGATCATGAGCAGGTGAGCAACCAAGCACATTCTGAAAGTTTACTGTTGCCTAAAATAACAGGAAGTACTGGCATGCTTTGTCTTCCTTCACCCCCCTGATAACTCTGTGATGCGGTTATAATTCTCCCTACTATACTGGCAAAGAAACTTGGGTTTAAAGAGGTTATGCTGAGGTGAAGCTGGTGATGGCGGAGCTGGGTCTTGGAGTTTGTGTGGCCCAGAGCCTCTAGCTAGTTGTATTTGTGTGTCTGTCACTACATTCTGGGCCCCCTGAAGGCAGAAATGTTATGTCCATATTGTATTATGGCAGACTTTTTGAATGGAAGGATGCAATAATTGCTTACCAAATCAATTGATTTTGATTGAGGAAAGCATATCATGCTCTCCAAATTCATTTCTCTTGTTCATCACAGTATTTATTTGAGGGCAATACTTCTTTGAATCAAGACCTATTCAGTTAAAATGATCAAGCACAAACAGTGCTTATTCTTCACTGGGCACAGTTCCACTAGCTCGTGTATATTAACTCATGTGATACCCTCAGGAACCCTCCACGCAGAGCAGTGGCTCACAGTAGTGCAGGTTGTGACCGGTGCCTCCTAAAACTGTGCAGTTCTCAAAACCTGCCCAACCACAGGTGGTGACTCTGCTGGTAGCCCTTAATGTGCCCATTTTACAGATGGAGAAACTGAGGCATAGAGATGTCTCAGTGAGTGAAACTTCACAGTTTAATCAAACTCATGATAACTACATAATATTGTTCAGCACATGGTAAGATAAAACCTCATTAATTCAGTCGAGTTGGAAAGGTAGTAGAATTTACGCTACTTGAAAGTATATGGATTATAGAGTTATTCCTAAGGAAATTAGTTCTAGTACATTAAGCTACACTTAACCAATTAGTTAAGTACTATCAGAATGTGTAGTAAGAAGCACTGTCATGTTTCTTTTGAATGTTAACATCTCATTTGCAATCAGGAATAATTAATGTATAAAAATCCTTAAAATTTAACAAAAGGGTCTGGCTTTATTTATTTAGCCTGTCAATTTACTTACTAAATAATTTCTCCTTAAATTATCCCAAGACTTCACCATATTTCAAATGAATGTATTACAATTCATAATTGAGTTTAGGTTAATAAAGTTTTAGTATGTTGTTTAAAAAAGGCAAGAGATACAAGAGAAAAACATTTTTAAACTTCTGACGGAATAATTCTTAAGCCAATAATAAGACTGGATATAAACCCAGTTCATGGGCAATTGAATAAAAAATTTGGGGGGTCCAATTCTAGAATAAACTGCTCAGTTTAAAAAAAAAAAAGTCCACACAATTTCAAGTAAAGTTTTCCTATGCATATATTAATATTGATACTACTCTTATAAATCTGGCTTTAAGTGTGCATAGTGGTTTGGGCTTCAGTCTCCCAGACACCCATGTGCACAAGAATCTGCTGGGGACCTTGTTACCCCACAGATTCTGATCCAGTGGGTCTGGGGTGGGGCCAGAGAATCACAGATCTAAACGTTCCAGGGGAAACCGATGATTAGAGTACACATATGGTTTTTTCACTTAACAGTATATCCTGGGTATCTTTCTATGTCCATAGAATAAAACCTACTGCATTCTTTCTAACAGCTACATAGTATTCCACAATTGGATATATCTTGATCTGCTTCATTCCAATGGATTTTTTTAGTTTTTAAATTGTGATAAAATATACATAACATAAAATTTGCCATTTTCACCATTCAGTGACATTACATGCATTTACACTGTTGTGCAACCATCACCACTATTCATTTCAATAATTTTCCCGTTATCCCAGACTGAAACCCTGTACTCATAAAGCATAACTCACCTGGCAACCTCTATTCTACCTGCTGTCTCTGTGAGTTTGCCTATTCTGGGTCCCTTGTATAAGTGGAATCATGCAACATGTGTCCTTTCATGTCTCCAGTGGATTTCGAAGGACGTTTTCCCAGTGGCCTTCCTGCACAATCCACACTCTCCATCCTGAATCCATAGAGCGGGAGGTTGCCCTCTCCATGGCCCAGGCATAAATTAGTTTCAGTTGCTGACCTTGTGTGATGTGCAACCTCTGTAGGCTTCTGACTCTAATTAACCAAAACCAATGTCACTTTCATTCCTTGTGTACCCAGCCTGGGCCAGCCCTGGTGGGAGTACTGCAGACTATTCTGTGAGGTTGGACAAATGACACCCATTTTGCAGATGTAGAAACTTAACATCAGAGGCAAAATGGCTCCCTGCTCTCAGTTAGGGGCAAGAAGTGGGTTACAGTTAGGTGTGGCCCCAAAGTCCCCGCCCTTTCCACTACCTACTAGTCTGGTAAATGGAAAAGCAATCATTTCCAGGGTTATTAATAAAGGTAAGACTTAAATTAAGCAAACCGGATAACTGAAGATTCAGAAATATCCCAAAATGTTGCTAAACAAAAAAATTCCTCATAGAACCTGCCTTGAGCAAAAGCTTCTCATTTTTACTGTTTCTCAGATAGCATGTGTGTTTGAGTAGATTTATACTGCTTGCCATTGTCCAGCCTCCTTTTTCAACCCGTCTCTTTCTCATCATGAGACTTTGTTGATTTAGAATGGTAGTTATGCAAACAAAGGACTAGGAGAACCTTAAGAAATAGTTCCTTATGGAGCTGATCCTATCCGAAAGCACTGCAGCCTTCCCCTCAGCGCTGCGGAAGGGACAAGAACGCTCAGAGGCAGCCCTGTGATCCCTGTCATACATAACAAGTCAACATGCTCTATTCATATCATCAGATATTCCCTGGCCTCCACATGGGCACGTGGTGTGTGTGTGTGTGTGTGTGTGTGTACACATGTGTATCCAATTACTTCCTAGAACTCAACTGGAATGTTCTATTTTTCAAAAAGCAAAACAGTTTTAAGTTTATCGGAGGGGGAGGGGACGGGAGCTCTTCTAAAAATGGCTATCACTGTCACATCTGAAAATGCCTTTTCTTTCTCCTACGAGATGTCTTTTGTCTCTTGTTTTTGCCAAGAAGCAAGAGCACTGTTTACGTTTTGCAGCTCTCCCTTCACGTGCTCGGTTCGGGATCCTCCTCGCCAGGCTCACATGTTGTTTTGGCCGCCCGCATGCATTCTTCCCTGTTTCCACCCCTTAAAGGAGCCCTGCTTGGAGTGGGACTGGGGCTGTCACCCCAGCGGTGGCGGGACGGGTGTACTGCAGGTGGTGACTGTATGGTGCTTTGGGTCTGTTTCCAAGGGGTTGTAGATCAGGGGGGTTTAGGGAAAGCTGATTGATAATATATCTTAAAATACGGCGTACAACCCAAAGGCACTATCTTATTACTCATCATGAGCACAACAAGAAAAAAATAATGACCCACAAGGGCTCTTGGAAGGTTTACTGGACAGAAAGTAAAGCCTTTCCAGGTCTGATGCTTTTTAGTGCCTGGGCCTAACTCGTTAACATTTCTGTGATGCTGACTAATATTCACCCCTACACAGTTACCAGGAATATTATTGTAAGACAAACAAACTTCTGATTCGTTGTTATAGATACGTCTGAAATTTAAATCACGTGGAGCCCAGTCCACTAAATAGCCCCGAGGGATCCATGAGAAGCAACTCCCTTAACCCCATGTCTGGGACACAATAAAAGACTGAGGGCACATGTCATGCTAGGAAGTTACTATTTTCTTATCAGGGCAACAGATGCTGCCTTTCTTAACTCACACGCTGTAGCAGAAGATGGTCTTAATCTTTGGTACTACTTTTTCAATGGTGTGTAAATATAATTGGGCATCCACATTCAGTGAGACTCCTCTAAAGTATGGGGCTCGTATTATGTACAGGGTCCAGAAAAACAGGGGTAGAAATCAAGCTCTTCCTCCAGTTCTATTTGCATGTCCCTGACCACTCATCTGGGGTAGGTGGCATGTGATGCAGTGGCTTCTGGGGCTCGTGTATCCTGGGGAGGTGGGGTAACTGTATGTGTTAAATTATAATTCAGCACACATTTACGGAACATTCCAATGCTGTGCTGTGCTTGCCTTCAGTCAAGAGACTGAACTAAACAAGAGAACAAGAGACGAAATAGCTAGTGGTCACCCATCTGAA
Source organism: Myotis nattereri (assembly GCF_964212035.1). Taxonomy (NCBI): domain Eukaryota; kingdom Metazoa; phylum Chordata; class Mammalia; order Chiroptera; family Vespertilionidae; genus Myotis; species Myotis nattereri. Next base: position 133,943,294 of record NC_138077.1, on the reverse strand, counting down.
AAGGTTCCTCTCCTCAATATCATGTTCCCACCCAGGGCTGGTTTCAATCACTCAACAAACATATTAGAGACACAATGAAGTATATATATTTTTGGAATCCTCTTCCGAGGATATGTTTTCTCTCTAAAGAGAGAGAGAAAAACATCAATGTGAGAGAGAAATGCAGATCAGTTGCCTCCCATATGTGCCCCAACCACGAATTGAACCTACAACCTGGGTATGTGCCCTAACTGGAATTGAACCCGCAATCTTTTGGTGTATAGGACAATACTCCAAACAGCTGAGCCTCATGGCCAGGGCATGAAGTATATCTTTAAGGAACTTACTATCTTCAGGAAAAAAGATGTGTATACATAAAAGAGCTAGAGATCGACACAAGGTCATAGAAAATCCAGCATTAGAATGTGGTCACAAAGACTTGAGTATAGATTAGAATTTTAAAGGGGAATAAATGGTTGGGTCAAGGTTAGTGAGAGACTTCTGTGGAGGAAGGAGCCTCAGGAGCTGGCTTTTACATGAAGTGAGAAATCAAACTAATGTGCAGAACAGAAAAGTGGGCATTTCAAAGTGGAAAATAGATGAGCTCAAGCAAAAGTGTTTCCCTTTGTCCTTTCTCTATATTTCTTTTGCTGCTTCACACATTAGAGTTCCTCCAACTCCAGCTAGCAGGCTGCAAATCACAGAATAGCCACTGCCGTTTTACACCATCTGTTCAGGGAATATTTTCTACCTATTCTCCCATCTTTGGGGAGAGGGAAGGAGAATTGTGTTTAAGGAGGAAAATAATGGAATCATTAAAGAGAAATGTGCTCTTTACCTTCCCTTCTTTCCAGGTGATTTAGCCCTAAGGTATGAGACGGGGCAGAGTGAGGTCAACATTAATGTTGTGACGAGAAAGGGTTAACTGCGGTGTGTCAGAACCCCAGCAAGAGGGAGTCCATGAGGGCGAAGGCACCCACACTCAGGCGGCTCTGAATGTGTCAGAGTCTGAGGCATCTTCATGACCGGAGCCTGATGTAGATGTCAGAGCCTGAGCATAGACGAAAACATCTGTAAGAGGGGAGGGGTGGCAGCAAAGATAGGGAATTGATCACATGAATAAATAGATGAGGTTTTTCCACTGTCATAGAAGGGAGTCACACATATGGAAAGGAAGAAATATGGGCTCTGAGGTGTTGGGTTGGAATTAGATGTATTTGTATAAACCATGATTTGTATAAACCACGGTAGAAAAATGAGAGATGGCAGATAGATAAGATAGAGGATAGAAATGTAAACAGATGTACATGTGCGAATGTGTATTGTAGCAGACAGACTTGGAGATGGCCCCCAATTATTCACTTTGGGAAGCCTGGGTGTCCCCTGCCTCTGTCACTGGGGAAGGTGAGTGCAGTAAGAGACTCCTAAGATGGCCTCCAGCAACCCACATCTCCTGGTATTCAAGCCCTTGTGTATTTCCCTCCCCTTGCTTATAAATAACAGAATATAGAGCAAAGACAGTAGGATGTCATTTCTGTATTATGTTACATAGATTATATGTCTGTCTTGCTTGGAGACACTCTCCCTGGTGGCGTTGGTGAAGCCAGCTGCTGTGGGAAACCGCCTATTGTCTTCACTAGCAGAGAGGTATGGACAGAGAACCCGGAAGGCTGGTGACCCTTGAAGCCCTAGCAAAGGTCAGAGCTGTGCACCCACTGTTAGTCCAGACAATGGTAGCTGAAGCAACTTCCCCACCAGATAGTCATGTAAATCCTTATTGCTAAGATAGTCTGTGTGTTACTGGAACTTGCCTGCCTAAGGGCTATGGGTGTAGTCCATAAAAGGTTGGTGAGGCCTGAGCACCAGTGGAAGTCCTTCCCCTTGAGTTGGACTTACCCGCCTGGCCCCCAATATTTCCAAATTATCTCTTGTCTCTTTTCTTTCATTTGTGTGTGGCTCCTCTTCCAGATCCTGAACCCTGAACCACGCGGGGCGTGGGGGGAAACATTTACAACAAGCTGCTATGTTGTGAATTGCCCTCTGGAGAGGCCCACGTGGCAAGGAGCTGAGGGCAGCCTCCAGCCAACAGCCAGTGAGAAAAGGAGGCCCTCAGTCCCACAAATCCTCAAGGAACTGAATTCTCCCTCCACCTGAGCTTGGAGGGGATCTTGTCCCGGCTGAGCCTGGAAATAAAACCACAGCCCCAGCTGATACTTTATGAAAGCCTGAAGCCGGAGAGCCAGCTAAGACATGCAAGGACTCCTGACCTCAAAAACCATAAGAAAACAAATGTGTTGTCTTAAGCTACTAAATTTGTGGTAATTTGTTACCCAGCAATATATGTAGTATATATACCTTAGCTCTCACTGAGAAGGCATAAAGGCAGCAATACTCCAATAACAATAAGCACATTTGGTTCCCAGATCTGGGTTTCAAATGTCATTTTCAACTAAAAGGAACCTCAACTTCTTAGAGAAATTACTAATTCCAAGGCTGCAGCATAGAAAGTATAAGATGAATCTAGAACATTTTGTTGTGTCAGAAAACAAGGAAGTGCTCAAAGAATGATGGAGACATGTCAAAAGGATATAGAAACCCAGATTAAAAGGGCTCCCATAAGCCAATTCAGAATGATTTCAGCATTAAAATAAATTATTACAGTAGTGGATTATGAATTTATTGAATAAAATAGGAAACCACAAACCCATCCTATCTAATAAAAGAGAAACATGGTAATTAGCATACGACCGCTACCCTTCCCATTGGCTAATCAGGGTGATATGCAAATTAACTACCAGCCAAGATGGCAGCCGGCAGCCAGGCAGCTAAAAACTAACATGAAGCTTGCTTGCTTCAGTGACGGAGGAAATCAATGTTCCCTGCCTGCCTTGCTGGCCTCTGAGCCTGCAGTTTGAAACATTATAACAAATATAGAAGCTAAATAAAACCCAAAAACCTGCTTTCAGTGAGCCGGGATCTCAGAGCTGGAGTTATACATTGTTTCAATTATAGAACCCAAACAAACCAGATACCTGCTTTCAGCAGCAGAGGCCTCAGAGCTGGAGCCAGAGCTAAAGCTGGCCCAGAATAAAAAAATAGAAAAGAAAAAAAGGAGCAGTTGGGAGCTTCAGCCCTGAGCCCCTCACCCAGACTGGCCAGGCACCCCAGTGGGGACCCCCACCCTGAAGGGTGTGTGACCAGCTGCAAACAGCCATCATCCCCTCACCCAGGCTGGCCAGGCACCCCAGTGGGGACCCCCACCCTGATCCAGGACACCTTTCATGGCAACCCAGCCAGCCCCACCCATGCACCAGGCCTCTATCCTACATAGTAAATGGGTAATATGCCTCCTAGCACTGGGATCAGTGGAGCCACGAGGCCTCCCAGCACCGGGATCAGCGTGACAGGGGGCAGCGCCCAAACCCCCTGATCGCCCTGCGGCTCTGTGTGTGACAGGGTAGAGCCATAACCTCCCCATCGGCCCTGTCCTGAGTGTGAGAGTGGTGAAACCCCCACCCCCTGATCTGCCCTGCTCTGTGTGTGACAGGGTGCAGCGACCCAACCCCCTGATCGGCCCTACTCTGTGTGTGACAGGGTAGAGCCATAACCTCCCCATCGGCCCTGCCCTGAGTGTGAGAGTGGCGGTGCCCCAACCCCCTGATTGGTCCTGCTCTGTGGGTGATAGAGGGCGGCACCCCAACCCCCCCCATGGGCCCTGCTCTGTGGGTGATGGGGTAGAGCCATAACCTCCCCATCGGCCCTGCCCTGAGTGTGACAGTGGCGGCGCCCCAACTCCCCTATTGGCCCTACTCTGTGAGTGACAGGGGGGAGCTCCTCAACCCCTGATGGGCCCTGCTCTGTGCCTGACAGGGGGGAGCTCCCCAATCCCCGGATTGGCCCTGCTCTGTGCGTGACAGGGTAAGGAGCCCCAACCCCCCGATGGGCCCTGCTCTGTGAGTGACAGGGGGCAGCGCCCCAATTCCCGGATTGGCCCTGCTCTGTGCATGACAGGGGTTGGCGCCGCAACCTCCCCATCGACCCTGCCTTGAGTGTGACAGGGGGTGGTGCCCCAACCCCCCAATCGGCCCTACCCTGAGCGTGACTGAGGGTGGCATCGCAGCCTCCCAATCCACCCTGCTCTGTGCATGACAGGGGGCAGCGCCCCAACTCCCCAGTCGGCCCTGCTCTGAGCCCGACCAGGGGCTGCACCTAGGGATTGGGCCTGTCCTCTGCCACCCGGGAGCAGGCCTAAGCCAGCAGGGCGTTATCTCCCGAGGGGTCCCAGACTGTGAGAGGGCACAGGCCAGGCTGAGGGGCCCCCCCTCCCCCCCCGAGTGCACAAATTTTTGTGCCCCAGGCCTCTAGTCCTATATAATAAAAGAGAAACATGCAAATTAACCATCCCTCTGCTACACTCAAGCCACACACACAATCCACGCCCACCAGTCAATCATGAGCAAGTATGCAAATTAACCCAACTAAGATGGTGGCAGCCTTGGAGCTGGAGCGAGCAGGAGGCTTGGGTTGCCCCTGGCGATGGAGGAAGCCAAGCTTCCTGCCTGCCCTGGGCTCCGCTCAAGGCTATGAAGTTTCAATTATAGAAGATAAATAAATCCGAGGGGAAAAAAAGAGAAGAAAAAAAGGAGAAACTGGGAGCTTGGGTTTCTGGGGGGCATTGCCAGCCTGAAAACGGCCCTCAGCCCCTCACCCAGGCTGGCCAGGCACCCCAGTGGGACCCCCACCCTGATCCGGGACACCCTTCAGGGCAAACCAACCGGCCCCTACCCGTGCACCAGGCCTCTATCCTATATAATAAAAGGGTAATATGCAAATTGACCCTAACAGTAGAACAAGTGGGAATGACTGGTCACTATGACACACACTAACCACCAGGGGGCACTCAATGCAGGAGCTGCCCCCTGGTGGTCAGTGCGCTCCCACAGGGGGAGCTGTGCTTAGCCACAAGCCAGGCTGACTGCTGCCAGCAGAGCGGTGGTGGCAGGAGCCTCTCCCACCTCCTCAGCAGCGCGAAGGATGTCCGACTGCAGCTTAGGCCTGCTCCCCGCTGGCAAGTGGACATCCCCCGAGGGCTGCCGGGCTGCCAGAGGGATGTCTGACTGCCAGTTTAAGCCCGATCCCCCAGGGAGTGGGCCTAAGCCAGCAGGTGGACATCCCCTGAGGGGTCCCAGACTGCGAGAGGGCACAGGCTGGACTGAGCGCCCCCCCCCCCCTCGAGTGCATAAATTTTTGTGCACCGGGCCTCTAGTCCTATCTAATAAAGAGGTGATATGCAAATTGACTATCTCTCCAATACACAAGATGGTCACCCCCATGTGGACACAAAATGGCCACCACAAGATGGCCGGCAGGGGAGGGCAATTGGGGGAGGACCAGGCCTGCAGGGGAAGGCAGTTGGGGGGGACCAGGCCTGCAGGGGAAGGCAGTTTGGGGGGCCAGGCCTTCAGTGGAGGGCAGTAGGGATGACCAGGCCAGCAGGGAAGGGCAGTTAGGGGTGACTGGGCCAGCAGGGAATGGGGAAGACAGTTAGGGGTGACCAGGCCAGCAAGGGAGGGCAGTTAGGGGCAATAGGGCCAGCAGGGGAACAGTTAGGCATTGATCAGGCTGGCAGGGGAGTGGTTGGGGGCAATCAGGCAGGCAGGCAGGTGATTGGTTGGGAGTCAGCAGTCCTGGATTGTGGGATCATGCCTAAACGGGCAGTCAGACTTCCCTCAAGGGGTCCCAGATTGGAGAGGGTGCAGGCTGGGCTGAGGGACACACACGCACACCCGTGCACGAATTTCATGCACTGGGCCTCTAGTCTCTATACATAAAAAGCCAGTGACCTGCTCTAACCAGTTTGGCTCAGTGGATAGAGCGTCGGCCTATGGACTGAAAGGTCCCAGGTTCGATTCCGACTAAGGACATGTACCTTGGTTGCGGGCACATCCCCAGTAGGAGGTGTGCAGGAGGCAGTTGATCAATGTTCCTCTCTCATCGATGTTTCCAACTCTCTGTCCCTCTCCCCTCCTCTCTGTGAAAAATCAATAAAATATATTTTTTTAAAAAGCTAGTGACCATAATGGCCATAATGACCATAACAACCATAATGACCAGTCGCTATGATGTGCACTGACCACCAGGGGGCACACGCTAAAAGCAGCAGCTGCCCCCTTGTGGTCAGTGAGCTCCCACAGCGGGAGTGCCACTCAGCCAGAGCTCGGGCTCACGGCAGCGGAGGTTGCAGGAGCCTCTCCCACCTTCGCGGCAGCACTAAGGAGCAGTGAGTTGAGCGATAAGGAGCAGCAAGCAGGCGGGCAGTAAGGAGCGAGGGGTCCCGGACTGCGAGAGGGTGCAGGCCAGGCTGAGCCCCCCCGCCCCCGCCCCCGCCCCGTCAGAGCATGAATTTCATGCACCAGGCCTCTAGTAGAGACATAAATAAATAATCAAATGAATAAAGTGAAAGTTTGGTAAGAAAGGAGATATTTAGATCATTTCAAAATACCTCTGTATAAAAGATGTAATAATTACAAAGAGGCAAAGGAGTAACTTCATAGTGGATTAGCCTGGCAGATGCCATCTTTATTAAATGATCAAGGTTAGCATTGTCATTAATAGGAGACATTGCAATCATGCAGCACTTGATCAGATGCACTGAGAAGAACACAAAGACATTTCTGTAACATTCCTGCCCAAGATGTGTAACATGAGAAAATATCAGACAAATCTAATTTGGGGGCACTCTAAAAAATAGCTGGCCTGTGATCTTCAAGGGCCAGGGTCATGGAAGTCGAGGAGAGACGAGAAACTGTACCGTGGCGTTGGAAACATGACAACCTAATGTAAGGCATGGTTTTGAGCTGGATCTTTTGGCTATAAACAATGTTCTTGAGGCAATTTGTGAAATTTGAGTAGGGTGTGAAGATTAGATGGCAACAATGCATCAGTGTTCCTTTCATGATCATAATGGTCATACTCTAGTTATACAGAAGACTATCTTATTAAGGAATTCCACACTAAAATATTAGAATGTGATGGGCATTATGTCAGCAACTTATTCTCAAATGGCTCAGTAAAATAAAAGTTCTTTGTACTTTATTTCTAACTTTCCTGTAACTTTTAGTCCAGTGTTTCTCAGAGTAGTCCTACCCAGACTGGAAGAATCGGCACTAACCAGGAATTTGGGGAAATGTAAATGCTTGGGTCCCACCTGGACCTATCCTTCAGGTGAATCTGATGCACTCTTAAAAGTCTGAGAACCACTCGTCCATTTATTCAAAACATTTATAAAATTCAAGAAGCCATTTCTTAGCTGAGTGTAACTCCCACTGTTGAACACAAGTAATATTGGTCTTTTTGAGTCGCTACTTCTATTTCCATTGATGATCCATTATAAAGATGACAAAGTTGATACAAAGTAAAGAAAGTGGAATAATAGATTTTAAACCTGTTTCTAAAAAAAAAAGAAGAAAGGAACTGCTTTTTATTGAGAGCATGTCAAATGCCAGATTTTATGCTAGGTTCTTTCTGGTAGGAAAGAAAATCCATAGATTTTCAGAATATCTTCCAGAAATGTAGACAGTTAAAATGACCAAACTCTCCCACCTTAAATTCATGGACTATTCTAGTTTTTTAGAAATCTGTTGAACATTCATTCAACAAACATCTATTGATCACCTACTATGTACCCCACAGTGAGCAAAGCATTGAAAGTTATACTGTAGTAGATTCATGTACACAGTATTTGGTGGCTATACACAAACCTTCATGGTACATATAATCATTTTTTTAATAACAGCTATGTTGAGATATAAGTCATATACAACAGAAATCACCCATTTAAAGTATAGTTGAATGGTTTTTAGTATATTCAAAAGTTGCGCAACCATCATCACAATGAATTTTAGAACATTTTCATCACTTCCGAAAGAAGCCCTACACTATTAGCAGTCACCACCCATCTCCTCCTCCCCTTAGCTCCTAGCAACCACTAATTTACTTTCTGTCTCTACGAATTGGCCTACTCTGCACATTTCATATAAATGAATCATGAAGGTTCAGCCATGTTGCAGCCTGTATCAGTATTTCATTCCTTTTTATCGGGGAATGCTATTCCATTGTATGGATATGTACATTTTATTTATCCATTCATCCACTGGTAGACATTTGGATTGTTTCCACCTTTTGACTATTGATAACACTTCTATGAATATTTGTGTACAAGTTTCTATGTGGACATGTTTTCATTCCTCTTGGGAATGTGCAGAGGAGTAGGAATGGAGGGTCATATGGTAAACCTATGTTTAATTTTTTGAGGAGCCACCATACTGTTTTTCACAGTGGCTGTCCCACTTTGCATTCCCACCAGCAGCATGTGAAGATTCTGACTTCTCCACATCCTTGTCAACACGCTATTTGTACACGTAATCTTGGCATCATAATCAAACTATGAAAAGCAACATTCTTAGAATGAAAACCACGGGGCGGGTTATAAAGACTTGGAATCAAGCATTACGAAATTCACATGTTCGTAGCATCAAGCAGTATTTAAGGAGTGGCTACCTGATGTAGGGCACTCAAATAGGAAATGGGTTTTAATGTGTTTCTCATGGTTGTGTTAAATAATGGGGCACTAAAGACTCAGATTTCCCTGGCAAGCCAGGAAGTATCTCAAGAGCTCTAGGTCTGATTCTACAGGCCAAGCAGTGTGACCGAAAAAAAAATCTGCTGCTTCCAACCACCCACTGTGGGCAGAGGGAAATAATAACAATTTAGGGTCCTCAGTGAGCCAGGTAGAGATGTAAGGCCTCAGAGCACACTCAGGACATCTGTGATTGGCCTGCACTTTCAGCTTTGAGTTCAGACCAGCCTCCAGGCCACTATCTGGTCACCCATTAGCCACATCTGACCCACAGACGTGTTTGTTCCACATAGTGTTTCAAACATCCTGATTTGAATTCCTTTACACTCTCCAGTCTTTTACAGCTCCCACAGCTCTCTGTTGCTTTATCCTATACCTAGCCTGGTTCACTCTTTCACATTATCTGCCTAGGAAGAGGCATCTGAATGTGCATGTCCTGCTCCTGCCTGAGTCATATGTTTAAAGCCTGGGCAATTATTTGTACATGATTGCTATCATCAAAAAGCAAACAGTCAGGTATCTACACTGCATCATCAAAAAGAAGCAGTTGTTAAGCAGGTAATTGGGCAACATGTTACATAAAGAACAATAAATAGATATGACCTGTACCTACTATAACCTTACAGACTAAACTAAACCACGCCGACACAGATAGACGTTCATGGGGCCGATAGAGAGTGGAAAAGACATACAGTACAGACCATGAAAATGAACAGGACGGAGGGCAGCTCTGAGCACCGTAGCACAGCCAAACTTCTGACTGTGCTCCTGCCTACACATGCATGCTAACAAAAGTCACTCTTTACAAAAGACACTCTTTCCAGAATATTCCTATGAAAATTTGCAAGTATTTGCTGATCATATCTCCATAATATGATTTACAAGCCTTGTAAAATTCCAACACTCTTCAATAATGCAAACATTTCTTTCTTTCAGAGTTCTCTATGGCAGAGGTATTCACTGAAATGATCAGCTGTGTGATTAGAAATGCCATTTGGAGCAGAGCCCAGGCATCCCTACATGCTATTGGTGCCCAGAGCATTTCCTATTACCTGCTAGTGCACCCTCTCAGGCTGCTGTGTTGGTTGCCAATGGCTCCTGCCACACCTTTTTCCAGAGAATTGCTCTTGCCTGAAAGGAGCCTCCTTCCCCAGAGATGCCCAAGATATTATGCTCCCCGAGGGAAGCAGGTGGTCTAAGCTAATGAATGACTAATACCGGTTATAAAAGTCCTGGACTCCTGCCTAAGCTGAGGCAATGCTGCAGTGCCATACACTCCAGGGCTCCCTGTGTGGGCAGGCTTAAGGCAGACTTCACTGAACCCGCGTCTTTACCTGGCTTCTTTCTCTGCACCATCTTGCTCCCCATATTCCCTATGGATTTCACTTGAGAAGATGCTCTTTTAAAAAAATTACTTATTTATTTATTTTAGAGAGGAGAAGAGAGAAACATCTATCTGTTGCCTCCCTCATGCACCCCAACCGGGGATTGAACCTGCAACCTGGATATACGCCCTGACTGGGAATAGAACTCAAGACCTTTCAGTGCACGGGACAACTGAACCACACTGGCCAGGGTGAGGAGATGCTCTTTCAAAAGAAAAAAAAAATCCCTTGCATCAGAAACCCCATCTCAGGCTCTGCTGCTAGGAAACCTGCTGTGAGGTACCTGACCCGTCCTACGAAGTTATCCTCATGGGGTAGATTTTTAAAGGGTTGTTAAAGCATAATACACAAGTCATTAGGTATGTAATGGTTAAAAAGTAACAGCCCTGAGCTGTGGAAGCCAAGGTGACCCTATAATAATGTCCTTAAGGCAGTTGTATGGCATTTATGGCTTCTGCTCAATGGAAGAGCAATTTCAATGCATACCCCAATCATAGAATTATTTTCCCATCAAACCAGGGTGCTTGTAACCCCTTCCTTTACTGAACTGTGGCCAGAATCCAGAGAAAGAGTATACATATATACTAAATTTATGTATATAAATTATAAGACTCATGAGGTCTGAATCTTACAAAAAAGTACATTCAAATAAAAAGCATTGCAATTTGATGAAGGACATGTGCTAATGTATTACTCTTGCTTCCACAATACATAGATACATAATCTTAAGAACTTTATACAACTCTCCCCCGGCCCCACCCCCCCCCCCCCCCCCCCGCCCAAGATCTAAAAATATTTGAAGTGTATGTGTGCATTAGTATTCCGTGGCTGCCACAGATATTGTGGCTTACAACAACAATGTATTCTCTTCATCATCCTGGAGGTCAGAAGTTTGAGATCAAGGTGCTGTCAGGGCCCCACTTCCTCCAGTTCTCTGGGGGGCGGGGGGGGGGGGGGGCGGGGAGAGAATCCATTCTTAGCTTCTTCCAGCTTCCAGTGGCTGTTGGCACTCCTTGGTTTGTGGCCACATCTCTTCCTGCTCTACCTTCACATGGTCTTCTCTGTGTGTGCCTTCTCCTCATCTGTCTCAAATCTCCCTCTGCCTCTCTTTACAAGGACACTTGCTATTGGCTTTAGGGCACACCAGAATAACTTAGGATTATCTCATTTTAAGATATTTAATCGCATTTGCAAAGACCTTCTTCCTAAATAAGATGACATCCACAGGTTCACAGGTGGATATTTGGGGAGCTAATTTTGGATCTACTGCTTGTGTGTGCTTATACAACCACACTAAGATAAAGGGGGATGTGCACAATTGAAGAATCTGATCAGGGCAGTACTTGTACACTTATATTCACATTGAATACCCAGTCTTGACTCTTTAGAAGGAGGCCAGAAGTTCTTGTCATAATTTTGGTTCATAATTTTGCCAAGCACAAATAACAACCCATGTGTGATGAGGTTAGTGCACTGAATGGAAATATGCACTTGGTCATGAGTAGCCTAGCCAACTACACAACCCCGCCTCCCCCCATGTCAGTGTGGCTTTGTTATCTAATCATGTAGATTTTGATTATACTTATGGACTATTATGGGATGGCATATTATGCTCTAGAAATGTCTTTGGTTTCTTAATGCCAAAACTCAACTATCTATGAGAAGATTTCTGATGAACAGTGGCATAAAGCACATATGAGGGACTGAGAATGCTAATGATATTAGAAAACAGACCAGGGAAGATGATCGAAGAGAACCAAGATGGCAGCATAGGTAAACACTGGAGATTGATGCCTCGCACAACCACTTCACAAATACAAATAAAAGATGAAATGGACATCACCCAGAACCACAGGAAGGCTGGCTGAGTGGAAATTCTACAACTAGAAGGAAAGAGAAAAGCATACCGAGACTCAGAGGAGGCGCAGTGCGGAAGTAAAATACTAAGGTGCGGAGGTACATGCGGAGCGGGCTGGCGGCTGAGGGCGCGGTTGTCTTTTCAATCGGGAGGGAGTCTCTGAGCTCCAGTTCAGGGCGAGTCTCTGGGGACCCAGACTCAAATAGGAGAAGCAGGACTGTCTGGCATTGGTTGGAACTCGAGGGCAGCTTTCTCTTCGAGGTACTTGCACCAATTGCTGGGACACTGAGAAGCAGAGCCTCTGAAGGCAGGACTGAGAGCAGCCATAACTGCTCATTCCGCCCACCCTGTTGATCCCCTGGGACTTGCCCCGCCCAAGCCTTGCACGGAGGTATTTGCTCGATAGCCTCAGGCAGAGGCTAGATTAGCACCTCCCTAGAGATCAGGACAGAAGTTCTCCCACTGCAGACACAGCTGATCCTCACAGCCAATTGGCCTGGAGGTCAAATCCCCCCCAGTGTTACCTACAACAATCAAGGCTTAACTACAACAAGACTGTGCACAAAGAACACAAGGGGGTGCACCAAGAAAGCATAAAAAAAAATGCGGAGACAAAGAAACAGGACGCAAATGACAGAAATGGAAGAAAGCAAACTGCTGAATATAGAGTTCAAAACACGCTTTTAAGGTGTTTCAAGAACTGTCTAGAAGCCACCGATAAATTTAGTAAGGCCCTCGAAAAGACTGGTGAGACCGCCGATAAATGTAGTGAGATCCTCAAGAAATCTAGTGAGACCCTCGATGTTGTGATAAAGGACCAACTAGAAATTAAGCATACACCGACTGAAATAAAGAATATTATGCAGACTCCCAACAGCAGACCAGAGGATCCCAAGAATCAAGTCAAAGATTTGAAATATGAAGAAGCAAAAAACACCCAACCAGAAAAGCAAAAGGAAAAAAGAATTCAAAAATACAAAGATAGTGTAAGGAGCCTCTGGAACAGCTTCAAGTGTACCAAAATCCGAATTATAGGGGTGCCAGAAGAAGAGAGAGAGCAAGATATTGAAAACCTATTTGAAGAAATAATGACAGAAAACTTCCCCCACCTGGTGAAAGAAATAGACTTACAAGTCCAGGAAGCGCAGAGAACCCCAAACAAAAGGAATCCAAAGAGGACCACACTAAGACACATCATCATTAAAATGCCAAGAGCAAAAGACAAAGAGAGACTCTTAAAAGCAGCAAGAGAAAGAAACTCAGTTACCTACAAGGGAGTACCCATACGACTCTCAGCTGATTTCTCAACAGAAACTATGCAGGCCAGAAGGGAGTGGCAAGAAATATTCAAAGTGATGAATACCAAGAACCTACAACCAAGATTACTTTACCCAGCAAAGCTATCATTCAGAATTGAAGGTCAGATAAAGAGCTTCACAGATAAGAAAAAGCTAAAGGAGTTCATCACCACCAAACCAGTATTATATGAAATGCTGAAAGGTATCCTATAAGAAGAGGAAGAAGAAGAAAAAGGTAAAGATACAAATTATGAACAACAAATACACATCTATCAACAAGTGAATCTAAAAATCAAGGGAATACATAATCTTATGAACAGAATGAACTGGAGATTATAATAGAATCAGGGGCATAGAAAGGGAGTGGACTGACTATTCTTGGGGCGGAAAGGGGTGTGGGGGATGCGGGAAGAGACTGGACAAAAATCATGCACCTATGAATGAGGACAGTGGGTGGGGAGTAAGGGCGGAGGGTGGGTGGGAACTGGGTGGAGGGAAGTTGTGGGGGGAAAAAGAGGAACAAATGTAATAATCTGAACAATAAAGATTTAATAAAAAAAAAAAAAAAGAAAACTAACCAGGGATTCCACAGCCAAGGCCACTCCTCTTTAACTAATTGATACCTATTTCTAAGTTAAATATTTGTAAGATAAACTAATTGCAGATGAAAGTGGAAAAATACTAAAGAAGTTTTTGAAACAGTTGCTTTTTAAGATATAGATGTCCTGAAATATGACAATTTGAAAAAGCCTCACATATTGCTGAGCATCTTTTTCCTTGCATATCTTGAAAGGTACCTAAGGAAAACAAACAAAAATGTTTAAAATATTAGTAACCAAACATAAAATCATGTAGCCATGATGAAAGAAATAGTGAATTGTGAAATGAATTGTTTCACTAAATTGTTTTTAAAAATATTTACTTAGATTGCAAATTAGGCCTTGCAACTTCTTTGAGGACCATCATGATTATGTGTATATCTCCAGGCTACAAACTAGGTACAAAGAAATTTAAATTGAACAACTAATTCATTTTACTTATAACAATGGGTTTAAACTGGAGAATTACTTTTCCTGGAATATCAGAAAAATAGCCGTGGGTCTTTTGTCTCTATTGTAGCACTTTTCACAATCTACCTTGAAAAATTGGTTGTGTAAATAATGTTCTCTCCCACAAAACTATAAACTCCTTTAGGGCAAGGACCTTAGGTTCATCTTTTTTTTTTTTTTTAATGTCTACCTGCTATCTAGCCCTGTGTATTGCATATAGTAGGTACTCGATAAATCATGCCTAAAGTGCAGCCTACATCTCAGGAATAGGGGATTAACCCCCAGTGAGTAGGCAAGTTATATAGCCCACAATGATATCTGGCACTTTGGGGAACTACTTATCATTGTCCTTTAAGGACACATCTTTTTTGTTTTTCCTCCCCCCCCCCCTTTTTTTTTCTATTTTCATTTTTATCATCCCTTTTCTCATCTCTTCCCTGTGTTGCTAGACTGAAAAATTGTGTGTCTTCCTCCCGCCCCCCCCTCCCTGGAATTCATATGTAGAAACCTAATTCCCATTGTGATGGTATTAGGAAGTGGGGCTTTAGGGGAGGTGATTAGGTCATGAGGGTAGAGCCCCCACGAATGGGGTTAGTGCCTTATAAAAGAGACTCCAGAGAGACCCCAGTGAGAAGATGGCCATCTATGAACCAGGAAGCTGGTTCTCACCAGACACTGAATCTGCTGTACCTTGCTTGATTTTGGACTTCCCAGCCTCCAGATCTGTCAGTAATAAATGTTTGCTGTTTATAAACCACCCAGTCTATGGTATTTTGTTACAATGGTCTGAATAAACTAAAACAACCAGGACTTTGACTGCCTGGAGGCTATAGAATGCACTGAACCCATGGCCATTTCCTAGGCCAGCAGTGGTATCGTGTGGAACTCAGGAAATTCTGGGGCATCCTTCACATTCCATGATTCCACTGAGAACCTTCCCATGCCTGCCCTATAACACTGAGGGAGACGGTGCAGAGGAAGTGAGCGTCTGCCATCTGCGCCCTGTTACTACTCCATTTTGAATGCAACTTTACATATTGCTCTAAGAAAACAAGAAAGAGGAAACATAAAAATCAATATGAAAGAAAAAATGTGAGTTTTGACAAATGAGTTTCTAATGGACTAGAACAGTGGTCGGCAAACTCATTAGTCAGCAGAGCCAAATATCAACAGTACAATGACTGAAATTTCTTTTGAGAGTCAAATTTTTTAAACTTAAACTATGTAGGTAGGTACATTGTTATTAACTTAATTAGGGTACTCCTAAGCTGGCCTTTGCTAAAAACGTCCTCAATCTGATTGAGGTATGTTCGCTGAGGTCGACCCCTTCCAACTCTCCCATCCACACTCGTCTTGTATAGTTGTTTTGTCTATCTCCTTTCCGAAAACCGACTTCTGCGCATGGGTCATGAAATTTCAATCGCACCGTACATGTGTGCCCGCACATGGTATTTTGTGGAAGAGCCACACTCCAGGGACCAAAGAGCCGCATGTGGCTCGCGAGCTGCGGTTTGCCAACCACTGGACTAGAAAAAGGAAAGGAGGAAAAAAAAGAAAAAGGAGAAAGGAAAATTGAGAGGAGAATCAGGAGATTGACAGTAGACTAATTTGTTAAATAATTGTTAAATAATTTGTTAAATAATTGTTAGCTCAGGTTTTTTAAGGCAAAATTGCAATTTCTGTGCGAATTCTTCTAGAGCAGTGGTTCTCAACCTTTAATGCTGCGACCCTTTAATACAGTTCCTCATGTTGTGGTGACCCCCAATTTCATTGTTACAAATTGAACATAATTAAAGCATAGTGATTAATCACAAAAACAATATGTAATTATATATGTGTTTTCCAATGGTCTTAGGCGATCCCTATGAAAGGGTCATTCGACCCCAAAGGGGTCGCGACCCACAGGTTGAGAACCGCTGTTCTAGAGCATGTTAATGAAATTGTCCTAAAAATGGAATAACTTTTGTTTTTAACATATATTAATGAACACTGAACTGTAACCATTTCATTCACGCATGAATATGGAATAATGCACTTGTATTATTCATTGTGATTCTACAGATTCTTTTCACTTTGAACCCTTAGCGCCAGAGCTTATCTTGTTTTTGGTGGTATAGCCAGCACCACCTTCCTAGTCTGGCCAAGATAACATAAGAAGTCCACCCCTCATTAGACTGTCTACCTGGCCCACAAGCATGTCAAACTCACGGCCGGCCATGCTTGCCTTGCTAGTCAAAGGATGGTCCAGCAGCAGCAGCATCACCAGGAATCCTGCTAGGAACGCAGAATCTCAGGTCCCACTCAGCAAATCCCCACGTTCAGGTTTGAGAAGCCCTGCTCTAATTCATGTGTACCAAGTTAGCCTCTCCAACTCTACTGTGTTCACTGCAGGAATAGGTTCCATACTGCCTTCTTCATCTTTGGAATCCCTCTTCCCCCTTTTGCTTACTCCATCACCAGAACTCAAAACAGGATTCCATACATAATAGGTGCTTAATAAATGCTGACAGAGCACTACTTCCAATTTGGACTTCATCCTGCTGTAGTTGCTTAGCATTGTTCGGCTGTTTGCCATGCATTTCAATTTACCACACATCAGCTGCCAAAATATCCTGATTCCATACACATATGGCATAGTCTTGTCTGGGACTCCAGGGCACAGCATGCACTATTGGTAATAAACTTATCAACTCCTGGAATTTCATTGTCAGAGACTTGGTCTTGTCATTTAGTGTTGAGAATAGTTTATAAGGACTATCGATAAAATGATCTAGACTAGGGATTACAAAGTATAACCTGTGGGCCAAATCTAGCTTGCTGCCTGTGTGTGTGTGTGTGTGTGTGTGTGTGTGTGTGTGTGTGTAATAAAGTTTTATTGGAATACAGCCACATTCATTGGTTAACAGATCCTCTATGGCTTCTTTTCATCTACAATGGCAAAGTTGAGTAGTTGTGACCATATGGCCTATAGAGCCTAAAATATTTCCTACTGACCCATTACAGAAAAAGTTTGCCACTCCCTGGTCTAGAGCTATATTTGATCTGTGTGGCAATGCAGTCTTTCTGGGTTCACCAGAAGTTGCACCGACTCCGTGATAGACAGCTTTCAAAGATGGTCACAAGATCCCTGCCTAATGGTATTTATACCCTTGTATTATCCTCTTCCCTGAATGTGGGCTAGTTTTCCAGCCTTCTGCTCAATTCTGAGAACCATACATATCTTTCCAATAAGTTTTTGCTGCTTATTGTTGGCTACTGAGAACCTCAGTGGATAGATACATATTGGTATTATAGCAATACATTGTAAAGATGGAAAAAACAGGTACAAAAAGTGCGAAGTTCAAGGCTAATGCATTTTTATCATTTATATCTTTATGTACAAGTTTAATATCCTATTTAATAAAAGAGTATATGCAAATTGACCATCACTCCAACACACAAGATGGCCACCCCATGTGGTCAAAGATGGCCGGCAGAGGAGGGCAGTTGAGGGCGACCAGGCCTGCAAGGGAGGACAGTTGGGGGGAACCAGGCCTGCAGGGGAGGGCAGTTGGGAGTAACCAGGCCAGCAGGGGAGGGCAGTTGGGAGCAACCAGGCCTATAGGGGAGGGAAGTTGAGGGGCACCAGGCCTGCAGAGGAGGGAAGTTGGGGGTGATCAGCCCTGCAGGGGAGGACAGTTGGGGGGAACCAGGCCTGCAGGGGAGGGCAGTTAGGGCAACCAGTCTGGCAGGGGAGCAGTTAGGCATTGATCAGGCTGGCAGGGGAGTGGTTAGAGCAGCCGTGGGCAAACTACGGCCCGCGGGCCGGATCCGGCCCATTTGAAATGAATAAAACCAAAAAAACAAAAGACCGTACCCTTTTATGTAATGATGTTTACTTTGAATTTATATTAGTTCACACAAACACTCCATCCATGCTTTTGTTCCGGCCCTCCAGTCCAGTTTAAGAACCCATTGTGGCCCTCAAGTCAAAAAGTTTGCCCACCCCTGGGTTAGAGGGTGATCAGGCTGGCAGACAGAAGCAGTTAGGGGCATCAGGCAGGCAGGTCAGCAGTTGGGAGCCAGAGTCCTGGATTGTGAGAGGGATGTCCGACTGCCCATTTAGGCCCTGATTGGAGAGGGTGCAGGCTGAGCTGAGGGACACCCCCCCACACCCCCATGTATGAATTTCGTGCACAGGCCTCTAGTTTTGTAATAAAAAAGTTACTTTTAATTATGTATTGCCATTGTCCATTATAAAACAGTTTGGGATTTTCCTTAATGTCTTTTTAGTAACAGTTTTGGCAAATTATAATTATGGTGTAGCCTTGTTCCATGTAGCACATCCACATCACTTTTCCATGTCTTCAAAACCATTTTTAAAGAGGCCATCTAATACTTATTTCAGCCCGTGGCTGTGAAAGAGGCCTGGCAGAAGTGGATCTGCAATTGAGCTCAGTCTCCACTGACTAAATCAACAGGAAGAAGTGTCTTTTTCTAATTTTTGGCCTCATTCTTTTGGCAATTTCCCTGCCCAGAGAGGAGGCATTAAAAAAAATAAAAGTACTATATGTGCTCCTGCAGTCCTAATTCCATTGAGAGGGGTATACGATGCTTTCTTCAACTAGTCCCTTCATGCTGAGCATTTTGTTTGCTTTCGTATTTCATCCATCAATACTTCCTGTTGAACATGTTTAGACCGAAATTTCTTCCACATTTTAATTTTGTTACTTTTTTGTGTTTTTGGTAGAAATAAGTCAATAGGCATGAACACCTTCATGTCTCTTTATAAATATTACAAAATAGGTAGCTTTCTAAAATGAATGACATGCTGTACCGGTTTGGCTCAGTGGATAGAGCATCGGCCTGTGGACTGAAGGGTCCCAGGTTCGATTCCGCTCAAGGGCATGTACCTTGGTTGGGGGCACATCCCTGGCGGGAGGTGTGCAGGAGGCAACTGATCGATGTTTCTCTCTCATCGATGTTTCTAACTATCTCTCTCTCTTCCTCTCTGTAAAAAATCAATAAAATATATTTAAAAAAATAAAATAAAATGAATGACATTATCAATGTTCTCTGCCACCTTCAGTATAAGTGCCTGTTTCACAACATCCTCCCCCGAACTGAAATCATTAATTTCTTGAGCTTGCTTGTTTGGAGAAAACCAGTTATTCCTATAAAAAGCTTCCAACAAAATGTCAGATACTTTTATTTCCTCAACCATTCCCAGGATGCGTAAAGTTCTACAGTTTCCAAGTGTGCTGACAGGAAAAAAATTACACCTTCACACATAAAACCTTGATGAGAACTTTGAGAAAGTTTGAGTAAGGCTTGGAGTCCATTTATTCTACCTTGGCTAGTCAACATTAAACAGAGATTGGCTTACATTTGATTCATTGTCACTGTAATATTAATGAAAGTTTTAGAACAAGTTAAATACAATGGCAACATTTAAAGTGCAATGACTTGAAAAAGTCATCAAACAATAGATCAAATATATATTTTTTTAATATATTTTATTGATTTTTTACAGAGAGGAAGGGAGAGGGACAGAGAGTTAGAAACATCGATGGGAGAGAAACATTGATCAGCCGCCTCCTGCACATCTCCCACTGGGGATGTGCCTGCAACCCAGGTACATGCCCTTGACCGGAATCAAACCTGGGACCCCTCAGTCCGCAGGCCGACGCTCTATCCGCTGAGCCAAACCGGTTTCGGCAGATCAAATATTTTTATTAAAGAACAACAGGGGATCTAGTTGGGTAATTGAGAAATTAGACTAAGTGTCTATTAGTTCTGGCCAGACATTGAGGGCCTTCAGTTCAATCACCATCAAGACAAAATAAAGAATTCTCTATCCAGCAAACTGTCCCTTGCTTATTTGGTCAACTGCCATGATAATATCTTTGGAAGCAAACAAAATATCAGAATTTATGTCATGTAGTTTATCCATGTAAGGTCCAGTTTTGTCCACTAAGGAAAGGATAACATAAAGGGAAGTGGTGAAAACAAAACAGTAATTCTAGGATGGGTCAGAGAGCATCACTTGGCAGCTTGGGCCAAATTTGGGGACCATGCAAAGCACTCGATTGGGAACTGCAAAGTGGGAAGTCCTATTTTTGACTCTGCTGACCTCAGTGAACATTTCCTGGTTTTAAAACTGAGCACAGCCGGGCTGGCATGGCTCAGTGGTTGAGCAGCTACGTATGAACCAGGAGGTCGCAGTTCAGCTCCTGGTCCGGACACATGCTGGGGTTGTGGGCTCCATCCCCAGTGGACCGCGTGCAGGAGGCAGCGGATCAATGATTCTCTCTCATCATTGATGTTTCTCTCTCTCTCTCTCTTCCCCTCTGAAATCAATAACAATATATTTTTAAATGAGCACAATTCTTTGCTACCCGAAGAGGCCTGTTATGAAAATTAACGAGCCTATAAAAATGTTTTGATGTCTCTAGGAGCCCTTCCTATAACGTACACACGGAGCCTTGTCTTCTGACTGCTCTCTGAAGCCGCCGGCGTTGGGGGTGTACCTGTTACACACCCACCACCGTCCGTGCATAAGGGCCTCGTAAAATTAAGCCACACAATGCTCGCTGTTTTAAGGGGGAGCCTGCCTTCAGGAAAGGTTTCCACCCCCTAATGACAACGTCAAGGTATTGAATACTGACAAGTATGAAGTGGGTTCGTCCGCAGGGAGGCCCACCGGAACCTGTCCCGGGGGGCCCGGGGGCACTCTCCACACTGCTCACCTCGGGACCGGATTCGGGGTCCCCGAGCCCAAGCGCTCCGGAGGCCCCAGCGGGGCTCGATTACTTTCGCCTGGGCGAGCAGCAGCCCCGCCGCTCCAGCGGGAACCCCACGGTGGGGAGGTGGGGCGACGACAACAAAAAGAAGTAAAGTAGGAGGAGGAGATACGGGGGGGGGGGGGGACGGTGAGCTCGGCGGAGGGGGCGGGGACCTCCTCGGGGACCCCCGCGCCGCGTCCGCGAGCCGCCTGCGGGCCGGGGAACGGGCTCCGCCGTTCGGGCCGCGCCCCCACCCCGCCGCCCGGGCCCCGCCGCCGGCGCTTCCCCGCCCCCCGCGCCGCTCGCGCTCGGTGCCGCCCCCTCGCCCAGCGCCGCCCGCGCGCAGCGTCTCGCGCCGGCCTGGCCCGCCCGCCGGGAAACAGCCGCGAGAGCAGCGGCCGCAGCGGCTGCCTCCGCGCCCTCCCGCCCGCGCTCCGTCTCGCCTCGCCTCGCCTCGGCCCGGCCCGGCCCGCGCTCCGCCAACGTTCTTTCGGGCTCCCGGGCCCGCCGCCCACCCGGCCCCGACCCCGACCCCCAACCGTCGCGCTCTCCCTGGGCGCGCGGCCCGCCGCCTGCTTCCGGGGCGGGCGGACTGGGCGCCTGGTGCCGGCGGCCGCAGCGACAGCGCCCCCGGGAAGCGGAGGAGGAAGGAGGGAAGAGGTGGAGGCGGCCGCGGACTGAGTCGCGGCCGGGATGTCCGGGCAGCCGCCGCCGCCGCCGCCGCAGCCACAGCAGCAGCTGCCGCCGCCACCGCCGGCGGCCGTGGCCCCGGTCTCCGGAGTCGTCCTGCCCGCGCCCCCGGCCGTCAGCGCCGGCTCCTCGCCCGCCGGCTCGCCCGGTGGCGGTGCGGGTGGCGGCGGCGGCGGCTTGGGGGCCGCGGCGGCCGCCCTGCTCCTGCACCCGCCGCCGCCGCCGCCGCCGCCCCCGGCCACCGCGGCCCCGCCGCCCCCGCCGCCCCCGCCGCCCGCCTCGGCCGCCAGCGCGCCGCCGGGTCTCGCCGCGGGCCCCGGCCCGGCCGGAGGCGCCCCAGCCCCGGGCCCGGCCCTGGCGGGCAGCAGCGCCGCGGCGCCCTTCCCGCACGGGGACTCGGCCCTGAACGAGCAGGAGAAGGAGCTGCAGCGGCGGCTGAAGCGCCTCTACCCGGCCGTGGACGAGCAGGAGACGCCGCTGCCGCGGTCCTGGAGCCCCAAGGACAAGTTCAGCTACATCGGCCTGTCGCAGAACAACCTGCGGGTGCACTACAAAGGTAGGGGTCCCCGCCGCCTCGTCCGCCCCCGCCCCCTCCCTCCCTCCCTCCGGGCCCGGGCGCCCTCGGAGGGCACTCGCCGCCGCGCTGCTGCCCCGGGGCGGGATGGGGTCGTGGGGAAGGTGCGCGGGCCGGGGCCGGGAAGGTGAGTAACCTGCTCCTCGGCGTCACGGGGCGGTCAGCCTGGGCTGGGACTAGGACACCTCGGGGGAAGCCAGCATGACAGGACACGACTCGCTTTCTGATTTCCCCCGGAGATAAATCTTGGGGCCTGGATGGAGGAATCCATGGGCTCGGAGTTGGGTTACATTGTTCTCCAGGTGGCGTGGGTCAGGCGTTCTCTTCTTACCCGGGGGGAGAGAGGCCCGATGCCGAGGTGTAATTGCTAAGGGCGTGCAGGGGTAGACAGGGGGAGGAGTCATCAGTGGGGGATTTTGTCCAAAATTAGGCCAGAGATTTGGGGGGGCTGGTAGGGGGGCACAAAGGGACGAGGGGCCCAAGTTTGCAGTCAGTGTGTCTTACGGAAGGCAGCTGGGAGGGTAAGAGAGGTGAAACCTCAGGAGTCCGCGTTTTCTTCCGGGAGCAGAAATCTACCACTGCTGATTGGAAATGCCGTATATTTACGTGTTGGCATTATGTGAAGTTTGGTTGAAAACAAGGATTTTTTTTTTAAAAAAAACACGTTATTTAGTATTTTAAAGAAAATTGGCTTGGGTTTTACACCTGCAGTTAAAAAAAAAAAAACCTTAGGCTTGTGCTTGTCTCCGTCTTCCCTCATCAGTGTCTGCTATATTAAAACAAAGCTTCATGCAGATCAGTTTTATATAAAATTATAAGTTGCAATGGGAATTTTAAAAATGTAGCCCAAATTAAGAGCATGCATCAAGTTTACTTGTGTGTGTGTGTGGTGGGATGGGGTGGGGTGGCGGGGAGGAACAATCCAATGTATTTGCCTGGAAACAAATCCAGTTTTTTAGGCCCCAAACCTGAATCTGGAGCTTTTACATTCAAAGCAGCCTTATTTTGATTGGCTACAAAGGGATGGTTTTAATCAGGTTCTAGTGACATGGATAGAGAGGGTATAAACAATTGTGGTTAAATACTTAAAGTATACAGAACTGAAATTTAAGAAGAACCTTGACAAATAAGTAACTATTTAATCAGAAAGGAGAATGGGGACAAATCTACCAAATGATTTGACTGCATAGAACCACGTATAAAAATAGGCCTTGTTGAATATTTCTTCTTTTTATTCATAGACCCAGAGAAAAGCTTCCCATATGCTTCTTAACTGAAATGGCTGAAAATTTTAGAATACTGGGCTCTTGTTTTTTTTCTTAAGTTCGGATATTTTGATAATACCCTGTCAAGGCTATTGTTTAATTTTCTGTTTTAATTTGTGTGAACAGTGAGTGCTATGTTATGAGGTGTTTACTTCTGATCTGGCCAGCAGAAAGCTTTTTGTTAGACTTGACAAACTTTTTAAATGTATGGTTGATGGTTAATAATTAACTTACAAAAATCAGAAGCAGAAGATATGGAAGATTATTGAACAAAGAGTTCTAGCTTTCCTGAATTCTGCAATCATTTGTGATTTTAGGCATGTTACAAAACAGGGCATCAGTTTCTTTCTCTGCCTGAGGAGGGAGTTGAGCTGGATGGCTGGGAAGGAAATTTCCAGCTCTGAATTTCCATGCTATCTAAGATGCGTGATTACAGTTTATTTAGCACTGTAACATGGTTTGATTAGTTTTACTAACTCCTTTTACATAAAGTTGATGATTTAGGTCAGAGAAAAGTTCATGCTTGTGTGAAATTGGTTGGCGTTTGGAATATTTATGACACTGCTGTCTCAATTATTTTTCTTGTTGGCCTCTGTATTACTTTCTGTTGTGTAAGACTAAGTAAGATTCACTTTCTGGAAACTTCACTCTTTTATAATCATAAACCATTATTTCCGGAAGAACAGATTTTGTTGTTTGTCATCCTTTTGCTCTCATCCCTTTCTTTCTCCCCTTTGTCTCTCCCTTCCCCCTTGATGCAAACACAGTCTCTTTTTCCCCCCTTCTACTGCCTCTTCCTCTTGTCTTGTTATTTTAATGTGTTGGGTGTTTTTCTTCCTGTTGTTTTTCTGAGTGGATCACACCAAAAGTACTGGGCAACTCTGTCCCAGTAATAAAGGAAGGGAGAAAAGGGGAAGTGTAGTAGGTCGTGGGTAAGTAAAACTTTGAAGTCCCAAAATAAGCAGAGTTAATTTTATTTAACCTATCATTGTGCTGCATTGTTTTTACCTAAGCATTTTGAGACACATTTGACATTAATAACTACTGTTCACAAAGTTTTTTTGCATATTACAGAATTTTAAAGGAGTGATAATTATTTTCCAGAATGAGAATTATCCTTACCTTTGAAATAGAAATATCTTGGTTTCTTTTGCTCTGACCACTTTCTGTTTTTAAGAGTTTATTCTTTTAAGTTGGAATTACTGTTTTTGGTCGCAGTGTGTGGTTCCTTAAGTGATCTGAAGGGATTAATAATAAATAATGCCAGGCAAATAGACAAAGTTGTTTGGATTGCAGAGAAATAGGGTGTGTATTCTGTACGTTAAAAAAACAACAACAAACCCACAACAAAACCTTTTGCTTAGCAGTTTCACACCAACTGTTGAAATACTCAGGTACGTTTCTTTCCTTTTTACAGTTGTCAGCTTTGAATAAATACAAATATGACAAGTTTAGACTTAAGTTATAATGATAACTTTATTCCAACTTAAAGCATTTTCATGAATTTGCTTTGATTACCAGAAATGGTTTCAGTTACAGATTTCATTTTTATATTTGTGAAGTTATCACTCTTTGGATATTTTATAGAAGTAGATTTGGGCAAGGTGGTGGAATTCTCATTTTAGATCTGAGAAAGAGGTTAGATTTTGCCAGTCACAGTTAAGCCAGGATTGAAACTTGTTTTCACAGATTCTAAATGTAGCTCTTTCCACTATACCAAATTGCCTATTTCAATTTGTGTGAGATTTTTAAGTATCTCAAGTAGGTAAAATTCATTGATCATATTTAGAACTTTTTGAAGAATAGTTGACATTAAAATTACTTCTGGAGAAAAGTGTTACCTGGATCACACTAATGCCATGGAAGAGTCCAGACACCTTGATTATGCTAATTTAGGGCAGCTTAGAAGATGAGTGTAAGTTGGGAATGGTAGGAAGCAATGAAATAGTGGATTGCATTTTTAATTTAAAGCATTATTAACAGTATCTAACCAAATAGGTTTATCTTTTGGTATGCCTAATTCCCCTCCCCCTCAATATCAACTGCCATTAGACCTAAGTTTAATTGCTTATCTGCTTTCTTTCACTTCTTAAGGTTGAACAAATACCTCAATAAATATTTGCTTGCCTGCCAATACAAATGTCCTATAAGAATTATGGGGGTGATATAAAATTGCTCCTCAAAAATCAAGGAATTTAAAAACCAAACTGAGCATTTCCCAGATTTCTGGGAAATTTAGCTTTAAAAATACCAGTTGAAAATTTGAAAGAATCAAGTGAGTCTAATAATCATATTTGCAGTAAAATAGACAATAGTAATGATAATTCATTGAGCAGTTGCTGTTTAGCAGATATCCTGCTAGACATCTTCTATAATAATAAAAGGGTAATATGCTAATTAGACCAGACATCATTCCGGACATCCTTCCTGACAAAGCTGGGGAAGCCAGCCCGGGTCCCAGGTGCCTGCGGGCGGTGGGAGGAGGGAAACCTGGGTCTGGGTGCCAGGGGGAAGCTGGTGCCGGCAGCCGGGGGAAGAAAGGCCTACTCTTGCATGAATTTTCATGCATCGGGTCTTTAGTCTATATATATAAAACCCTACACAACTGGTCAACTGCTTGACAGGTTGCTGTGACGTTCACTGACCACCAGGGGGCAGACGCTCAATA
This sequence comes from Myotis nattereri, assembly GCF_964212035.1. NCBI lineage: Eukaryota > Metazoa > Chordata > Mammalia > Chiroptera > Vespertilionidae > Myotis > Myotis nattereri. The sequence continues at coordinate 133,917,126 of NC_138077.1, read as the reverse complement.
CAGGAGCTGCCCCCTGGTGGTCAGTGCGCTCCCAACAGTAGGAGCACCGCTCAGCTGACTGATGGGTGCCAGACGTTGGGCTCATGGCTGGCAAGTGCAGCTGCGCTGGCTCGAGCCTCGCCTACCTCCATGGCAGCGCTACCAAGTGGTGGCAGAGGCGTGTGCCATGGGGCTGGGATAAGGAAAGCGGTGTGGCGCCGGACTCTGGGTTGGGCTCCTCCCCAGCTACCTGCCACTTTGTGCACTACTACATTCCTCAGGGGATGTCGGACTGCTGGTTTCAGCCTGATCTGTGGGGATCGGGCCGAAACCGGCAGTCCAACATTCCCCAAGGGCTTCCGGATTGTGAGAGGGCGCAGGCCAGGCTGAGGGACCCCACCGTGCATGAATCTCTCCGTGCACCGGCCCTCTAGTTTGTGTATATGCCTTGATCTCTATTTACTTATTTTTTCATTTATTCAGCAACCTTTTAGTGAGTGTTTGTTTACATTGTGCAAGGTTCTGGGCACTCAGAGGTGCATGCAATACTGTCTTTTTATTCAAAGAGCACCAAGGGCATGATGTGGTAAAGGAAGTGTTACAAAGAGCACACGTTGGAGGGCAGGAGAAGTGCTACTCAGGCTGACATTGGAAGGGATGAAGTTGGTGTCAGGGATAGCTTTTAGAGGGGATGAGGCTAGTGGTCAGTCTTAAAAGATAAGTAGTCTGTAGGGGAAGAGGAGGGGTTAGGTATTACAAGCAAGAAAGCACGGAGAATTCTTGTATATGTTTGGAACTACAAGCAGTTTTGGGTGATTGGAATTTAAGTGTGCAACAAGGAGCAGCTGGAAAAAGATTGTGAGAGGCCTTATAGAATATTTTATTGAGCTTAGATCTTATTCTGTAGGAGATGAATCATTAAAGGATTTTAAATAGGAAGTGACTGGTTCATATTTTCATTTTTGTCAGATTACACAATAATTAAAAGATAGATTCAATGGGTACAATATTGGGTATATCAAACCCATTTAGAAGACTGTTCCAGCAGACCACATCAGAAATACAGTGTGGCCTTGACTTACGAGTGTCCCAACTAACGAGTTTTTCGAGATACAAGCCGTCTTTGGGCCGATTTTTTGCTTTGAGTTGCGAGCTAAAATTCGGGTTACGAGCCAGCTTCAGATACCCCACCGCTAGTTGGCGCAGCGAAGGTCACAGTGAACCCCACTACATCAGCCCAGCATCACGTGTCTCACTCGTTCACTTTAAGATTTGACATACGAGTAATTTGAGTTACGAGCTCCGTCACGGAATGAATTAAACTCGTAAGTCAAGGCCCCACTGTAAGGATCTGAACTTGATCAGTGGCAGGGGTGGAGAAGAACAAACATAGTTGTAACGTTTTAAAGTAGCACTGACAGGATATAATGGGATGATGGAGAGAGAAATCAAAGTTGATGGTTGGGTTTCTGGCTCTGTTAGGTTCTTGCAAGGAACCATGAATCAAATAATAATTTTAAGAAGTATCTATAATAATAAAAGGGCAATATGCTAATTAGACCGGATGTCATTCTGGATGTCCTTCCTGACGAAGCCAGGGCTGGAGGGAAGCCAGCTGGGTCCCAGGTGCCTGAGGGCAGCCCAGGGGAAGCCAGCCTGGGTCCCGGGTGCCTGCAGGTAGCCTGGGGGAAGCCAGCTCAGGTCTTGGGTGCATGTGGGCAGCCCGGGGAAAGCCAGCCCGGGTTCCAGGTGCCTGCCAGCGGCCGGAGTAGAGAAGCCCGGGTCCTGGATACTGGAGGGAAGCCAGGGCTGGCAGCCGGGGGTAGGAAGGCCTAGTCTTGCATGAATTTTCATGCATCAGGCCTCTAGTTACAATATATTTGAAGATAAGTAAAAATGGAAATCTTAGTCATGGGATCTGACTTCATGGAAACCAGAAAAAGCCAAAGAAGCAAGCCTTACACAAAGAACAGGTCTTCTGGGTTAAGGTGGCTCCAGTAATCACAACAGCTGGAGTTCATGGTTTGTTACTTTATTCCCCTTCTAAAGTGACTCAGCTGCAGTCACTAGTTTCTGGTTTTATTACTTCTCTTTTTTTCTCTTGACTTATTCTTTCCTTCCTATTTCAAATTCCTGAGAGACTTACCAAGTTGGTCTTGCTAATTGTCATCATTCTTCATTGGCATAGCTTTTCATTATATGCTGTGGTGTGAATTGGTGACTTTCAATGTCAGGTGCTGACATGTATTGAATCAGCTGTAGGACTGTGAGGGTAGTAATCTATACTAATAAAAGGGCAATATGCAAATTGGTCAGGATGCCCTCATGCAGTGACCAAACAGCCGGCTGCATGGGGTGAGCAGGTTGGCAAGGGGGGCAGTGAGGAGTGACCAGGCCGGCGGGGGGTGGGGGGCAGATAGGGACGATCAGGCTGGCAGGCAGAGGCGGTTAGGGGTGATCAGGCTAGCAGGGGTGGGGGCAGTTAGGGGCGATCAGGCAGGCAGGAAGGTGAGCAGTTAGGAGCCATCGGTCCTGGATTGCGAGAGGAATGTCTGACTGCCTGGTGAAAGAAATAAACTTACAAGTCCAGGAAGCGCAATCCCAGGGATTGGGCCTAAACGGCAGTCAACATCCTCCGAGGGGTCCTGGATTGGAGAGGGTGCAGGCTGGACTGAGGGGACTCCCCCATCCCATGCACGAATTTCATGCAACGGGCCTCTAGGGATATATAAAACATCCTCCTAGCACAAAGGATGGTCTGGGCTCTACTTCTTTCAGTAGAGAAGTGTGTAAGGCAGATTGGCAGGGACCATTATTGCCTGAAGCGTGGGAGAGGTCCAGGTCATGATTGATTTGGGAATTACCTCTTGGTAGTTGGAACTCTGGGAGTGTATGAAAAGAGTAAGTGAAGTGAGAAGAGCAGTGGGTCAAAGATGGCACCCTGAGCAACACTAACATGAAAAGACTGGATGGATCCCAAGAAGGAATTGTTAAGAGGGACCTGGAAAGAGGAGTGTGGTGTCACAGAAGCTGAGCAGAGGAGTATCAGAAATGAAGTGCTCTTTGGTGTCAATTGCAACAGATAGGTTTAGTGAAATAGGCACAGAAAATTTTCCACTGAATTTGGAAATTAGATTATTGTGATCTCAGGGAGAACAGTTTGAATTGAGTGGTGGGGGAAAAATCAGAATAAACAGAAGGGACCAAGCAGAGAGAAAGTGAATATAGATTACTCTTGAGAAATATAGATGAAGAAAGAGGTTAGGGAGTGCCTAGAGGAGGATTGAGGTTAAATCAGGTTTGTTTGTTTTTTAAATTAATTTTTATTTTATTATTTTAAAAAAATCTTTATTCAGATTATTACAGTTGTTCCTCTTCCCCCCCCCCCATAGCTCCCCTCCAACTGGTTCCCACCCCACCCCCTACCCTTACCCCCCCCCCCACTGTCCTTGTCCATAGGTGTACGATTTTTGTCCAGTCTCTTTTTGCACCCCCCTTCCCTCCCCAAGAATTCTCAGTCCGCTCCCTTTCTATGCCCCTGATTCTATTGTATTGACCATTCTGTTTGTCAGATTTTTTATTCACTTGATTTTTAGATTCACTTATTGATAGATACGTATTTGTTGTCACTTTGTTGTTCATAATTTTTATCTTTACCTTTTTCTTCTTCCTCTTCTTAGAGAATACCCTTCAGCATTTCATATAATACTGGTTTGGTGGTGATGAACTCCTTTAGCTTTTTCTTATCTGTGAAGCTCTTTATCTGACCTTCAATTCTGAATGATAGCTTTGGTGGGTAGAGTAATCTTGGTTGTAGGTTCTTGGTATTCATCACTTTGAATATTTCCTGCCACTCCCTTCTGGCCTGCATAGTTTCTGTTGAGAAATCAGCTGAGAGTCGTATGGGTACTCCCTTGTAGGTAACTGACTTTCTTTCTCTTGCTGCTTTTAAGATTCTCTCTTTGTCTTTTGCCCTTGGCATTTTAGTTATGATGTGTCTTGGTGTGGTCCTCTTTGGATTCCTTTTGTTTGGGGTTCTCTGCGCTTCCTGGACTTGTAAGTCTATTTCTTTCAGCAGGTAGGGGAAGTTTTCTGTCATTATTTCTTCAAATAGGTTTTCAATATCTTGCTCTCTTTCTTCTTCTGGCACCCCTATAATTTGGATGTTGGTAGGCTTGAAGTTGTCCCAGAGCCTCCTGGCACTATCTTCATATTTTTGTATTCTTTTTTCCTTTTGCTTTTCCGGTTGGGTGTTTTTTGCTACTTTGTATTTCAAATCTTTGACTTGATTCTTGGGATCCTCTGGTCTGCTGTTGGATCTCTGTATATTATTCTTTATTTCAGTCAGTGTATGCTTAATTTCTAATTGGTCCTTTTTCATATCCTTGAGGGTCTCACTAAATTTCTCAGAGGTTTCTAGAAGATTCTTGAGTAACCTTATAACTGTGGTTTTGAACTCTATATCCAGTAGTTTGCTTTCCTCCATTTCTTTCATTTGTGACCTGTTTCTTTGTCTCCACATTTTGACTGCTTCCCTGTGTTGATAGAGTGGCTTTGTGTGCTAGGTGTCCATAGGGCCCAGTGGCTCAGCCTCCCTAATTACCTGAGGTGGACACTCTTGGTGCACCCCTTTGTGGGCTGGGTGCACAGTCTTGTAGTTAAGCCTTGATTGCTGTTGGCATCACTGAGTGGAATTGACCTCCAGTTGTGTCTACAATGGGAGAACTTCTGTGCTGGAGACACCCTTATGGGGCAGGACTTGCTTCAGTGGGGCTTTGGCGCTCACTGAGTCTGCCCAGGTTTTTAGGTGGAGAAAGACCAGGCCATTCATATGCAAAAGCCTCTGCATACAGCTTGGGTGGGGCGGCATCTCAGGGAATCACTGGGGTCGAGCAAAACGCAATGGCTGCCAGTCTGCTCTGCCTCAGAGAGGTCCTGGGGTCTGTGTCCCGCGGCCCTGTGCAGGAACAGTGACCGCTGCAAGCACCTCTGCGAGAAAGCTGCCCTCACGTTCCGGCCCGATGCCAGACAGTCCAGTTTCTCTCTGTATGAGTCTGGGTCCCCAAATTCTCACCTGGAACTGTAGTTCAGAGCAGTTGGGAGCTTGTTTCTCCCTCCCGACTGAAAAAGACAAGAGCGTACCCAGCTGCCAGCCTCTTTCACGTGAGCCTCCATACCTCCACACTTCCACACCACTGCACCTCCTATCGGACTCAATGCGCTTTTCCCTTTCCTTCTAGTTGTAGAATTTCCACTCAGCCAACCTTCTTGTGGTTCTGGATGGTATTCGTTTTGTCTTTTAGTTGTAGTTTTAATGTGGTAGTGCATGGCAGCAAATTCAGGTTTTGTCTTTTAGTTGTAGTTTTAATGTGGTAGTGCATGGCAGCAAATTCAGGTGTTTACCTATGCTGCCATCTTGGTTGTCTCTAGGTCTGTGGTTTTAAATAGGTCTGTGTTTTGTTTTTTAATGACTGGCTAATAGTGGAGTTACATTGTACCTGGCAATTAGCTTCTAATGTCAGCATGTAAGATGAAAATCCACATAATCCAAAATTATCCCTAAAATCCCCTTTAGAAAGTACTGTTAGAGACTACTATATCATTTCTAAGTAAGTTTCATTTTAGTTTGTCTGTGTAGATAAAACTGAAGAGATATAAGTTAGATGAGAGTAAGATGTCAGTCCAAGGTATGGCATCACAATAAATGTATACAAAATTTAACGCATTTTAACAAATAATTACTAACTGTACTTGTTTTTATTACATTAAAAACTTTTTTTAAAAGTTCATTATGCTCACCACCAACCTCAGTGCATTATTGACAGTGATTTATACCACAGGAGCATATACAGTGTGGGGCAAAAGTAGGTTTACAGGAGTTTTCTAATACATTAATGAATAATAATCCTATATAATAAAAGGGTAATATGCAAATTGACCCTAACAGCAGAAAGACTGGGAATGACTGGTCACTATGACACACACTGACCACCAGGGGACAGATGCTAAATGCAGGAGCTGCCCCCTGGTGGTCAGTGCGCTCCTACAGGGGGAGCTGTGCTCAGCCACAAGCCAGGCTGATGGCTGCCAGTACAGCGGTGGTGGTGGGAACCTCTCCCGCCTCCTCAGCAGTGCTAAGGATGTCTGACTGCAACTTAGGCCTGCTCCCCGCTGGCAAGTGGACATCCCCGAGGGCTCCCGGGCTGCCAGAGTGATGTCTGACTGCCAGCTTAGGCCCAATTCCCTGGGGAGCGGTCCTAAGCCAGCAGGTGTTCATCCCCTGAGGGGTCCCAGACTGCGAGAGGGCACAGGCTGGGCTGAGGGAACCCCCTCCCCCGAGTGCACAAATTTTTGTGCACTGGGCCTCTAGTACAAGAATAAACTCTGTTTTGCATACTCACTACTATAAACCTACTTTTGCCCTACCCTACATTTTATGAAAAGTGTATACATTTTTTGAGATTGTCCTTATAGATTGAGAAGGAAAGTAAAGAGAGAAACGATGAAAATACAACTTGGAAGGCTGTAAGCAAGGGCCTAGAGCAGTGGTTCTCAACCTTCTGGCTCTTTAAATACAGTTCCTCATGTTGTAACCCAACCATAAAATTATTTTCGTTGCTACTTCATAACTGTAATGTTGCTACTGTTATGAATCGTAATGTAAATTCTGATATACAGGATGGTCATAGGCGACCCCTGTGAAAGGATCATTCGACTGCCAAAGGGGTCGCGACCCATAGGTTGAGTACCGCTGGCCTAGAGTGAGGAAAGTAGTTCAGGAGCACAGGATGGTTTTTCTTGAAGAGGAGTGCATGCTATTCACTTTGATAATAGTGGAAGAGGTGAAGAATGTTATGAGACTGATGCGCTGCCCACTGCGCCAAGAGGGCTGCCATGAGAATGTTATGGATATAGACCAATTTGTAATAGGAAAGTAGAGGATAGAACTCATGACCATATATCATGGTGGAGTCCCATTTAAGTCCTGTTTTATGATAAAAACTAGAGGCCTGGTGCAAAAAAATTTGTGCACTTGGCGGGGTGGGGTCCCTCAGCCCAGCCTGTGCCCTCTTGCAGTCTGGGACCCCTCAGGGGATGAACACCTGCTGGCTTAGGCCCATTCCCCAGGGAATTGGGCGTAAGCTGACAGTCAGACATCACTCTGGCAGCCTGGGAGCCCTCGGGGGATATCCACTTGCCAGCAGGGAGCAGACCTAAGCTGCAGTCGGACATCCTTAGCACTGCTGAGGAGGCGGGAGAGGCTCCCAGCACCACCTCTGTACTGGCAGCTGTCAGCCTGGCTTGTGGCTGAGCACAGCTCCCCCTGTGGGAGTGCACTGACCACCAGGGGGCAGCTCTTGCATTAAGCGTCGGCCCCCTGGTTGTCAGTGTGTGTCATAATGACCAGACATTCCCAGTCGTTCTGCTGTTAGGGTCAGTTTGCAAATTACCCTTTTATTATATAGGATAGAGGCCTGGTGCATGGGTTGAGGCCAGCTGGTTTGCCCTGAAGGGTGTCCTGGATCAGGGTGGGGGTCCCGCTGGAGTGCCTGGCCAGCCTGGGTGAGGGGCTGATGGCTGTTTGCACGCTGGTCACACCCCCTTCAGGGTGGGGGTCCCCCCTGGGGTGTCTGGCCAGCTTGGGTGAGGGACTGATGGCTGTTTGCAGGCTGGTCAAGCTCCTCCCAGTGGGAACCCTCACCCCATGGAGGTTTGGCCAGCCTGAGTGAAGGGTTGAAGGCCGTTTTCAGGCTGGCCAAGCCCCCTGGCGACGGAAGCTCCCAGCCTCTCCTTTTTTTTGTTTTTCTTTTTTTATTCTGGGACCTATTTACCTTCTATAATTGAAACTTTGTTGCCTTCCGTGGAGCTCAGAGCCAGCCGGGAAGCTTGGCTTCCTCCATCACTGGAGCAACCAAGCCTCCTGCTCGCTTCAGCTTCGTGGCTCCTGGCCCCCATCTTGGTTGGGTTAATTTGCATATAGTCGCTCTGATTGGCTGGTGGGCATGGCTTACGGCGTAGCAAGGTTACGGTCAATTTGCATGTTTGTCTTTTATTAGATTAGATAGTCAAGGTAGTGTGCTCACCGAGTTCGAGTAGTGGGCTTAAAGTGAATGGTGAAAATGTGAGCTAGACACAGAGGGGAATGGGGAACAAACTCAAGATTTCTGAGTGTATTGTTGATAGCAGTGGGAGAGCCCAGCTGACTTTGTAAGAGTGGGTCTTTGCAAGATTGTTGAACTTTATTCAGTGGAGGCCAAATGCTCAGAGCAGGAGTTAGGGAAGGGAGATTATAGTATTGATCTAAGGCTGTGGTTTTGCTGATGGGGTGTGATGAAAGGATAGGCATCTGAGGAAAATCAAGGCTATTTGGGAGGTTTTAAGTGATTACCATGTAAGCCCATCCTGGGGGAGGAAAAAGGAAGATTAAAAAAAACCAAGAAAGGGTCCAGGGAATTGGAATTCCTTTGATGTTGGAAAGTATAGAAGTGAAGTCTTTAGAAACAGGAGAAGATAGGGTGGTGTGTCCTAGGGGAAAGTATAGGCGTTTCTGCTGTAATGCCAAAAATGTGTTACTGGAGGAAACCCCATGTTTTCCACAAAATTGCACTCTAAAAGTAGCAGGGCTTATGGGAAAAAGAAGGCTGTGCAGACCACTTAAAACCTGTGGAACTTTGTAACCAGAAAATACAAAAATAATAGTCCTAATAAAATATAAGCACAGTTAAATTTCCACTGGCATTTGTGCCCAATATTACACTGGCTGCTGATCCTTCACATCCTTAAGCCTCAGGGTTTGGGCTTCCTTCTTAGAGATGTGAGCACTTGACGGCTCTAATCAAAAATAAAAATCTGATTCGGGATTTAGTATTTTTCACTTTTTTTTTTTAAACAGAGGAAATACCTACCTTTAGCAATTAGAATGGCTAAAATCCAAAGAAAACCTGGCAATGCTAATTGTTGGGGAGGATGCAGAGCAACAGGAACCCTCAGACATTGCTGGTGGGAATGCAAAGTGATACCACCACTTTGGAAGATGGTTTGGCAGTTTCTAACAAAGCTAAACATAGTTTTACCATATGATCCTTCAATTCAGCTCCTTGCTATTTACTCAACTGATTTGAAAACTTATGCCCACACAAATACCTGCACATGAATGTTCATAGCAGGTTTTCTCATAATTGCCCCAAACAAGCAACAAAGATGCTTTTCCATAGGTGAATGGATAAACTCTGGTATATCCATACAATAAAATATTATTCAGTGATAAAAAGAAATGAGCTACCCATCCATGCAAAGACACAGTGGATCTTTTTTTTTTTTTTTTTAAATATATTTTATTGATTTTTTACAAAAATGAAGGGAGAGAGATAGAGTTAGAAACATCGATGAGAGAGAAACATCGATCAGCTGCCTCCTGCACATCTCCTACTGGGGATATGCCCGCAACCCAGGTACATGCCCTTGACCGGAATCGAACCTGGGACCCTTCAGTCCGCAGGCCGACGCTCTATCCACTGAGCCAAACCGGTTTCGGCAACAGTGGATCTTAAGTGCATATTGCTGACTGAAAGAAGCCGGACTGAAAAGATTACATACTGTGATTTCAATTATATGACCTGGAAAAGACAAAACCATAGATGTAGTAAGAAGATGACTGGTTGGTAGGGGCTTTGAAGGAAGAAAGAGAGGGTGGGAATAGCAAAGTACAGTGGATTTTTTAGGTCAGTTAAAGTATTCTGTATGATACGTAATTGTGGATACCTGACACTGTATTTATTTATCAAACCCATAGAATTTTACAGCATGGAAAATGAACCTTAATGGATGGAAATTAAAAAATCATTTAGAAGAAGGGGGGAAATCCCAGGATAGAATGCAGAATGTGATCACATAATCTTTTACAAACGTATGAAACAGCCTGGAGAAGGGGAAGAGAAAGGTACTGAGCTAAATAACTTTGGAAATCAGTGGGGTCTGTAAAACTAAAGGTAGAAGAAAGTAGGGGAGCCCTAGCTGGTTTGGCTCAGTGGATAGAGCGTTGGCCTACAGACTAAAGGGTCCCAGGTTTGATTCCGGTCAAGGGCACATGCCCGGGTTGCAGGCACGATCCCCAGCAGGGGACATGCAGAAGGCAGCCGATCAATGATTCATTCTCATCATTGATGTTTCTCTCTCTCCTCCTCATCCCCTCTCTCTTCCTCTCTGAAATCAATAAAAGTATATTTTAAAAAAATAAACTAGGTGAGTACTGAACTCTTGATAAAGTCATATTCCTTGGGGATATGAGTTAAAAATTCTGTTACTGCTACATACTAGAATTGAATAAGTAAATCAATGGATGGCAGATGATAGGAGCTAGGTTTCTTATCGTTGGAGTGGGAATTTATGGATAAAAAGCAGAGGTTAGAGCAGCCGTGGGCAAACTACGGCCCACGGGCCGGATCCGGCCGTTCGGCTGTTCTATCCAGCCCGCGGAGCCGAAAGAGCGGAGGGTTCTCTTGCTCTCCCCTCCGCTCCTTCACCAGCAGCAGTGTTAACATGGCAATGTTGGGAAACACGGCCGCAGCTCCTTCTTCTGAGTCCAGTTTAAAAACCCATTGTGGCCCTCGAGTCAAAAAGTTTGCCCATCCCTGGGTTAGAGTGGTCCATGTGGTGATTAGAGTTGGAGAAATCACCATGAACTCGTGTTTAGTTTAATATTGACACAAATGATAACATGGAAATACAGATATGTGTATATGCAGGGGTTTAGTATAAACCACATATTTCCTTGCTCTTGTCAATGAGGACACCTGAAAGTAATAATCTACACTAATAAAAGACAAACATGCAAATTGACCATACCTTCACTATGCCTTAAGCCACACCCACCAGCCAATCAGAGCGACTATATGCAAATTAACCCAACCAAGATGGCGGCCGACAGCCACGGAGCTGGAGCGAGCAGGAGGCTCGGTTGCCCCAGTGATGGAGGAAGCCAAGCTTCCTGCTTGCCACAGCCGGCTCTGAGCTCCACTGAAGGCAACAAAGTTTCAATCATAGAAGATAAATAAACCCCAAATACCTGCTCTCAGCTGGCCGTGGCCATGGAGCTGGAGCGAGCAGAAGGCTTTGGGTTGCCCCTGGCGATGGAGGAAGCCAAGCTTCCCACCCACCCTGGCCAGCTCTGAGCTCCCCTCAAGGCTACAAAGTTTGAATTATAGAAGGTAAATAAATCCCAGAATAAAAAGAAAAAGAAAAAAAGGAGAGGCTGGGAGCTTCCATCACTGGGGGGCTTGGCCAGCCTGAAAACGTCCTCAGCCTCTCACCCACACTGGCCAGGCACCCCAGTGAGGACCCCCCCACTCTAAAGGGGGTGTGGCCAGCCTGCAAACAGCCATCAGCCCCTCACCCAGGCTGGCGAAACCTCCGTGGGGTGTGGGTCCTTACTTGGGAGGTGGGGCTTGACCAGCCTGCAAACAGCCATTAGCCCCTCACCCAGGCTGGCCAGGCACCCCAGCGGGACCCCCACCCTGATCCGTGACACCCTTCAGGGCAAACCAGCCGGCCCCCACCCGTGCACCAGGCCTCTATCCTATATAATGAAAGGGTAATTAGCAAACTGACCCTAACAGCAGAAAAACTGGGAATGCCTGGTCACTATGACACACACTGACCACCAGTGGGCAGATGCTCAATGCAGGAGCTGTCCCCTGGTGGTCAGTGCGCTCCCACATGTGGATGCTCTGCTCAGCCACAAGCCAGGCTGATGGCTGCCAGTACAGTGATGGTGGTGGGAGCCTTTCCTGCCTCCTCAGCAGCGCTAAGGATGTCCGACTGCAGCTTAGGTCTGCTCCCCGCTGGTAAGTGAACATCCCCTGAGGGCTGCCGGGCTGCCAGAGGGATGTCTGACTGCCAGCTGGGGCCTGATCCCCCAGGGAGCGGGCCTAAGCCAGCAGGTGGACATCCTCCGAGGCGTCCCAGACTGCAAGAGGGCATAGGCCGGGCTGAAGGAGCCCCCGAGTGCACAAATTTTTATGCACTGGGCCTCGCCTCTAGTCCTATATAATAAAAGCCTAATATGCTAAGTGTCCGACCGTTCAGATAGTCTCTATGATGCACACTGATCACGAGGAGGCAGATGCTCCAACCGGTAGGTTAGCTTGCTGCTGGGTTCCAGCCGTTCGGGACTGGGCAAGACAGGCCTAACACGCCCTGGAGCCCTCCTGCAGTCCCTCCCCAGCCTCTAAAATGTTTCTTCTAATTGTTTTCCTTTCAGTGTGCACGAATCTGTGCACTGGGCCTCTAGTACTTCCATAACAACTAGCATACTAATACCTAGAGCTGGCTTCTAATGCTATTTGCCAGGGCTCCTTGGAGAAATCCCTCATTCTAGGAGGGGGGCAGGAACTATACTAGCATCTTGTGGTGCTAGAACGTAACAAACAAATAAGGACACATCATGGAAGTGTGTCTGAGTGTCAGAGAGCCAACTGAAAAACACTCCCAATAGCCTAAGGGGGAACAGTTTGAGCAACAAAATAAAGTAGTATTGAATTATAACCCAAAGCATAAAATAAACATGCATGAGATGTTTGAGTCCATGCAGACATAACCAAAGAGGAAATATCTTAGCACTTTTTGATCTGCACTGCATTTGCATTTTCCCCAGATGGCTTCATATAGTGGCAAGTGTAAGTAGTTCCTGAAGTCACTAAGTTTTGGGCATTATAGGAATGCACTTCTGTGGGAATCCCAGTCTTCGTTGACTTAGGGCCTTTTGTACGTGCTAAACTTTTCTCTTTCATTCATTAATGTACTGGGGAAAGCTGTGTTATGAACTAGATGACTTTTTCTTATGCTGACATCATTCCCACATTTATCAAGTGCATATCAGCTAATTTGTATTCAAGAAATGTGTTTTGTAGCAGAACAGACTTTATGAGAATTTAATATTTCGGAGTTGGAATCGTTTGAGGAGATCATTATGGCTCCAGGAGGAAAGATTGAAGTTAGGGTGGATGTCAGTAGGAATTAAAATGCAAAAAGTGTTCAGGAATTAAAATTCAAAAATGTGAAATAATCTCAAATAGCTAGCTGTTAAGTGTTTTAATGTATGGGAAAGGTATGTGTTACTATGAGGGACATATAAAAAGGAAATTAGACCAAGTCAGAGAGGGTAGAGAAAGAGTAATTGAGGAAGTACAGCTTGAGCTAAGATCTGAATAGGACCTACCCAGGCTGAGAAGGAAGGGCAAGCTTACCAGTTAGAGGGAATTGCTTGGGGCAAAGACTGGCCTGGTGAATGTAGCTGGAGCAGAAAGGAGATAGAAAATGCTGGGGGAGGGGGAGCTCAAACAAGGCTTTCTGGAAGTTTATCTTTTTCCTAGGTTTAACAGGAGGCTTTTAAGAAAGAATTTTAATTGTATTGAGGGATAGTGGTACAAGGAAGGCAAATTTATATTTTCAGAAAGACACTTGGTAGCATGTTGGAGAATGGAGGGGGATGGGATGGACTATTCAGACCCTTTCCATTTCAACAAAACTAGTCAAAAGATTTAATAGAAAGAACTAACTTTTTCTAGCCTTAGAGTTTTGAAGCAGTAAATGTATTTTCTTCTTGAACCATGTGGAAAATGCTCAGTAGTGAAGACTTGTGTTTTTAAAAGTTTACATTTTGGTAGTGTAAGGTTGTATTTTGGTCACCACAGAATTTTAGGTAATAAAATTCCTGCTTATGAACATTATTAGAAGTAGGCCCTTCAGTCTGATAATAGTAGTCTCACCTAAGAAATAGCATGAATCCTTTTTTAAAAAATTGAATTTAGCCCTAGCCAGTTGGGCTCAGTGGTTACAGCGTCGGCCTGAGGACCAGAGGGCCACAGGTTCGATTCTGGTCAAGGGCACATGCCCAGGTTGTGGGCTTGATCCCCAGTGTGGGGCATGCAGGAGACAGCCAGTCGATGATTTTCTCTGATCATTGATGTTTCTGTCTCTCTCTCCTTCTCCCTTCCTCTCTGAAACCAATAAAATATATTTAAAAAAATTGAATTTATTGGGGTGACATCCTATCTAATAAAGAGGGAATATGCTAATTGACCCTCATGCTATCGCAAAGGATGGTGGTGCCCACAGCTAATAAGGAGGGAATATGCTAATTGACTGCCCCACCCTCAAAGAGGGTGGCGCCCACAGCCAATAAGAAGGGAATATGCTAATTGGCTGCCCTGCCCTCAAAGATGGCAGCACCCACATTCATAAGATGGCCGGCAGGGGAGGGCAGTTGTGGGCGATCAGGCCAGCAGGGGAGGGCAGTTAGGGGCTACCAGGCCAGCAGGGGAGGGCAGTTGGGGGGACCAGACCTGCAGGGGAGGGCAGTTAGAGGCAACCAGTCCGGTAGGGGAGGGTAGTTAGGGGTGACCAGGCCGGCAGGGAAGGGCAGTTTTGGGCAGTTGGGCCGGCAGGGGAGCAGTTAGGTATCAGTCAGGCTGGCAGGGGAGTTGTTAGGGGGTGATCAGGCTAGCAGGGGAGTGGTTAGGGGCAGTCAGGCAGGCAGGCAGGCGAGTGGTTGGGATCCAGCAGTCCTGGATTGTGAGAGGGATGTCTGGCTGCTGGTTTAGGGCCTGATCCCACAGGGGATCCAGATTGGAAAGGGTGCAGGCTGGGCTGAGGACCCCCTCCCCCCCAGTTTATTTTATTAACCGGGCCTCTAGTTAGTTAATAAAATTACATAGATTCAGGTGTACAATTCTACAATACATCAGTTATTATATTGTGTGTTCAACATCCCAAGTCAAGTCTCCTTCCCTCACCATTTATCCTCCTTTTACCTTCTTCTGCCTGCCCCCACCCTTTTTCCCTCTGCTGATCACCATGCTATTGTCTAAGAGGTGGTGGTTTTTGTTGTTGTTGGTTTTGCCTAATCCTTCACCTTTTCACCCAGCCTCACAACATGAATCTTTTAATCTTACATCTAAACTTTTTCCTAAATATTTAAATATTTATAGAATTTTTCTACAATGTCTTAGAGCATAATGAAGATTTATGATCGTGTAGTTTTTTACAGTTATCTTTGCATAATGGAAAAATGTAGGGGATTTTAATTCATAATCGATTTAACATGATTCTACTAATTTGGGACAAGGTGATATAATTTCTAAGAATTTTTCCATTTAAAAAAATGAGGTTAAATAATACCTATTTCACAGATGTTGGATGAGAGAAAGCTATAGAAAAGCACATAATGCTTTGAGAGATTGTTTACCCTAAATATTTTCTATCTCTTTTCCCAAAGAAGTAGGAAGGATAGGAGATGGGAATACATGTGAGGTGATCCCAGAATGCTCATTGTAACTAAATCCTTCCTATGGGTTAGGAGCTGCACTGGATCAGACTTCTTGAATTTAAATCCCAGCACAAATCCTGGTTTAGAATTCTCACACAGCAGTATAACCTTGAGCAGTTCTTTATTTTCCCTTAGTTTCCTCATCCTATATAATAAAGGCTAATATGCAAATAGACTGAACGGCAGAATGACTGGTTGCTATGATGCTCACTGACCACCTCTGCCCCCTGGTGGTCAGTGTGCTTTCACAGGGGGACCACTGATCAGCCAGAAGCCGGGCTCATGGCTGGCGAGCGCAGTGGCAGTGGTGGGAGCCTCTCCTGCCTCCGCAGCAGTTGGACATCCCCTGAGAGCTCCTGGACTGCGAGAGGGTTTAGGCCGGGCTGAGGGATCCCCTGAGTGCATGAATTTCGTGCACTGGGCCTCTAGTTTTTGATATACAAATAAATAGTATCTACTTCATAAGTTGTTTTGAATGCTAAATAAGTTAATAATGCTCTTAGAACCAGTGCCTTTCACATAGTATAAAATGTATGTGAACATGGGCTAATTTGCATGACAGGTGTAAATAATAAATTACTAATTATTATTATTACTGAGTATGCCTTGAGATGATCTTATCTCTGAAAGTTTCGATCATTTCTCTTCCAAAAAAACCTAAAACAAATATAAAAGCTAGTTGATTTAGGACTCCAAAGTTAATTAGGGTTTACTTTGGATTTATTTTAACTGTCTAAATTTTTTTAATGTATTTAATTTACATGATCTTTTCTCCTGGCAAGTCAATTATTTTTAACATATTTTTACTGAAAAGATGTTTTGCTAAAACCATAACTTACTAAATATCTATTTTTAAAAAGTCACTGGTATCATTCTGCAGATTTGTGCTGTTTGTGTTTTCCTGCTTAGCTCAGTATAAATCTATTACCTGCATATGTTAAAGCAGTTTTAGTCTGTATGTTGCTGCTTCCACTTTTATGTTCTTAGCCAAGCTTATCACCTGCCAGCGGTCATCTATTTCTCTTCATAACACAACACCATATATACTTAAGACATCTATGGACACAAGTTTTTATGGTAATAGAAAGGAGCTGTGGAGTTCAACACTTTCTTTCAGGCCATGTAAACATCGGCTAATTTGCATTACAACTGTAAACTTAACTGTTTAATGATAAGATGTACATTGGTTATTTGATGAAGTGCATGGTAAGGGAAGATATGACCTCATTGGTTTGTGATGGTTATTGTATGGCTAAGCTATAATTTGTGATTTAAGTTTTTTAGTGTTAAAACAATCATGGTAAATATTAGGTGGGGAATTCTGCTCCTCATGAAGGTATTGCTATAGTGTGACTGAAAGGTTAGCCAAGCTGGCGTTGCTCAGTGGTTGAGCCTGAACCTATGAACCAGGAGGTCACGGTTCAATTCCCGGTCATGGCACATCTTTGGGTTGCAGGCTCATTCCCAGTAGGGGGCGTGCAGGAGGCAGCTGATCAGTGATTCTCTCTCATCATTGATGTTTCTCTCTCTCCCTCTCCCTTCCTCTCTGAAATCAATGAAAATATATTTTAAAAAGAGATTAATGACATAGTTTGTATTGTGTGGAACATATCTAACTAGAACACCTGAATAATGATTTTAGAGTATTGTTTCTCATACAGCCTTTTTGGGGATTGTGGAGACTGGTCTCACTCATTCTCTTTGAGTACTTTTTGGCCAGCTATTTTAGCTTCTGTCTTTATTCATATTCTGTGGTTTTATGGGCTTATTTTGCACATGCTAGTTTTCAAGGTTAATTGTGTCTTGGGCAAGGGACAAGGGAGGTGATTATGAGTGAAGGACAGACACCCTCTGGGATCAAAATTGAGAGATAGCTAATTTAAGATGTTTAAGGCTATTATCTAACAGATTTTCTAAGGATATCAGCAATGGTATGGGATTATATTTCTTTTTTTTAAAGAAAGAAAATACAACTAGAGATTAGCTATTTCTCATGCTGTAATTGACCAAAGCAATTTATAGGTCAGCGTTTATATAGAATAAATGATATGTCACAGAACAAAATTATAAATTCTTTAAGAATGCTCTTTTGCCAGTTCAATCTAATTGTATAAAATTTCACTTAAAAATATACTCTGTGATACAGATGCTTCTTTTTTAAAAAGCAGGCTATTTTGCAAAATAGTATTGTTTAGAAATTTTATAAATGATACGCAAATTTAGATGAATAAAATTAAGATCATATTCTCATGTTCTTCAAATGCAGCCTTTTTTTCCTTCTCTTAAAAATACAATCTACTCAAATACTTAATTTTCCTAAAGGACTGCTAGGTTCAGTGTGTTTAGATTCTGAAATTTTATTAAAACTACTACTGTGTGAAGAGTTCCATGGCTAGCTTGGGCATTTTGCATATTGGATTAATTGTGATGACCATTAAGTCTTTAATTATTTATACTCATGGATGCAAATATATATATATATATATATATTACTCTGTAAACGATATTTGTTCTTGAATTATTTGTTAAGATTCTCATTTGGATATCATTTGATTTTTTTTTCCTTTCTGTTTTGTATGCAGGTCATGGCAAAACCCCAAAAGATGCAGCATCAGTTCGTGCCACACATCCAATACCAGCAGCCTGTGGGATTTATTATTTTGAAGTAAAAATTGTCAGTAAGGGAAGAGATGGGTAAGTAAATTGTGGTGGGAAAAATGGTTTGCTATTCTTGGGTAATTATTTTTGTTTTAATTCAGAATGTTTATATTAACCAAGTTTCTCTGGTAGGTTTGTCTTTAAAATGAAGAATTGGAATTAAATAATAGAGATAGTGAGTCATTTTCCCATGCCTTTTCTTACCCTGTATCTTTCTGAGTTGAGAGACCCAAGTTGAAGTAGGCATGATTGTAATAATTTCTAACTCTATTGCTGCATATTTAGTAAGCCAGTTCCTTTTGAACTCAAATTATATCCTTAACCCCATCATGCTGGTGTTGTGCAGGATGATTCCCAGGGTTCTCTTTTCCTTTTACACTACATAGTCTACCTTTGCCATGATCTCGACTTTATATTTTTATGACTGCAAATACCTTGATGAATTTCAAATCTAAACTACAGCTCAGGCTGTTCCCCTGAGCTCTGGACCAATATCTAACCAGATGTTAGCATTTGAATACCTCACAGGCACTTAAATATAGCTTGTCTGAAATCTTTTTTTCAATGCTAGCTTGGTTAGTTGGTTAGTTGCTAGAAAGTCAAGGAACTTCTTGGTTTTACTTTCTTTGTCCATCTCTAAAGCCTCTACCTTAGTAAGGTCTTGGTAATTTATCCCTTAAACTCCTGAGGTGGTTGGTTCATTAGTTTCCTAGTTGCTCCCTGTTTTATTCTTTTTCTTTTTTAAAAAATCCTCACCTGAGGATATTTTTCCATCCATTTTTAGACAGAGAGAAATATCAGTGTGAGAGAAACATATCGATTGGTTGCCTCCTGCAGGTGCCCCGATCAGAGCCTGGGCTGAGGAGGAGCATGCAATTGAGGTACATGCCCTTGTCCGTAATCGAACCTGGGACCTTTCGATCCGCAGGCTCATGCTCTATCCACTGAACCAAACTGGCTAGGGCTCCCTGTTTTCTTATTTCATTCTATAATTATTAGTGTTCTTTTTAATACAGAACTGAATTGTGACTTCCCCTTCTTGAGATCATTTAGTATGCCTGTTGCTTTGAGGATAAAATCTAAAACTTTGTTACCAAGCAAGGGCTCACTCCCTGACACAGGTAGAAGCCAATACTATGGCACCAGATTTTAAGAAAAGAAAAAAGCTTTATTGAGAGGTGAATTGGTAAGGAGACAGGATGCAGAGTTCAAATCTGTCTCCCTCATCCAGGCTTCCGGGCGAGATTTAAGCGGTTAAAGGGAACTGGCTGGTATGCACAAGTGCTGAAGGCAGGTTTCTGTAGAAGGGCTTTGGAACTTGGGTCATTCATGATGAGATATGGTAGGGGCTTCAGGCAACGGATTTTCTGGACAGTGGAGACTTTACTTCTGAAAGCCTTTAGGCTTTGCTTTTGGTGAAGGTTGGGTGGACGACCTCTGGGTGTGATTGGAGGTCAAAATTCCTATACTTGTGCTTCTCAAGAATGACTTGTGGTCTTGTTTTGTTGTCTCTGAAAAACAACTCAGTATCTTGTTAGAAACAGGATAGGGCCAGTTTGAGCTAATTCTATCATTAAAACTTCTTAGGGTCCTTCATGAAGATGAACTCCTTTCTAATTTTTCAGGCTTATCTCTTTGTTGCCAGGTTTTCTTTCTTTCTTTCTTTTTTTCAATTGTAAAATTAGCTATATTTTACATATAGTAAAGTTTATCATTTATTATTTTTAGTGTGTAGTTCTGTGAGTTTTGACAGATGTGTATGGTCATTTCACTACCGCCATAATCAATATATAGAATAGTTTTATTACTGCCCACCCCTCTAATGCTCCTCCATTCTTCCCCTTTATAGACAGTTCTGCCCTATCTCCAGTCCCTGGCAACTGCTGATTGGTTTTCTGTTTCTATAGTTTGCTGTTTCTGGAATGGTTTAAAAATGGTATCATACGGTTCTTGGTTTATCTTTCTATCATTTCCTTTTGAAAATATAAGTAAATATTGCCACAGAAAACTCTGAACATGTATCACAGATAACTGGTGACACTAGTTGCTTTTCTAGATAGGGGAAGTGGTTAGCTTCTGAACATAGTGAAAGGAAACTTTAAACCAGGGGTCCTCAAACTACGGCCCGCGGGCCACATGCAAATACGAATATTGTATTTGTTCCCGTTTTGTTTTTTTACTTCAAAATAAAATATGTGCAGTGTGCATAGGAATTTGTTCATAGTTTTTTTTTAAACTATAGTCTGGCCCTCCAACGGTCTGAGGGACAGTGAACTGGCCCCCTGTTTAAAAAGTTTGAGGACCCCTGCTTTAAACATTTTTGTCAGTTTTGAATTTTGTGTGTGTGTTTTTTTATAATGTAGTTTATTTTCTTTGCTATTTTAGAGATTAGTATATTTTTACATTTAGAAAGTTACTTTTATACTAATACCTGCAGGCCCCTCCTTTTTGTGAGCAGTAATGGAATTAGTAATAACCTCTTCACATTCCCTTCCCTCTTCCCTGGTATCTATATTTTTGGCATTTAAAAATTTATTGTTGATTTGCATGCAGTAAAATTCACTTTTTGGGATGGCGCGTAGAGTTCTGTGAGTTTAGAGAAATAAAATACAATTATGTAATAACTACCACAGTCAAGATGTGGAACAGTTCCCTCACCTCCCAAAATCCCCTTTTGTTGCCCTTTTATAATCAAATCCTCCAGCCACCCCTAACTCCTGGAAACCACTTATTTGTTTTCTATTTCTATAGTTTTTCCTTTTGAAACCAGAATGTCATATAAATGGAAATGTCACATAAATGTAACCTTTTGAGTATGATGTTTTTTCACTTAATTTGATGCATGTGAGATTCATTTTAGGTAGTCCAGTCTATCAATATTTCATTCTTTTTTTGGTAAAGTCTACCCATCTCCATTTTGTTAATTGTATTAGTATATCTATCTGTTGTAAAAGAACATCTGAAATCTCATCATTTAATGTTAGTTCTAAATTCAATATGTTCAACATCACCACCAGATCTTGTCCCAAAACTTCTCTTGTGTATTTTGGTTGTCTGAAGCTCACTCTTTACCAGAGAGCTCAGGAAGAGCTCATGGGAGACAATATTATTTCAGTCCTTTTTGGTTCATAACTTGTTTGTGACCATTGCATCCATTATATTTGAAAGATTGATTGGGTATAAAATCCATGCCTTACATTTTCTTGTGAGCTCCATGGACTTGGATATGAAGTATTATTGTCAAAGTCTTATGCTTTTCCCCTTACATGAAACTGGGTATTTTGCTTACATGCCGAAAAGATTTTTCCTTTTTAAAAAAGTACCAATACTTGAGTTATGTCTTGTCATTAACCTTCATGTATGGCCTTAAATAATAGGGCTAAGTCTTTTATTTCAGAAAATTTTTCTTTTATGAGTTTTCAGTATTTGTCCTGTTTCAATACATAGGTTTCTTTTGGGGCGGGAACAGGGGTGGGAGGGTGGTCTCCAATTATGAGTGTGTTAGATCTTCTTTGCCTAACTTTTATATCATTTGTTCACAAAATCTTTTTCTTCTTTATTTGTTTATTTTAAAATTTTCCTCCATTCTGTTCTTTCTTGTGGGGTTTGTTCCACTCTTGTGTTGCATTTAGTTTGTCTTTATTTCTGATATAACTTTTCTTTTTTTTCTTTTAATTCTTTCATGATGCAAATAAAAACACTATTTTCCCACATATTTAAATTAAAAATTGGAGACTTGCTATAAAAAAGGCTTAAAGACCTAGTGTATATTTTAAGTTATAACACTTGTGAAGAAAAATATTGCTGAAAATCAAACAGTAAAATACATCTCAATCTTAATAGTTTTATAGGTATTTGTCACTAAGTATGATGGAAAGCACCTGTAAAATTTATAGTTGAAATTGGAAGCAGTTTCTTGCTGACTTATTTGTATGATTTGGAATTGCTGCTTTTCATTGTTCATTAATTTTGTAGGGACATGATGAAAAATAAAAGGATTTTAAATATGGAATTTATTGTAATGTATAGAATTTTGTTAAATAAAAATTTTATTTTATTAGAGTCATAAATAATTTAGTGCTTATGAGGTGATAAGTAGGATTTGTTTTATATGTGTAATGTGATAAGTTCTTTTTCTTATACTGTATTTAACACTATAACAAGCTACTTTGAACAAAGTCAGGAAACCAAGTTATGTTTATTTGTTTTTACAAACTACAGATGACATTATTTGACAAAGAGTTTTTAGAGGAACTCTCAAACTAGTAGTATGCTTTTGTTGATGTTAGAGGCTTATTATCTTAATTATTACTTAAAAGACAAGATAAATGAATAGGTACTTGAAGTCCATTTTGGTATTGTGTATTTATATACTCCTTGAGAGGTAATAGGAGAATTATGGAACTGATGGTTTGATACCTATTGTTGTGGAAGAAATAGAGCCTGTCAATTTTTGTTTTCTGTGATCTTTCTGCTTTGGGAGGAATGCGGGCAGGTGCAGTATATAGAGAGAGAAATAGCTGCTTTGCTGCCACCATAGAATTAATTTGTAACAGAATTTTGTCACAGACAAGAAATCAAAATGTTCTAGGTTCGAATAGTAGTATTGAAAAAAAGAATTCTCATTTTCTGTTACTTCCATTGTAAATTATTTACTTCAATTCTGTTGGCTCAGATAATTAGGACTTTGTAATATTTTGGATATGCATATTGAATTTTGTATACTAACAGTGGCTGTTTTATGAGTGCACATGTTGAATGTGATGTGGTAAAGTTGTGACCAGGAGGAAATAAGAATGAGACTAGGAAGGAAGTTTATTATTCTCACAGGTCCCAGAGAGGGGTCACAAATGCCACTCAGTGTCAGAGGGAAAGCATAAGGGTTTGGACAGGTGGCAGAAGACAGGAGTGAGAAGAAGGCCTAGGTCAGAGTGTTTTTGAGGTTCCCAAGGGAAAAGCAGGGCAGGGCAGGGTAAACAGTTTAGGGTTGGCATCCTGTATAATAAAAGCCTAATAGGCTAAGTGTCTGAGTGTTCGACCAGTTGCTATGATGAGCAATGACAGGTTCTAACCGGTAAGTTAGCTTGCTGCTGGGTTCCAGCTGATCAGGAATGGGCGAGATGGGCTGGACGTGCCCTGAAGCCCTCACTTGGTCCGTCCCGGCCAGCCAACCTCCTGCAGTCCCTCCCCTGCTGGCCAGCCCCGATCAGCCCTGATCTGGACTGGGAGAGACGGGTTGGACATTCCATGGCGTCCTCCTGCGGTCCTTCCCCAGCCAGCCAACCTCCCGTGGTTCCTCCCAGCCAGCTGGCCCAAATCAGCCCCCATCACAGGAGGACCTCTAGTGTACCGGTCCTCTAGTGTTTTAATA
Source organism: Myotis nattereri (assembly GCF_964212035.1). NCBI lineage: Eukaryota > Metazoa > Chordata > Mammalia > Chiroptera > Vespertilionidae > Myotis > Myotis nattereri. The sequence goes on along the minus strand of NC_138077.1, from coordinate 133,893,793 downwards.
ATTCCAGTGGTGGGGTTTGGGCTATAGGAGTGGTTGGTACCTGACCCTGGGCAAGGGAAATTCTGGCTTGTGTGCATCTGTGTGTGAGATAGATAAGAAGATGGCTGGGGCTGTTGACTTGGAATTGGTTGGCTTGTATATGAGAGAGATGTTTTTGGCCAAGTCCTTTGCAATTTTTTTTTTTTAAGAAAAGGCTAGCCTTGGGATGAGCAGTCTCTCACCAGAAAGCTTTTTAAGATGTCTAAACATCATATAAAATACAGCAAAAAAAAATCATTACTAGTACAGTGGTCAGGTAAAGTTTTATCTCCTTACTTTGTCATACTTCTGATGTGTTCGTGATCTTTCAGAACCTGAGTTCTCTAGACAATTGCTTTTTTTGTTTGTTTGCTTTATAAGTTCTTAAAGTTTTTTTGTTAGTGATTGCTTTTTTCTTTTAACCCTGAATTATGCATGTTTTAAAAACTTGATTGAAATATTTTTTACAGGTGCATCTGCAACTTTTGATGAAATATTTTTAGTTTAATTAAATATGAATCACAGTCCACTTTCAATGTTTGATTGAATGGTTATATGTTCCCTCTTCCACGTAAAGAAGAAATGGGTGTATGTTCATATATTCTTGAAATGTTTAAGATTGGTAGCTTCTGAGTAATAGGTAACTGTCCTGGTTCTCATTATTTTTCCTGTAAGCATTTTTATCGCAAACGTTTTTGCTGCACAATTAATTGGCCAAAAGGCAATTTCTTCATAAGTTAAAAGAACAAAAAATAAAAGAGGTATGTTAAAGAAGTCATAATGAAATTTGAAAATTAATGTCAGAGTTAAAAAGACTTTATCGCAAAAAATGTAACTACATTGTCTTGGAAATCTTTTGATTATAGTATACATTTTTTTTGTTTGTTGATTTGTCTCATTCAACATCACACTTTTTCTTTTTTGCTAAAATTTCTTCTTTCATTGGGAGAGGTGTCAGTTTCCAACCAAAGAATTGATAATGCTCTCCAACACATGAATTAGTAGCCACTTCTTTTATTGTGTTTTCTTCTATATTGATTAAGGTATTACATATGTGTCCTTACCACTCCATTGCCCCCTCCCCACTCCCCCACTCATGTGATATTTATCATGAGATCATGTGATATTTATCTTTCTCTGACTGGTTTATTTCGCTTGGCATAATGCTCTCCAGTTCCATCCATGCTGTTGCAAATGGTAAGAACTCCTTTTTCACCGCAGCATACATCTATGGTGTAGATGTACCATAGTTTTTTAATCCACTCGTGTGCTGATGGGCACTTAGGCTGTTTCCAAATCTTAGCTATGGTGAATTGTGCTGCTATGAACATAGGGGTGCATATATCCTTTCTGATTGGTGTTTCTGATTTCTTGGGATATGGTCCTAGACGTGGGATTACTGGGTCAAATGGCAGTTCCATTTTTAATTTTTTGAGGAAACTCCATACTGTTTTCCACAGTGGCTGCACCAGTCTGCATTCCCACCAGCAGTGCACAAGGGTACCTTTTTTTCACATCCTCGCCAGCACTTGTCATTTGTTGATGATAGCCATTCTGACTCTGCACACCTGCCTCCGGAGTCCCCCAGTCCCCTCAGCCCCCAAGCCGCCCAGGGCCGGCCCAAGGCTCAGGTAACCAGGGCCGGCTGAGGCTTGCACTGCTGGCAGTGGCAGCAGCAGAGATGGGACATCTCCTCCTGATCGCCTGGTTGCCTCATGCCCCTGAGGGCTCCTGAACTGTGAGACGGGGCAGGCCGGGCTGAGGGACCCCCTCTCCAGTGCATGAATTTTGATGCACTGGGCCTCTAATGTATGTATGTGTATGTATATATGTGTATGTATATATATACATATACACACACACACACACACACACACACATATGTATCTACATTAATAAAAGAGAAACATGCAAATTGGTGTCACTCTGCTATTCCCACCAGCCAATCAGAGCAATTATGCAAATTAACCCAACAAAGATGGTGGTTAATTTGTATACGCAGCCGTGGAGCGAAGACTGAAGACTGAAGACAAGCCTCGCTGCAGCCGGACCAAAGGCCTGGGTCCCGGGTGCTGGAGAAAACTGGTGCCAGCAGCCAGGGGAAGGAAGGCCTATTGTGCAAATCTTCGTGCAACGGGCTTCTAGTGTGTGTGTGTGTGTGTGTGTGTGTGTGTGTGTGTGTGTGTGTATATGTATATATATACATACACATATATACATACACATACATACGAGGCCCATGCACACGCACACGCCCAATTATTATGACCACCTGACGTTTGTAGGCAAATTAGCCGTACACTGCATCATATGGGATATGGAAGCCAAAGGCCTGTTCGAACACCTTTGCTGTCTGCAGTCACCAAGATAAAACGTCTCCAATTCGCACAGGAACACAAGGTTGGACAGTCGAGCACTGGAAAAAAGTCATGTGGTCCGATGAATCACGTTTCCAGTTGCATCATGCAGATGGCAGAGTGAGAATTTGGCGGAAACAGCATGAACGCATGCACCCCACATGCATGAGTACAACCCTTCAAGCTGGTGGGGGCAGTGTTATGGTTTGGGGCATGTTTTCCTGGCATGATTTGGGCCCTTTAATTTGTGTGGAACAACGCCTGAATAGCACAGCATACCTAAGTATCGTTGCTGATCAAGTTCATCCTATCATGTTGATGGCGTATCCCAAATGCAGATGGCTTCTTCCAACAAGACAATGTGCCATGCCACGGCGCTCGTATTGTGTAGGAGTGGTTTCAAGAACATGAGGGAGACTTTACCTTGCTTAGGTGGCCCCCACCATCACCAGATCTCAATCCAAATGAGCATTTGTGGGACGAAGTGAAAAGAGCCATCAGGCAGCTGGTTCCACAACCATCAAATCTCACAGAACTGGACAGTGCTATTCATCAGGCATGGTGTCAGATTCCTCGCATCATCTTTCAACATCTCGTGGAGTCAGTGCCAAAAAGAATTGCCGCAGTATTGAAGGCAAAAGATGGCCCAACGAAGTACTGATGGGGTGGTCATAATAATCTGGCCACTCATCATAATACATATCCCACGTTCAAAGGCTATTAAATCGCGTTGTTTACCCATATCTTCAGAAAAAAATCACTTCTACTGTCATGGTAAACAACCTGCTTCCCTATTTATAATGGTTTGGCTCACTAGCAACTTCAGCACGAAATTATAGCTAATTTGCCTACAAATGTCAGGTGATCAAAATAATCTGGCCACTCAGTGTGTGTGTGTGTGTGTGTTTGTGTGTGTATGTGTGTGTATATAGAGAGAGATATCAGTGTTTCTTATAGCAATAATTATCTCTTGGTACTTTTTAAAAAAATTATTTTTATTGCTTTCAGAGAGAGGAAGGGAGAGAGAGATAGAAACATGAATGATGAGAATCATTGATCAGCTGCCTCCTGCACGCCCCTTACTGGGGATTGAGCCTGCAACCCCACCATATGCCCTGACTGGGAATTGAGCAGGTGACCTCCTGGTTTTTGGGTAGATGCTCAAACGCTGACCTACACAAGCTGGGCTCATTTGGTACTCTTAATTTATGTGTCATGTCATTGTATTCATGATGTCATTCTGCAGAAATAATGGATTATTTCAAAAGATATTAAGTAATTTAAGTCCTGTAAGTCAAAAAGATCCCTCTTGTATCTTGAGTTACATGAAGAAGTTATTCAGAATTTGAATTTTTAAAATAAAGCATCAAGCAAGGAGTTAGATAGATGACCATTATGCCCATTAGATGAATGCTTACTGAGAAGCTAACATTTAGTATAATTTGAAATTTTCTTTTCTATAATTTATAAACGTGTGTTAAGAAATCTATAGTGATAAAACTGTTTGAGTTTCAAATAAGGTACTGGTTAAATGAATTCTCTTGTAAATTAAAAGCTAACCAGTCCTATAGGATAAAAATGTCTAGCTTACCAGTCTTTTTGAAATTGCTAAAAATTGAATTATTTTATATCTACCATCTATATTATCCTTTTGGAAAACATTGTCAGTTTATATTTCTAACAAATCCACAAGATATTTTACAACATGCTTTCCCTCTCATTATAATCTTGTATTTTTACAATTTATTAAATACTATTTTTATAGCAGTATTTATAATTACCTTGGAGGTTTATTTTGTTTTTAAAGCTTTGGGGCTTCTAGCAGGGCCTGGTGAAAGTTTAATGGCTTCTCAGTTTCAGGGCTCTCTCTCTCTTCTTGTAGCCCTCCAGTTTGCATAGTGGACAGGGCCTGGGTGGAGCCTTCTTTAGATGGGGGCCGAAGTGCCACATAATTTAAATATATGCATGTACAATGATTTACTGTTCCACATATAGGTTAGTCCTGGTTTTTATATAACATAAGCAACACTGCATTAAATGTTCTTGTAGATAAGTTTGCATATATCCATGGTTATTTTCTTTAGGATATATTAAGTGAAAAATGGTTTGCTAGTTTTTTAAAAAATGATTTTATTGATTTAGAGGGAGAGATAGAAACACTGATGAGAGAAACATCATCGATTGACTGCCTCTTGCATGCCCCCCTACTGGGGATCAAGCCCACCGGGCATGTGTCCTGACAGGGAATTGAACTGGTGACTTCTTGGTGCATGGGTTTATGCTCAACCATTGAGCCACACCAGCCAGGTTGGTTTGCCATTTTGAGGAGAATTTCTTTGATTACTAGTGAGGCCACATATTTTTTATGTTTACTTTGATGTGTGACATTTTTATTGGAGTATTCCTCTTTTTAAAATTTATTTTAAATTAACATAAAGTTCACCTTTTTTGTTTGTCTGGTTCTGAGTTTTGACTAATGCATAGAGTCCTGCAACCACCACCATGATCAAGTTGCAAAATAATTTCATCACTCTCCAAAGTTTCCTAAAAGGGAATGCCCCTTCATTAATTTTTCCTACACTTGTAACTTCTGACAACCATATTCTTCTTCCCTAAAGGTTTTCTTTTTCAAAACTGACATATAAAAGGATCTATGTGGCATGTAACCTTTTGAGACTGACTTTTTAAATTTAGCATAATACATTTGAGATTAATACATGTTGATGCTTGTACCAGTAGTTTATTGCTTTTCATTACTGAGTAGTATTGCATTGTAAGAATGTACCACAATTTCTTTATCCTCTCACCAGTTGAAGGGCTAGGTTATTTCCAGTTTATGTTGATTATGAGTTTAGATTTATAGAAAAATTAAATAGTACATAGAGTTCCTGTATCTCCCTCTCCCCCACAGTTTCCTCTGTTTATATCCTGCATTAGTATGGTATATTTTTATAATTGTTGAACCAATATTGATACTAAATTTATTTAAAAAGTCCATACATTACATTATGGTTCACTATGTGTTGAGTAGTATTGTGGGTTTTGGCATATGCCAAATGTCATGTATCTGCTATTATAGTTTCATACAGAATGGTTTCATTGCCCTAAAAATCCTCTAGGTCCACCTATTCCTCCCTTCCCCCATTTCCTTTCTACCCTTCATCTTCAAACTAGTAACCACTGATGTTTTGTACTGCCTCCATAATTTGATAATTGGAATTATATAGTATGTAACCTTTTTAGACTGGTTTCTTTCACTTAGCAATATGCATTTCAGATTTCTGTGTCTCGTCATGCCTTGATAGATGCTTTTTATCAGTTAGTAATACTCCATTGTATGGATGTACCACTGTTTTATCCTATTGAGGAACATCTTGGTTATTTCTAGTTTTTGACAGTTATGAGTGAAACTCCCATAAACATTCATGTGCAGGTTTTTGTATGAACCAGGTCTTCAGCTCACTTGAGTAAATATGCTCACTAGAAGCATGATTGCTGGGCCATATGGCAAGACTGTTTAAGTTTATAAGAAACTGCTAAATGTCTTCCAAACTGGCTTTACCATTTTCATTTTGCATTCTCACCAGCAATTAATGAGAGTTTCTGTTGCTCCTCACTAACAATTGGTATGTCAGGTTTTTTATTCTTTTAAAAAACCACTATAATAGGTGTGTAGTGATATTTTTTCTTTGTTTTAATTTGCCAGTTCCCTAATGATGTATGATATTAAGCATCTTTTCATATGCTTGTTTACCATTTTGTAGATCTTCTTTGCTGAAGTATCTGTTCAGATTTTTTTTCCACTTTTAAGTTATCTTGCAAATATTTTCTCCCAATATATGGCTAGCTTTCATTCTCTTAACTCTGTCTTGAAGAGCAGAAGTTTTTAATTTTAATGAAGTCCAACGTACCTTTTTGTTTTCTTCACAGATCTTGCTTTCCGTTTTGTATCTAAAAAGTCATAGCTGAATCTAAGGTTACCTAAATTTTTTTTTAGACAGTTTATAATTTTGAGTTTTATATTTTGGTCTCCAGTTCATTTTGAGTAATTTTTGTGAGAGATGTAAGAAGGTCTCTGTGAAAAAGAACAAAGTAGGTGGGATCTCAATACCAGATATCAAGATGTATTACAAAGCCACTCTTCTCAAAACTGCCTGGTACTGGCACAAGAACAGGCATATAGATCAATGGAATAGAATAGAGAGCCCAGAAATCGGCCCGAACCAATATGCTCAATTAATATTTGACAAAGGAGGCAAGAACATACAATGGAGCCAAGATAGTCTGTCTCTTCAGTAAATGATGTTGGGAAAATTGGACAGATATATGCAAGAAAATGAAACTAGAACACCAACTTACACCATACACAAAAATAAACTCAAAATGGATAAAGGACTTAAATGTACGACAGGAAACCATAAAAATTCTAGAAGAATCCAAAGGCAACAAAATCTCAGACATATGCTGAAGCAATTTCTTCACTGATACAGCTCCTAGGGCACTTGAAACTAAAGAAAAAATGAACAAATGGCACTACATCAAAATAAAAAGCTTCTGCACAGCAAAAGAAACCATCAACAAAACAACGAGAAAACCCACTGTGTGGGAAAACGTATTTGCCAATGTCATATCTGATAAGGGCCTAATCTCCAAAATTTATAGGGAACTCATACAACTTAACAAAAGGAAGATAAACAATCCAATCAAAAAATGGGCAAAGGACCTAAATAGACACCTTTCAAAAGAGGACATTCAGAAAGCCAAGAGACATATGAAAACATGCTCAAAGTCACTAATCATCCGAGAGATGCAAATCAAAACAACAATGCGGTACCATCTCACACCTGTCAGACTGGCTATCATCAACAAATCAACAAACGACAAGTGCTGGAGAGGATGTGGAGAAAAAGGAACACTTGTGCACTGCTGGTGGGAATGCAGACTGGTGCAGCCACTATGGAAGACAGTATGGAGTTTCCTTAAAAAACTTCAAATGGAACTCCCATTTGACCCTGTGATCCCACTTCTAGGAATTTATCCCAAGAAACCAGAAACACCAATCAGAAAGGATATATGCACCCCTACGTTCATAGCAGCACAATTCACCATAGCTAAGATGTGGAAACAGCCTAAGTGCCCATCAGTAGATGAATGGATTAGAAAACTGTGGTACATCTACACGATGGAATACTATGCTGCTCTAAAAAGGAAGGAACTCTTACCATTTGCAACGTCATGGATGGAACTGGAGAGCATTATGCTAAGTGAAATAAGCCAGTCAATGAAGGAAAAATACCACATGATCTCACTCATTCATGGATAATAGAGACCAGTATAAACTTTTGAACAATAATAGATACAGAGGCAGAGCTGCCTCAAACAGATTGTCAAACTGCAGCGGGAAGGCTGGGGAGGGTTGAGGGGCAGGAGGGAGGGGCGTAAGAGATCAACCAAAGGACTTGTATGCATGCATATAAGCATAACCAATGGACATAACACACTGGGGGATAGGGGAGTCTAGGGGACTGTCAAGGGCGGGGGGAAAAAAGGACACATATGTAATACCCTTTGTAATACTTTAAGCAAAAAAAAAAAAAAAAAGGTCTCTGTCTGTATTCACTTTTTCAAGTAGATATCTATTTGTTCAGTACCATCTGTTGAAAACTCTTTTCTCCATTGAATAGCCTTTGCTGCTTTGTCAAAAATCAGTTAACTATATTTTTGTGGGTCTATTTCTGGGCTTTCTATTCTATTTCATTGATCTATTTGTCTTTTTCCCCCCTAAATGTGGTCTTTAAATACTGTAGATTTATAGTGTGTATGCTTGAAGCTGGTTAGTGTCAGTTCTTCAGCTTCATTTTTCTTTAGCATTGTGTTTGCTATTTTGGATCTTTTATTTTTTCATATAAACTTTAGAGTCAGCTTGTTGATATCCATAAAATAGCTTGCTTGGGATTTGATTGGGATCATGTTGTATCAGCGGATCAAACCAACATCTTAACAGCATTGAGTTATCTTGTTCACAAATGTAGAATCTCTCTCCATTTATTTAGTTCTTCAATTTTTAAATCAGTTTTATAGTTTCGTCATATAAATCTTGTACATATTTTGTTAACAGTATACCTGTTTCCTTTTTCATGTGCTAATTAAATGACACAATTTTTTAAATTTCAAATTCAGATTGTTCATTACTAATATGTAGTGATTGACTTCCCCCCCTTCCTGTTGAATTTATTGGGGTGACACTGGTTAACAGAATTATTCAGGTGTTGGGCGCACAATTCCACTAGGGATTGACTTTTGTAGATTAACCTTGTATCCTACAACCTTGCTATATAATCCCTTATTAGAGTGCTTTGTCAGTTCTTTGGGATTTTCTACATAGACATTCTTATCAGCTGCAAAAATCAGACAGTTTTATTTCTTCCTTTGCAATCTGTAATTCTTTTATTTCTTTTTCTTGTTCTCCTTGAGTTACTAGAACTTCCATTGTGGTGTTGAATAGGAGGGGTGAGAGGAGACATCTTTTCCTTGTTCCCAATCTTGGTGGAAAAGTATCTAGTTTCTCACCATTAAGTATGATGTTAACTGTAGGTATTATGTAGATGTTCTTTTTTAAGGTGAGAAAGTTTCCCTCTATTCCTACTTTACTCAGAGTTTTAATCATGAATAAGCGTGTTAGATTTTGTCAAGTGCTTTTCCTGCATCTACTATTATAATCAGGATTTTTCTTCTTTAGCCTGTTGATGAAATAAATTATATTAATTGATTTTTAAATTTGAGCCAGCTTTGCATGTGTGAGATAAATCCACCTTGGTTGTAGTGTGTATTTTTTTTTTTTTTTGTACTTTGTTGGATTTGATATGCTAATATTTTGTTGTGGATTTTTTACATTTATGTTCAAGAGAGATGCTGGTCTATAGCTGTTTGTTTTATTTTGTAATATTCCTTTGGGATTTTTCTAAATATCTTTTTTTGATTTTTGGTTTAATTCAATTGTGGTCTGAGCATATTTTGTATTATTTCAATTTTTAAAATATCTTATGATTTGTCTTATGACCCAGAATGCGGTGGTCCATCTTGGTGAATATTTTTGTGAGCATGAGAATAATGTGTATTCTGCTGCTATTGGATGAAGTATTCTATAAATGTTATGAAATCCAGTTAATTGATAATGCTATTGAGTTTGACTGTACCCTTGCTAGTTTTCTGCCTGCTTTGTCTGGAAGATAAAGATGCAGGTTTTTTTGGTGTCTCCAGTTATAATAGTGGATGTAACTGTTCTTCCTTAAAATTCTATCAGTTTTTGCCTCAGATCTTTTGACACTTTGTTAAAAAGCACATAAATATTGAGGATTGTTATGTTGCCTTCGAGAATTGACCTTTTATTATTAATTTTTTTATCCCTGATAGTTTTCCTTGTTCTGAAGTCTGATTTGTTTGAAATCCGTATAGCTAGTCCAGCTTTCTTTTGATTAGTGTTAGCATGATGTACCTTTCTCCATCCCTTTACTTTTAATTTATCTGTATCTTTATATTTAAAGTTGACTTCTTGTAGACAACATATATTTGAGGCTTGTTTTTTATCCACTCTTTCAGTTTCTTTTAATTGGTGTTTTTAGACCTTTCTGATTGAAAGTGGCTATTGTTTATAGTTAGGTTGATATCAACCCTATTTGAAAGTATTTTCTATTCATAGCATTTGTTCCTTAATGCCTTTCCTTTTTTAATCTTGTTTTCTTCCTTCTCTGGTTTTAATTGAGCATTTTATAATTGCATTTTCTCTTCTATCTTAATATATCAGTTATATTTACTTTTAAAATTTTATTGGTCATTGCCCTGGGGTTTGCGATAGGCTAATTTCAACTAATACAAGTCTATTTTCAAATAATACTTTACCATTTTAGAGGCAATGTAGGTGCTTTATAACAGTACAACCAGTGCACACGTGCACTGGTAGGGTCCCTAGTAGCTGCTGACTGCTGGCTGGGTACTCCTTCCCTTCTCCCTGCCACTGCCCGTGGGAGCCTCCCTTCCTTCCCCCGGCTGCCTGCCAGTGCCAGGACCTCCCTCCCTTCCCCTGGCCAGTCTGCCCCCTGGTTGAACTCCCGGAAGAACTCAGGTCGAAGGGATAATTTGCATACTACGTTTTATTCTATAGGATTATAACCAATTCCTTCCTCCTGTCCTTTATAATATTGCTCTTATTCATTTCACATATTAGTAAACTAACATTGATTGTTACTGTTATTTTTTAAACAGTTATCTGAGCTCAATTCAGAATAAGAAAATTAAAAGATTTTATTTTTATTTTATCAGTCAGTATGCAGTTATGCCAATGGAACCTCTTCCTTTATGTAGATCTGAGTTTCTCATATATGTCTTTTTCTTTTTTCTGAAGAACTTTTAATACTTCTTGCAAGGCAGGTCTATTGGCAACAAATTCCCTCAGTTTTTGTTTGTCTGATAAATTTCCCTGGATATCTAATTATAGGTTGGTAGTTTTTTTATTTCAATACTCAGATAATTCACTCCAATCTTTTTTTTTTTTTTTTGCTTGCATGGTTTCTAAAGAGAAGTCTGACATAATTCTTACTCTTCTTTCATATAAGTAAGGTGTTTTCTTGTTTTCTTTTGGTTGTTGTTGTATGTGTGTACTTCAGCTTATTTCAGGATTTTCTGTTTGACTTTTGCAATTTGAATATTATAAGCCTAGGTGTTGATGTTTTTCTGTTTAACCTCTTTTGTGTTCTCTGATTTTTCTAGAATTTTGATTTGGTGTCCGTAATTAACTTCAATTTCTCTCCTTCTTCTAGTATTCCCATTATATGTATGTTACACCCCTTATAGTTCCACAGGTTTTATATATTCTTTTCCCCCTTTTCTGGCATTTCAGTTTGGGACATTTCCATTGATATAGCTGCATGCTGACTGATTGTTTCCTCAATTGTGTTTAGCCCATCGAAAGCATGCTTGATTTGAGTTACTGGTTTTGATTTCTAGCATTTTGCTTTTATTCTTATAGCCAATAGCATATAAAGTAACAGTTATCTTAAATTCTTAGTTTTATAATTCCAAAATCTCTGCTGTATCTGATTTTGGTTTTGATGCTTGCTTTGTCTCTTTAGAATATAATTTGTATTGCTTTTTGTCATGCAGTGTAATTTTTTGTTGACAATTATATGATTTATTATATAACTAGTGGTGCGGTGCATGAAATTCATGCAGGGGGGAGGGTATCCCTCAGCCTGACCTGCACCCTCTCCAATCTGTGTGATCGGGCCTAAACCAGCAGTTGGACATCCCTCTCGCAATCTGGGACCACTGGCTCCTAACCGCTCCTAACCACTCTGCCTGCCGGCCTGCTGGCCCCCAGGTGTCCCCCCTGCCCCCCGCTGGCCTGATCACTTCCAACTGCCCCCTCCCCTGCTGGCCTGCTCACTCCCAGCTCCCACCCCACCCCCCGCCGGCCTAATCGCCCCAAAATGCCCCTTGCCAGCCTGATTGCCCCCAAATGCCCCCCCTTGCAGGCCTGCTCGCCCCTAACTGCCTCTGCCTCAGCCCCGGCACCATGGCTTTGTCTGGAAGGTCTCCTGGTCTAATTAGCATATTACCCTTTTATTAGTATAGATAGGAACTCAGGTACATAATTATCTGGCTTGTATTTATGCCACATTTAATGTTTGCTAAGTGTGTTTGTATTGTTTATAGGTGTCAGAGGCTTTATTTTCCTGTTTCCTTATCTTTCCTGTTTTAGGGTTTCTCTAGAAACTCCTTATAGTCTGTGTCTTGCAGCTCTCTCACTTGTCATCTGTTTTTATCCTGGAACCTTGTTGATGTGGTGATAAGGTTCTGGGGAATGGACATGTGTTGTATAATGTTATGATTAAATCTTAGTTGTTGTAGTGGATCAGGTTATGATCTTCAGAGGAGTTGTAGTATTTTTTCCCCTTTTAGTCAGGAAGGCTAGCTGGGACTGGAGTTGTCTAATTGTCCTTACTCTAGGTCAGATAAGGCTCTAATACAGTAGTTTCCCTTGGAAGCAAGTCTTTGTTAAGGAGAACTGATTGCCCTGGGCATATCCACTCTTCCTCTACCCCAGCCCAAAACTGGAAGGAATTTTTTTTCTGAAAATAATCTAGTGGAGTTCCCAAGGTAAAACTCATGAATATGTGGAGACTTCTTTAAGATGGGAAGGATTTTGCCCATCCGGCGTGGCTCAGTAGTTGAGCATCAACCTATGAACTAGGAGGTCATGGTTCGATTCCCGGTCAAGGCACATGCCCAAGTTGTAGGTTTGATTCCCAATGTAGGGTATGCCAGAGGCAGCTGATCAGTGATTCTCTCTCATCATTGATGTTTCTACCTCTCCCTTTCCCTCTGTGAAATCAATAAAAATATATTTAAAAAAAAAAGATGGGAAGGATTTTAAAGCTCAAGCTAGCTTACTTACACAAATTACCTTTAAAATATTCCTACCAGTTACCATCTTCAGAGGCTCCTGCTCCTGGAAAGCTCAATCTGATTCTTTTCAATTTTCCTGGAGGCTTGTTGCCTTGTAAACTCAGTTTTCTGGTGACTCTAAGAAGAGTTGTTGATTTTTCAATTTGTTCACTTTTTCCTTGTTTTGAAAATAAGTGACACAATTCAAGCTCTTTACATATTGGAGCTAAAATCAGAAGTCCTCTTGTTTATGTTTTGACAGTGAGTTTCAGTGAGACATAATTCACATACCAAAAAAATTTACGCTTTTTTAAAAACATATTTTGGTTAGTTTTTAGTGTATCACAGAATTGCACAACCATTACCACTGTTTAATTTTAGAACATTTTCATCACCTGAAAAAGAAATCCTATCCCCATTAGCAGTCACTTCTCCCAGTCTTAGGTGACCACTTACCTATTTTGTTTTTATAGAGTGTCCTATACTGGAAATTTCATATAAAGGGAATCATGCAATTTGTGACCATTTGTTTTTTACTTATTTATCTTTGCATGTTTTCAAGGTTCATTCATGCTATAGCATTTATCAGTAATCTTTTCCCCATTGTTGCAAACTAATATCCCATTATAAGGATATATATCACATTTTGTTTATCCATTCATCAGTAGCTATAAACACTTTTTTTTGCCTGTTATGAATAATGTTTTTACAAACATTCGTGTAATAGTTTTTTGTGGATGTATTTTCATTTCTCCTGGGTAGATGTCTAAGAATTGGATTGCTGGTTTTAGGGAAACTCATTTCAAGTTGTGAGTTTTTCTTGGTGGTTGCTCTGGAGGCTTACTCAGATCATAACTTAATATAATTTAGATTAATAATACCAACTTGACTTTAATAGCATAGTAAACTTTGGTCCATTTTATCTCCATTTTCTTCCGTCTCCTTTTTGGTATTGTCATAAAAGTGTATGCCACTGCCTTCTGGCTTCCATGATTTCTGATGAGAAATCTGTTGGTAATCTAATTAGGTTACTAGTACATAGCATTAACAATATAAAGCAGTAATAGTAACCTAATTCCTATCTATAATAGGAATTAAACTAACCTAGTCCTCTTAGTTCTGTTGTTTGATATCTGGTACAACTGTTATCTACTTAACAATGCTAATAAATGTATAATTTGAGATTATGTATTGATATATTGTTCTGAAAAGTATCCACGACCATTTCCCTTTTTAAACACATAGTACCACAATAATAAATTTCTTATGCCTGTGTGCTTAAATCTTGTCATTCCTTCACTGTTGTTGAATTTGAGCATGTTTTCATATGTCATGCAACACCTCAAACATCTACCAGCTATCTTGGTTCACTGTGTTATAAGCCACACCCATGCATATCCGGTGTTACAATTTTTCCCTTCTCAGATAACTTTCTTTCCACCACTTTGAAATAATTTACAAGCTGTAATCTTAATGTCACCCACTTCCTCAAGTAAACTTAAGGTCTTTTTCAGTGTAATATGCCACATTTATTGTAGTATTCTTTTTAACAACTTAACTTGTGTAAAACTTTTTATTGAATTTTGAGTTTAAATTAAATTGTATTCTATCTTTGTGTGTGTGTGTGTGTGTGTGTGTGTGTGTGTGTGTGTTACTGTTGAAATTTTGGAACACTGCTCTTAACCTTATTTTCCCCATAAACACTGTAGATTTATTTATTTTGATTTTGTTTAGTATGGTGATTTTAAAGAACTTAAATGTTGTGATATAGCAAAACTAATTGCTTTACCTCATATCTATCCATTCATTGGTCTATCTTATTTTTTGATGCATTTCAAAGTAGACTTCACACCAAATCACTGCAGTATGCATATTTTATTTTATTTTTTAATATATTGTTACTGATTTCAGAGAGGAAGGTAGGGGGAGAGAGAGTTAGAAACATCAGCGATGAGAAAGAATCATTGATTGGCTGTCTCCTACATGCCCCCAACTGGGGATTGAGCCCACAACCTGGGCATGGGCCCTGATCGGGAATCAAACCATGACCTTCTGATTCATAGGTTGACACTCAATCACTGAGCCACGCCAGCCGGGCTGCAGTATACATATTAATTAGAATTTGATATTGTTCACTCTTTTGAAATTATAATATTTATGTATAGCAAAATACACAAATTTTAAGTGTACTACTTGGTAACTTTTGCAGATACATAGACCTGTGAAATGGAAACTTCTGTCAAAATATAGAACAATACTGTCATCCTCAGAAAAGTTCCCTTGTGCTATTTCCCAATGAGCCCTGTCTTTACCTTCTCATTTTGTCTGATTTTACAACTTTATATGAAAGGAATCATACGATTCACTATAACATTTTTTAGATCATCCATATTGCATGTATCAGTAATTCACTTTCTTTTTTATTTCTTATTTTAATTGAATTTATTGGGGTGACATCTATACTAATCAATACTAATAAAAGGGTAATATGCTAATTAGACCAGACATCCTTCCAGACAAAGCCACAGTGGCAGGGGCCAAGGCAGAGGCAGTTAGGGGTGATCAGGCCAGCAGGGGAGAGCAGTTAGGGAGTGATCAGGCGGCAGGGTAGAGTGGTTAGGGGGCGATCAGGCAGGCAGGGAGGCAAGTTGTTAGGAGCCAGAGGTCCTGGATTGCAAAAGGTATGTCCAACTGCCAGTTTAGGCCCAATCTGAATCGGCAGTCAGACATCCCCTGAGGGGTCCCAGATTGGAGAGGGTGCAGGCTGGGCTGAGGAAACTCCCCCTCCCCCTTGTATGAATTTTGTTCACGGCCTCTAGTTGGTTAATAAAATTATGTAAGTTTCAGGTGTACAGTTCTTTAATACATCATCAGTATATTGTATTGTGTGTTTACTACCCCAAGATAAGTCTCCTTCCATCACTATTCTCCTTTTACCCTGTTCTACCTCCACCCGTCCCCCTTTTCCTCTGGTAATCACCATTACTGTTGTCTGTGTCTGAAGTTTTTTACTTTTTTTGTTTGTTTTGTGTTTTTTGTTTAATGCCTTCATCTTTTTCACCCTGCCCCCTTTGACAGCTGACAGTGTTCTTTGTATCTATGAGTCTATTTCTGTTTTGTTTGTTAGTTTATTTTGTTCATTAGATTCATCATATGAGAGGAATCATATGGTACTTGCCTTTCTCTGACTGGCTTATTTCAATAATATAGTGTTGATCCATGCTATTGCAAAGTGTAAGATTTCCTTCTTTTTTGGAAAATGGTCAAGTAGTAGTCCATTGTGTAAATGTACCACAGCTTTTTTATCCACTCACCTACTGATGGGCACTTGGGCTGCTTCTAAATCTTGGCTATTGTAAATAATGCTGCAATGAATATAAGGGTGCATATATTCTTTTGAATTAACGTTTTGGGTTTTTTTGATCCCAGAAGTGAAATCACTGGGTCATAAGGCCGTTCCATTTTTAACTTTTTGAGGTAACTCCTTACTACTTCCCCCAGTGGCTGGAGCAATCTGCATTCCCACCAACAGTGCACAGGGTTGTCTTTTCTTTGAATCCTTGCCAACACTTGTTTGTTGGCTTATTGATGATAGCAATTCTGACAGGTGTGAGCTGATATCTCATTGTGGTTTTCATTGGCATTTCTCTGATAAGTGATGTTGAGCATCTTTTCATATGTCTGTTAGCCATCTGTATGTACTCTTTGGGGAAGTGTCTATTCAGGTCGTTTGTCTTATATTGTTTTTTTGTTGTTTGTTTTAACTTGTATAATTTCTTTATAAATTTTTGGATATAAACACCTTACCAGATGCATCATTGGCATATATGTTCTTCCATTCATTGGGTTGTCTTTTCATTTTGTTGATGGTTTCCTTCGCTGTGCAAAACATTTTTAGTTTGATATAGTCCTGTTAGTTAACTTTTATTTTTGCTTCCCTTGCCTGAGGAGATGTATCAGAAAAAATATTGCTAAGAGAAATGTCAGACATTTTACTGCCTATGTTTTCTTGAAGGATTTTTATGGTTTGAGTATAATATTTAAGTCTTTTATCCAGGTTGAGTTTATTCCTGTGTATTGCGTAAGTTAATGGTCTAGTTTCATTTTTTTGCATATACCTGTCCAATTTTCCCAATATCATTTATTGAATAGACTGTCTTTACCCATTGTATGTTCTTGCCTCTTTTGTTAAATATCAATTGACTGTAAAGGTGTAGGTTTATTTCTGGGCTCTTTATTCTGTTCCATTTATCTATATGTCTGTTTTTTTTATGCCAGTACCATGCTGTTTTGATTAATAATCGCCTTGTAGTACAGTTTGATGTCAGATAGCATGTGCCTCCAACTTTATTCTTAAATCTCAAGATAGTTAAGGCTTTTTGGGGTCTTTTGTGTGTTCATATAGATTTTTGAAATATTCTAGTTCTGTGAAATATGCCATTGGTACCTTGGTAGGAATTGTGTTGCATCTATAGATTGTTTTGGGAAGTATGAACATTTTAATAATGTTCTTCCTATCCGTGAACATGTTGTTATATGCTTCCACTTATTTGCATCTTCTTCTATAGTTTTGTGCTTTAGTGTCTTAAACTTTTCTGAGTACAGGTCTTTTATCTCCTTGCTTAAATTTATTCCTAGGTATTTTATTTGTGATGCAATCATAAATGGGATTGTTTTCTTAGTTTCCCTGATAGTTCATTATCTATACTAATAATAGAGAAATATGCAAATTGCCTGGGACGCCATCACAGTAACTACCAAACAGCAGGCTGCGTGGGACAACAAGGCTAGCAGGGGGGTTAATGAGGGTCAACCAAACAACTGAACAGCAGGCAGCATGGGGCAACTAGGCCTGCAGGGGTATTAGTGAGGGACGACCAAAGAACTGAACAGCAGGCTGCGTGGGGCAAATAGGCCGGCAGGGGGGTTAGTGAGGGACGACCAAACGACTGAGCAGCAGGCTGCGTGCGGCGACCATTCTGGCGGGGGGGGGGGGGGAGGGTGGCAGTTGGGGAGACCAGGCCCGCAGGGGGGCGCAGTAAGGGGCAACCAGGGCAGTTGGGGGCGACCAGGCTGGCAAGGGGGACAGTTAGGGGCGATCAGGCTGGCAGGCAGAGGTGGTTAGGGGTGATCAGGCTGCCATGGGGGGCAGTTAGGGGCAATCAGGCAGGCAGGCAGGTGAGCAGTTAGGAGCCAGCGGCCCTGGATTGTGAGAGGGATCCCGGATTGGAGAGGGTGCAGGCTGGGCTGAGAGGCCCAGTGCACAAATTTTGTGCACCGGGCCTCTAATTGGTGTATAAAAATGCAACTGATTTCTGGATATATATTTGTGCCCTGCTACATTGCTGAATTCATTTATCAATTCTAAAGGTTTTTTTAGTGTGGAATCTATAGAGTTCTCTACATACAGTGTCATGTTGTCTGCAAATAATGATAATCCTACTTTATTTCTTTCCAATTTGGATGTTTTTTATTTCTTGTCTTATTGCTGTGGCTGGGATTTCCAGTACTATGTTGAATAAGAGGGTGAAAGTGACATCCCTGTCTTATTACTGATCTTAAGGGAAACAATTTTAGTTTTAGCCCATTGAGAAGGACATTGGCTGTGTGTTTGTCATGCACATATGGCCTTTATTATGTTGAGGTGTTCCCTCTATTCACACTTTGCTCAGAGTTTTTATCATAAATGGGTGCTGGATTTTATTAAATGCTTTTTCTTGATCTCATTGTTAACCCATTCATTGTTTAGTAATATGTTGTTTAGCCTACATGTGCTTGTGTGTTTTCAGTTATTTTCTTGTGGTTGACTTCTAGTCTCATTATGGTCAGAGAAGATGCTTGATATGATTTCATTCTTCTTAAATTTATTGATACTTGTTGTATGTCCTAACGTAGTTTATCCTGGAAAGGATTCCATGTGCATGTGAAAGGACTGAATGTATAGTCTTATGCTTTGGGGTGAAATGCTCTGAAGATATCAATTAAATCCATCTGATCTAGTGTTATTTAAGGCTGGTGTTTCCATGTTGATTTTCTGTCTGGAAGATTATTCATTGGGGTCAATGAGGTTTAAAAACTCCTACTGTGACTGTATTACTATGGACATCTCCTTTTATGTCCATCAGGATTTGCTTTATATATTTAGGTACTCCTATGTTGGGTGCCTAAATGTTTATAGGGGTTTATATCCTCTTGTTGGATAGCTCTCTTTATCATTATGTAATGTCCTTCTTTGTCTCTTTTATAATCTTTGTTTTAAAGTCTATTTTGTCAAATATAAGTATTGCTATCCTAGCTTTTATCCTTTTCTATTTGCATGAAATAACCTTTTCCTTTCTTAACTTTCAGTCTGTGTGTATCTTTCGTTCTGGGGTGGATCTCTTGTAGGTAGCATATATATGGGTCTTCTTTTCTTATCGATTCAGCTATCCTGTGTCTTTTGATTGTAAGATTTAAGCCATTTACATTTAAAGTGATTATTGATAGATATGTATTGCCCTTGTATTTTTTTAAATTTAATGTTGTTGTTTAAGGTATTACAAATAGTAGTACATATGTCTCCTTTTTTTTTTCCCCACTGACCTCCCCCCGGCCTCCCCTCCCCCTGGTACTTGCTCTCGTCCCCCCACCCCCAGTGTCTTGCATCTGTTGGTTGTGCTTATATGCATGCATACAAGTCCTTCGGTTGATCTCGTACTCCCCCAACCCTCCCCTACCTTCCCACTGTAGTTTGACAGTCTGTTCGATGCTTCTTTGCCTGTCTATTTTTGTTCAACAGTTTGTAATATTCTTTATTATCCATAAATGAGTGAGCTCATGTGGTGTTTATCTTTCAGTGACTGGCTTATTTCACTTAGCATAATGCTCCCCAGATCCATCCATGCTGTTGCAAATGGTAAGGATTATTTCTTTTTTACAGCGTAGTATTCCATTGTGTAGATGTACCACAGTTTTCTAATCCATTCATCTGCTAATGGGCATTTAGGCTGTTTCTAAATCTTAGCTATTGTAAATTGTGCTGCTTTGAACATAGGGATGCATATATCCTTTCTGATTGGTGTTTCTGGTTTCTTGGGATATATTCCTAGAAGTGGTGTTACTGGGTCAAATGGCAGTTCCATTTTTAATTTTTTGAGGAAATGCCATACTGTTTTCCACAGTGGCTGCACCACAGTCTACATTCCCACCAGCTGTGACGGAGGGTTCCTTTTTGTTCACATCCTCGCCAGCACTTGTCATTTGTTGATGATAGCCATTCTGACAGGTATGAGATGGTACCTCATTGTTGTTTTGATTTCCATCTCTCCGATTATTAGTGACTTTGAGCTTGTTTGCATATGTCTCTTGGCTTTCTGAATGTCCTGTTTCGAAAAGTGTCTATTTAGGTCCTTTGCCCATTTTTTGATTGGATTGTTTAGCTTCCTTTTGTTAAGTTGTATCAGTTCCCTGTAAATGTTAGAGATTAAACCCTTATCGGAGATAACATTGGCAAATACATTCTCCCATGCAGTGGGCTTTTTGTTGTTTTGTTGATGGTTTCTTTTGCAGTGCAGAAGCTTTTTATTTTGGCATAGTCCCATTTGTTTATTTTCTCTTTAGTTTCCATTGCCCTAGGAGCTGTATCAGTATAGATATTGCCAAGACAAATGTCTGCTCTTTTGTTGCCTATGGCTTCTTCTAAGATTTTTATGGTTTCCCATCTTATGTTTAAGTCTTTTTATCCATTTTGAGTTTATTTTTGTATATGGTGTAAGTTGGTGGTCTAGTTTCATTTTTTTGCAAGAATCTGTCCCGTTTTCCCAACACCATTTATTGAAGAGACTGTCTTGTCTCCAATGTATCATCTTGCCTCCTTTGTCCAATATTAATTGAGCATACTGGCTTGTGTCGATTTCTGGGTTCTCTGTCCTGTTCCACTGGTCTATATGTCTGTTCTTGTGCCAGTACCAGGCAGTTTTGAGAACAGTGGCTTTGTAATATAGCTTGATAGCTGGTATTATGTTCCCTCCAACATTGTTATTCTTTCTCAAGATTGCTGCAGCTATTTGGGGTCTTTTTTTATTCCAGATGAATTTTTGGAGAATTTGTTCTAGGTCTTTGAAGTATGCCATTTATATTTTAATGGGGATTGTGTTGAATTTATAGATTGCTTTGGGTAGTATGGACATTTTAATGATGTTGATTCTACCAATCCCTGAACATGGTATATTCTTCCATTTGTTCATGACTTCCTCTATCTCTCCTTTTAGTGTCCTGAAATTTTCTGAGTACAGGTCCTTTGTCTCCTTGGTTAAGTTTATCCCTTGGTATCTTAAATTTTTTGTAGCAATGGTAAATGGGATTGCTTTTTAAATTTCTCTTTCTGTGAGTTCATTATTGGTGTATAGAAAAGCCATAGACTTCTTTGTGTTAATTTTGTATCCTGCTACATTGCTGAATTCATTTATTAACTCTAGTAGTTTTTGATGGAGTCTTCAGGGTTTTCTATGTACAATATCATGTCATCTGCAAATAAGAACAGTTTTACTTCTTCTTTTCCAATTTGGATGCCTTTTATTTCTTCTTCTTGTCTAATTGCTATAGCTAGCACTTCCAGTACTATGTTGAACAGGAGTGGTGAGAGTGGGCATCCCTGTCTTGTTCCTGTTCTTAGGGGAAATGGGTTTAGTTTTTGTCCATAGAGTATGATGTTGGCTGTGGGTTTATCATATATGGCTGTTACTATGTTGAGGTATGATCTTTCTATTCCCACCTTGCTGAGAGTTTATAGCAAGAAAGGGTGTTGGATTTCTAATGTAATGCTGGATTCAATTTGCTAGAATTTTGCTGAGGATTTTGGCGTCTATATTCATGAGGAATATTGGCCTATAATTCTCTTTCCTTGTATTGTCTTTATCTGGTTTTGTGATTAGGGTAATGCTGGCTTCGTAGAAAGAGCTTGGAAGTGCTCCTTCCTCTTGAATTTTTTTGGAATAGTCTGAGGAGGATTGGTTTTATTTCTTCTTTGAATGTTTGATAAAACTCCCCTGTGAAGCTGTCTAGTCCAGGGCTTTTGTTTGTTGGAAGTTTTATGATTACTGCTTCAATTTCCTCCATAGTTATTGGCCTATTCAGACTTTTTGATTCCTCCTGGTTGAGTTTTAGAAAGTCGTGTTTTTTAGGAATATGTCCATTTCTTCTAAGTTGATCAGTTTGTTGGAGTAGAGTTGCTCATAGTATTTTTTTACGATTCTTCATATTTCTGTGGGGTCTGTTCTTATTTCACCTCTTTCATTTCTGATTTTGTTTATTTGGGTCCTCTCTTTGCTTCATGGTGAGCCTGGTGAGAGGTTCATCAATCTTGTTTATCCTTTCAAAGAACCAGCTCTTGGTTTCATTGATCTTTTGTATTGTTTTTTTTTGGTCTCTATGTCATACATTTCCACTCTGATCTTTATTATTTCCTTCCTTCTGCTTGCACTGGACTTTTCTTGTTGCTCTCATGCTAATTCAAGTTGCAGAGTTAGATGGTTTATTACCAGTTTTTCTTATTTTGTGAGGTAGGCCTGTAATGCTATGAACTTCCCTCTCAGGACTGCTTTCACTATGTCCCAAAGATTTTGGATTGTTGTGTTTTCATTGTCGTTTGTTTCCAGGATGTGTTTTATTTCTTCCTTGCTCTCTTTGGTAACCCACTCATTCTTTAATAGTGTGCTATTCAGCCTCCAAGTGTTTGAATTTTTGTGATTGTTTTTACTTTAGTTGATTTCTAATTTTATGCTATTGTGATCAGAGAAGATGCTTGATATGATTTCAGTCCTCTTGAATTTGGAGAGACTTTGCCTGTGTCCCAGTATGTGGTCTATCTTTGAAAATGTCCCATGTGCGCTACAGAATATATATTCTGTAGTTTTGGGATGGAATGTTCTAAAGATGTCGATTAAGTCCATCTGATCTAGTGAGTCATTTAGGATTGATGTTTCTTTGCTAATTTTTTGGCTAGAGGATTTATCCAGTGATGTTAATGGGATATTAAAGTCTCCTACTATGATTGTGTTGCTGTCAGTCTCTCTCCTGATATCTTTCAGAAGTTTTTTTATGTATTTGGGTGCTCCTGCATTGGGTGCATAAATGTTTACCGGAGTTATAGCCTCTTGTTGTATCGATCTCTTTAGAATTATGAAGTGGCCTTTCTTGTCTCTTATTATGGTCTTCACTTTGAGATCTGTTTTGTCATATACAAGTATTGCTACCCCAGCTTTTTTTTAATTTCCATTCGCCTGATCGATATTTTTCCATCCTTTCACTTTCAGTCTGTGTGAGTCCCTTGTTCTGAGCTGGGTCTCCTGTAGACAGCATATATATGGGTCATGTTTTCTTATCCATTCACTCAGTGTCTTTTGATTGGAGCATTTAATCCATTTATGTTTAATGTTATTATTGATAGGTACTTGTTTGTAACCATTCTGTACTTTATGCTTGTGTTCCTTCCTCCCTTTCTATTTCTTCCTGTTACAGCATTTCCTTTAGCATTTCTTGCATTGCCGGCTTGGTAGTGATAAACTCCCTTAGCCTTTTTTTGGCTGCGAAGCTCCTGATTTCCCCTTCAATTCTGATAGATAGTCTTGCTGGATAGAGTATTTTTGGATTAAGTCCTTTGCTTTGCATCACTTTGTTTACCTCTTTCCATTCCCTGCTAGCTTGATTTGTTTCTGTTGAGAAATCATTTGATACTCTGATGGGGGATCCTTTGTAGGTAATTCTCTGTCTCTCTCTCGCAGCCTTTAAGATTCTCTCTTTGTTGTTAACATTTGACATTGTAATTATGATGTGTCTTGGTGTGGGTCTTTTGGATTCATCTTGCTTGGCGCACACTGTACTTGTGTAACTTTTTTCTTCCCCATATCAGGGAAGTTTTCTGTCATTATTTCTTCAAATAGATTTTCTAATCCTTGCTGCTCTATTTGTCCTTCTGGCAGCCCTATTATATGTATGTTACTTCGTTTTGTGTTGTCCCAAAGCTTCCTTAGGCTGTTCTCCTGCTTTTTAATTTTTTTCTCCAGTTGCTGTTCAGATTGGGTTTGTTTCTCTACCTTATCTTCTAACTCACTAATTTGGTCCTCTGCTTCTTCTTGTCTACTGTTGAAATCTTCCACGGTGTTTTTGATTATAGCTATATCACTTTTGATTTCTTCCTGATTTTTGCATAGATTGTTGATTTTCTCATCCACCGGGTGTATGACCTGTAGGACCATTACTCTGAATTCTTTTTCTGTCACGTTGCATGCTTCTATTTCATTTATTTCCTTTTTTGGCGACTCCTCATTTTCTTTCCTCTGGGGATTGTTTCGATGTCTCCCCATTATAACTATCCCCAGAAGGTTCAAATGCCAAGTTGCGGGGGACTGGGCTGTGTGCAGTGGGAGCTTCGTGCCACCCGAGTGTCACTGAAGCGCTCCAACACCAAGCCATGTGGCTGCTGTGGGTTGGTGGGAGCCACACTCACCCAGGATCAGAGTCACCGGCACTCAGTGTGGCCTCGTGTGCTCACCTAGAATCAAGAACTTTGCCTGTGCCGTGCTGAAAGAGAGACCCTGCTGGAGTGTGTTGAAAATCAGAGTTCCCTAGGGCATGCCAAGAGTCAGAGTCCCCCTGTGCCCGCATCAAGAATCGAGTATCAGAGTCTCTTTTGCTTGGTGTGGCCTTACGCTGAGAATCAGGGTCCCTGTGTGCGCATGCGCCAAGAATTGGAATCACTGGCTCTTAGTGTTAATGCACTGGAAATCAGGGACCCCAGGCAGACATGATGAGAAACAGAGTCAAGTCACCGGTGCTCAGTGCTGCCTCTCACATGGAGAATCAGGGTCCCTGGTCTGCTTCGGAGTCCAGGTTGCAGAGTTGCACTGTGTCGGCAGGAGGTCCACTCCTGTGTTGCAGAAAACAGACTTCCGTGTGTGCTTGCCCAGAATCGAAGTCCAGTGGCACTTCCGCTCTACATGGACGTGGGGTTTGGTTGCCCGATTGCATTACGGGGAACAGATTCCCAATGTTCATATGCGCGCCGAGGCTCAAATTCCCATAGCGGAGCTGCAGTCCTGTGCGTTGGGCGGGACCAGCAGTTCCTGTGGTGCTGCAGTGAGCCTGTGGGTAGGGGAATGGGCTCTGTGACTCACAGAAATCTGTGGCTGTGATGTCTGGATTCCTGGTGTCTGTGGGTCTGCAGCTGTGGTCGCAGGTCTTTGTCCCTAGTGGCTGCAGGGTCCCGGTTTGTGTCTGAGACCAGATTGGGTATTGCTGATGCTAGGATCCTAGCCTCAAGCAGTTCTGTTTTTAAATATGGCATGGTCTCTGTGCCCACGCTGGCCACCCCCGTAGTGTCCGTGGTGGCAGCGGAGTTTCGCTGTCTAAGACTGCCCAGTTTGGCAGCCCCTTGGAAGACCTACAGGATCTAACTGTCCCTAGCTCATACACACACACACCACACACTTCTCTATCGCTCCCTTACTCTCTCACACTCTCTCCCTCCCTACATTCTTGCCAGTCACCATCTTAATCCTCCACCATTATATTATTTTGACTATGTTCCCCTGTTTTTTTTTCTTCTTAAAGAAGACCCTTTAACATTTTTTGTAATATTGGTTTGGTGTAATGCATTCCTTTAACTTTTTGTGTTCTGGGAAGCTCTCTATTTCTCCTTCGGTTTTAAATGCTAGCCTTGCTGATAAAGTG
The DNA here is from genome assembly GCF_964212035.1 of Myotis nattereri. Lineage (NCBI taxonomy): Eukaryota > Metazoa > Chordata > Mammalia > Chiroptera > Vespertilionidae > Myotis > Myotis nattereri. Next base: position 133,868,267 of record NC_138077.1, on the reverse strand, counting down.
GACTTGGTTGTAGATTCTTGCTTCTTTTATCACTTTGAATATTTCATGCCAATCTGTTCTGGCCCGAAATAATTCTGTTGAGAAATCAACTGACCATCCTTTAGGAGCTCCCTTGTAGGTAGCTAACTATCTTTCTCTTGTTGCTTTTAAGACTCTCTTTTTGTCTTTAACCTTTGTCATTTTAATTGTGATGTTTCTTGTGTGGGCCTTTTGGGTTCATTTTGTTTGGGACTCTGTGCTTCTTGGACTTGTGTGTCTTTTTCCTTCACCAAGTTAGGTGAGTTTTCAGTCATTTCATGAAATAGTTTCTTGGTCCCTTTCTCTCTTTTCTTCTTCTGGTACCCCTGTGATGCAGATGTTGTTATGTTACTCCAAACTTTTCTTAAACTATCTTCATTTTTTCCTGGTCTGATTGTGTTTTTCTCTACTGTGTCTTCCAAATTGCTGATTCAATCCTCTGCATCTAACCTATGGTTTATTCCTCGTAGTGTATTGTTCATTTGAGATGTTGTATTCTTTTCTGACTGGTTCGATTTTATGGGTTTGTTGTCTTTTTTTCATGCTGTTATAGTTCTCACTAAGTTTCTTGAGTATCTTTATAACCATATTTTCTAGTTCTATATCTGTTACACTGCTTTTCTCCATTTCATTTTGCTCTTTTTTTATCGATATCTCCTGTTCTTATATTTGAGGTATGTTTTCTTGTCTCCCCATTTTGGCTACCTCTTTTGTGCTTGTGTCTATGTATTAGGTAGATCTGCCATGACTCCAAGTATTGGTAGGATGGCCTTATGTAGTAGGTGTCCTGTTGGACCGAGTGGCACAGTCTTCTTGCTCACCTGAGTTTGGTGCTCGAGGAATGTCCCTTGTATGGGTTATGTAGCCTCTCCTTTTGTGATTGAGTCTTGATTGGTATTGTCCCACTTGTGCATGTGGTCAACCCTCAGGCTATTTGAGAATCAACCCCAACCACAGTGTTACAAGCTGCTGTGCTGATGCTGTCCACATGAAGCAGAATTTGCCTTAGTAGGGTCTGGTGCCTGCCTAGATATCCCTTTGGATATATTGTTTATGAAATTAATTAGATTCCTGCTCTGGTGTTGTCTGAAGCTGGCCACTGGGTGGGTTGGTTCTGGACCTTCTTGGGAGGGACTCTGGTGCAGGCCAATGTCACATGGTGCCTATTACTGACCCTGGGCAACCTGTTTGGGGCTGCAAAGCAATCCAAAGTTTTTGGCTTCCTCTGCTCTGGGAAGAACCAAATTGTGCACCAAGGCCAGCTTTTACCAGCACTGGCCTGAGAGCAGGTCAGCAGAAGTCCCAAGACACTTGTAAATCCACCTCCGCCTTTCTCTGCCTGTTGGCTGCCTGTTAGGCTCAGTAACTGAGTCCCTGGCTTTCCTCAAGTTGCATGAGGTAGGCTCTCAGTAAGTCACCAGGTAGAGGTGAGTGATGTTTACCAGATTGATACAGGTTCAAACTCAGTAAGTGACAGTGCTGGTTCTGAGACCACTCAGCAAAAGCCTATGACTGGCCCTGGTCAAAACTTTCTAGTATGATTATGATTTGGATTGCATTGATTCTAAAGATCAATTTGAAGAGAATTGCAGCCTGAATAATATGGAGTCTTTCAATCTCTACACATTATATATCTCTCCATTTATTTAAATCTTTTAAAATTCCCTTTAGTAATGTTTGGTAATTTTTAGTAAAGGTATTGCAGGTCTTATGTTCAGTTCTGAAGTGTTTTATATTTTCTGGTGTTACTGTACATGTATGTGTTTTTTAAATTTCCTTTTCCAAGTGTTTGCTTCAGTATATACAAGTACACTAGTAACCTTGTATCCTGCAACCTTGTTAAATTCACTTAATTCTGATTATTTGTAGGTTCCTTAGGGCTTTTTAAATAAATTTATAAATGGTCATTTCTCCTACAGATAAAGCTTGTTTTATATCTTCCTTTTTATTATTTATGCCTTTTATTTCTCTTTATTGTGTTATTGAAATGTCTAAGATTGAATATAAGTAGTGACAGATGGCATTCTTGCCTTATTCTTCAATATTAAATATGCTAGCTGCAGGTATTTTTATAAATGTAGGTCGAGGAAGTTCCCTTGTATTTTTAGTTTGCTAAGAATTTTTATTGTGAATGGATGTTGAATTCTGTTAAATAATTTTTTCCTGCAACAATTTAAATGATCATATGTGTTTTTGACTAATTTAGTAAAATACATTGATTTGTGTTTGTTAAATCAACCTAGCATTCCTGGGTTAAACACTACCTGATGTTTATATATTATTATTATTATTTGATATATTTCTAGAATTCCATCTTAATTTACCTAGTGGCTTTTTAACTATATCTTTTTGAAGTTTTTAGTGTTTGCTCTAGAGATTGTATTATATACTAGAGGCTTGGTGCACGAATTCGTGCACGGGTGGGATCCCTAGGCTGATCAGTGCGGGGTGGGGGGGCAGCCAGGGGGAGGGGCTGCGGACAGTTGGTGGCTGGCCCTGCCCCCGATTGGGGTGTTGGGGGCCGATTGGGGCCGGATCAGGCTGGTTGGCTGCCACAGTGCACATCATAGCCACCAGTCATTCTGGTAGTTCTGGTCATTCTTCCATTCCGGTCGCTGGGCTTTTATATATATAGATGCCTGTTTTCATAATCTCCTGAGAACGTTGTATCATTTCACATAAAATGTAGAAACTTCCAATTATATAGGTTCATTGGCTCCCTCTTGTTTTTGCTGTAGTTTTCATATGTATCACATCTACATATCTTATAAATTGCATAATAAATGTTGTCTTTGCTTTGAAGAGTGATATGTTTTAAGAAGATTAAGAGTGAAATCAGTCTTTTATTACGTACCCATGTGTGAATTATTTCCAGTGCTCTTCATTCCTTTCTGAAAGTCCAACTATCTGATGTCATTTCATTTCAATTTGGCAGACTTACTTTAGCATTCTTAGTGCAGGTGTGCTGGTAACACATTCTATTATTTTTGTTTTATCTAAAAACTAGAGGTCTGCTGCATGAAATTCATGCACTTGGGGTGGGGGTGGGGGGGTTGTTTCCTCAGCCTGGCCTGTGCCCTCTCACAGTCCAGGATCTCTGGGGGGATGTCCGACTGACGGCTTACTGGGCCTAAGCCGTCAGTCAGACATACTTAGCATTGCCACGGAGGCAGGAGAGGCTCCCATCACTGCTGCTGTGCTCACCAGCCATGAGCCAGGCTTCTGGCTGAGCGGCACTCCCCCTGTGGGAGCACACTGACCACCACGGAGCAGCTCCTGTGTTGAGTGTCTGCCCCCTGGTAGTCAGTGTGCATCATAGTGACCTGTCATTCCACCATTCGGTCATTTGCATATTAGCCTTTTATTAGGTAGGAAATGCTGTAGATGAGGCCCCCTAGAACCATAAGAAATGCAAAAAATTCACTGTTAACTCATTCTCGAATTGCCCCCACTTAAAATCAAATCCCCCCCCCACCCCCCCCAGTGGGGCATGTGCTGCACCTTGGGAACCACTGGGCTTGACACTTTTCCTCTCTGAGCTTCATTTCTGAATACATATGCATATACCATGGGAATTGTAATCTCTTCTCTGCCTACCTCACTGGGTTGTCATGAGGAGGTTCTGAGCTAATAAACCTAGAAATGTTTCATCAAGTAAGTGATGTCTAAACGAGAAGGGATTATTTTTAAGCTCATGGGTACCCTTGCAGGTAGCAGGTGCTGATTAGGGGAGGAGGGCATGATTGTTTCCTGGAAATGTAGCTATAGAAGCTTTGCAGAGGGTTCTGCAGGCCTTGGAGGGGCGGGCTCTGGCCAGCAGCCCTGTAGCAATGGTCATCCCTGGAGGCACTGGTGGGGGGCAGGGTGTTAGGGGGGCACTAGGGGGGTGGCAAGACCGAAGGGGGAGTAACTGTCAAACCTTCCCACTTGGCGCCATTCTTTAAATTGTATGTGGCTGTTTCACAGCTGTATCTGCTCAGGGCAGGGCTCCAATCTCCTAGAGCAGGGTGGGGGCCGGGCCAGGGCGGAGCCAGGCGAGCTAGGAGGGAGGGTTTAGCCATGCCACCAGGGAGGTTCAGCGCACTTTCGCTGAGGAGATGGTGCTGCTGCTGGGAGGGGGGGGTGCACGGGGGGGGGGGGGCGTCTAACCCTGGGGGGCCGCTCAGGTCTGCTTCCACCTGGGTCTGGAGTTGTAGGGAGGAGAGGCGTGCTCAGCCCCAGTGGAGGGGGCCCGGCAGCAGCGGGCCAGAGGCCTGGTGTCTCAGGGGTGCTGATGGGTGGTTGCTGGTGTGCTATTGTTGTGGGCGCTCCTGGCGGGTGTGGCGGGACAAGAGATAGGGAGTCGGAGGTGTGGGCTGCAGCTACCCCTGAGGCTGGGTCTTCTCCCCGGCCAGTCAGCCTCCCTGTCCCCCTGGGGGTGCAGGGGCCAGGGTAGGGTGTTCGTCCTTCCCCCCAGTGGTGCGGGGACTGGGGTAGGGTGTCTGTGCAGGGGGATTGGAAGAGCTCCCGTGGCTGCTTCCTCTTCCTTCTTTGCAGTCCAGGCTAGTGTCAGGCACTCTCCTCAGACCCCTGGGAACTTGGCTCCCGCCTGCCGCCTGCCGCCCTCGCCCTGCTGTGCGCGCCCACCCTCCTGCTGGTCTGTCAGTATGCAAATTGGTCATTACTGGGACACGTAATGGACAATTAGCATATCACCTCTTTATATGTATAGATGTTTTCATTTTATTTTCATGAAGGTTATTTCCATGAATATAACACCCTGTATTGGCATGGGTCCCCCACTTCCTTTTCTGTACTTTTATATATTTCATTCCACTATCTTCTGGATTTGATGTTTTCTTGTGAGATGTCAGTGAATATTCATTCAGAGTTGAGTAGATTTTGTGTACAGAATAACAGCAGCTAAAAATGAACATGATTTTATATTTTAATATTTTTAGAGGTCACTTAGTGTTCTAATTTTGAATTATCTGAAACATTCAAAAACAATGTTGAACCATTATAGGCATCTTCATATTTCTGATTTTAATGGAAATGGCTTCAGTATTTCACTATTGAATATTTTGCTTGCTCTGAATATATTTGGGAAAAAGTGTGTCATACTTAAGTAGTTTACTTTTATCCTTATTTTATTTGAGTTTTTATTAGGAATGGTCCCTGAAATTTGTTAAATGCCATTTTAAGTCTTGATACAATCACAGTCAATTAGCTTTTTAACAAATTGGATTCAGATTTTTTTTTTTTTTAGGTTTTCTTTTTGCTTCAGTACTGACAAGTGTATTGTTTTAGACTTTTCTCTTTTTGAACTATTTTTATCAGGTTTTATTAGTATTTTATAACACTTTAAAAATTAATTGCATACCTTAATTATTATCTTCTCTTGTATTTCTTTTGTGGAGATAATTTTCTTCTAGTTTCAAAAACTAATAATTGAGAGTCTTATGTTTAGGTGAGTTTTGTCAATTTGCCAAAACACTTTTCAAAAACCAATATATAGATACTCTATAGTATATACTTTTTAGTGTAATTTTATTAAGGATTTCAGATGTTTTTATATGAAATTGACATTTTTTCTAAGTATGTATCTGTTGTTATTTTGTATGGTTGTGCGTTCTGGATTTTTACTGTGTCCTTTCGAAACATTGGTTTAAAATCAATTTTTTAAAAATTGGTTTTAGAGAGAGGAAAGGAGAGGGGTAGACAGAAACATTTATTAGAGAGAAACATTGATCAGCTGCCTCCTACACACCCACTACTGGGGATCGAGCCTGTCTGTAACCCCGGCATGTGCTCTGGCCAGGAATCGAACCGTGACCTCCTGGTTCATGGGCTGACACTCAGCCGCACCAGCTGGGCCCCATTTGTTTCTTATTTAACACTAGAGGCCTAGTGTATGAAATTTGTGCACTGGTACGGTCCCTAGAGCCTAGGGCAGGTTGGGGCCTTCCTCCCTTCCCCCGCTAGTCAAACTCCCGGACAACTCAGTCAAGGGGACAATTTCCATGCTACGCTTTTATTACGGTGGGGCCTTGACTTACGAGTGTCCTGACTAACGAGTTTTTTGAGATACCAGCTGTTTCTCTGCTGATTTTTTGCATTGAGTTGATAGAGTAATTTGAGTTAACGAGCTCCTTAACGAGCTCGGTCTCGGAACGAATTAAACTCATAAGTCAAGGCCCCACTGTATGTAGGATTTCTTCCACAAGCTCCTCAGTACTTTTTATTAGAAGTCTAAATCCTAAAAATGTGTTAATAAATTGGGAAGATTTTTATTGCATGAAAAACGTGTCTTTTTTTATTTTGTAGGAGTCCTCTCTGTTTAATAGAGTGCATAATTACCAACTAGAGCCATGCACCAACCGTGGGGTCCCTTGGCCTGGCCTTCAGGGATGGGACCGAAACTTGCCTGGTGCACAGATTTGTCCAGGGCGTGTCTGGCCTGTCTCACCCAGTCCAGATCGGGAAGGGACTGCGGGAGGGCTCCAGAGCGTGTCTGGTCCGTCTTGCCCAGTCCTGATTGGCTGGACCCTAGCAGCAAGCTAACCTACTGGTCAGAGCATCTGCCCCCAGGTGGTCAGTGCACATCATAGCAGCTGGTCGAACGATCTAGCATATTAGGCTTTTATTATATAGGATACTTTGGGTGTGTTTATGAATGATTATTGGAATTTGCTGTGATCTGAGTTTTAGTGTTGCTTAATGTTTCCCTTTTTGCTATTTAAAGAATTGCAATAACTTTTTTAGCTATCCTATGAATTTCAACTTGGTATTGGTTATTTATATATAATATGACTATAATAATCTGCTTTTCTTCCTTTTTATTTTTTTTTAACAGTTACATGGGAATTGGTCTGTCTGCTCAAGGTGTGAACATGAATAGATTACCAGGTACAGTTGTAATTGAACTATATAGTATAGTCTCATAGATCTTTGTGGCTAAAACTTTGTTAATAACTTGAAATAGTAAAGTACAGTGATTTTCTGTATTTTTAATTACCTATACTATGAGTCCAAAGTAGAAACTGAGTTGTTAAAATAAATTGAAATTTTTTTGCTATTTGGCATAATTTAATACATATATACCATGCATTTTGTTTTATTTATTTATTTATTGTATTTTTGACTTTCAGTACATTGTCATACCAACTTTAAACATTTTAATGTGGTTAGCTCTGTTTGCTACCCAACACATTCTTGGCTTCTAACCCATTTTCAATTGTTTATATTTCAGTTGTTAATATTCTCAGAATGTAGGCCTGATGTTAAAAGTAAATTAAGGAAGGTGTGAATTCAGATGTCAGACTGTTTCTCAAAACCATTATTAATCAGATGATTATATTTCTGGTGTTCTATTTACTAATGCTTAAAATTAATTTGGGGGTAAGCTTTTTGAAACTAGAAAGCAAAATAGAAAACTTCTATTTTATATTAAACTGCGCGTGTGTATATTTGTGCGTGTGTGTGTGTAAATCAAGTCAAAGCAAAATTCCTTTGGTGTTTTACCGAAGGAAATAGGCATGGAAAACGTGTCTTGCTTTTTTGTTGTTGTTGTTTAGGAGTCCTCTCTGTTTAATACATGTTTTTGTATTCTGTGTGTTGAGTTCATTTTCCTTAATGTTATTAATAGTGTGTGTGTATATATATATATTATATTTTTTTTTTTTTATTTTTACTGATATCAGAGAGGAAGGGAAAGGGATAGAGAAACATCAATGATGAGAGAGAATTGTTGATCAGCTGCCTCCTGCATGGCCCTCACTGGGGCTCAAGCCTGCAACTGGGGCATGTTCCCTGACCAGGAACCGAACCCTGACCTCCTATTTCATAGGTCATGCTCAACCCACTGAGCCATGCCCAGTGGGCTGTAAATAGTATTTTAATATAGAAATTATGTCGTGTAATTGTTGAGAATTTAAATGTAATGTACATTTGGGAATTTTATGTCTGTGTTATCTGTTGTACTCTTCTTGCTTATTTTTCCATAATCTTTGTGGATAAATTGTAGCATAGTGGAACTTTTCATTTCATTGTAAATATACTGGAACTTTCTCTTTAGGCTGGGATAAACATTCATATGGTTATCATGGGGATGATGGACATTCATTTTGTTCTTCTGGAACGGGACAACCTTATGGACCAACTTTTACGACTGGTGATGTCATTGGCTGTTGTGTTAACCTTATCAACAATACCTGCTTCTACACCAAGAATGGACATAGTTTAGGTACTAACATAATGTATTGCATGCAAAATAACCAAATATTGTTATTATTGTACTTGCATTATGATAGTCTTCTTTATAAGTAGATGCCTCTGGAAGCTATTTCTTTGTTCCTTCCAGGTGAAAGTTGACAAAATGGTGAAAAATTGTATTCTGTGCAGGCACATTGTATCACATGTATAGGGATAAACTAAAAATAATTCCTATGCTCAGATATTTATTGTAATAATAGAAGTGTTTTCTGCTTTGCTTTGAATAAAGCCCTTCACCGTATGATTCAATTCTCTAGGTTAACAGGTGCTAAGAAATAGGGCTGTCAGTTTTTAGTCCAGCATGGGGGTAAAATAAAGGAAAAGCTTGATGCTACCAACCAAGTGAAGGGCACTGACACACTAAAGGTCATGCCTGCTAACAAAGATTGATAAAGAATGGTGACTATAAGTTCTGCAAAAGGGATCAGAATTAAAACAAGCAGATAACAGCAACACTTCTAAGAATGAAAGACAGGTAGGTGACTAATTAAGAGATAAATAGATTAATAAAAACATGAAGATACCTATTCATTGTAAGACTAATAGAAAAATAGGGTTTTTAGTTAAATAGGAACTCAAAATACTTCAAATTTAAAATTATATATGGTTGTTACACTCCCATTTCATAGCAGTTCTTTTAGGTTTTTTTGTGGGGTTTTTTTTCTCCTCATTATGGAAAGCATAAAGGGTAGCAAGATTAGTGTTTTAAAAATATAAAGGTTTCACAGTACTTTTACTGTTTGAAATAGCCTTGATTCATAGCAAATTATTTCTGATGAGATAAAGTGAAAGGAGTCAAAAACTGAGTAACCCCAGAAGGCAGAAGTTTCAATCCTATATAATAGAGGCAATATGCAAATTGACCATCATTCCAACACACAAGATGACTGCCCGCATGTGATCAAAGATGTCCTACAGGGGAGAGCAGTTGGGGGGCACCAGGCCTGAAAGGGAGGGCAGTTGGGGGTGATCAGGCCTGTAGGGGAGGGCAGTTAGGGGTGACCGGGCTGACAGAAGAGGGCAGTTGGGGGTGACCAGGCCTGTAGGGGAGGGCAGTTGGGGGTGATTGGGCCTGCAGGGGAATGGTTAGGGCAGGGGTCCTCAAACTACGGCCCGCGGGCCACATGCAAATACAAATATTCCCGTTTTGTTTTTTTACTTCAAAATAAGATATGTGCAGTGTGCATAGGAATTTGTTCATAGTTTTTTTTTTAAACTATAATCCAGCCCTCCAATGGTCTGAGGGACAGTGAACTGGCCTCCTGTTTAAAAAGTTTGAGGACCCCTGGGTTAGGGGGTGATCAAGCTGGCAGGCAGAAGCAGTTAGGGGCAATCAGGCAGCCAGGCAGGTGAGCGGTTGGGGGCCAGCAGTCCTGGATCGGGCCTAAACGGGCAGTCGGACATCCTTCGAGGGGTCCCAGATTGGAGAGGGTACAGCTTAGTTGAGCGACACACACACCTTCCCCCCTGCCCCCATGCATGAATTTCGTGCACCGGGCCTCTAGTTTACTTATAAACAGTATTTAAAAATTAGATTGCAAATGGTATGCTTAGACACGTAATATATATTCTTTAATACAAAAACTATTCTTTCTGTCATTTCAGAGAAAAATTCTAAATTTCCAAGTGTATTGGTAATAGTTATTTTTTATTAGTTTCTCAACATATTCTTAATATAAAGTGAGTGTCTTTATATTTGGCTTAAAATGCTTCCTTCTGATTATTAATATTGATTCTGAAGTCCTGTGTTATCTGACTTAAAGATTGTCTCAAGTCCACAAAAGATCCTTATACACAGTTCATCATAGAACAGGTTTTAATCCACTTGTATGTGGATTTTTTTCAGTAAATACATACAGTACTGTAACTGTATTTTATCTTCTTTATGATTTTCTTAATATTTTCTTTTCTCTAGTTTTATTGTAAGAATACAGGATATAATACATATGATGTACAAATTATGTGTTAACTATTTATTGGTAAGAGTAGTGGTCAACAGTAGGCTATTAGTAGTTAAGCATTTGTGGGGATTCAGAAATTATATGTGGATTTTTAACTGCACAGGGGTCAGTGTCCTAAGCCTCTGCTTTGTTCAAGGGTTAAGTATTCTTACCAGTGTAAGAATGTTAAGGATGCCATGCAAATTTGTTGTGTATTTGTAATTTGATTGTTATAGCTAACTGGTTTCTATAAAGATACAGCCCCTTCAATTTATTCGTTGTTACTATTCTGGCTTTGACTTATCAAAGCAGTTAACTGGGGTAGTCTTAGGTGTTTTGGCTGCTAAAGATATTGAATATCTTAAACCAGGAGAAATCCTCTCTTAGGTATGACTTTGGGTTCAGAAATGCAAAAGGCATATTTTAAAATTAAAATCAGTCTTTTACAGTTTTTTAAAACTTTATTCCAGAGAAATTTTATTTTGAAATATGAGAAGAGGTGATTTTGTTTTTTTTCTGTTAGATTTTTACAGATATTTAAATCTTCTGAATAAGAAAACTTTTTAAAATGTGAGATTTTTTTTAAAGGGTACATAATGATGGAATTACATTCAATTTTTTAAAGTAAATTTGAGACATTTGACATTATTTATAAATTAATAAATATTTATTAAGCACATAGAGAGGCAGTATATAGTGGTTAATATGGTTTCTTTAGTTGCCCGATTTTGTCTCCTGGTTTAGGCCATGTGACCTTATGCAAGTTATTTAACACATTTCTGTGCCTCAGTTTGTAAAATAGTTTCACTATGATGCCTACCTTTTTAAGGTTGTTAGACTAAACTGAAATGATGCATGTACAATTCTTAACTGATTGCCTGACACAAAGTGAGTGCTCAGTAAATGTTTGTCATCATTGTTTGCCACACTCTAGGCTAGGTGCCAGGGATGCAGTGGTGAAACATTGGTGAGCATAGTTATTTCTTTAGAACCAAATTTCTTTAGATGTGCCAAATCTGTCTCCTGTCTGTTTTTTCTAAGGTTTACTGGAATGCAGCCACATCCATTTTTATGCACTGTGTATGGCTGCCTTCCTGCTACGGTGGCAGAATTGAGTAGTTGTAACAGAGGCCATATGGCTTAAGGAGAAGGAAATATTTACTCTCTGGCTCTTTATAGGAGAATTGTGCTTCCCTCTGGTCCAGAGTCTAACATTTCGAAGATAAAATATTATTTAGTTACTGCTCCTTGTAGTACTTCCCAAAGTGGATAAGTTTTACCCAAAAGCTGATACATCTTTAATTTCTGTCTCATGAAGGTTTTTAAAATATGTATTTACTATAAAAGGAGAAATGGAAAGGTTTTTATTTGAGAAACAAAGGAGAAACATTTCAATTTTTAGGTTAACGTAATTTGAAATTTTTTTACTTAGTTTTAATGAGTATCATTCATCAATTGAAGATCACTTTTCAAAAAGCATCTTGACAAATCAGGAAGTTAGAAATATAAAAAACTTGCTTTTTGTGTATTTAAATAATTATACCAACTTATTAAACTGGCATCTTTTTGTGGTCTCACTATTTATAGGCTTAGATAGCTATATTTGGCAGTGGTCAAAAGTGTTAACCTATGAAATTAAGTTGGAGTTTTCATGAGAGTGTTTAGTAAAGAGCGATTTGAGTAATTAATAGCAAAAAGGAATTTTTTACTAAAGGAATATAAATTTGGCAGTTTTGTAAATAGACATGTTTGAGGAAAATAATTGATTAGGCTTTTATGAAAATGGCAATTATGTTTGGTAACATTTTATTGAAATATTTATTCTTTATTGTTTTCTGTAAAAGTTTTCTGAAATTTTTAGAATAAATTTTCATAGTTGTTTGGCCCACAGTCACTTTGCTTTTCTATGAATGAAGCTAAAAGTAATCAGATTATTTCACCAGAGTGGCAGGGCGTTAATTTACTAGTTTCAAAAAAGACTTTCACTACAAAGCACTATTTATACACATTTATTTTAAAGCATATATAGTAAAGATTTATGGTCAGTTTATCTTTTAACATTAATACTTTCATGGATAGAGTCAGTTTCCTGATGGTACAGTACAATTATATAGTTAAAGAATCTCAAGTGGGAAGATAATTTAACAGAAATGCCCTCACTTTTTCTGTGGTGATCATCACTGTAGGGGTAGTGCTGGTGTGGTCTTCCAGTTTGTTTTAATGTGTGTTTAGACTGGAAGGTTTGATATTAACCCATTCACCGACACCACCCCTTGCCATTATTCTAGAACTCAAGTCTTTTTAAACATATGAATAAAGTGCTATAGGAACGTTTGGTTTATTATTTTCAGCTAAATAATATATTTTAATATTTTAAGGGAGTTTATTAAATAACCACTTTGGGATGCTAGGAGACTTATTCCAATATTATCATTATTCAAGTGTATTTGAAGCATGACTTGAAACTACTGTCAGAGGACATTCAAGAGAAATTCTCAACTGTTTACATCTTTATCCTTTGAAGGAGGAATTTTTTTTCAGAGTAGTCAAAGGTTATTCAAGAATATTCTTTTATAAGAAAATTTATTTTTTTAAAGAACAAACAGACTGTATTTTACATTGTTTACCTTTTTAGTGCAACATAAAATCTTTCCCTTCCAAAATTATTTAAAAGCTAAATCTAAGTGAGGAAGATTAAATGATTAAGGTTGGATAAAGCACCTTGGATATTGGTCGAAATTCAAATGATTATTTTACAACTGATTTTCTTACATGATGTCTAACATAGCTTTGAAGACGTATCTAAAATCATTTCAGAAATCCTGGAGTCAACAGCAGTACCCCTAAAATAAAATTGCTGTGTGATCTTGAAAAAGGATCAGCATTCAGTCACACCTGTTAGTGTTATTAAGAAAAAATCACTCATTATTTTATATTTGGGTTTTTAATTTTTTTTTCTTCTCTGCCTTTGCCGTTCTTTTTTCTTCATTTTAATTAGAAATTTAGCTTGTCACCATAGTCTGCCTTTGCAAAACAGCTTCTAATGCCACCTTTTTTTTCCCTTCAGGTATTGCTTTCACTGACCTACCGGTAAGACTTGTATTGTTGTTTTTTTAAAAAAATCAGTTTTGCATTTTTAATTAAAGTATAAAACTAGTACTAAACTTGTTTAGAATGCATTCTTATTGACATTCAATTTATATGCTGTGCATAGACTAGAGATATTTCTCTAGTCACCATTGGTGTGGATCTTCAGAAATTAAGCTCCAAATTTCACTGCACACCGTTGCACAAGGGAACTTCGTTGTAGCTAAAAAATAAATCAGAATTTATTATTAAAATATACTTTTTAATGTCATTGTGTTTATTTTAAATGTTTATTTGGTATTGGACTTTTTAGCAAGTGCTTGTACAGCAATTCTAGTCATTTTGTAATTTAGTGTGTATTGCACGCATACTGTGTGGCAGGTTCTGTGATATATCCGTCAAGAAAATAGTAAGGTCTCTGTCCTCTTAGAAAATTCAAGCTGGAGTAGTTAGAGAATAAACAATACATTAAAAATAAGTAAATTATATTTTAAAAGGTTTTAAGCACTTTTCAAATAAAGAGAATAAAGAGAGTGTGGGAATACCAAACAGAACACAGGATATACAATTTGCTCACCTTTGGTCAAGGTAATATTTGAGCAGAGGCTTTTGAAGAAGTAAGGGAGATAACTAAATGGATATATAGATCAAGAATGTTCCAGGCAAAGGGAACAGTTAGGGTTATGGTACTAAAGCAGGAGCATGTCTGGTATGTTTGAAGAATAGCATGAAGTCAGGTAGAGAGACATGAGAAAGGCAGAGAGTAGTAGGAGATGAGTCAGAGGTAATGATGGGTGTGGGGGTTGGCTAGATCATCTGGACCTTGAGGGCCATTGTAAGGACTTCAGCATTTACTTTGAGTGAAATACAGAGACATTGCAGAGTTTTTTAGTTATCATGGTACAGCTTTAGTTTTCAAAGGACCTCTGGCAGCTGGATGGAAAAATTAGGCTGGGGAAGGGAGGGGGGAGAGTAAGGGTAGAGACAAACAGACTTGAGCGGGGCTATTACAGAAATTCAGGTGAGGTGTAAAAAGTGTGATTCTAGATACCTTATTTACCAAATCTAAGGCTCTGTCTATACCAGGGGTGGGCAAACTTTTTGACTCGAGGGCCACAATGGGTTCTTAAACTGGACTCAGAAGAAGGAGCTGCGGCTATGTTTCCCGACGTTGCCATGTTAACACTGCTGCTGGTGAAGGAGCGGAGGGGAGAGCAAGAGAACCCTCCGCTCTTTCGGCTCCGCGAGCTGGATAGAACAGCCGAACGGGCCGGATCCGGCCCACGGGCCGTAGTTTGCCCACGGCTGGTCTATACTAATAAAAACATAATATGCTAATTAGACCAGATGTCTTCCGGATGTCCTTCTGTACAAAACCACGGTGGCTGGGGCCGAGGCAGAGTTAGGGACAATCAGGACAGCAGGGGAGAGCAGTTAGGGGCGATCAGTCAGGCAGGAGCAGTTAGGGGTGATCAGGCAGGCAGGCTGAGGGGTTAGGGGCGATCAGGCAGGCAGGTGATCAGTCAGGAGTCAGCAGTCCCGGATTGCGAGAGGGATGTCTGACTGCCAGTATAGCGGGATCCGGCCTAAATCGGCAGACATCCCCCAAGGGGTCCCGGATTGGAAAGGCTGCAAACCAGGCTGAGGAACACCCCCCTCTGCCCCCCGCCCCCCCAGTGCACGAATTTTGTGCACTGGGCCTCTAGTATATATTATCCTATCTAATAAAAGAGAAACATGGTAATTGGCGTACGACCGCTACCCTTCCCATTGGCTAATCAGGGCGATATGCAAATTAACTGCCAGCCAAGATGGCGGCCGGCAGCCAGGCAGCTTGAAACTAACATGAGGCTTGCTTGCTTCAGTGACGGAGGAAGCCAATGTTCCCCGCCTGCCTTGCCGGCCTCTGAGCCTGCAGTTTAAGAAACATTGTAACAAATATAGAAGCTAAACAAAACCCCAGAAACCAGCTTGCAGCAAGCTGGGATCTCAGAGCTGGAGTTGATACAGAGTTTCGATTATAGAACCGAAACAAACCAGATACCTTCTTTCAGCAGCGGAAGCCTCAGAGCTGGAGCCAGGCTAAAGCCGGCCCAGAATAAAAAAAGAAAAAGAAAAAAAGGAGCAGTTGGGAGCTTCAGTCCCAGCCTGAAAACAGCCCTCAGCCCCTCACCCAGACTGGCCAGGCACCCCAGTGGGGACCCCCACCCTGAAGGGTGTGTGACCATCTGCAAACAGCCATCATCCCCTCATCCAGGCTGGCCAGGCACCCCAGTAGGGACCCCCACCCTGAAGGGTGTGTGACCAGCTGCAAACAGCCATCATCCCCTCATCCAGGCTGGCCAGGCACCCCAGTGGGGACCCCCACCCTGATCCAGGACACCCTTCAGGGCAAACCACCCAGCCCCACCCATGCACCAGGCCTCTATCCTATATAGTAAAAGGGTAATATGCCTCCCAGCACCGGGATCAGCAGAGCCGAGAGGCCTCCCGGCACCGGGATCAGTGTGACAGGGGCCAGCGCCCAAAACCTCTGATCGCCCTGCGGCTCTGTGTGTGACAGGGTGAGGCGCCCCAATCCCCCTGCCCCACACGGGCCCTGCTCTGTGTGTGACGGGGTAGAACCATAACCTCCCCATTGGCCCTGCCCTGAGTATGAGAGTGGCAGCACCCCAACCACCTGATCGGCCCTGCTCTGTGGGTGATAGAGGGCGGCGCCCCAATCCCCTGATCCGCCCTGCCCTGAATGTGACGGGGCGGTGCCCCAACTCCCCTATCGGCCCTACTCTGTGAGTGACGGGGGGAGCTCCTCAACCCCCTGATCGACCCTGGTCTGTGCATGACAGGGGGGAGCTCCCCAACCCCATGAGTGACCCTGCTCAGTGCATGACAGGGTACAGAGCCCCAACCCCCCTGATGGGCCCTGCTCTGTGCATGACAGGGTACAGAGCCCCAACCCCCCTGTTGGGCCCTACCCTGAGTGTGACTGAGGGTGGCATCACAACCTCCCAATCTGCCCTGCTCTGTGCATGACAGGGGAAGGCACCCCAACTCCCCAATCGTCCCTGCTCTGAGCCCGACCAGGGGCTGCACCTAGGGATTGGGTCTGCCCTCTGCCACCCAGGACCAGGCCTAAGCCAGCAGGTCGTTATCTACCGAGGGGTCCCAGACTGTGAGAGGACACAGGCCAGGCTGAGGGACCCCCCCTTCCCCCGAGTGCACAAATTTTTGTGCACTGGGCCTCTAGTATATATATAAAAGCCTAAGTGGTCGTTTGACCAGTAGCTATGAGGCACACTGACTACCAGGGGGCAGATGCTCAACGCACAGGCATGGAAGCATGGAACAGACTGATGAATCTCAGAGGGAAGTGGGGAGGGTGGGAAGAGCTTAACCAAAGATATTATATGCATACTAGAGGCCTGGTGCACAAAACCATGCACCAGTGGAGTCCCTCAGCCTGGCCTGCACCCTCTCGTAATCTGGGACCCCTCAGGGGATGTTGGACTGCTGGTTTCAGCCCAGTCCTCACAGGCCAGGCCGAGGGACTCCACCAGTGCATGAATCTGTGCACCGGGCCTCTAGTTGTAATATATGCACAACATATAACACTAGGAGGGGAAAACTAGCAAACTATAATTCAACTAGAGGCCTGGTGCACAAATTCTTACATGGGTGTGGTCCGGCTCACCCTGCCCCCAATCAGCATGGGGGGGGCGGCAATCGGGGATGGAGTGGGCCAGGGAAAGGGGCCACAGGCAGTTGGCTGGCCGTGGCTGGGGGAAGGGGCTGCAGGAAGGGGGGGGGGAGATCGGGGCTCAGATCGGGCCAGTTGGCCACCGTAGTGCATGTCATAGTGCCTGGTCGTTCCACCATTCCAGTTGCTGGGCTTTTATTTATACACACACACACACACACACACACACACGCACACACACACCATTCCAGTTGCTGGGCTTTTATTTATATGTATATACACACACACACACACACACATACATATACATATATATATGCTCTCTTATCACTTAGAATTTTTATTTTACATTTACCCATTGATCTTTGAGGGTACTTAATATATTTTTAATCAGTATTACTTGTATGCCTAAAAATGATGAAATTATATCTAATAAAAGAGAAACATGGTAATTAGTGTACGACCGCTACCCTTCCTATTGGCTAATCAGGGTGATATGCAAATTAACTGCCAGCCACGATGGCGGCCGGCAGCCAGGCAGCTTGAAACTAACATGAGGCTTGCTTGCTTCAGTGACGGAGGACTCCAACGTTCCTCACCTGCCTTGCCGGCCTATGAGCCTGCAGTTTAAGAAACATTGTAACAAATATAGAAGCTAAACAAAACCCCAGAAACCTGCTTTCAGCGAGCCGGGATCTCAGAGCTGGAGTTATACATTGTTTCCATTATAGAACCGAAACAAACCAGATACCTGCTTTCAGCAGTGGAGGCCTAAGGGCTGGAGCCTCAGAGCTAAAGCTGGCCCAGAATAAAAAAAATAAAAGAAAAAAAGAAGCAGTTGGGAGCTTCCATCACCCGCCAGCCTGAAAACAGCCCTCAGCCCCTCACCCAGACTGGCCAGGCACCCCAGTGGGGACCCCCACCCTGAAGGGTGTGTGACCATCTGCAAACAGCCATCATCCCCTCATCCAGGCTGGCCAGGCACCCCAGTGGGGACCCCCACCCTGATCCAGGACACCCTTCAGGGCAAACCAGCCGGCCCCCACACGTGCACCAGGCCTCTATCCTATATAGTAAAAGGGTAATATGCCTCCCAGCACCGGGATCAGCGGAGCCACGAGGCCTCCTGGCACCAGGGTCAGTGTGACAGGGGGCAGCGCCCAAATCCCCTGATCGCCCTGAGGCTCTGTGTGTGACAGGGGGTGGGGCCACAACCTCTCTATCAGCCCTGCTCTGTTCTTGACAGGGGAAGGCGCCCCAACCCCCTGATCAGCCCTGCTCTGTGCCTGATACGGGGGAGCTCCCCAACCCCCTGATTGCCCTGTGGCTCTGTGTGTGATAGGGTGCAGCCCAACCCCCTGATCAGGCCTGCTCTGTGTGTGACAGGGTGCGGTGCCCCAACACCCCCCCACCCCCCACGGGACCTGCTCTGTGTGTGACAGGGTAGAGCAATAACCTCCCCATCGGCCCTGCCCTGAGTGTGACAGTGGCGGCGCCCCAACCCCATGATCGGCCCTGCTCTGTGGGTGATAGAGGGAGATGCCCTAACTGCCCCCCACGGGCCCTGCTCTTCATGTGACGGGGTAGAGCCATAACCTCCCCATTGGCCCTGCCCTGAGTGTGACGGTGCGGCACCCCAACCTCCTGATCTGCCCTGCTCTTTGTGTGACAGGGCGGTGCCCCAACTCCCCTATGGGCCCTACTCTGTGAGTGACAGGAGGGAGTTCCCCAACCCCCTGATCAGCCCTGCTCTGTGCGTGACAGGGGGGAGCTCCCCAAACCCCTGATCGACCCTGCTCTGTGCATGACAGGGTATGGAGGCCCAACCCCCTGATGGGCCCTGCTCTGTACGTGAGGGGGTGGCGCTGAAACCTCCCCATCGACCCTGCCTTGAGTGTGACAGGGGGCGGTGCCCCAACCCCCCAATCAGCCCTACCCTGAGCATAACTAAGGGTGGCATCGCAATCTCCCGATCCGCCCTGCTCTGTGCGTGACAGGGGGCGGCGCCCCAACTTCCCAATCGGCCCTGGTCTGAGCCCTACCAGGGGCTGCACCTAGGGATTGGGCCTGCCCTCTGCCACCCGGGAGCAGGCCTAAGCCAGCAGGGCGTTATCTCCCGAGGGGTCCCAGACTGCGAGAGAGCACAGGCCGGCCTGAGGGACCCCCTCTTCCCCCCGAATGCACAAATTTTTGTGTACTGGGCCTCTAGTAGCAATATAAATTGACTAAAGTGTTTCCCAAACTTCTTATGTTCAGAGTCCAAGTTCTTAACACTTTTTTAATGTTGATGTCTGTGGTTTTATACATGACGTTGTCCTCTATGCCATCAAGAACATTTCTTAAGAGTTCTCCATTATGTCTGGTATTTTCTTCTAAGCTCCTGATTGCATTGTACAGGTTTTGTTGCTATCACTTTCTTAATATTGCCAGAAAGTATTAACCACAGGTTTTCTGACAATAGCCAGGACTCTTGTATTCTTTTCTTAGTTGGCTTATTGACTAAAATGTCTTAAGGTAGCAGTTTTCCTGTTTCATCAGGAAAAATAATCAAGTCCCAGATTTTTTTTGAGAGCTCATTTTTTAACAATTCACACCTGTGCCGGCAGTGACAGTTGCATCATAACAGCTGCCTGGCCAGATGTAGGATGCCATTGATTATAAGACACATTCCAGTTTCAGGGGTGTTTTGAGATGACAGGATACTCAGAGGCAGAGAAAAGACATCTAAGGTATAGATTATTAATATTCCTCAAGAAAATCCTAGAAAAACAGAAGAAATCAAAGCTATAGAAAAAACTTCGCTAACCCAAGAAAATTCAGAGTCTACAGACCAAAATTACCCACCAAGAAGCATTATTTAATAAGTAGTGGTGGGACAAATGTTTATGTTAAAAATACATATAATCTTAGGATTTTGTTTTATATTTATACCACAGTAAGTTCCAGATGGACTCAAGAGTATGAATAAAAAATAAGTATTTTTTTAAAAATCCACTGTAAGCCAAGAGAATTTTTTGATGAATTAGATGTGAAAATATGAGAATCAGTATCTAACTTCAAGATTTTGGACCTGAGGCCCCGTCTGGGTAGCTTAGTTGGTTGGAGTGTCGTCCCATATACCAAATGTTTGCTGGTTTGATCCCTCTCTCTCCCCCTCTCTCCCCCCGCCCCCCCCCCCCCCCCGTCCCCCTGTCCACCCTTCCCCCTTCCCCTCTTCCCCTCTCCTCTTCTCCTCCCCCTCCCCACCCCCCTAAGCTTGTCCTCCCTACAAGGATTAAAAAAGAAGAGCATCTTTGGTGAAGGGGGTAGGAGGGAAGGGTGGTTGAGCATAGGCGTGGATGGTGGTAGGTAGGTTGATGTTCAGAACCATTGCAAGCGTTTTGTAAGTTTCATTTGGAATTGGTTAAAGGACTTACCGGATGGATTTTTTTTCTCTCTTTTCGTGGCACTAAAATAAAATCAACTTGTCAGAGTGAGCAGATTCTTTGTTTCTTGGTAGATGGTGATCATTTATTTGGAAAAGGCTTAGCTGGTTGTGGAAATGTTTTTCTTACCTTCTAACTATTTTTTTGTCCCACTTTAGAATCCCCAGTTATGTTTTGCCTTGTCTATAATTAACCAGTGGTGATACTCAGTTTGTAACAGTGAGTAAAGTGGTGATTATGGTGATTGTGGTTTGGAGAGTTCTTTATTTTTATGACTGAGATCTTCTGGGACTTACACATGCAACATACCATTCTTCTACTTAAAAAGGGAGGAAAAAGTCTTCCCTTAAAGGGACCACCAAACAAGTATTTGTATGTGTTTTGTACCTGTGATGTGTCACTCTTTAGTTGTAGCATTAAATCCTGGTAGAGAGTATGTATATTTACAGAACAAAAAGTTTACCTAGACCAGTGATGGCGAACCTTTTGAACTTGGTGTGTCAGCATTTTGAAAAACCCTAACTTAACTCTGGTGTCGTGTCACATATAGAAATTTTTTGATATTTGCAGCCATAGTAAAACAAAGACTTATATTTTTGATATTTATTTTATATATTTAAATGCCATTTAACAAAAATCAACCAAAAAAATGAGTTTGCGTGTGACCTTTGACACGCGTATCATAGGTTCGCCATCACTGACCTATTAGAGTTATCATGGAGCACAGGGTGTTTATACAACTTGAAAACCTTAGATCTACTTCAGAATAATGTTTCTTCCCCAGCTTGCCTCACCAGTTTGAGAAATGTCCATTTATAAACTGACTAATTCAGTATGGGATTTAGTAAAGTTCTTTTGTTATAGAAGCATTTCTCATTTAAAATAATCCAGCTTTCCAGTTCCTTAGGCTGATTTGAAATCTTTTTATAGATACATTATTTGCTTTTATTTTCATAAAAAAAATATTTTAAATGAAATAAAGCTTATGCTATAGAGAATATGATTTTATTGTATATATTTAGCTTTTGAATAGTATCTATTTTTTCCTAAGGCAATAGAAATGAGGAGATCTATTTTTCTATTATCTTATTAGAGACTTAAATTATTCTCACTTTTGTCTAATTCTACATGGGCAGGAGTGATTTTTGTGTTGTTGTGTTGTTGTTTTTTGTTGTTGTTTGAGAAACAGTTTCCTGGGAGACATTGTTTTACATAAATCCATAATTGAGATACATACTACAACATGGATGGACCTCGAAACGTTATGCTAAATGAAAGAACCCAGTCACAAAAGACATACATTGTATAATTCTGTTTATACAAAATGTCCAGAATAGGCAAATCTTTAGGATCAGAAAGTAGATTAATGGTAATCAGAGTTACAGTGATGAGGAACGGGGAGTGACTGTGATGGGTATGGGTTACTTTTTTGGAGTGATGAAAATGTAAATTTGATAATGATGATGGCTGTACAACTCTGAGTAAACCAGAAACCATTGCATTGTTATATTCTACTTTTAGAAATCTATAATCTTGCAATTTAAGATTTCTATTACATTTTTTTAAAAATATATTTTTATTGATTTCAGAGAGGAACAAAGAAGGAGAGAGAGATAGAAACATCAATGATGAGAGAGAATCATTGACTGGCTGCCTCCTGCAAAGCCCCCTACTGGGGATTGAGCCTGCAACCCAGGCATGTGCCCTTGACTGGAATTGAACCCGGGACCCCTCAGTCTGCAGGCCGATGCTCTATCCACTGAGCCAAACCAGCTAGGGCTATTACATTTTTTAAATTTATAGTTTACCAGTTAAATGCTATGTCCTTAATTCCTTTTCCTCAAATTCTTTAGTTTTAAGGTCGAGTAAATGATATTAAAGCTTAGTTACTTTTCATTGAGCCCACCTGACTTTAACAGATTTTCAGTATTATATCACTTTATGATTACAACAGTGATATATAGTTTTAGTATGCAGATAATAGAAATGTTTAGAAATACACAAATGTGCCAGCCTCTTTAAATATGATGACTGTGTTACCTTGGGTATATATCCTTTCAAATCTATTTCTAAACTTATGTTAACCAGTATGTCCATTGTATAAATGTTTACAGAAAAGATGGGGTTATAGTTTATGTACTATTCTATAGCTTGCTTTCTTCATTTAGTAATATATATTGGGCATCTTTGTCAGTGTACACATTTTTTTACTTATTTTGTTTAATTTTATAATTTAACATTTATTGTGGCATCTTAGGATCTGTGGTCTGTCAGAATTTAATGGGCAGTGTTATTTCTTAGACATAAAATAATGGCATATCATAATTATTGGAGTCTGGGTTTCGGTCAATGTCCTATAAATGGACATTCTTTTTAATTTTTTATTTGCAATTACAAACAGTGCTATAGGACATATATCCTTGTATATGTTTGTTTTTCTATAGGATTACATTGTTACAAGTGAAATTGCTTTGTCAATTTTAATAGATTTTGCCAAAATTTCTTTTTAAAAGATCAGTTTACATTTCTGTGTACAGTGGAAGAGAGGGCTTATTTTCTCAAACTTCATCAATACTTGAGTATTCTCAGTCTTAAATCTTAACCTGATGTGCAAAAAAAAAATCAACTTGTTTTTATTTGCATTTTTTAAAATTGAACAAAGTGTTTTTATTGTAATTGAACTAGTAATCTTTGTCTACCTGTATTATGAGAATTTTTTATATTTGAAGTGATCCTTTCTCACATGTGTGGCAGATATTTGTTCTATAAAGTTTATTTTTCTTGACCTTTATGGCAGGTTTTGTCATAGGGAAGTTTGAAACTTTTTTTTAATCTAAAATGTTTTTGTCCCCCCCCCCCCCCAATTTTGTTGTTGTTCACACTATTACTGAAACCTTTGTAGGGCACATTTTTTTATCAGAGTATTCATGAATGCTGATTTTTGTAGTATTGATCTGAGTTCTTTTCCTGAATTTGTTAAGAAAAATTAAGGTTAGCAAACCATTTTAAAAGCATCTCTGTTTGGACGTTTCTGAACATCAGAATTATAAACTCTGCTTAATGAATAGGATTGCTTTTTATTCTATTTATATCCTTATTAAGAGCCTTGGCTTTATATCTTTTTGTTCTAAAACACATCATAATTTTGTAATGGGTTTTAGTGGGGAGAATACTGTGCTAGAAGTAGAGAGACCTGAGTTTTTTCCCTGTATGTCATTAATAAGTGGTGTTCTATTGGATAAATTCCTTAAACTCTAGGTCTGTTTTCTCATTGATGAAATGGGAAGGTCGTAGTAAATATTTGACTTGTTTTTGGCTTAAAATTCTAGTAACTTTCTGGTTTTGTTGATTATTAAGAGTCAGTGCTTTTTTGTGCATTGCATTATCATTTCTCCCCTTAACCCGATACAACTATATTTCTCAGTGTTTTAACACAGTACTCTTGTTTGTGATTTGGTTGCTCGGTTGTTCAGTTGTTTTTAAGCACATTCTTCTAGCTTTTTACTGTGAAATCTGTTTAAGCATCTTATACACAAATTATGCCCAATCATCTTTACATAATTTTGTTCAGAAAATATTTGTGATAATCAGTAAAGCAAAGAAATAAGACACAGAATGATGATGAAGTAGGATTTGGAGTTTTAAGAAGAAAAATTGGACTTAGATTTGGTGTCAGATAAACCTGTTCCAATCTTATCTCTGCCATAGTGTAGAAAGACCATGAGCAAGTTAATTTGCCCCTGAGTCTCAATCTCTGTAGTTTTATAATTGTAAACAGTAGTAATTACTTCACAGGATTATTATAATGACTAATCACAGCCATTTAGTAGACATTTAGTAACTCATTCTCTCTTTAGATGTAACAACTAGTGATAGAGCCAAAAGAAGGACTTTGATTTTTTTGTTTGTTTGTTTTTGTATACTTGAAGCTATTAAATTGATTAGCCTCAAAATCTTGGAGTATATCTAAATGCATTTCTTTATGAACTTTAAATTCATCCTTTTCCTCTCTTGAAATATGTGCATTTGAGTTTTTTATTTTTATATAGAGAATCCCCACTCTTAATAGGACTGTGTTTTGCTTATAACCATCTATCATATCTAATAAAAGACAAAAAGGGTAATTGACTGTACCTTCGCTACGCTTCCCATTGGCTAATCAGGGCAATATGCAAATTAATCGCCAACAAAGATGGTGGTTAATTTGCATACTAGGCTCCAAGCAGTGGAGCGAAGCCAAACGTACCCGAAGCCTGCCGAGCGGCAAGGCCTCATGGCACCGGGATCAGCAGAGCCGGGAGGCCTCACGCCCCTGGGATCAGCGGAGCCACCAGGCCTCACGGCCCCAGGATCAGCGGAGCAGCGAAGCCTGACGGCTGCAGGGGCGGGGGAGGGCGGGTCTCTGGCCAGAGCCCAGCCAGAGCGAAGGCCTGGGTCCCGGGTGCCAGAGGAAAACCGGTGCCAGCAGCCAAGGGAGGGGAAGGCCTAGTGCACGAATCTCTTCATGCAACAGGCCTCTAGTATATATATAAAAGCCTAAGCAATTGAACAACCAAATGATGGGTCGACTAGTTGCTATGACGTGCACTGACTACCAGGGGTCAGACGCTCAATGCAGGAGCTGCCTCCTCGTGGTCAGTGTGCTCCCACAGCGGGAGTGCCGCCCAACTGACCAATGGGTACCAGACACAGGGCTCACAGCTGGTGAGCGCCGCTGTGGTGGCGTGAGCCTCTCCCGATAGGGACTGACTGGGCGCGAGCCCGTGGCAGGTGCAGTGGGGCTGGGATGAGCAGGAGCGGTAGGCAGGAGTGGCAGGCAGCGACAGACTGGCAGTTTCAGGCCATTCCCTGCAGGCCATACTGAGGGACCCCACCAGTGCACGATTTCGTGCACCAGGCCTCTAGTCCTTTTATAAAGGCATCCCAAATAGACAAATAAATGAAATTAGTAAACTTTAAATAGCACTTGCCTAGTTAGGATTGTACTTTTGTGGTAACTAGCTTTCACATTCATTTCTAGAAATGCATCACATATCCTATCTAATAATAGACAAACATGGTAATTGACTGTACCTTCACTACACCTCCCATGGGCTAATCAGCACAATATGCAAATTAGCCACCAACAAAGATGGTGGCTAATTTGCATACTGCAGGCAGGGTGGGACAGTGCCATCCTGCCTGCCCTGCCGCCATCCGGGCCTGCTATCTGCGACCACGGGCGGACTGTGTGCGACCCGATCCGGGGTGGCTGGGCGGGCCAGCAGCGATCAGCCAGCCCGCCTGGGGAATCCTGTGTGCGACCCGCCCAGGGCATCCTGAGTGCACCCCAACCCCCAGATCGGGCCTGCCATCTGCCACCCGGGGAGCGGGCCTAAGCCAGCAGGTGGTTATCTCCCCAGGGGTCCCAGACTATGAGAGGGCACAAGTGGGGCTGAGGGACAGCCCTCACCCCTCTCCCCAACCAGTGCACAAATTTTTGTGCACCAGGCCTCTAGTATCATATATAAAAGGATAAACCTGAGTTATGTATTTATACTTGAATCTCTGTAACTAGTATATGACTTTCTTTTCTTAAATCCTCACCCAAGGACATATTCATTGATTTCTTTTTTCTTTTTAGAGACGGGGGTGGGGGGAGAGCATCAATGTGAGAGAGAAACAATCGGTTGCCTTCACATGGGCCTGGACCTGGGTCCGGAATTGAAACCAAGACCTTTCAGTGTATGGGACCCATTCCAACCAACTGAGCCACACTGGCCAGGACCTATATGACATATTCTTAAGAGCAATTTATTATTTATTAAAAATTTGTTTTCATGTGGTCTCTGAATAAAAAAGTACTGAGGTTGTCTCTTCCTTTTTCCTTCCTTCCTTCCTTCCTTCCTTCCTTCCTCCCTTCCTTCCTTCCTTCCTTCCTTCCTCCCTTCCTCCCTTCCTCCCTTCCTTCCTCCCTCCCTCCCTCCCTCCCTCCCTCCCTCCCTCCCTCCCTTCCTCCCTGATTAGATTACAAGAAATGAGATTTTTCTATCTGGTATAGATTGTATTTTAGAGTATTTGCTTTTAGTCTTCTTCTACTAGTTTTGGATTGAGATTTTAAAATATTTACAAACAAAATTAGTAGTTCTGTTGTTTTAAAGAAATAGCATTTGAAAGAATAAATGTCTTTAACATAAAAGGGAGAGATGCTTAGCGAAATGTGTTGTCTTACAGCCAAATTTATATCCCACCGTTGGGCTCCAGACACCAGGAGAGGTCGTTGATGCCAATTTTGGGCAACATCCTTTTGTGTTTGATATAGAAGACTACATGCGGGAGTGGAGAACCAAAATACAGGCACAGATAGACCGGTTTCCTATTGGAGATAGAGAAGGAGAATGGCAGACCATGATACAAAAGTAAGTGAAGAAATTTGAATGGATATTATTCAAAAGTACTTTTTTATAAAATACTAGAGGGCCCAGTACATGGATTCATGCACTGGTGGGATCCCTCGGTCTGGCCTTTGGGGATCAGGCTGAAACTGGTTCTCTGACATCCCCCAAGGGGTCCCAGATTGTAAGAGGGTGCAGGCCAGGCCAAGGAATCCCACCTGTGCACTATTGGGACTGGGGAGGGACCGCAGGAGGGCTCCAGGGCATGTCTGGCCCATCTCGCCCAGTCCCGATCAGCCGGACCTCAGCAGCAAGCTAACTTACTGGTCGGAGCGTCTGCCTCCTGGTGGTCAGTGCGGTCATAGTGACTGGTCGAACAGTCGGACACTTGGCATATTACGCTTTTATTATATAGGATGTTATTCTTTTGGTACAAAAGAATATTTTAATCTCTAAAAATAACTCACTTTTTTGAACAATTAAAAATAATGTTTGATTTGAACATACAGAATAGTATGTTAGTCTGACTTATTGATGGAAGAAATAAAGTGACACTAGATCACTTAGGTTAGGGTAATTCATTTTCTAGCATTAGTAATAGCATTTAATGATTTCCATAGGTTACATGATTCAGCTAATAATACTGCCAGTGCAAAAGATAAATTCAGAAAGATAATTTAGATTGCATAATTCAGGATCATGTTTTTTGACATGAATTTGACTATGTTGTTCAGGAGTTTAAATATTTATGGGGAAAAAATAATTACTACCCAATAAGAATAAGTATCAAAATAATGATAAAGTTTATATACTGGAATATAGACTTAATATGTATATTTGAGTTTTCAGGATTTGGCTACATTTTTCTAGTGAATGAGTTATTCTGTAAAAATAATGTCTGCTATTTTTTACTAATATTCCTTTTTTGCTAAGTATTTTTTATCATGTAGATTTAGGAAGGTTCTAATTGCTCCTATTCTAAATAGAAAAATCTGACCAATAACCTCTGGCTTAAGAAATTTTTAAAAATCTTATGATTATTTTAATGCCATTTGCTTGTATGTGCTATTATAAGACATTTAAAAGGAGGTAAAGGAAATAAAGCCAAGGAACAGTGAAGGTGAAGTTAGGATCCTAAGTTCAGGATAAATACTTAGGATCCAGTTAATAGCAGCAGGGGAGGGTG
Source organism: Myotis nattereri (assembly GCF_964212035.1). Taxonomy (NCBI): domain Eukaryota; kingdom Metazoa; phylum Chordata; class Mammalia; order Chiroptera; family Vespertilionidae; genus Myotis; species Myotis nattereri. Next base: position 133,840,287 of record NC_138077.1, on the reverse strand, counting down.
GGCAGCAGCAGAGTACACACTGGGAGTCAATAAAAGTACTGTAAAATGAATAACCTCTCATTTTTTACCAAAAATTTTCAATTTGTTTTATTAAGTTACTTTTTATGAAAAAGTAGAATTTCATTATGGAAGTCAGGAAAAATAATTCCTATGACAGTCACCTTTTTAGACTTACCTTTACTGAAAGGCTTAAGATAACACCAGATATCAGTAGTACTAAATGGTAGCTTATAAAGCTTGAAATAGTATAAACTTAAAAATGAAATAAACACCAGTAAGTTTAAATAGTCATTTTCACTACTATAACCAAAGAAAATGACGAATTCTTTCAGATACCATCAATCTGACACAGTTCATCTTAAACGTCTTTATAATTGCTTTGAACAGGCTGAAATTGAAAAATCTAATAAAGGTTTTTGTGTGTACCTTTTGGAGGAGATAATGATTGGAAGATATGTTGATGATTCTGAAAACATGCTTCTTCACTAGAGCAATTATCATCAGGTATTGCAGAATCTGCACTAGTACTTTTGTCCTGCAGTTGAAAGAATAGTGAACCCTGACCCAGAATCTCATAGTTGCCATGAATTAGAGCTAGGTAGGATAAGTTCCTGGGGTCACTGCCCTTTAATGCTTTGAAAATGGTCACCACTAAGCCTCATGGCAGGATAGTAGCAGAGGAAACAACATCTTATCCTACAGCCAGAGTTCTATGAGAGCCCCCACCCCAACCCCATTCTTCACGAAATAGACACTCACATGACCTCCTGGAAAGTTTATTTTCAAAGGTTCTGCCTCTTAAAATAATTTGAATTAAATGAAATAAAATGAAAAATCTGTTTTTTAAAATACCCTCTGGTCAATCCCACTTCCCTGAACCACTGCTTCTTCCTACCATTTTCTAGCAGGTCTTTAGTAGTCCAAATGAAGGCGGGTTTAAAGTTGAATATTTGGCTTTGACTATCTGGGTTAATATTGCTTAGTCAGCAATTTTTCTAAGTTTGTGGTTAAATGTAAATACATGTTTTGGCCTCTTGGTGGCTTATTCAAAATAAACCTGTTCTTTGGAAGAGTGTCACTTACATATAAATCACATTTGAATAATTAATATCCTGGTGCACAGCCATACTAATTGATTTAGATTAGAAGGCTGATTGGTATTTTCACCTTTATAGACTTTTTTTCTAGAAGATTATCCAAGTTCACTTTAGTACTTCTTGTGTTCACAACTTGTGATCCATCTACTATAATAGATAAAGAAAGGGGTTGAAGTCCAGAATACAAGGAGTTAATGTTATTTTACATTTGTTTTATTTTACAAAATGACAACACTTTACTGAGATAAGTTGTGATAAATGTGAAACAGGAATTATGGTGAGTAGGATTGAATATAAGGATAGGAAACAATCATACAGGACCTGGAGAAAATGGGGTGTCCTTGATTCTCTAATAATACTTATTTTTAGGGACAGTAGTCTCAACATAGCATTTGCAGTTATCGTTTTGGAAATACTACATGAAAGAACAAAATTATTTTTTGAACTTTAAACTTGAGGTTATTAAAGCTTTAATTATTTCAAGGGAATAGATTAGTTTTGTAACACCAGAGTAGACCTTGTTTATGTAAATTGTAGTATGAAGCATGTATTCTCTTGACTAAAAGTTGTGTTTCTTCTTTTTTTTTTTAAAGAATGGTTTCATCTTACTTAGTTCACCATGGGTACTGTGCCACAGCAGAGGCCTTTGCCAGATCTACAGACCAGACCGTTCTAGAAGAATTAGCTTCCATTAAGAATAGACAAAGTAAGGACTTATGGTGTATGGCTCACACTTGTTTTCAGATTATAGGTTTGGTTATATCGATCTTTATAAATTTTAAAATTGATGCCTCTGAAATTTATTTTTACTGATATTTTTTAAGATTACCTTTTAAAAATTCACATAGGACTTTGCTAGCATTCTGGATGTAGAAAGATATAATTTTGGAGACTTTGTAAGAATGTGTACCACTTTTTAAAAAATGTTTTATTGACCTTCCAGGAAATAAACATTTAGTAAAATGATTTTATTTATTAGTAAAGTAGCCCCATAATTAGATGTTAGTGGAGGTAATACAAGAAAGATAGATACCTTTGCATTTAAATTGCTATCTAAATTTAAGATAGTTTTGATCTTAAGCATTTATTACTTAGGTTCTAGTGCTTTTGGCCAGAGCAGTGAGGCCTGTTTTTACAAAGGTAAATCAGCATGATAAGTGTATCATAGTCATCATAAAAATGGTATATCCATCAGGAAGGGTGTAACGTGATTAGAGTATAGGCATAAAAACAAAACATGGGCAAAATCATGATGAATGAAAAGAAAAAATTTTTATAGGTCAAACTGCTATAATATCACTGAATACATTATATTGTAGCTACTGTATGCTTTGTCTCACTATATATATAATAAGCTCTTGTGAACAGGAAATGATCACATATTCTTTGTGTCCTCATCATCTAATATAACAAATACCTGACACAAGGAATGCTCAATGAGTGTCTGTTGAATTCAGAGCTTACTACGTCTAGCATTCTTTTAGTACTGCTTCAAAAAGTTATCATAATTACTTTCAACAATAAAGATATAAAATTAAAAGGTTATCATATTTGATAAGACATTTTGAGTATTATTTCTTTGACTTTCCTATGGTCTTTTTAAAAACCACTTTATTGAGGTATGGTTGACATATTAGAAGCTGTACATACTTATTGAATGTAATTTGATAAGTTTGGAGATTAGTATATGTGCATGAACCCTTCAACACACCATGTATGCCATAAAAATAGCCATCTTTTTTTTTTAAGATTTTTTAATTGATTTTTTTGAGAGTGAGGGATAGGGGGTTGGGGAGAGAGAGACATGGATGTGAAAGCAAAACATCAATGGACTGTCTCCTCCATGCCCCCTACCAGAGATTGAGCCAAAACCCTGGTGTGTGCCCTGACTGGGAATCACACTGGCAACCTTTTAGTGCACAGGACGACAACCAACCAACTGAGCCACACTGGCCAGGGCCATCTTTTTTACTTTAGTTTTTATTTCAGTATTGATTAACAGGTGTTTTTCTTATATGATAGTGTTTCTACTCTTTAAAAAATTAATCCTTTGCTCTTTTTCTCTAAATAGGAATTCAGAAATTGGTGTTAGCAGGAAGAATGGGAGAAGCCATTGAAACAACACAACAGTTATACCCAAGTTTACTTGAAAGAAATCCTAATCTTCTTTTCACATTGAAGTGAGTTTGTTTAATAAAATACGTTATATTTATTATATATGTGTGTTATATGTAATCAAAATAATTTCCATGTTTTAATTTTTGTTTAACCTTCTTTCAAATATTGACATAAAATTTTGTAATACAGCACGTTTAAATAACAGGTTACAAAAATACTTGTGTTGAGGAGTATAAACAGATGGCATCTTTTGTTTGGTTTTCTGTCATTCTATCTCTGTGTTTCCAAATGTGAAAATCTTACTTAGAAGATGGGAATCTATTTTTCCTTCTGCAAAGTACCTCATAGTAAGTCTGTGGCATTTTAAAAAATTGTGATAAATATGCATAACAAAAAATTGCCATTTTTACATGTACAGTTCAGTAGTATTAAGTACATCACATTGTTTTCTAATCAGTCCAACTGTCCATCTCCAGAACCTTTCTAACTAAAACTTGGTACCCATTAAACATTAACTCCCCATTTCTCCTCTCCCTACCTCCTGACAACTAACATTCTGTTTTCTGAATTTGAATTTGACTACCCTGTGTACCTCATATAAATGGAATTATGAAATATTTGTCCTTTGTTAACTGGCTTATTTCCCTTAGCATAATGTCCTCAAAGTTCATCTGTGTTGTAGCTCTGTCAGAATTTCCTTCCTTTTGCAGGCTGAATGTTATTCCATTGTATTCATATACCACATTTTGTTTATTCACTCATCCATCTTTGAGTTGTTCCCACAGTTGGGTATTGTGAATAATGCTGCTATGAATAGGGGTGATGAAATATCTGTTGGAATTCCATCGTGTTCTTATATCTGATTTGATTTGCTACCAAGTGCAAATATTATTTTGATTAAATTATTTGGGGGCTAAAATGGTAGTCCATTTTGATTTTATTATAGCTACAGATAAACTTTCATTTTCTTAGTAAATCTTGATGAAAGGACATACAGCTTTTGCATATAGTCTATTTTTCTGGAAAATTAAAAAATATTCTAACCAGTATATATATATATATGTATAAAGAGGTAATATGCTAATTGGTCCTAACAGTGTCACAGTCACAACAGTTCAACAGGCTGCATGCACACATACTATGGGTGGCAACAGGGATGGGGACTTCCGCCCCCAGCGGAGGTGTGTGCAGGCCTGCCCAGCACTAATGTCACGCTGCCTTGGAGGTGGAGGCTGCTTCAGATGGAGGCACGGGCAGGCAGGAGCTGGTGGGCGGGACTTCTGCTCCCAGGGGAGGCACGCACAGGCCTGCCCAGCGCTACCGTCATGCTGCCTGCGTGCGTCCCCACCCAGCGACTATCTTAAGGCCAAAGTTATTGATAAATACAAGTTATTAAAATGTCTCCTTTCAGAAATCTGTTGCTATTAAATAAATGGCTCTTTGAAGATTATCCAAGTAAATTTTTTTTCTTTTTTTAGAGTGCGTCAGTTTATAGAAATGGTGAATGGTACGGATAGTGAAGTACGGTGTTTGGGAGGCCGGAGTCCAAAATCTCAAGACAGTTATCCTGTTAGCCCTCGACCTTTTAGTAGTCCAAGTATGAGCCCCAGCCATGGAATGAATATCCACAGTTTAGCATCAGGCAAAGGAAGTGCTGCACATTTTTCTGGTGAGATTCAATCTTATGATATTATCTTTATATTTTTGCCCTTTATATTTTTGAACCACAATAAAATTTTAAAAAATCTAGATACTTCTGTAGCAGTTTTGCACATGTGTATACTTGATCTCAAGATACTCTGGAAGAAAAACTATGGTGGATCAGATGCCTGTGTTTTTAGTACCAGGAAGTAACTTGAGCTATTTCTGAGAATAAGTTATTTTAGCAGATCTTCATAAACAAACGCTAATGTTCAAGTTGTCTCTAGAAATTAAATCATAAATGTTTGGTAATGAAAACATATGTTTTAATGAAGTTTAAATTTGAAGGGGGTGATGTGTCTGTGATGTCTTATGCCACTAATCACCAAATCTAGCTGGGCTGCCTGCTATCTATCTTATTTTTTCTCAACCAAGACCAGTTCATTTTCTCTTGTTCCCCACCACCAACCTCCTGCCTCCCATTTTTGTTGTGTTTTTGTTTGTTTGTTTGTTTGCTCACCAGCCTCATTCTCCAAGGCTTTTGGTGTTCTCTTGATTAGAAGTCTCTCCTTTCTTAGCTTTTATGGTGATTTCTACAAGTTTATTTCTAATCCTCCTTAGTCTTCCTTCTTTGCTTGTCTCTTTCATTCTATTTTCCCATGGTGTTACCTTCCTCAGTACATTTAACTTTATAAAACAAGTCAAGTGGTCTTTCCTTTCCTTTCATAGAATAACAGCTTTGCTTTTTCTCAATCAGCATATAGCTCTGTTTTTATATCACCATCCTGTACAGTGCAGATGATTCTCATGTTTATATCCTTAGCTGCTTCCCCTCTTGAGTATCATATACAGTCACTTCAGACTTGGATTAATTCTTAGCCTTAATAAAATGGGGGTGATGATAACACGGCCCTCATGGGGGATTGATTCATAATGAAGCCTTCAATAAATGTTAGAGGAGATGATAATTATAGCTCACAATTAAGTGTACATATATCTTTTCAAAGAAGTTAACTGTTTACTATTTAAATAGTCCATTGATTTAAATAGTCCTATATTTTAAATACAAAAGTCAGAATATGGGTATATTATTTACAACCTAATAACAAATTAATGTTTGTTTTTATTTTCATGATCTGTCTTTTTCTTCTTTTTTTCCAGGTTTTGAAAATTGTAGTAATGGTGTAATATCAAATAAAGCACATCAATCATATTGCCATAGTAAACACCAGTCAACTAATTTGAATGTACCAGAACTGAACAGTATAAACATGTCAAGATCACAGCAAGTTAATAACTTCACCAGGTAATGATTTCTCTAGCTTTTACATTACTATAAGCAGCCTAAATCAGTTGTTATCATGTTTAATAATTTGGAAAATTTGAGTTGTATGCCCAATAATGGAGGTCTAGGAATTCCCAAGCCCTTCGAGAATAAAAGGTTAGGGAATAAGTTTCCCAAAGCTTTTCAATCTCTCAGTATGCATATAAGCTCTTTCCTTTGTTCCTTCTTATTACTCTCCATTTCCTTGCCCTTATAGTGAGGTTATAAGGACAAATGCAGGGCTCTGCAGTCTACTCTTCCTGCCATCACAGACCTATATAGATGATCACACACATACCATTTGTTATGTTTCCAAGTTAAGTCAAAGTATTGTATTTAACCTCTAGTATTAACATATGATACGTTTCCCTCTGTGTATATTTTTTTGCTGTAAATGTATGTGGAATGTTTACTGACTTTCAATTAACTAATTTTATAAAAACTCTTATTTAAGAGCCTATCTTTATGTAGCTTGACTATAGCAGATGTGGTTAAGTCATTTAGAACAGTGGTTGCCAGCTGATGGTCCGCAGACCACTGGTGGTCCGTGAGGTCCAAAAGGTTGGCAACCACTGATATAGAACATAGAGCATGAGGGTAGTATTGAGGACCTGTTGGATGTCAGCCATTTTGCTAGGCAGGAAGAGCTTTGAGAGAAAAGATGACTATCCTATATAATAAAAGGGTGATATGCAAATCAACTGAATGGCAGAATGACTGGTCGCTATGGCTCACACTAACCACCGGGGGGCAGATGCTCAACGCAGGAGCTGCCCCCTGGTGGTCAGTGCGCTCCTGACAGGAGCAGGCCTAAGCTGCAGCCAGACATCCCCGAGGGATCCTGGACTGTGAAAGGGCGCAGGTCAGGCTGAGGGCTGAGGTGTGTGTCATTCCCCCCACCCACTCCCCCACCCCCCAATGCACGAATGCTGTGCACTGGGCCTCTAGTATGTCATACTATACTCAGGTTTAATGTTCATGAAATCTATTAAAAGTTCCTGAAATGTAATCACCTGAATTCAATACTAGTGTGTGAAAGCAAAATCCTATGAATTCAGCCTGCCCAAATCATCTAGCATTTGAATCTTAATTTGGTTTAGAACTCATGTTATAACATTTTAAAAATAATTATAATGACCTTGGCTGGTGTGTCTCAGTTGGTTGAGCATTATCCTGTGCACTGAAAGGTTGCTGGTTTGATTCCTGGTCTGGGCACATGTACAGGTTGTGGGACTCTCTCTCTCTCTTTCTCTCTCTCCCTCCCTCCCTCCCTCTCCCTCTCTCCCTCTCTCCCTCTCCTTCTCCACCCCCTTTCCCTTCCTCGCACTCTAAAATCAATTTAAAAAATAACAAAAAAATAATGGATAGACTTTACAATTTGATGTTGGTTTGGTCTTATAACATGAATTGATTTGTCACACTACATTTTGGGGAAATTGTTCATCAGTGCAGATTTTATCAAAGGAGAGAGAACCTAACTTTTAGCAAGGAATCTTAATGGAAATATGACTCCAGAAAAAGAAATATATGTAAAAATCTGTTTTTGCAAATTTGGCAATTTATCAGAGTCTCCATGTTATCCTTCACAAGTGACCAAAATTTACTGAAGTAATGGTGTGTGGTACAGGCTATAATGGAGGTCCACAGAAGTCATATGAGAACAGTAGAAAAAGTAACTATCTTTTGCTGAGGAGGTCAGGGTAGTCTTTGACAGTAAAGATGACACAGTAAAAACAAAATTAGAATATTTAGTAGTAAAAATTATGTATGGGAATTTTAAAGGGTAAGATTTTAGTACTTTATCATTAATAGAGCATTCTGCCATTTTTTGCAATCAGTTGGTGAGTTTTCCTCTTAAATACTATCCTCATGGCAGGAAGTTGCTAAAGGGACCTATTATTACCTGAGTTCAGGGAAGGAAATGTAACATAAGGGGTTGATGACACAGCATTCTCCCTTGTGTTCAGTATAAGAAAATAAGCTTTTAAATCCCCTTAAACTGTTCAACAGTAACAGTTATTTTATAGTTGTTAATGGCTTTCCTTGCAACAGTATTGTGTAGTAGGCAAAAATGGTATTAACTATGAAAACCATTTTACAGATGTAGAGCTGAATAACAAAAAAGTAAATGTGTGGGCTTTTTTTAAGGTCAATAATTAGTAGCTAGTAAGTTGCAGAACTGAGACTACTTCCCAGGATTTGTGACTTCCAGACTTGTGCTTTTTCCATTATACTTCCCTCTATTTGAAAGTTTCCTCTCCATGCTAATGTCTGTTCTAGTTAACGTTACTTCTTCCAGGATTTTTGCCTTGATTTATATCCCCTCCACATGTGTCACTCCTTGTGATTAACTTTTATCATAGTAATAGTCCTTTGCAATACAATAACTTTTTTAGCTTTTAACAGGTAGTTTGCTCCTACAGGACAGAGGCAGTTTCATTATATCCTTAGCACCTAACATGGAACATGAAGAACTTGGCTCAGGGGCTCTTGAATGTGTATTGAATGAAAGAATCCCTCAAATAGTATATTGAATTGTTTTCTTAAAAAATGGTTTAGTATATCATTAAGATCACCAAAAGCTATGCTCTTAAGGATTTCTACTAAACATTGTTTTTAATGTTAATTTTTTTTAACAACTCTCAAAGGTCACCAATATAATACAAAGCTTTTCTGACTCATGGAGTTCTAAGGCAATTGCCACCTTCTTTATAGATCTCTGTCTTTTCACCAAATAGATTTTACTGATAGAAGTTGCACGTACCCACCCACACACACACGGTACTTAAACCACACACACAAGTCATGCAAGGTGTTAACCATCTCTGGTGGCATTATGCGTAGAGTGCTTTTTGTTCATCTGCATTCAATGTTCTTGGTTTTTCTAAGAAATGAATATCCCTTGCTTTTTTAATAGAAAAGGTCATTTTTATTTAAATATTTCCTAAATTTTCATCAAATGTTTCCTTTTGGGCTGTGTAATCGTTAGCTAGATCATCATAGGCAATTCTTAAAGATTAGGTATTTTTTGTTGCTTCCTGTGTGGATGAATCTGAAGGTCCTACATTGACTACTATAGTATGTCCAAATGTAGTTATTGGCACATAGTTATTCTGTAATGTAAAATGAGTGAAAATTGAAAACACACTAAATATCCAAATCAACATTTTTAAATTAAGATTTGGCAATACTTTTAGTATGTGTACTTTATTTCCCTTATCTCCAGGAGTACAACTTTGTTAAAAGTCAGCTACATATTTGGCTTTGAATATATTCAAGACTTAACTAAATACCTACTTTGAAGATTGCTTTTGTCTTATGAAATCATTTTTATAAGTAGGCTATGTAGTTGAGTAGTAATTTATTTTAAACTAAGCTGCAAGTATGCGATTTCTAAAATTAGGTTTGTTTTTTCATTTTCAGTAATGATGTAGACATGGAAACAGATCACTACTCCAATGGAGTTGGAGAAACTTCATCCAATGGTTTCCTAAATGGTAGCTCTAAACATGACCACGAAATGGAAGATTGTGACACCGAAATGGGTCTGCAGTGATATTTCTTACATTTTTAATAAAAAAATGATGACTACAAGGTTATGTTTTTATTCGTACTGATTTACAGCTGATGAGCATAAATCAAATTTAAAGATAGATGAATGTGCCATTGGATTTGATAATACACATTACTTCTCTTAAACTTTCTTGTGAGAGTGGGTTGCTAGACAGAGCAGAGTTACTTTATATTACTTTCTGAAGTTAAATGCTACAGAGTTTTCTTCGTTGTTAGCGCTGTCATTAGTGCAGTGGTACCAACTTAGTGTTAAATATCCTTTAGAGCAGCGGTCGCCAACCAGTGGTCCATGGACCACTGGCGGTCCATGAGGTCCGAAAGATTGGTGACCGCTGCTTTAGAGGATATTTAAGGTTGGAGATATAGAAAGGTTTTATACTTATTTTGCTGTAGCCAATAAAGGCCAAATGGGTAGAGATGCTTTTATAAATTCTAATCAAACAGAATTTCTTAAATTCATTTAATGAGAATATATGTGACTATTCATAGTTCAGTGCCTGGCACTTAGTAGGTACTTAAGTGTGACTCCACCTCCTCTTTCCCCTAAATTAAACCGTCATGCTTAATTTTACTTTCTGACAACTTGTGTAGTAAACTGCATTGTAAAGTTAAACCATCAGCAAACTTTCCCATCAGTTGGAAAGTGAACATTATTAAAGCTTATAAATTCTTCTTCATCAGAATTCCATAGCCAGCATTAGACTTTTTAGTATTTTGAGGTTAAAGGGTATTTTTTCAAATTGTTATGGGTATATATAAGAAACTACTTTATAAATGTAGTTATTATTTTATTATTTATACAGCTACCTTGTTGTTGGGGATTATGTATTCTACTGTAGAAATCCTTTTTTCAAGCAAGGAGTATGATTAAAAAGGCCGCCTAGTTTTATTTTATCAAATAATCAGCAACTTAAAAATTCAAAGAGTAATTTGAGCATAGTGTTTAAGAACAAGAGTTATACAGCCAAATTACCTGGATTCAAATTCTGCAACTGCCACTTACTAGCTGTGTAACCTTGGACAAGTTACTTAAGAGCTCTGTGTCTCAGTTTCTTCATCTGTAAAATGGATATTATAATAACTGCTTCATAGATCATTGTGACAATTAAATGAGCTAATCTGTGAAAAGCTAATAGAACAAAGTGCTTATTATATATCATCATAATCAATTGTGATTACATGTATTATTAGTAATTTAATTGGTTACATTATTAATCATTACTGTCAACCAAAATATATACCTTAAAATTATTTTCTAAAAGTAGTATTCTTCTGAGCGTAATGTTTTTATTGGAATTATTTAGCCTCCCTTAGCATCCAGGAATCATTTAATTCTGTCTCTATTCTATGGCAGTTAAAGTAGCCTGACAGGCAGTTATTAACTTTTTCTTTTTTTCTTAATGTTGCTTATTGTAGTTTTAGAGAATTGTGCTTAACTTTTTATAAAATTTCCCTTGACATATAGGTACATCCTAACACTGAGAAAGGTTGTCACCTGACTTTCAACTGCATGCTAGATATTGGATCCTAGACTCTTGAGACCTAGATAAAACATACCTTTTAACTGCAAAGTTTCATACTAAATTAAATAAATCTGCATATTTAGAGAAAAACATTAGGTAATAGTTACTAAATTAAACATATAAAATGTTATAAACAATTTATGTTCATTTCTCCATTGCACTTCATTCAGTAAGGTAGTAAAATACTTGTTTGTTTTGGTTACAGAAGTTGATTCAAGTCAGTTAAGACGCCAGTTGTGTGGAGGAAGTCAAGCCGCCATAGAAAGAATGATTCACTTTGGAAGAGAGCTACAAGCAATGAGTGAACAGCTGAGGAGAGAATGTGGCAAGAACACAGCAAATAAAAAAATGTTGAAGGTACATTTGTTTTCCCCTGTAAAATATAAGTGCATCAAAGGAACTAAATTGTAGTTTTGTAACACAGAATAGAGCTAGAAATTCTTGTTGCACATGAACTCCTCCCTGGCTTCCTATTTGAGAGTGAAAGTGTTCTATGTGTTTGGGCAGTTCTGCTCTACTGGAAGTAGCATTGGAGTTCAAGTAAAAAGTATGGATTCAATCCCCAATTGTGCAACCTGTCAGCATTGTGTGCACTTTATCAACTTACTTTTCTTAGTCTTTTCTCAGCTATAAAATTGGCAAAGTTAGGAAAAATGTGAGTATGCTGATAAAACTGTAAATTTGAGATATTTTTATTTTAGTAAACATTGCTCAGAGTTGTAGCAAATTGAAAGTCTAATATGTACATGGTTTTCATTTTGATGGTGATTGGTGAAGGACTTTGGGTCATCTAGTTAATAAATTTTCAGGTCTTTTCTAGTTAACATTTATGATAGCTAGTAAGATGGATACAATTTAAACAATTTTGCAAGTTAGGCACAATTTTGTGTATCATTTGAAGTTGGAATTTTCTCCTACTTTAAGTCAGGATTGTAATTAGCTGTGGAGATATTATTCCTTTAAAAGCTTCTTTCATACGCAAAAAAGTCCTACCAGCCCTGTAAGTCTATGAAACATTAACCTAGCCATTGTATATATATTTTTAATCCTGCGTTAGGTTTGTTATCAGAGAATTGCACGGGTGGAATTTCTCCGTTGCTAGTGGGAGTGGGGTTCTTAGGATGTCTTGAGAAAAATAATTTCCTAAGACTCACAGGAGAATGAGATATATTAAAAGGTTTATTTGTGTGTTATTATATCCCTTGGTTTGCAAAGTCCCATTTCCCTTAAACCAGTCTTGGAAAATATGCAGCTGGGGGTTCGGCAGAGCTAGAAGCAAAACCAGTGTCCAAAGTTTCTGTTCCATGGTGGAGTTGAGTCCAACAGTGCATCAGACTGATTGTAATCCATTAGTCCATTGTGTGGGCCTTGTGGGAGAATGCAGGGGAGCATGCCCCCTGCAACAAGAGTGCTAAGAGAGCAGGAGGGCCAACAGAGCCAAACAAAGGGAGGAATTCCTTTGTTTAGGAGTTTAATGAATATCAAATCTTCCCACACTTGCAGTGACCATGCCTGTTCTGATCTATGGCGTGTTCCCCGGTGTGATTGACAGACAAGTACCTTCCCACGTCACTCAGACCTGGAGAGCGTTAAGCTGGAGCTTCCTGGCAAAGCTGTACAAATGGCATGCCTGCATTATCTAGCCTTCTCTTTGCTTCTTTCTAGTTATTAATAACCAGGTTATTACAGTGGTATCAGGTTGGGCTCAAAGATGCTAAGTTATAAACATTTTCTCCTGAATTTTTGAAAGTTCAAAAAACCAAGGAGAGATTCATGTTGTGCTGCTTCGGTGTCATGTACGTAGTAGCAAAGGGCAAGGCTCCTGACTTCCCTTCCGGATTCAAACTGAGAGTCAGTGCACCAGTAGCAACACCTAGTAGCACTGATTATGGCATAAAGTTAGCAAAAATCATGCACATAACATATCTGCTTGATCTAGGATGGGTTAAGGAAACACCTATATACATCTCCAATTAAAGGTATGCAGTCTTGTATTTTCAGTATCTGAGGTGGGAAGAGAGGTGTAGTCACTATACTTAGTACTTCACCTACTGGATAGCAAACTGCTTTTCTAATAGTGATCATCAGCTCTTAAAGAAAAAGTTTAAAAGAAAATTGGTGGATTATGTGATTTAAGCTGTTTTTATTTTTAAACATCCTTTTTAAAATAAATAATTTTTATTGATTTCAGAGAGGAAGGGAGAGAGAGAGAAACATCAGTGATGAGAGAGAATCACTGATTGGCTGCCTCCTTCATGCCCTCCACTGGGGATTGAGCCTGCAACCCGAGCAGGTGCCTTGACTAGGAACCAAACCATGACCTCCTAACTCTCAACCACTGAGCCACATGGGCAGCTATTTTTTGTTTAAAAAGTCCTATCAGACATTCATATACTATTAGGAAAGTACCTGTCCACATTTGCCCTATAAGATTATGCCCTATAAGTTCTTTGAGGTCAGGCTAGGTCTTTCCTTAACCCCTCCCTTTTAAATATATCTTATGCATACAGAACCTAGGTATTCAATGAATGTTTATTCAATTGAGATTGAATTCATTTGAAAAGTATAACTGATTTTTCAAGATTGGGTATTTTCATCACTGTCAACTTCGTAGAACCTTTTCTCATATCAAGAGTGGCAAGAAGAAACTTATTTCTTGGCCTTTCTTGAGTTTATATTAAGATAGCTAAAGTCATCCATTTAGGAAATTATTTTGCTAGATACCGAGGTTCTCAACCTTTTTGGTGTCTAGAAAGATTCTCAAAGAGTTTATTGATTTTACTATACTAGAAATTAGAACTAAAAGTAAAAACAAGTCATTAGAAATAACAGTAAATCCATTAATTAAATATTTTTGTGGGGAAAAACTATCTTCCCCAAAATGGGGAATAAATGAGAAGCATAGCATTGCTTTACATTTTCACAAGTCTTTAATGTTAGTTTTAATCAAGATGAGCTGGATTCTCATACTTACCTCCACTATATAGTTGAGAGAAGGAGAAAGATAAAAGTAGTCTTTCAGTGTTACTATGAAAATAGTTTTGACTTCACAAAACCTTCTGAGAGGGCCTTGGACCCGTGTCCCTGGACTACACGTTAAGAACTGTTGTTTGAGTGGATATTTGGGAATATGAGATGATCCTAAGAATTCATAGATATTTTTTAGAGCAGGTCATCTGTTTTCTTGCTAAAACTTTATGCTAATTGAACATGATGAAGGAATGTGTGATTTCTGCAGTGCCTTTGAAAATTTAAGATTTCACTCAATCAGCTTACTGTCCTTGATTCCAATTTGCATGAAGCTCAGAAAATGGCATTACATGGCCTATTCTCAAAGATATTCCTTAATTATATATTGAACTATGTGAAAGTGTAATTCATCTTCATCTAAAGAATGTAGATGGCTTTGATTTTGCATCTCTTGACTTTTAAGCAAATGCCAACTGCTTTAAAAGACTTCCTTTATGTTCTGAGCTGCTTTCCCATGCCCCAAACTTTTCTTGACCCAGATAGGAACGAGTAACGAATCTTAAAAGTACCTAAAGAACAAGGCTGAAGGATTTGAAGCAACATGAAGAGTAAAGGTTTTTGCCATAGTTGAAAATATTTAGACTTTATTCCTTTTTATTCTTCACTTCAGATTACATGTGATGTAGTGGGGTATTTTTTATTTTTCTGGTTTTGTATAAACTTCTGAATCATATACATATATATGGAAAGAATGGTTTGGGTAAAGTCAAAGATAAGATTACCTAAAATGCTTTATGATAAGGTGCACATGTACAATATTTGCTTCCCTCAGTTGTGGAGTAACCGGCACATTGCAGCCCACCTGTGGTAAAATGGTAGGGAGTCCCTGCAGCAGTCCATTTTCCCTTGACCTTTTTTCTAGTTTTGTCTGTCTTCCTTTCCTCTTTCCCTGTTGTCTTTTTGTTCCATATCTGCCTAAGCCTGCCAGAGGCTCCCTGGGAACTATCTGACTTTGGTCAGCAGCTATTTATTGAACTTACGCAGTGTGGCCAGGCACTGCTATAGGCAGTGCGGAGAGTTGAATGTGCATGAGCAGCCCCAGTTAGCAGGACTTTTACTTCAGTAATTGAAGCAGTAGAGCCATTTAGACTCATTCTATTTATAAATGGCTACAGATTTTAAGGCAAATTTTAGTAGTTTCAGAAACCTACCTAAATGAAATCACATTTCCCTCAGAAATTATTCTCACTGAGGTAATATCCTATCTAATAGACAAACATGGTAATTGACCGTACCTTCGCTACGCCTCCCATTGGCTAATCAGCATGATATGCAAATTAGCCACCAACAAAGATGGCGACTAATTTGCATACTGCAGGCAGGGCAGGACAGTGCCATCCCGACTGCCCTGCCGCCATCTGTGCCTGCTATCTGCGACCCAGGGTGACGGGCATCCGTGTGTGACCCGACCCGGGGAGCTAGGCGGGCCAGCAGCAATCAGTCAGCCCGCCCGGCCTCCATCCGGGCATGTCGTGTGCGACCCGACCTGGGGCGGCCGGGCGGGGCAGCAGCGATCCACCGGCTCGCCCAGGCGTCCCGTGTGCAACCCAACCCGGGGCGGCACCCCAACCCCTGGATCGGCCCTGCCGTGTGTGCAACCAGAGCGGCACCCCAACCCCCGGAACAGCCCTGCCGTGTGCGCGACCCGGGGAGGCGGGGCAGGCACTGAGGGATCGGGCCTGCCATCTGCCACCCGGGGAGCGGGCCTAAGCCAGCAGGTGGTTATCTCCCGAGGGGTCCCAGACTGTGAGAGGGCACAAGTGGGGCTGAGGGACAACCCCCGCCACCCCCCTCCCTGCCAGTGCACAAATTTTTGTGCACCGGGCTTCTAGTTTTTAAAATAAAAAGTAACCCATAATGTCTTTGGTTACCATCACCAATTTAGTTTTATAGCAGGATTTTAAACATTAAAGTTGCTTTGTTGATTTCTTTCCCTTTGTAAAGGAAGATATGGTGCTAGGTACGTACTACTGGGAACTTGATGCTGTTAACCTTTTTATTTTTTAAGGTTTAGTTTTCTTGATTACAGCTTCACTCTACTTCTATACTGTTTCATAGTGTTGCTGTGTGATTCTTCTATAATCAAGTCTAATCTATACCACTCCTGTATTTAAAACTCCATTGCCTTATTAGCCAAAAAATTCAAGCTTTTTAGTGTTTTTAGAGGCATTTTAGGATTTAACCCCTTACCCATGGTTCCAACCATGCCTTTTTCTCCTTTTGCTCAGCCTGTGTCCATGTAGCTTGAGCCTATTTCTGTGATTGCATCATGTGACACAATACACTGTACGTTAATAAGCAATATGCTATGTTATTTATGTGTCTGTTTTTTCCACAAAACTATGCGAGTCCTTGAAACAGTGACAAGGTCCCGGTGATCCGTGTGTCCTCAGTTGTCTGGCTGCTGTGTCCAATAAATATTTGTTTGAATTGTACTGAAAACAATAGGGCAGAATTTTGGACTTTTTTCCTCTTAAAATTTATATTGAAAATTAAAAGGGACTTCTCTCACTAAAAGAAGTACATACAGTAAATACTAGCTGTGTGATCTTAACTTCTTACTGCCTGAGTTTGCATCCCTGTATGATGAACATTATAGTATCCACCTCATAAGGTTTTTGTGAGGATTAAATAAGATGATCCACATTAGCGCTTAAAACATTGCCTCATACAATGTTAGTGCATAATAAGTTACTACCATCATTATCATTGTGTTTTCGTTTTAAATACTAGAGGGTGTAAACAGAAAAATGGTCTTGATTTGAGACATTTCACCTTTTTGGTAGCATGTCTGCATATATAGACCCAGGAGGATAGTTTTGTGCTTAAAATTTTTATGTACCAATTATTCCCTGGACAATTCTTTAGAATATCTTTTAAAAATTTATTTGGGGATGATATCTCATTAGATAGTTGTGGGGTAAATTAAGGCTTGAGCAAAGCTCAGTCTTTAGAAGTAATGTGTTTGATTAGAGTTAGCTTTATAGAATATAGACTATTAATATTCTTTCCATCAATAAATTAGGATTGGGGGCATTCAGGAAATACAACCTAAGTAGCTTTGTGGGATGCATAAAATACCTTAAAACTGTAAAAAGCAGGTCTTGTGATCAGCAGGTGTGTGAAGCTTCTTCCCTATATCAAGCACCTATCAGTAACTGCAGGGAATTCAAAACAGTATAATAATTTTTTTAATCTTCAAAGAACTTTCATTATAATCATCGGGGTGAGAAGTCTGATGTGAAATACTTAGCAATACCGACAGTGGGGGACCCACATGTTTGTTTAGAGACACACGTATTCCCTGTCTGGTAGCCGTGGACTAATTGCACAGCTTTGCTTTATGGACAATTCTTCCCTTATTTCCACAATATATAGGCCAGTTTGGATGAGAAAGGGTAAGAATACAGTTGACCAGGAAGCCTTTCCTCCACCTCTGCTCTCTCAGAACACTAATAAGATACTGAGAGGAATGCTGGAGCTGTACCTAGGAGATAATCATCTTTGGGAATCTCAGTCTTCCACACTTCCAGAGCCAGCATTTTGAAAGTTACTGAATTCACTGATTTACGATTTCCTCAGCACCTCTCCACGTATGTGTTCTAAATTGGGAAGGTGCCCTGTATCTAACTATAACTATATCTGTACCTATATTAAATATTACTCCAGATTAGGGTATTCCCTTTGGCAAAGTAATAATACATCATTTATTGAAAGATTAGAATGAACCAACATTGCTAATTTCATTTAGCTAATTTCATATTTCATTGTGAAATATGACCTCTTATAATCCCCATTACACAAATGATGAAACTGATACTTAGGTCGTTAATTGCTAAAGGCTACACTAATGATGCAGGCTGGTGATTGATGTCAATGTCTGAAACCACTGTGTGTGTGCCTCCCATTAAAGTCATTTGAAAAGACTATGATGTGTCAGCTACTTTAGGAGGGGTGGCTTGAAGATGGTTGGATAAAGGTGGGCCCTATCCTTTTTATGTCAAATTCATATCAGTGGTAATAAATTATAAAGTATCTGAACGTTTTGTCTTCCTCTTTAACTTAACCAGTATTAGCCTATTTCACAGGAATTCGTTCTTTCAATTTTTAGTATTCCTGCTCTGTATGTATTGTAGAGATGGGGGGAGATAATGAGAATGTATTTACAAAAAGAATGGAAAATTAGGCTTTGGTTCATAATCTAGTAAATGGGTTTAAATGTCACAGTAGTCTAGTACCTTAAAGCTGTATTTAGTGTCTCAATTTGTAACCATGTTGAGCATAGTAGTTGAACTATTTGAACTAAAAACCAAATTGCTCTTTTCAACAGGATGCATTCAGTTTACTAGCTTATTCAGATCCTTGGAACAGCCCTGTTGGAAATCAGCTTGACCCAATTCAGAGAGAACCTGTATGCTCGGCTCTTAACAGTGCAATATTAGGTAAGTAAAGCTAAAAAGCACAACTCCAACTAGATACTTTGAATGTTTGAGGTGATATTTGTGTTGGCATTTTATATTTTAATAAAATCATAAGGGAAAGGTTTTCTACATTTTAAAATTAAGATTACCTTAGAATATAGTAACCTTCCTCCGTTATTTTAGTTCCAGATTAAATGGATTCAAATGGACTAAAAACAGTACATTGGGATGCATCCTTTTTATGTCAAACTCATGTCAGTGGTACTTGGGAAGTTTGGAAATTAGAAATTTTTGTTATGTAAACATTTCTGGCCTGAGCCACCCATTTTACAGCTCCCACCATGCTTCAAATACAGGCACAAAGGGGCTTCCAGGTGACTTGCAAATGCCCTGTCACTACTAACCCTTTGAGTCAAATTATAGTTGCATTAAAGTTAAGCATATTCAACTACATGCCCTTCCCAAATAAAAAGTGAGTGAGGAAGAGAACAGCAATTTAAATAAGCTTAGCCAGGGGTGAGCATGAAGTGAAAAATTGGAATTTAATGTTTCCCCGGTTGATTGCCATTCCTATGAGCAGCTCACTACAGAATACAATTATATTGTTTACATGTTGAACACATACTCTTTTTATATGAATTATGTAACTGTATATTTTGTGCAGGGGTCCTCAAACTACGGCCCACGGGCCACATGCAAATACAGATATTGTATTTGTTCCCATTTTGTGTTTTTACTTCAAAATAAGATATGTGCAGTGTGCATAGGAATTTGTTCATAGTTTTTTTTTAAACTATAGTCCGACCCTCCAACGGTCTGAGGGACAGTGAACTGGCCCCCTGTTTAAAAACTTTGAGGACCCCTGATTTTGTGCATTTATATTTAAACTCTATAGGGTCAATTATGTAAAGCTATGTTTTAATTTCTGGGCAATTCTTTTCAGTAATTCAGGTAAGAGTGATTTTTTTCACCTGACTTTTTCTAATTCCCCAGATAAAATGGGACTCCAGTTTACAAAACTTTTATGTGCAATTTGGCCCTGTTAGTATTCGGGGCTTTTAGCAACATGTTTCAAACTATTTTAGGTAGATAGAACAGTTCCACAGAGTAAAGGGTATTTAGACATGGAGACTTATAATGAGGGCCTGGGCCTCATATGGCCAGAATATAAAGCAAGCAACATATTTGAGCCTTACTCTGTATTTTTTTCCTTATAAAACTCATTTTTAACTCCTGTTAAGGTCTCATACAAGTTTTGGAATAAGAGTAATATCTTTGTGTTATAGTTTTTCTTAAATTTAGAACTTGTATATAATGAATGATGTGAGTTTTCTTTTCATTGTTTAATTGTGTTGTAATTTCTTTGGTTATGAAATTAATGTAGCTCTGCTAGTAAAGAAAAAAAAAAGCTTTGTAGCAGTGCTGGGATTGTAGGGCAAATTATGGTTTGCTATACTTACATATTTTTAAGTTACATTATCAGTAATCATAAAGCCCTATCATTGCTTTGCATTTAGGTACCACTCAGACCTGGAAAAATTTGAAAGTAACCAGTTTTCCTAAAACAGGTTTCTATATCTTGTGTTCTTCAAGGGAACTAAATTTTAAAATAGTACATTACTTGGGACCATTATCCATATATTATGTATTATATATTGTACTATATATTATGTAGGTTCATCCACATATAGTCCTTAAATTTAATAAGATTATTAAACTGCAGTGGGGGTGTCTGCATATCTATAAATTCTAAATTATGTAATCTATAAATAGTGCTTGAAGTTTTATTAATTGTATGTAATTCTTGCAAATTTTATATCCAAAAAATTTTTTTTAATGTTTTTGTTGTTTTAAGAGAAAGGGGAGGGGGAGAGAGAGATAGAAACATCAGTGACGAGAGAATCATCTGTTGGCTGCCTCTTGCACACCCCCCATTGGGGACCGCAACCTGGGCATGCGCCCTGACCAGGAATCAAACCGTGACTTCCTGGTTCATAGGTAAATGATCAGCTATGAGCCACACCGGTGGACAGGCAAAAAAAAATTTTTAAATGCTTATAACGAGGTGCCTCACCTGGCCAAATAAAATTGTAATAAAGTACCTCCAGATATTTACCTTTCAACAAGGTTATTTCCCTGAAAACATTCAGGAGACATTTTTGAAAGGAATTAATTCAAATTAAGGCAGAATTATTTAAAATTATAAAGTCAACCCTGTGTAGAGTTGGCAAAAAAAAAAAAAAAAGTTTATCACTATCAAAATTTAGCTAACTAGCATCTTGCCACAGGATAGCTAGTATTTTAGTAATCTTAACCCAAAGACCTTTTCAAACTACTCCTTCTCACCAATCTGTGTATCTTTCTTTGCATAGTCTTATTCTTAATCATATTTTCTTTCCTCTTGTACTTTAAATCCTGAACTTGCTTCATTATTTTTGCTTCACTCCTTCTAGAATAGTGGTTCTCAACCTGTAGGTCGCGACCCCTTTGGGGGTCGAACGACCCTTTCACAGGGGTCGCCTAAGACCATCGGAAAACACATATATAATTACATATTGTTTTTGTGATTAATCACTATGCTTTATGTTCAATTTGTAACAATGAAAATACATCCTGCATATCAGATATTTACATTACGATTCATAACAGGAGCAAAATTACAGTTATGAAGTAGCAACAAAAATAATTTTATGGTTGGGGGTCACCACCACATGAGGAACTGTATTAAAGGGTCACGGCATTAGGAAGGTTGAGAACCACTGTTCTAGAACTTTTTTTTCTCTGAGATTACAACCTTTGAATTAAGTCATATGGAGCCTTACTAGTCATTTATCACTGTTTTGGCCCTTTGTTAACGGACCATTAATTTTATTAATTGGGAATCTATATAAATTTAAAATTCATCTATTCACAAGGAGAAAGTACTAGCTTCTATAAGTTTGGCCATTTTCATCATTCATTCACTTTTTTTTTTCATTTCTAGCTAAGAACAAAGATTATTATTTGTACTATAACTGTCTGACAAATTTCTGGTATGTAGGACCCTGAATATTTTGATAGTTAAAATGTTTGAACTATCAATTGTAAATTACCCCTCCAAAATTATAAGTAATTTTGCTCTATCATCTCTCATGGTGACCATCATCCCTTGCTCCTTACCAACCCAAATAACATTTACCAATATGCTTTGGGAACAATTAAGCAGCCTCAGTTGTGTCCTATCCCCAGAAGAATCCGTCAATGAAACTTACTGAAACCCTGGTGCCTTTTTCTAACTTAGATAGAAGAGAAATACTAAATATTCCTTATGCCCCCCCATTAAAATAGCAGCCAAAATATATATTTCCCATCATAATTAATATGGAATTAAAAGATTTAGAGTATCTAATGCTTTAAGTCTAATTCTGCAAGAATTTTCCTTATAGTTGAATACCTAGTACCTTGTCAGAGTAGTATTTCCAAGGTAATTAATCATTTGCTTAGAAACAATCTTTGCTAGTTAAAAGTGATAATTTTGTAGATAATGCAATATTTTCCTGAAAAAGTTTTTTAAAATATCTTGCTAATTGCTGTTTTCATTTTTAATCATTTTTCCTCAGAAACCCACAATCTGCCAAAGCAACCTCCACTTGCCCTAGCAATGGGACAGGCCACACAATGTTTAGGACTGATGGCTCGGTCAGGAATTGGATCCTGCGCATTTGCCACAGTGGAAGACTACCTACATTAGCTATGCATTCAAGGAGCTCACACTTATATTGTGGCATATAGTCAACATGGAAGTAGACCAGGTCTGCTGATTTGAAATTTAGATTTTTTTAATTATGTACTGGGGACAGGTTTTTGTCGCTTTACATTGCTTCCTAGTTTACAGCATGATGCAAATGATTTTCTAACTTAGTGTTAGGAGAAATTATTTTCCATCTTTAATCTCTTAGTTGTCTAAGAGTTAAATATTACTGAATCTCAGACGTTCAAATTTATCATCACAAATCCTTTAAAACAATTACCTAAAAGAAACCAAAAAATCCTGCCTTCTTTGTTGGGGGGCGAGGGGGGGGAAGGAAATGGAACAAGTTGTGTTGTGTTAGCATGTGGGTGATGTAAATTTCAAATTGGGAGATGTTCCGACCCCCACTCCCATATAAGCATTCAATCAGTGTAACTTGCAAAATGCATAAACATCTGACAGTTTGAATTTATAGTGTTGATGGAAGAAATCATTTTTAATGTGTACTGTAAAACTTGAAATACTCAGGAGCTGAGTGAATATGTTTGTTGCTACTTACAATCCCGACCTGTTAGTCCCAGTAGTTTTGTTTTAACATGGTCTTTTCAACTTTGTTTCCTGTTTAACTACCAACGAATTCTGTTGTAGACTCACAAGTTTAACTTGTATTATAACAGTATTATATGTCAACGGTGTGGTTATGACCTTTATTTATATAAAAACCAAATATTTAGTCAATTTACTGTGTCTTAATTTAATCTTTGTACACCTTCCATTTTTAAGTGCTTAAATGAGTACTATATTGCAATAAAAATGTAGTGATATAATTAACCAGCCATTAAAAATTTACTTCTACAGATATTAGTGTCAACTGAATTTATATATTAGGTACTTACCTATTTCTTATGATTAATATAAAATTAGAGCTTAATGAATAATTTTTACTGTAAGTCTGAATTCTACAACCTAAAACTGTTCAGTTTACTAGCCTCCCTGTATTAGAGTCAGACCTGATAATGTGGGTGACACTAGAAAGAAAGGGGAAAATTAATGTCGTTATTTTCATAATCACAATAAAGACAGGTTACTTGACAGTAAAGCAAACCCCCAAACCAGTTAAAAGTAAAAATTAAACAAGCTGTTCAAGAGGGTGACCATACACTTTGGCTATTATTTTGTACACTGAGGTTTGAATCTTCTTTAAGAAAAGTAGGTATTTATCTACACTTAGATATTGCATTTTCACAGCTACTTCTTTCTCATTCTATATTTTGTGAAGCAAATTCTCATCAGTAGCACCAAAACATCTGAGACTCTAAGCCAGCCATGGGCAAACTACGGCCCGCGGGCCGCCCGTTCAAAATGAATAAAACTAAAAAAAAAAAAAAAAAAAGACCGTACCCTTTTATGTAATGATGTTTACTTTGAATTTATATTAGTTCACACAAACACTCCATCCATGCTTTTGTTCCGGCCCTCCGGTCCAGTTTAAGAACCCATTGTGGCCCTCGAGTCAAAAAGTTTGCCCACCCCTGCTCTAAGGCATCTGTGAGCTGCAGTTGGAAAGACTTCCTGGATGTCCATTTCTCTTCCTCCCTGCCATTCCTGCCACAACACACCCACACTGTGGACTGGGAAGAGGGGCAGAAGAGGTGCCATTAGCAGTATCGTTTGTATTCAATTAAATGGATAAATATTTATAAAAAGAAAGGAAGACAGTTCCTTTTAAATTGCTATTTCCTCCAGGACCCTCAAAGACTAAAGGCACAATTGTATTCCAGAAGGATGAAATGTGTTGGGGTACTTCCCCAAATAGATTTATGACTTGTAATCCTTTAAAATGATTTATTAGATTTTCAAAGACAAATTAATCTTCTAAACTAAATAACTGTAAGTTCCGTACATACAAAGTTGTCATTCTTCATTTAGCTTTGATTTACTTCTTAGAAGTTTTCATCTTTCTGACCATCCACCGTCTTTTAAACCTCTTGGCATTTTGTTTTTTCTGGGTTCCTAGAATACAACGTTGGTGCAGTAAGAATATTAGAGAGAAAATATTCCCAAAAAAGAATTAAAAACTTTTCAAGATCCTCTATATCAGCGGTTCTCAACCTGTGGGTCGTGACCCCTTTGGGGGTCGAACGACCCTTTCACAGGGGCCGCCTAAGACCACGGGAAAACACATATATAATTACATATTGTTTCTGTGATTAATCACTATGCTTTAATTATGTTCAATTTGTAACAATGAAATTGGGGGTCACCACAACATGAGGAACTGTATTAAAGGGTCGCGGCATTAGGAAGGTTGAGAACCACTGCTCTATATGAATATAAATACTAAAATTAGGTCTATTAAATTAGGTTTTATGTCAGATATACATACATACTTATACTGACCTATTTTCCAGAAGCAACTTAAAAAATATTAATATAGAAGCCATTATAAGAAAAAAAGGTAATTCATACTTGAGTATTTGCTATTTCCTTAAAAGGAATATTATTCAATATATAAAACTATCATAACCAAGAAAATAAAGCTGGACCTTACCCCAACCATTATTCAAAAACTGGACTGCAGCCTTTTTCACTGGTAACCTCTTATTGTTAAGCGACAGGAACTTATTTACTACAAAAGAGAATTATTTATCATTTCTTTGTTTACTGCAATAAAAAGTGAGACAAACAGCCCATAAGGAAATTACCAGTAGTCCTGTTGGTTCCTGGACCATACAAAGAATTCTGTATGAAGGCTATGGCTGCTTGTTGCCTTGAATCTCTCAGATCTTGATCTTTTAGCCTTCGAGCCACGTAGCTTTTATTCTGGCTGGTAGCCAAAACAAAAAGTCAGAATGAATGAGGTTGATAACATGCTTCAAGTATTTTTCTTAGTTGTCTCAAAAGGTGAAAACAAAATGCAGATAGGATAATAAATAAAAAATAAATTCCAGGGCTGTTTTATAAGAATTGGGCTAATACATTTTAGTAAGCAAAATACTTTGTTTTTATTCACATTTTAGTAAGAGCAAATATTTTGTTTTTATATAAGTATCACAACTGGTTTTCCAGAGGATCCAATCTGAAACTGCTACTAATTAAAATGTTTTCCCACATAAGCCAACACTTCTCTCAAAAAGTTACCTTTGTATCCTACATGAGAAAAAGACTCTTCTTACCCGACAGACTGTACTTTTTCTTTAACTTTCTTGGACTCACTTCCTTTTTCACATTCTTCATTTTTCTTCTGCAAATTATCTAAAAAATAAAAAAAGTTTTATTTCTAGTTAGCACCTACGTAAAAATAAATCAAGAACATTTCCTGGAGTTCATTGTTAAATATCTACTCACACCAACTTGTAAGAAATAAGGCAATAGGCCCAAACTAAACTTGGCCAGCCATTCCTATTCCCAATAACATTGGACTACAAATGCTTTTGACACTTACATGAGAAGTTACTTAATTTAGAATAGTTCATACCTTCTTTTAACTTTCCTGGTGATTTCTTTATGCTAAGGGAGAACACAAAAACACTGATTGGAATGGCAGACAGCCAAGATTACTCAACTCATTACAGTTAAATCTGATTTTACAAGTAAGATACCCCCTTTCATTACCACCACCCTCAGTTTTGACTCAGGATCTTTAACCAGGTTTAGAAAGCAAGTCACCCCCCAAATTCATGGCCACCAATTCCCAATCAACAAACTAGTATATACTGGATGGGAGTATCTTCTCAGAATTTAAAATTTGAAAGCATATCCACAGGCTTCAAAGAAGCAGATTGCTGTGGTTAATGGAGTTAAAGTGAAAGGTGAAATACCAAAGTGGAAAGTGGTAGGCCTCATTTTTATTTGGAGAAGTCACAAAGGAATAATTCAACAGTTCAAGCACAAGCGACAAGCAGGGAGATGGACTAGGCTCAAGGAATCTGGTCTGAAAAATGACAAAACAGTATGAGATGCCTATGCCATGCACAGTAGAAACGCTCCAAGGAGGAAGTAACGGGGTGGGTGGAGTGAGAGAACGAGAGGTCACACGAGTTTGGTTTTAAAGGATAAAAGGGGAATCTGCCACCAAATACATTTGTTTTTATGTTTAATGTATTCAGGATCTGAATAACTGGAAAAGTTCTACAGGACATTTGAAAACCAAGTGAAAGATATAGGTCTAAGCATTAATGGGAGAGGAGAGAAAAACAAATATTTACAAGTTTAAATTGAGTAAGGTTTGACTGACTTCATGGGATAGATGAGGAAGAGGATGACTGTGACATTTGCTTCAAACATTGAGTGGGTGGCAACGCTGCTGAATGAAATGGGGAACGGGAGGAAGGACAGGGTGGTGGCAGGTAAGGCAAGTATGGGACAAGTTGAGTTTTAGGAGGAGCCTGCAGGTAGATGTCTGCCACTCCACTGACTGATAAATTTCAAGGCGCCTGTTTTATTCACCATTTACCCTGCCTGGTACAGTGACAGATACACAACAATTGCTGAATAAATACTCTGGGATCAGGAACTCAGAAGCTAGCGTTGGCAGTGGGAATGAACAAAAAGAAATGGGGAAAGACTGCAAAGAGGTAAAATACTTCCATCTTTCCCACCAAATTAAAAAACGTGTGTAACTGAAGCCTTACTGTCTCATTTAGGCTTTATTATTTCTTTAATTATGTGGATTCAAATAAATGCTCCATATGTATCTCAAAGATGGGTGTATGTAAGCAAGTAATATAACAAGATCCATTACTTACTCTGTCTGTGAAGCTGCAGTTAACTTCTCTAGAACGGTGTCTGGAAGGAGTTTCCTTTTCTTAGATAAAGACAGTTTAAAAGAATTGCGTGAGGTCCATGACAACATACCTGGGTTGCTTGTGACGTTACAGGCTTGGGGGCTGCCTTCTATCCTCGGCCAACAAACCACTGCCTCTAAGCTGGGGGGAGCTGCGGTCACGGCGCTCAGCGCCCGCTCGGCACTGTGGGGAAGACCGGTGTGACCGGACAGGGCGCCCGACCCTCCAGCCGCTGCGCACCCGAGAGCAGTCAGGGCCTGTCCCCCTGCAGTCGGCTCTCCGCGGCCCGTCCGCCGAACACCCGACAGCGGCGCCGTCCCCGTCCGCACCGCCCTGAGGTTCCACACACCTCAGCAAGGCCAACAGCAACCCGGCGACACACATCAACTACCGCCGGCGAGCGGCGAGCTGAATGCAGGGCCGTAGGATTTCAAATTCACAGCTCTCCCCCTCCCATTTTTAAGCGGTGGGCAGCAACGAGTACGAGCACCTTCGTTTTCACCGATGTCTGAAGAAACAGGGCTTCCCCCGCCCCCCACCTCCGTATCCTACCAGCTTTGCAACAAGCACGGGAGTTCCACCCCAAGCCGGTGCTTTTAAAAAAGGAGATGCCTCCCTGCAACTCGAACCTTTTGTTCAATGAACAGCTCCTCGCGTCGCTTCCTCTTCTCCTTCAGGAGTGTTTTATCCCTGAGAGAAAGGGAGACAAGTCAGTGCGCGGACAGACAGTGGACGGGAGGGACGGTTCTCAGCCCCGCCGTGCGCTCCCGACCTGCGCGCCGTCTCCCGGACTCGCCGCTCCTCTTCCCGCGCTTCCGCCTGGGCGCTGGCGAAAGTCAGCTCCTCTGGGGCCTCGTCGTCCCACTCGTCCCCGTCCCCGTCCCCGTCTTCCTCTAAGGGTTCGGCGGCCGCGCCGCTGCTGGGCTGCCCGAGCAACAGGCCGTGCTCCGCCTCCTCCGAGGCGGGCTGGCCCTCGTCCACCATCGCCGACGCCGACGCCGGGGCGCGGGACGCGCGTGGCCTGAGCTGCACCATGGCCCACGTCGCGCCGGACCGTCCGACCTCTGACCCGGAAGTAGCAGCCCGCAAGCCGAGCGTGACGCGAAGAGCAAGCGACACCAGTTTAGTCGCTCCCGGCAGGTTCTGAAGCCCCACAGCGAGTGGAGGCGCATGCGCAGGCGGGGAAGGGCGTGGCCTAAGGAAAGCTGGGGGCGTGTCCTTCCGTCCAGGCTGCCGGAGTCCCTCTTCGCTGCTGCCGGCGCACCCGTGGGAGCCGGTGGGCGTGGGGCTGTTTGCCGGCCGGGCAGACGTCGTGCTGCCTTCCTGGCTGGGGTGCCGGCAGCAGGTCCGGCTGAGTCCCCGCCTCCTGAAGGCGGGCTGGCGCGGGTCACGCCATCAGGTGCTCAGGAGCTGGATTCACTTAATCCAGTGGTTCTCAACCTTCCTAATGCCGCGACCCTTTAATACAGTTCCTCATGTTGTGGTGACCCCCCAACCATAAAATTATTCTCGTTGCTACTTCATAACTGTAACTTTGCTACTGTGATGAATCGTAATGTAAATATCTGATATGCAGGATGTATTTTCATTGTTACAAATTGAACATAATTAAAGCATAGTGATTAATCACAAAAACAATATGTAATTATATGTTTTCCGATGGTCTTAGGCGACCCCTGTGAAAGGGTCGTTGGACCCCCAAAGGGGTCGCAACCCACAGGTTGAGAACCGCTGACAGTGTTTATAGATCTGACTCCCCTCACTCCGCGCTCCCGGAGAAGTGGCGTCTCAAAGGGAAGGAATGCGCTATCGCTGCAGGACCTGCTGTCACCGAGAAGTTGGCAGACACGGATTAAATCAATTCCCGGCACCAAATATGTGCTGGGCGACTTTGGCCCCGTTTATCAGGCTACCCCGACCACCAGCTCCTCCACCAGTCTGTCCATGCTCTGTTCTGTGTCCATCACTGACAACTTCCCAAACTGTGTATTACCTGACTCTGCCCCCCAGCCCCCACTTAAATGTAAGCTCTGTGAGAGAGTAGGGAGCCCACCTGATTCCCTGGTGCAACCCCAGGACCTTGAACAATGGCCAGCCCATCCCAAATCCTGAATCCAGTGAAAGAATGCCACCCTGCACTCAGTGAATGCAACCCTAGTACTATTTCTGTGTCCTAAGTATATGCCATTTTTTGGAATATACATGGCTTTTCCTGAACTGTGTTTATCTTCTCCCACCCATTATACAATACTGAGTCATCTATCATTCTCCCATCAAACCAAGGTTTCACACTTGCCGTGCATTTGTACATGCTGTTCCCTTTATGACACACACTCCCCCACGTGGAACTATTTATACCTGAACACAGGCCAGGGCTGACATCCTTTAAAGGTCTTTCAAAGACCTTAACATCTACCCATCCCCACTCTGCCCATCTTTAACTACATTTTCCTCTGAATCTTGAACAAATTTCTATTGCTGCAGTTTCTACATTGTATAATAGTTTCACGACAGTTGTCCCAACATTCTGTCAAGTCCTTGAGGGCAAGGCCCACGTCTTACTAATTATATTTCTAATGCCTATTATGTGGAAGACATTCAATAATACTAAATGGAATTGAATAATTTCTACCTCACTTTTTTTTTTCAATTCTCCTTTCATTTTCTCTAATAAAACCAAAACGTGAACACAAATGATAAAACACACACACAAAGCTGCTGGTACCAAAGGCCCAATTTGAGAGGAGTTGCAAAGAACTGTACTGAAATATTTGGGCCTTGGGCAGATAGAGATTAAAAATATAATCAGATTGAGACAGCATACTGATTTCCATCATTGCTAACACTAGGAAAATGTTTAAAGTAACTGAGAAGCCCAACAACAAACCTATTAAAAGAGAACAATGGTATTTTATGTGCAAAAACTACATTGTAAGTATCACAAGTCCCTTCAATATATATGCCTTGAGCCACTCGTGTGAAGTGAACCCTAAAGGCTGGCCCTGAGGGGTGACCGCACCCGCTGACAGGATGAGCGATCGGGGCAACGCCGGGTGCAGGCAGCGGGTGCGAGCGGTGGCTCTGGCAGCAGGTGTGAGTGCTGGGGTGGGACTGCAGTGCACAGGAGCAAAGAATTTTCAGTAACCATCAGAGGCTCACCCCAATGACAGCAACTGGCACCCTGCCTTGGTCTGGCGACCCCGCTCACCTGCTCCACCATCCCACCGGGGCCGACGCCCACCATGTTCCATGCTCTGCCACCTGCTGCAGAGGGCTGCCAAGTTCTGCGTGCGCGCCCTCGTGGTCAGTGCACGTCATAGTGACCGGTTGTTCTGTTGTTCCATTGTTCTGCCGTTCGGTCTATTTGCATATTAGGGTATTATATATACAGATGACTTGCAAATGCAGTAGAAAGTTTTGTATGATGGTGTCTTGTCATCTATTTCCACAAAAGCCAAGGATGTAACATTAAATCAATTCTTGTAAGGGGCTGAGGTGATGAGACTGTGTAATCACCCAGGGGGCCAGCTGATCCAAGGGCCATTGTTATGTATGACCTTCCTACATTGTTTACTAAAGGCCACTGCTCCCAGTCAGGCTTCTGATGCTTGCCTGAGAGCAAGCAGGCATTCCACAGGCCCTAGGTACTATATTAGGTGTGGGGCTTGAGGTGAGAACTGTGTTCTTGCTACTTTACTCTGAGGTCAAGTCCTATGGAAAACACTCCCTTCAGAATTCAGTGTCTGAGAAAGTTTGGCAGACCCTGAAGGGCCTATATGCTTCTGTGTTTATAATATCAAGAAATAGTCAACCATCACCTCTCCCTTTCCTCCTTGGCTGCTAAGAAGGCTAGTACTGCCCAGCCTGTGGCTTAGTTGGTTGTGCATCATCTCATACACCAGAAGGGCACAGGTTCCATTCTGGGTCAGGGCACATGTCCCCCAGTAGGAGACATGCAGGAGGCAGCCAATTGATATTTCTCTCTCTCTCCCTCTCCCTTCCTCTATCTGAAATCAATAAAAACATATGTTTTTTAAAAAGGCTAGTACTACATTTTAGTCAGTTGTGAATACCTTTGGAATCTATATATTTGTGTCATTTTGGGGTGGGGGTCTCATCCTGATTTTCTACCTTGTTGCTACTTTTCCTTCTTGAGTTCCTGTTCTAAGCTATCCCACATATTTTGAGGTAAAGCAGCCAAACAAGGTAAACACGGAAAAGAAAAAATCCTCAATAAAGATATCTCTCAGGGTCACATCTGTATACCATATATTACCTCCTGTAGAGAGTGATTTTATTTTCCATCAAAATTTGTATAAAAATCAGAAATAGCAATGTTTTACCTTTCTACTTCTATCTTTGACAAATAGCAAAAATACGATTGGGATAGTTACATTTTTAAGACAATCTAATTAGAATTTCCCCCCTCAATAATCAATCAAACACATCAGAGGATCAGAGGTATGTTATGTTTAAATTCAAACCAAATAACATGCATTAACTTTACAGCTCTCTGACTTCTTATACCTATATTTGCTACAGTTACCTCCAAGGCCCCTACCACTTATCAACAGGTTGGATCCCAGCCAGGAAATCAGAGACTATTTTTAGATCTTCCAATATTCAGCTCCCATCCACAAGACTGTGTGTCTTCTGTTTGTGGCCTGGTACTTAGATGTACTATAATCTCTTCCTTCCCAGGACAATTAAGAAACTGTCTCTGTTTCATGAGGAGCCAGGGCTTCAGGAAGGGTCCTACCACAGAGCCCTTGGAAATGAAACCTGAAACAGAAGGACAAATACAGCAGTTAGGAGAGAAACCAGCATACTACTTCAGCAAGTCACACATTTCTTAATTTTACCCAGAGGAAAATCCAAATTCTCACAAATGTGGCAATATGAGCTTTTGTGCCCACTTCTTTCATTTAGTTTCTGACAACTCAAGATATAGACATTTCACCGTGGTTGGTCCTTGTGATCAAGAAAATTTAGGAAAGGAAATGCCTAGAATTTAGGTGGTATAAATAAGAATTTTATTTTAAAGAGCAGGGGCAGATATGATTGTAAATTGTATTTCATGATTATATTGCCAAACTCATAAAAGGTTGTTTTTAGTTGATTTGAGAGAGAGAGAGAGAGAGGGAGGGGAGGGGGGAAAGAAACATTGATATGTTGTTCCACTTATTCATTCATTCATTGGTTGCTTCTTGTATGTGCCCTGACCAAAGATTGAACCCGAAACCTTGGTGAACTGGGATGACTTTCTAACCAACTGAGCTACAGGGCCAGGGCCATAATGAAAGTTTTAAGTTTTATGATATCTACATACTACATTAAAACAGCATTCATATGTACTAAGGAAAGAGAAAAATAACTTCATGCACCATACAGACCACAGGATTTTAGCTGCGCCAACAACCTCTCAAACCATACCTTTCACAAAGAGCTCTGACTTGTAGTCAGAAAGGAGAAAAAAAGAAAAGAAAAAAGAAAAAGCAAAGAGGAGGAAGAAAAATCAATGATTTCTGCTTCCTTCAAGAGAAAATAGTTAGGGCAGAAAAATAGCAGGGTTTTGTAGTATATTATTAATAAGAAAACCCATTGAGCACAATTAAAAATGAAGAAAGCATCTGCTTAATGTAATTCATCATATTACCAATTGTGATACAACACAAATCGTTAACGCCTTATCCCTTAAACACTGTTCACATCACAAAGTGCCACTAATGGGCATCCCTGGCCATTGGCATTTCCACTCCTGCCACGCTCAGCGCGCTGAACACTGGCCGCTAGAAAGCTCCTCCCCAGCACAGTGGTCATAGTCCCTTGAGGACTGTCCAAGAATTATGCAGCGGTTCTCAACCTGTGGGTCGTGAACAATGAAAATACATCCTGCATATCAGATATTTACATTACGATTCATAACAGTAGCAAAATTACAGTTATGAAGTAGCAACGAAAATAATTTTATGGTTGGGGGTCACCACCACATGAGGAACTGTATTAAAGGGTCGCGGCATTAGGAAGGTTGAGAACCACTGAATTATAGCCTCCAAGGCATGGAGAGCTTTCAGGGAATTTCCATATCCTCAATCCCACATGGTCTCCTTCTTAAGAAAGTGACTCTCAAGTGCCCCTTTTCACTTCCCCCTTCCCCTACTTCACAAAGGCAAGCTGCACCCCTCACTCACCCCAAATCTTAGATGGTGCCTTAGCCCAGAGTGTGAAAACCTATCGGGTGCTAACTAAAGAGACATTTGAAATATTGGTGTAGATTAAAGAAAACAAAAGACTGGATATCACATCCTTATGCAAATAGGGCCTTTTCATCCTTGCTTTCAATAAAATGGAAAGAGGGTCTGATAGAATTGTCAGCTAACAGACAATGAAATAAGATACTACTATGGCATTTTAGCATGTAACTTGGAAGGAGGTCCAAAATCTGAGTGGCCATGCCATCTGAAATTCCTTTCATTTCGTGGTTTATGTAGCCCAGTTCTCCCAGTACATCCATCTATAAAAACCAAAAACTAAGAATTACAATTGACATTGAAAAGGTAATACTGAGCTTGGCCAGTGAAAATCAGCCCTGCCATCCCTCAGATGGGAATAAGAGACACAGATAAAGCCAGCTGAAGAGTGAGTAGGTGCTGGGGTCCAACCCCAGCAGGTCCAGGGGTCCCCAAAGGTGTGGACGGAGTCGGCGAAGAAGGAATGACACAGAGGCAGCATTCAGGTGATCATCATAGCCGGGTTCTCTTGTCAGGGTCTCCAGCCAGGTTCTGTCTAGGTTCTCCAACCAAGTTCTGTAGCCAGGTCCTGTCCAGGATCTTTTGCCAGGTTCTCTCGCTAGGTTCTCCAGCCAGGTTCAGTCACCAGGTTCTAGTCAGGTTCTCTTGCCATGTTCTATCCAGGTTCTCTCGCTAGGTTCTGTCTCTAGGTTCTGTGGCCAGTTTCTGTCCAGGATCTTTTGCCATGTTCCGTCTCTAGGTTCTTCTCTAGGTTCTTCTCTAGGTTCTGTGTCTAGGTTCTGTGTTCTACCAGTTGATTCCAATCCTATCAATCTCTATTCCAAAGGTTAGGGCGTTTCTTATCTCCATTCCAGGGAGTAAAGATTATGTAGCTTAAGCATGATTGTTCGTAAAGTGATTAATTACCCGCCTGGCACTTAGTTAAGGGGTTTTATTCCCTCCCTAACTTCAGGGGAAAATCCCTACCTGGGGAAACAACCTTTCTCAGAGAGGTGACCTTGGTTAAAACACATAGTGCCAAGAAGGTGAGCAAACATATTAAGAACAGTATGCCATATATGCCAGGTCCCTTGAAACAGCAAGAATGGACCAGCTCCCGGCAAGTAGGAAACATACTTTCCCAGGACAAGCTGCAAAGAATCATAACAACTCCCTTCTTTGAGTAACTGCATACTTTTTTACTCATATCACATTTATTACAATATATTGTAAGTATTCTATTTTATTAGTTATTGCTGTTAATCTCTTACTGTGCCTAATTTATAAATTAAACTTTATCATAGCTATGTGTGTATAGGAAAACACAATATATATACAGTTCAGTGCAATCTGTGATTTCAGGCATCCACTGGAGGGTCGTGGAATATATCCCTTGTGGATAAGAAGGGACTTCTGCAGAGCCATACTACAGGTTGTTAAGTGGTATCTTGGGCTTTTAATTTACATTTCCCTAATGATTAATGATGTTCAGCATCTTTTCAATGTTTTTATTGACCATATGTATATATTTGGAAAACTGTCCATTTGAATCTTTGACCCACTTTTTAATTGGATTATTTGTCTTTTTATTATTGATTTGTGAGAATTCTTTATATATTCTGGATACACATTCCTTATCAAATATTAGTCTTACAAATATTTTCTCCCATTCTGTGGGTTGTCTTTTTCTCTTTATTGATGGTGTCCATTGAAGTAAAGAAATTTTTCATTTTGATAAAGTCCAATGTATCCATTTTTCCACACTTGATCTCAGCCAAAAGGCCTAGAAGCGATAATTTATCCATTTTTTCTTATGTTACCTGTGATTTTTATGTCATACAAAAGGGTTTGACAAACTCAAGGTAACAAAGAGTTACTCCTTCATTTTCTTTTAAGAATTTTATATATTTGTAGCTCTTATATTTAGGCCTCTGATCCCTGTGAGTTATTTTTTGTATATGGTGTAAAGGGGTCCAATTCCAATCTTTTGCATGTGGCTATCCAGCTGCTCCAGCACCATTTGCTAAAAAGACTATTCTTTCCATCACTGCTTTCTCTTCATACTTTTTCAAAAGTCAGTTGGCCATAAATGTGAGGGTTTTTTTCTGGACTATCAATTCTATTCCACTGATCTGTATGTCTACCCTTATGTCAGAACCCCACTATCTTGAAAACTGTAACCTTGTAGTAAGTTTTGTAATTGGGAAGTATAAGTTCTCCAACTTTATTCTTCTCTTTGTTTAGGCTTTTTGGGTCCCTTGCATTTTCACATAAATTTTAGGATCACCTTGTCAGTTCAGCAAAGAAGCCAGTAGCAATTTTGATAGAGAATGGGTGAATCTGCAAATCAATTTGGGGAGTAATGCCACCTTCATAATATTAAGTTGTCCAATCCGTATACATGGATGTCCTTCTGTAGATATTTAGGTTTTCTTTACTTCTTTTGATAGCATTCTGTAGTTTTCAGAGTATAAGTTTTACATAGAGAGTGATTTTTTTTAAAGGATATCTTTCTAGGTCCCACCACTTATGGATTGAGGATACACTGTAGCTGATTAAAAATATCTGGAAAAGATATTATATCAGAATGGCATGGGTGGTACCAACTCATCAGTATTTTAAATATATGTAGCCGAGTTTGAAAACCACTGACTGAAGTAATGACAAGAGTTTCAGTGGTGTTTTAGAATTTTATTTATTTATGCTTAGTTATTTCTATTGTATCTCATTCTAGAAAGGAATTAAGCAGACTAACAATAAAATATAAACTAAATTAAAAGGCAGGGGTGAAACAAGAAAGGAAAAAAAGGTGAAGACATGAATGGGCTAAAAATGCATACTATGATGATCTACTCTTTCCACACAAATGTGGGAAACAGAGTCAGTATCATAACAAAGACACAAGTACAAATATTCTTGGCAATTAGATAGAGACGTGTGGGTAGCAGCCTCACCATGAGAACAGTGGGAAGAAGTTCTGGCTGGTATCTCCAAGGCTTACTGCTCAGCATTCATTCAGCTTACCTACATCCAAATGCCTGCCATCACTAAATCTACTTAAAAAGACAAATGAAAGCAAAGCCAAAGGAATCAAAGAAAGCTTTCAAAATGTGAAAAAATTAAAGTCCTATGGCAAACCCCCTGTAAAAAGACAGAGCCACCTTAGTCTACAGTTAACAATATTTTGTTCTTCCAAAAAAGCAACGACAGACCAAATAAAACACAAATTCAGTGTGTCTTTTTTTTTTAATTAGAACAGAACAGTAGATAAAATGTCTTTAGATGACCATGTCCAATCCTGCTCAATGCCTTCCATTTCCCACCCTGGTAATCCCTGTACCTGAATTTGTTTGTGGCTTGGGTGATTTCCATGTTAAATTCAGCCACTGGCACACCCCTGGCAGACACCTGAGGGGCAAACATGGCAGCAGGATAAACCAAGGAGGAAGTTCCCACCTACAAAGCAAACAGATGTAAACAGACAAATGACCACACTATGCAAGAAGAAACATTTTTTCAGAAAATCTCACATAAGCCCAGGCAGGTTTGTGGTTGCAGGTGTGGGGGGAAAACTAAGCTGGATGAGATAAATGGAGAGGATTTAAGGGACAAATCAGGAGTTAGGAGGCGTCTTTTTGGCTGATCACTAGAACTCAGAAAGATGTGTTATGAAAAGGAGGGTTGTGCAAATGGAGAAAGTGGCAATGAAATGACTCATCACCTCTGGGGTTGGTTTTGTTTTTGTTTCTGTTCTTTGCAGTGATGTAAATAATCCATGATCCTTTTTTTCTAAGTTAGATAACTCAAATAAATAAATAAATACATATCTTCATAATCCTACTACCCCAAGATAACCCCTGCTCACATTTTGATGGATATTCTTTCAGGTTATCCCCTATGGATATCTTATCTAATAAAAGAGAAACATGCAAATTGACCGTACCTTCCCTACGCCCCAAGCTATGCCCACCAGCCAATCAGAGCGACTATATGCAAATTAACCCAACCAAGATGGCGGCTGGCAGCCACAGAGCTGGAGCAAGCAGGAGGCTTGGTTGCCCCGGCAATGGAGGAAGCCAAGCTTCCCGCCTGCCCTGGCCGGCTGTGGCCTCTGCAAAAGGCAACAAAGTTTCAATTATAGAAGATAAATAAATCCCAGATACCTGCTTCCAGCCAGCCTCCACAGGGAGCTTGGGTGGCTGGGGGCTGTGGTCAGCCTGCAAACAGCCATCAGCCCCTCATCCAGGATGGCCAGGCACCCCAGTGTACTGGGCTGCATATCTGACACTTCGGCCAGACGGGGCACGTTGTGCTGCCTGTTCCTAAAACACATAGATAGGAAGGTACTGACATCAGGCCAGGCCTTGAGATATGGTCTCATGGCCCCTTCCCGGCACTCTGTACTCTCTGTTCCTAGAACACATAGATAGGAAGGTAGTCACTGTATGATGCTATACTGTGTCGAGAACTAATTATGTAAACAAGGCTTTGTAACTTTGTGGTTTTTGCAAATAAAAGTACTGTAATTCCGGTAGTCATTGCTGCAGTTCAGCCTCTGCTTCGGCAGGGTGCTGTAACTGTAGTCAGCTGGCCAGCTTAATAAAGGCTCTTAAATTTGAATTCTCAGTTGGTGGTCTATCTCACTGAGTGGACCCATAACACCCAGCAGGACCCCCCAACCTGAAGGGGGTGTGGCCAGCCTAAAAACGGCCCTCAGCCCATCACCCAGGCTGGCCTGGCACCCAGCAGGGACCCCCACCCTAATGGGGCTGTGGCCAGCCTGCAAACAGCCATCAGCCCTTCACCCAGGCTGGCTACACCTTCATGGGGTGAGGGTCCCCGCTGGAGTGCCTGGCCAGTCTTGTTGAGGGGCTGATGGCTGTTTGCAGGCTGGCTAAGCCCCCCAGCAGGGACCCCCACACTGAAGGGGCTGTGGCCAGCCTGCAAACAGCCATCAGCCTCTCACCCAGGCTGGCCAGGCACTCCAGCCGGTGCCAGAAGCCAGTCCATCCTTGCTGCTTGACACAGTCGCTGCAAGGAAGAAACATCTGCATAGCATATGTTTCAAGGGACCTGGCGTATATGGCATACTGTTCTTAATATGTTTGCTCCCCTTCTTGGTGCTATGTGTTTTAACCAAGGTCACCTCTCTGAGAAAGGTTGTTTCCCTAGGTAGGGATTTTTCCCTGAAGTTAGGGAGGGAATAAAACCCCTTAACTAAGTTCCAGGCGGGTAGTTAATCACTTTAACTATGAACAATCACTCTTAAGCTACATAATCTTTACTCCCTGGAATAGAGATAAGAAACGCCCTAACCTTTGGAATAGAAATTGATAAGATTAAAATCAACTGGTATAAATACAGATGTAACAAGACAATAAGACACAGAACCTGCCTGGAGATCCTGGCTAGAACCTGGCTAGAGAACCTGGCTAGGCTGCTGATCAGCTGAACACTGTCTCCATGTCATTCCTTCTTCGCCGACTCCATCCACACCTTTGGGAACCCCCGGACCTGCTGGGGCTGGACCCCAAAAAGCAGGGACCCCCAGCCTGAAGGGGTGTGGCCAGTCTGAAAATGGCCCTCAGACCCTTACCCACACTGGCCAGAGACCCCAGCGGGACCCCCACCTTATCTGGAACACCCGCAGGGCAAACCAGCCGGCCCCCACCCATTCACCAGGCTTCTATCCTATTTAATAAAAGGGTAATATGCAAATTGACGCTAACAGCAGAGCGACTGGGAATCACTGGTCACTATGACACACACTGACCACCAGGGGGCAGGCGCTCAATGCAGAAGCTGCCCCCTGGTGGTCAGTGCGCTCCCATAGGGGGAGCTCTGCTCAGCCACAAGCCAGGCTGACGACTGCCAGTACAGCAGTGGTGGTAGGAGCCTCTCCCGCCTCCTCAGCAGCACTAAGGATGTCTGACTGCAGGTTAGCCCTGCTTCCCACTGGCAAGTGGACATCCCCTGAGGGCTCCCGGGCTGCCAGAGGGATGTCTGACTGCCAGCTTAGGCCCAATTCCCCGGTGAGCCGGCCTAAGTCAGTAGGTGGTCATCCCCCGAGGGTTCCAAAACTGTGAGAGGGCACAGGCTGGGCTGAGGGACCGCCCCCCCCCCCCCCCGAGTGCACAAATTTTTGTGCACTGGGCCTCTAGGAGTTTTATAAACATTCTTTACAAGAATGGGAAGACTAGCTGGCTTATTTCTTCCCTGACTCACTTCTTCTACCTCTGTGACTTTCTAAATAAACTTTTGCTTATATTTGAGTCTTCACTCTGAATTCTTTCTTAGCCAGGACTCAAGTACTGAGGTTTTGTGAGGGGGTAGAGAGGGGTGATTGGGGAGAAGGAATGGGAAGATCAGAACATATTTTACAAACCAGCTTTTTTCACCTAGCCACTGACCCTATACTCAACTTCGGGATGAACTCATTAAACACTGGCTGAATGAGTACGCATCCATGAGAAAGTGACTCTGCTTTTAAAGACATGTTAAGGAAAATTTGAAATATGCCTACCCTTTGTCCAGTTAATTCCACTTCTAGAAAATTTGTCCTAAGACAATAATTTGATGAGCATGTTAAAAGTTATGTCTGAGCCCTAAACAGTTTGGCTCAGTGGATAGAGTGTCGGCCTGCAGACTGAAGGGCCCCAGGTTCGATTCTGGTCAAGGGCATGTACCTTGGTTGCGGGCACATCCCCAGTAGGAGGTGTGCAGGAGGCAGCTGATCGATGTTTCTTTCTCATCGATGTTTCTCTCTCATCGATGTTTCTAACTCTATCCCTCTCCCTTCCTCTCTGTAAAAAATCAATAAAATATTTATTAAAAAAAAAAAGTTATGTCTGAGGCCCTGGCCAGGTAGCTTAGTTGGTTACAGCATCATCCTGGTATGCCAAGATTGCAGGTTCGATCCACCATCAGGACACATAAAAGAAGCAACCAATTAATGCATAAATAAAAGTGGAATATCACATCAATGTTTCTCTCTCTCTAAAAATTAATCAATACATTTTTTAAAAAGAGTTATGTCTAAGGCTATTCACTATAACGTTGTTTAAAGTATCAAAATTTGAAACAGCCTGAATGTCCAATAATAGAGATTTGGTTAAATGCATACACCAGAACACTGCATAGCCAATTAAAAGATGATGTACTGACATGGAATATGCTAAGTGAATTGCTACATGAATAAAATAGTTTCAAAAAAGAACATATATGGACCCATTTAAATTTTTTTTAAATTACCATTTACACCAGTATTATTTTATATTGGTTTCAGGTGTATGGCATAGCAGTTAACTATCATATTCTTTACAAAGTGCTTCCCCCAGTATTTCCAGTACCCACCTAACATCATACATAGTTATTACAATACTGGAGGCCCGATGCACGAAATTTGTGCAAGGGGCTTGGCCCCCACTGCCTTGGCAGCCACTTCTGCCTTGGCCCCGCTGCCCCAGCTTTGTATGGAAGGTCTAATTAGCATATTATGCTTTTATTATTATAGACTAGAGGCCCAGTGCACAAATATTTGTGCACTCGGCGGGGGGGGGGGGGGGGGGGGCTGGGCCTCACCCTGGCGTGTGCCCTCTTGAAGTCTGGGACCTCTTAGGGGATGACACCTACTGGCTTAGGCCCACTCACCAGGGAAATGGGCCTAAGCTGGCAGTCAGACATCCCTCTGGCAGCCCAGGAGGGATGCAAATTGCAAACAAAGATGGGATATACACTTGCCAGCGGGGAGCAGGCCTAAGCTGCAGTCGGACATCCTTAGCACTGCTGAGGAGGCAGGAGAGGCTCCCACCACCACTGCTGTACTGGCAGCTGTCAGCCCGGCTTGTAGCTGAGCAGAGCTCCCCCTGTGGGAGCGCACTGACCACCAGGGGGCAGCTTCTGCATTGAGCGCCTGCCCCCTGGTGGTCAGTGTGTGTCATAGTGACCAGTGATTCCCAGTCGCTCTTCTGTTAGGGTCAATTTGCATATTACCCCTTTATTAAATAGGACTAGAGGCCTGGTGCACAAAAATTTGTGCACTCAGGGAGAAGGGGGCGTCCCTCAGCCTGGCCTGTGCCCTCTCGCAGTCTGGGACCCCTCGGGAGATAAGGCCCTGCTGGCTTAGGCCTGTTCCCGGGTGGCAGAGGGTAGGCCCAATCCCTAGGTGCAGCCCCTGGTCGGGCTCAGAGCAGGGCGGATCAGGAGGTTGCGATGCCACCCTCAGTCACGCTCAGGGTAGGGACGATTGGGGGGTTGGGGCACCACCCCGTCAAGCTCAAGGCATGGTCGATGGGGAGGTTGCGGCACCACCCCCTATCACGCACAGAGCAGGGCCAATCAAGGGGTTGGGGCGCTGCCCCCTGTCACACACAGAGCAGGGCCCATCAGGGGGGTTGAGAGCTCCGCCCTATCACGCACAGAGCAGGGTCAATCAGGGGTTTGGGGAGCTCCTCCCTGTCACTCACAGAGTAGGGCCAATAGGGGAGTTGGGGCACCGCCCCGTCACACACAGAGCAGGGCGGATCAGAGGGTTGGGGCACTGCCACTGTCACACTCAGGGCAGGGCCGATGGGG
Source organism: Myotis nattereri (assembly GCF_964212035.1). Taxonomy (NCBI): domain Eukaryota; kingdom Metazoa; phylum Chordata; class Mammalia; order Chiroptera; family Vespertilionidae; genus Myotis; species Myotis nattereri. Next base: position 133,798,239 of record NC_138077.1, on the reverse strand, counting down.
AGGTTATGGCTCTACCCCATCACACACAGAAGAGGGCCCGTGGGCAGGGGTTGGGGGGGTTGGGAGCTCCCCACTATCACACACAGAGCAGGGTTGATCAGGGGGTTGGGGAGCTCCTCCCTGTCATGCAAAGAGCAGGGCCCATCAGGGGGTTGGGGTGCCGCACCCTGTCATACACAGAGCCGCAGGGCGATCAGGGGGTTGGGGAGCTCCCCCGTATCAGGGCTCTGTAGCAGGGCTGATCAGGAAGTTGGGGCACCTTCCCCTGTCATGAACAGAGCTGGGCGGATAGGGAGGTTGTGGCCCCGCCCCCCCATCACACACAGAGCCACAGGGCGATCAGGGGGTTTGGGCGCTGCACCATCACGCTGATCCCAGTGCTGGGAGGCCTCGCGGCTCCGCTGATCCCGGTGCTGGGAGGCATATTACCCTTTTACTATATAGGATAGAGGCCTGGTGCATGGGTGGGGCTGGCTGGTTTGCCCTGAAAGTTGTCCTGGATCAGGGTGGGGGTCCCCACTGGGATGCCTGGCCAGACTGGGTGAGGGGATGATGGCTGTTTGCAGCTGGTCACACACCCTTCAGGGTGGGGGTCCCCACTGGGGTGTCTGGCCAGTCTGGCCAGGGCTGTTGCTCCCAACTGCTCCTTTTTTTCTTTTTCTTTTTTTTTTTTATTCTGGGCCAGCTTTAGCTCTGAGGCTCCAGCTCTTAGGCCTCTGCTGCTGAAAGCAGGTATCTGGTTTGTTTAGGTTCTATAATCAAAACAATGTATAACTCCAGCTCTGAGATCCCGGCTCGCTGAAAGCAGGTTTCTGGGGTTTTGTTTAGCTTCTATATTTGTTACAATGTTTCAAACTGCAGGCTCAGAGGCAGGCAAGGCAGGCGGGGAACGTTGGTTTCCTCGTTGGTTTCCTCCGTCACTGAAGCAAGCAAGCCTCATGTTAGTTTCAAGCTGCCTGGCTGCCGGCCGCCATCTTGGCTGGCAGTTAATTTGCATATAGCCCTGATTAGCCAATGGGAAGGGTAGCAGTCGTACGCTAATTACCATGTTTCTCTTTTATTAGATAGGATAGAGGCCTGGTGAATGGGTGGGGGCCGGCTGGTTTGCCCTGAAGGGTGTCCCAGATCAGGATGGGGGTCCTGCTGGGGTGCCTGGCCAGCCTGGGCAGGGGTTGATGGCTGTTTGCAGCTGGTCACACACCCTTCAGGGTGGGGGTTCCCACTGGGGTGCCTGGCCAGCCTGGGTGAGGGGCTGATGGCTGTTTGCAGGCTGGTTAGACCTCCTTTAGGGTGGGGGTCCCCACTGGGGTACCTGGCCAGTCTGTGTGAGGGGCTGAGGGCCGTTTTCAGGCTGGCCAAGCCCCCCTGGCGACGGAAGCTCCCAGCCTCTCCATTTTTTTTTTTTTTACATTTATTCTGGAATTTATTTACCTTCTATAATTGAAACTTTGTTGCTCTGAGTGGAGCTCAGAGCTGCCATGGGAAGCTTGGCTTCCTCCATCATTGGGGCAACCATGCCTCCTACTTGCTCCAGCTCTGTGGCTGCCAGCTGCCATCTTGGTTGGGTTAATTTGCATATAGTCGCTCTGATTGGCTGGTGGGTGTGGCTTAAGGTGTAGCAAAGGTATGGTCAATTTGTGTGTTTGTCTTTTATTAGTGTAGATTATTGACTAGATTCCCTAAGCTATAATTTACATCCCCAGGACTGTTTTGTAACTTCCAATTAGTAATTATCCATTCCTTCACCTTTTTCACTCAGCCCCCTAATCAACTCCCTTTGGCAACCATCAGTCTGTTCTCTGTATCTCTAAGTCTGTTTCAATTTTTTTTTCCATTTATTTTGTTCTTTAGATTCCACATGTAAGTGAAATCATATGGTATTTGTTTTTCTCTGTCTAACTTATTTCACTTAGCACAATACCCTCTGGGTCCATCAATGCTGTCACAAATGGTAAGATTTCATTCTTTTCATGGCTGAGTAGTAATCCATTGTATATATGTACCACATCTTTTTTATCCACTCATTTATTGATAGACACTGAGTTGCTTCCATATCTTCACTATTTTAAATAAGGCTGCAATTAACATAGGGTGCATATATTCTTTCTAATTAGTGTTTTGGGAGTATGTACACATTTTTAAAAATTTTAATCAGTATGTGTACATCTTCACGTGGAAAGGTCTAGACCAGGGGTGTGCAAACTTTTTTCTGTAAAAGACCAAATAGTGCTGTTTTTTTTAAGGTTTCATAGGCCACATGGTCTCTGTTGCAAACATTCAGCTCTGCCAATGTAGTGTGAAAGTAACTACAGACTATACAAAGAAGAAAGGGCATGGCTATATTCCAATAAAACTTTATTTACGAAAACAGGTGGCAGGTCAGATTTGGCCCATAGGCCACAGTTTGCTCATCCCAGGTCTAGAAGAAAACATACTAAAATGCTAACTGATTATTTTTGTATGGTAGAATTATCGGATTTTTAATTTCTTCTTTTTGTGTTTTCTCAATTAAATTTAATAATGAGCATGTATTATTTTAAAAATTAGAACCAATAACATGCTCTTTTTATGATATTTTTTGTGGGGAGAAAAGGATTTGAGAAGCCGAAGACATGGTCTTGTATTGTTTTGTATTTTAAGATAAATTCTTATTCACTATTTTTTAGTTTTTATGTAGAACACCACAATTCTCAAAACACATCTTAAGAGAAGGAAAGAAGGAAGGAAAGTAGGAAGGGAGGAAAGGATGGAGGGAGAGAGAAAGGAAGGGAGGGAGGGAAGAAGGAAGGAAGAGAGGGAAGGAGGGAGGGAGGGAGGGAGGGAGGGAGGAAAAGAGGGTGATTGGGAGGGAGGGAACAACATTAATCTTCACCCCAGTCCTGGTGTTTCAGAAAATCCCCACAATCAGGTAAAAACGAAACCTACCACTAGACATAAGTCACAGAGGGCCAGCTCTTTGTCAACCTCCTCCAGAATGGCAGAGTCCAGGTTTTCTCCAAACCACACTACATAAGGTCGCAGCAGGCCCCCGCATCCTGCCTCTTCACACCTGTGAAAACATCATCCTTAACTCAACCTTGCCTGAAGGTCTGCCAGGAGGGTCGGAGGAAGACCAGGGGCTGCCCCAAATCCAGTCTGTCCAGATAGGTCACCTCATCCCCTGATCACCATCCCTGCCCTCCCAGCCCATAGGAGCTTGTCCTGAATATGAAGCACTAACTTTAACTGCCTTATAAAGTTTCTATTTTGTCTGAATGCATTGGGTTGATTTAGAGACAAATGTGTTTCAGCTAAGCTTGACCTAATCGTTAAACAGTTTTCTCTTTCACAGTGACTTCATCACCCTCATGGGCATGACTCTGCTCAGTGACCCAGGCCTGGGAGGACACACTGGACTAAGCTTTGTCTCAAACACCCAATCATCCCCTAACTTCATCAATGACCTCCTTTTATTTTCTCTGAGATTCGCCTCTCTCTGATCCTGTCTATAGTCAAGTTCTCCAGTATCAATTACTAGAAACCTGTCACCATTTCCTCCCCACTCTCTCTTAGTCATTTTATTCTACCTTCTAAAGTAACCTCCCCCAAACATAGTTTTCATCATATTAATGTCCTACCCAGGAACCCCTCAGGAGTCCCTGTTCTTTCAAATAGAAACTTTAGCATTTAGTAATGAAAAGCCTTATTAAGAAAAATAAAAAGGGTTCTGTGGTCAAATAAACCAGTGAGATATTAGCATATTGTAACCACTTTTTAGAGAGTAACAATATACTTTAGCATATGAAATGCTCTGAGAAGTCCTACAGTAAAGCAAACATACTCTGACTTGGTTTAATCTAGTGTGATCTGAGCACATAACATCTTTCTTTCAAGCAATGCCTATGAACATCACATGGATATAGTGCTCGCTGAAACACTTTTGGAAGTGCTATTTTAATATCTGGCTTTGAAAACTTGACAAAAATCTTTCTAGGTTTTTAAAAAAATCTACAACATTTTGGTCCTATAATTTCATCTTTGCAAGACCTTTTACTGTCTCCATAAAACTGGATTAATAACACTGATGAGGAGGAAGAGGATGAAGATGACAGTAACTAATGAAAAGCAAGAAGGATTGAAAAGCAGTTTTCTTTCCACAGGTTTGGTTCATCCTCTCTATTTCTGCCCTTGGCCTCATAGGTCAGGACTGGTATTTACATTTGAGGATTTAAGAGGCATCTCACCAAATGAACTTGGATTTTGATTCCTAACTTTCTTTTCTTGCAACCTGGAACAACAAGTATAGATTAAAGATTTTACCCACCGGGGAAGTTTCTCCACTGGGATTCTGGCATCTTGCGTTTCGGGTTCTGGAGCACTGAATAAACAATATTAGAAAAGAGAAAATGTCATTGGTATCATCAAAGAACAAAGGAATAACATAACCCAATAAGTATGTATATTTGCATAGCAGGGTATGGTACAAAACTCCTAATTAATACATGAGCTACTCAAAGAATGGACACCAACTAATTACTAGTGGTTTTACCTCAAGAGGGAATTTGTATGTGGGGAGGAGGTGGAGCAGCCATATGCGCTAACGGGGGAATTTCGTGACTTACATTTTATATGTAATCATTTGAATCTTCTTCAATGACATTATGTTAATATATTTCTTGTATACTTTATACTGATTTAAAATAAGGTAGAATTTTTCTCAATATTCTGAGTCTACTCTTAATTTCTTTCCCTAACTACAATAATAGTACACATTCATCATAGAAATGTTGAAAAATTCAAAAAGATATAAAGCAGAAATCACAACTACCTATCATCCCACCACTCCTGATAATTGCTGTTAAAATTTTGCTGCGCTTTTTTTTAGGTCTGTCATCTATACACAAATACATCAACATGGGAGGAGAGAGGAGGAGAGAGAGAGAGAGAGAGAGTTTAAATACAAAGTTGGGCCCTGACTGGCATGGCTCAGTGGTTAGAGTGTGGGCCTGAGCACCGAGGGCCACAGGTTCCATTCCTTATTAACGGCACTCAAAGGCTTGTACCTGCGTTGCAGGTCTGATCCCCACCCTGCTGGGGCACATGTGGGAGACAACCAATCGATATCTCTCTGTCATGTTGATATCTCCCTCTCTCTCTTTTCCCTTACTCTCTCTCTCTTTCATCTTCCCTCCTCCCTTCCACTCTCTAAAATCAATGGAAAAATATCCTCATTTTTTGGGTGAGGATTAAAAAAAAATACAAAGTTGGGATCAAACTATATAGAGTTAGATCCTGTGGTTTTCACTTAATATTATAAATTGAGAGCAAAATATTTCTTTCATAATATGGTATAATGTATTGGATCCTATTTTTTATAAATATCCATGCAAATCTTAGATTAATATTTCATTTTCCTCGCATTTATGTTCAATTTAAAAGAGAAAACAACACACACTTATTCTATAGTACAGCATAATTACCCTTTTCCTGCAAAAGCTTCACAAATTGGACTCTTGTAATTCTCAGCCACAACCCCACAAGAGGTGCATTGAGTTTTGAATATGCTACCTGAAAAACATAAGTCAAGCAAGACCAGAAATAATATCAAGAGCAACTGTCTCCATGTCCAAAATGGTACAAAATCACTTAGTTTTTATATTTTCATTTTAGCAAATGGGCCTACCCTAGGCATCATGGGAAATGTAAAGGCATGCAGCATTATTGAACAAGCCAGGAGCATCTACCCTCCTGGACTTTGTACTCTAGAGGGAAGAGAGACAGATGAAATAATTATTCATGACTAAGGAGCTCTCACATTACTCAGAGTGATGCTCAGGTAGGCCTGAACTGATCAATAGGGTAGATGAAGCCAACCAACTAAGGGCATGATTTACTAAGTACATGATTGATAAAGGTTTAATAGCTTGGGATGTGTTTACAAATCTTAATTTTAAATTAATAAAGCTTGAATATTTTATGTAAAACCAGATCAATCAATAATCAATCAACTAATAAATGAAGAAAATAACTGTAAAACTAGCAACCATTTGTTAAGCTCACCCAATAATGGTGACCACAATTCACTACATATTGTCATGTGCCCAGTGCTGTGCTGAGCATGTCACACACACTGTGGTGGATACACATTGTTCCATTGTCCAGTGTCACTCTGTTGAGGACCCATCTCTCCTCTCTCCCATGCCAAGCTGATGAAGGTGTCAATCACATCCTAAAATACAAGCTTGGATACACGTTTCAGACTGGTCCAATCCCAGTACCCCATCCCTCTAGTGATAGTGTTTGGTTAACAGCAGGTAAGTGACCCAAGCAAGGCTCCCCGAGGTTGGTTTTCTGAGGAGAGAGCTAAGCTAGAGTGAGCCTGGAGCTGCCAGACGTTACTTTGCTAGCACATGTAGGCGATCAACTACAGAGCGAGAGGTAAAGTAACTGCGAGTGAGCAAAGCTGAGGGAAGGAGAGGCAGAGAGACAGGGAGAGAAAGACAGTGAGCCTGCTGCTGACGTCAGCTTCTCCCAGGCTCCTCAGTGTTGCCAACCAATGTACGTATTTTGTCAGTTTTAGCATGGCTACTTTCCCGTTAGCATCTCTGAAGTTCAGACGCGTCCTGTAACTGCCACTGGCCACATGACGGGTGTAATGTGGTTGCCACAGCCAGCACTTGCACAGACTTGTTGAAGGATTACACCAATGACTGGCATGTGTCCTGACTGGACAAAGGCAGCGTCTGCATATTTCAGCCAACAAACCAGTTAAGGTTCATTTGGGGAAGAAAAATGAGTCCTGGTTGCCATCTAGAACCTTCCACTCACACCTTTTGGTAAGATCAAGAAAGGCCCAACATCAAACCCGCAGAATGTGTGTCAGCAGCTTGGGAGGGAAACGCAGAGATGAGAGGATCCCCCTTAGGAAATGCGGCGTCACCGGTCCCACACACTGCGGAAAGCAGTCACTGACGCCGCGGAGGCCTTCAGAGGTCATTCAGAAGAAATATCGTAACCACTCTATTTTACCCATGTTTTGTTTTTTATATGCATGAGAGTGATCGTTTCTAAAAATATGTATCTAAATAAGTTTTAACAAGCCCTTTCTATTTGTATAAAGCAGTGAATTCTAAGGAGTAATAAAATAAGATATCATGATTTGGGCAGATGATTTTCTTTCTAAGTATCACATTAAAAAACTGTTGCATCTTCAATTTGATGAAAGAAAGGGCTTCCTTTTGTTTTTACCTGAATTTGAAGAGAGTTCTCATCACCTGCAAACAAAAAAAGTCCCAACTAATATGTATATATTATCTTATTTAATGCTTAAAATAACTGGATTCCGATTTTATACATTCTACATGGCAAGTGACAGCCTATAATCTGACACTGCAGAGAAACGAGAAGAGCCATGTGGAAAGTATCCTAGATCCAACAGAAGAAGGTGCCAAAAAGACTTCGGTTAGTAGGTGGCTGACACTGTTAGGACACAAAAAAGGGATGGGATGGGATCCAAGCACACAGTGCTCAACTCTCATTATCAGGGTGACCATAAGCCTAGGCAAAAATGGGCAACCTCACGGCGTGCGCACACAAGCACCATCCCCATTGGCTCACTGCTCCTGGAAAAGCCACTATTAGAAATGCATCCCTTGGAATTTAAGTTTTGTAGACTCTTAAATGCAAATGTCCTTGGGAAAAAATCCTTGCTTGCCCATTGATGCTCTTGTATGAATGGGTTTATTAGATTTTTGGTGAGAGCAAAGAGGGGAAAGGAGCAAGAAGACAAGAGGGGGAAAGGAGGCTGTCGTCAGGGAAGAGAGGGAAAGCCAGAGGGACCTAAGACAAAACCTATGTGTGTCACAACTTGGTGGGCTCGACTCAGTGAAGGTCGCTGAGCAGGTAGCTCCCTAAAGGCTGGAGGGCTTAGCAGAAGCACAGCCTAGTAGACAGTACCAAGTGGGACAAAGGGAAAGTAAATAGATACCCCAGGAATGCCAAGGCCCCCCATGCCAGATCCTGCTAAAGCCACCTGTTCAATGGCCCGCCCCTCCTGGTTCCCTTCAGCGCAGCTGGGCAGTTGTCTCTGGCACAGCCCCCTCAAGAGCTGCTCAGGGCGGGCGCGCAGCTGTGCAGACTAGCGCTTTCCGGTGTAGCAGGCGCACACCAGACACCTGGGTGTGTTGTCAAAATGCAGATTCTGTTTCCGTGAGTCCACGTGGAAAATGGCAGGACATATGCTTTCAAGTCTAGTTCCCCTTCCCGTGTGAGGCTGGGGGTTCTCACCGTGGATTTCCAGAAGGTTCTTGGTGCCAGCCTTGCGGTGCAGCTCATCGATGTTTTGGGTGATGACCATGACCCGGCGGCCCTGCTCACGCAGCCGGGCCTCACACTCAGCGATGGCGAGGTGCCCGGGGTTTGGCTTCACGCGCTGAATGACTTCCCGCCGGTAGTGGTAGAACTCCCACACCAGGGACGGGTTTTGGGCAAAGGCCTCGGGAGTGGCCAGGGTCTGGGGGTGAGAGGAGGCAGGAGTCAGGGAGGGAACGAGCGCTCATGCTCCGTCCAGAGCACAGAGCACAGGCAGCGGCGCGAACGAACCTTGGAGTGCCGGGGCAGTGGCGGCAAACACTGGCCGGCCCCTCTTTCCCTACAATGGGCAGGCAGCTCTGGGAGGGTGCAAGCTGGCACACGTCTGCTTAGGTTCGTGCAGCGTGGCAGACACAGGGCAGGGGCCTGGGCACCAGCCTGTGTCCCAATCCTGGAACTAACAAGAAACCTTGGAGAAATTGGTTTTAATTTCCCCAATTATAACTCAGAGAAAATACAACCTGTCCCATTTGACCCTCAAGGAAGTTATGAACATGAGGTAAAGTAATATGCAAGAAGATAATTTAGGTTGGAGCTCCAAAATGTATGGAGTCAGTATCATTTGTCCAGGAAAAAAAGTGAAATGTAAAATGTCCAATTGAAGTATAATGGCCATAGTTGAGAAACTCAGTTTTTATCACTTACAGTTACACACTCACCATACACATTATATTAACAAAACATAGAAGAATATGTATTTTAAGGTGCAATGCCTCTTCTAGGACAGACAAATCTCATCTACAGTGAACAGACAGCAGAGAAGTAGTTGTCTAGGGCTGGAAGCTGACAGGAAATATACAAGGGAACCTTGGCAATGACCAAAGTATTCTGTGTCTCCGTGGTGGCAGTGGTGGCATCATGCATTTTATTTTACTGTAAAGGTCCCTAACTGCCTGGTAGCCATGTCAGCCTTCATTTGGGGAGTGGATCATCTACGCTGTGGATTATCCATTTCAACCCTGTACTTCCTTCCTTCTTGCCCTCTACTTAGAGCACAAGTGGCCTGAAGCACATGAACCTGGATATACAGGGGTGGGAAAAAGTGGATTTACAGTAATTAATTAATAAAACAAGAATAAACTGTGCTTCATGAACTCACAGCTGTAAGCCTACTTTTGTGCCCCACCCTGTATGTGTCCTGGGAACACAGCTGGAGTCAAACGTAATCTATTGCTTCCCCACAAAATCAGCTGCTCTGACCTGACTGACCACCCTCTGTAAGTTCCTCCTGACACCATCTGAGCCCCATCCCCTGGATCTCTAAATCAGTGGAGGTTCTCTGTGGCTCCTCTTTCTTGTGGGACCCTAATGGCCCTCACTCTTCCTTCTCCTCTCCTTCACCTTTAAGGTGATGATGCCATGTCTACATCCCCAGGCTTTACCTGGAGGGCAGCAGAGGGGTGACAGAACATCCTAAACCTGTGGTCGGCAAACTGCGGCTCGAGAGCCACATGCGGCTTTTTGGTCCCTTGAGTGTGGCTCTTCCTAAGCCTTAGGAGTACCCTAATTAAGTTAATAACAATGTACCTACCTATATAGTTTAAGTTTAAAAAATTTTGCTCTCAAAAGAAATTTCAATCGTTGTACTGTTGATATTGGCTCTGTTGACTAATGAGTTTGCCGACCACTGTCCTAAACCAAGCATGTCAAACTCAAAGGCTAACATGGGCCAAGTAAACAAGGAGCAAGTTTATGTGGGCCTCAAAAAAACAAAAGCTTCAATTTTCATAGAAACATAGGTTTATTTCTATAGAGACATGTTGAATACAAAGGGCTGAAATAAATGAGTGATTGTTAACATAAAATAATAGAACATTTTAATAAAAATTAATATTTTTCTTGAACATTAACTTACCCAACACTGAATAACTGCACAAATTAATAAGCATAACACTTGTTCTCTGAAAGTGAAATATTTCCTGTTTTTCACACCAAACAAGTCAGTAAAAGACCAATGACATGGCAATCGGTAGCTAAAATATTTGCTGCTAGTATTAGTGGAGAGAAATGGTGCACTTGTGCGTAAGGCGCATAAGTCACGTAAGGTACGTAAGGGAAATGAATGCAACATGATTATAATAGTCATTAGCAAATGTTGTAGTTATTAATAATTATGTATAATGGAATATTGTAAAAATTAAGTAACGAAATTTTTATTAAAACGTTTCTTACATACCATTACATTGGCTGGGCCCCAAAAATATTCGTTGTGGGTCACATGTGGCCCACGGGCGGCAGTTTGACATGGTTGTCCTAAACATTTGCCATCCTGAGACCTTTCATTCAGGAAAGAAGGGCAGGTTCATTAACCCTTCACTCAATAAGAAATCATCTGCTAAATTTGGAAGTCAGGTATTGAAGTAATTATTTATGATTGCTTTCATTCAACCAAGAAACATCTATTAAGCACTTACATTGTTCCAGAGTTCTCAGAGCTGGGGAAGGAACAATGAATGAAACAGACAAAATTCCCTGCCCTCAAAATTAGGGATTGCTGGGGGCAGTGCAGGAGACTGACTGCAGAGGGCCTGAGGGAATAATTCGGGGTACAGAAATGTTCCACATGTGATCTTGGTAGTAGCTACACTCTGTATACACTTGTTAGAAGTTACTGAATTGTGTACTTAAAATGGGTGAATTTTATTGTATGGCTAATATACCTCAATAAATTTTTTTTTGAAAAATCCACACCCCCAAAGAACTTAATTTCTAATGGCCTTCATATAAAGTTTTGATTATTAAGCTCTAGGTCTTCAAGAATTCAACTTCAATGTTAATATGAAAAGTTCACAGAAACTTTAAAATGTGTAATCCTTAATTTCAATATCTATAGTAATGAATTATGCTAATCAAGGTTTTCTGATTCTATTTTTTTTTTTCTGAAAAAATGCAAATTATACTTACCTAAAAAATAAGGGACGTGGCTGCTTTGCTTAAATCTCAGATCTTAATCACATGGACATTGTGTCGATGCCAAAATGAACAGGACAAGAGTCACTGCCAATTTCAAAACTTTGCTCTCTGGGTTTCAGCCATCATTAGGTTCTGAGTCAAACTCTGTTATGGTTTCTTTCAGGACATCCTCTTAATATTCTGGAAACACTACTAACCTGAGCTTGCCATTTCCTCCAATAACCTCCGGCTCCTCTGAAAGTTGGAATCCCACTTTCAGCACTAATACCAGCCCCTGAAATGATGACTATGTGGTTTGCTTTTGCAAAAAGTTTCCGAAAATCGGCCATACCTAAAGAGAGAATAAAATCTTTATCAATCCAGTGCACCATTTGGATATTTATATCTCATACCAATCATCTGCATAGGTTTCCCCTGCTCTCTGAAAGTAGAGTGTTTCTTATGAAAACTTGCATAAAGCAGAGAAGCAACTACCTTAGGGCACGTTGTGCTAATGGATGCACAAAATAAGTGGAGATAAAGCACAGATGCTCACAGACACAGTTCAAAGCTGCAGTGCTTGATGCTGAATCTAGCTTCCAGAGAAGGAGCTTGGGGGGCCCTCTTGCTGCTGGGGTGTGCCCTGTCTCTGTAACTCGCTGCAAGACTAATGCTGAATGCTATTTTTGTCTTAAACCTTTTTTCAATGCAAAATCCTCTTCAGTTTTCTTTTGGTTAGAGAAAACAGATACTAATTTAGTTTTTTGTAATAGTGAAGTGGTGTAGAGCAGTGGTTGCCAATCTTTTGGACCTCATGGACCACCGTTTGGCGACCGCTGGTGTAGAGCAAACTTTGGAAAAGCAAGAGATATCTATATTTTGAAACTTGACCTTGTGTGAAATTATACTTTAAGATACTCAAATAAAAATCATTCCTGTATCATGAAAACGCTATCCACGCCCTTGATGTGTGAATGTACAACATCTTAAGAAAGAAGCAGGGCCTTCAGGCACACAGCACTGGCTCTGAATCAGCTCCACCTCCACTCATGTGTGAGATCTTCTGTGAATCACTGACCTTCTGCTATCCTGGGCTCCCTTGGCAATTTAGTGTGCATAATACTGTCCTCCCCAGAACAGGGCTGCTATGAAGATTAATGGATGGGAATGCAACTTCCTTCATGAAAGTAAAGAAAGTAAAGTTGTGTGTGTGTGTGTGTGTGTGTGTGTGTGTGTGTGTGCGCGCACACACGTGCGAAAGAATCCTACCTTCTTTCAGCATCACTACCAAAGGTCAGGATGAGGGCCCCTCCCCTGTGAACAAATGCTGTGCTCTAAACCTAGACACGTGACTTTTTCCTTTATGGCTCAAATAAGAGCTAGACTTTTTAACAAGATGTCATCAGAGACTTGGGGTAACAAAAGGGAATTGAACATAGAGAATAACACGGCACTACGTAATCATAGTCACAGACCATGGCTTGCCCTCTAGATCAAAGGCCTTGCTCTGCACCTTCAGGCATTCTACCCTGATCTCAGACCAACACAGGCAGTAGCCATTACAGAGTAAGGGCTCACTGCACCCCAGGCTGTGCCAAGCACTTCACATGGGTCACAAGATGAGTTTGCCCCTGAAGAGAATGTCCTCATCCCAGGATAAGAACAAGGAGCCAGATTTGACAGTGCCACTGTGTCTCTTGGGTGGCAGAGTATTAGGTCAGGACCCAGCATATGGCTGAGAGCAACACCCTTCTCTCACAGAACCTGCGGCTCTGCAGGCCCTCATGCGAGGGGTAAGTGCTTAGCTCCAGCAAGCCAGATGTAAGCCATACAGAGCTGAGCATAAACTTCAGGGAGAAGTGAGACTCCCTCTCTGCCCTCTACCTGGAAAAGCAAGTGCCAGACCAGCACTGCCTGGGGCTGGCCTGGGCCACAAAGCAGACATCTAGGAGTGGCCAACCTGTGCTAACAGAAAAGTTCAGCAAAAATGGAAGTGAGTCCCACAGCTGATGGAGTGGACTTTCTGGTCTTCCAATGGCAACCAAGGTTAACCCTTGGGCTGACTGAGCATACACTAAGAGATGGAACTGGTTTCAGAAACAGAAAAGCAGAGGCTCCAGTTCCCTGATGGCCACATTCCTGGAGCTCTCTGGGATCACTTTTCTCACAGCAAGGCTCAAAGGAATGAAGATGGCTCAGGCACACTGTTGCCTTTAGGTATAACCAGCCCAACTACCTGCCAGCCATGTTAACACTCTGCCTACCCTCACATACCTTTCAGAAATGGACTGATGTGAAAAATAAGGCCTGCTAAAGCTGTCCAACCAAGAATATTTCTGAAAAAAATATCTAATCTGAGTGGATCAGAGTTTGTAGTCCGATCTATCCACTGAGAGAACAAGATGCTAACTACATCTTGTAGCTATTTATATGACTCCTGAGTTGAACCATACAAACATATTTAAGGACTTCAAAGTTCACCCATAAAACTTTCCCCTGCTCTGAATGCCTTTTCTACTTCAAATGTAAAGTCTGTCATCCTTTTGATGAATAGATTCCCAGGTCAGAGTGAGCTCTGCTAAGGTACCACTTTAAGCAATTTCTAGAAACAGATAAAGAAGTCAACTCAGGTTTGGTTTTTGGAAAACAGGATGTAAGCTATAATAATGTTAAAGCTGTGTTATAGACGGCATTTCCTAACTGCTCAAGGAAAACACACCAGCATGTTTTACAGTTTCAGACCCAGGTGACCCACTTTTTGTCAAGCACATGCTTCTGGGTCCCACCACAGCCTCTAGCAGCCTGTCCTGCATAGCTGTGAACACCAAGGGTTGGACAGATGAGTGGAACTGGGTTATTTGGGCTCTTTATTGTTCCTGAGATTGGGCAAAATGGAAGGAGGTATTATTACAATTCAGCAGACTTGTAATATTAGAAAAAGTTATCCAAAAGTTGAAAATGAGGCAAAAAGAGTTCAACTTGGCCTTTCAATGCCACATTGAAGAACTGTTTAACAGGGATCATTTATTACATAAATCTGTTAAACTCTATACCCACTACAGAGGAAGGGCCCAGATATGTTAACTTGTAGGTTTTTGTCAGGTAGAGATTTACAGAGGATACATGAAATCTTATGCTAATCAACAAAATAACCTTCTTGATTAAATAACATATAATTTCCCCAAATCAGGGAAGAGGATAGATGCCTTAAAACAAAGGCCAGGCTTGTCATGCCTGCCATAAATTGCTAGCAGCTTTCTGAGCATATAACAGGAACTAGCTTCAGGGAAGGACATGCTGGCTCCAGGAGACTTGCTTACTCTCGACCATAAAAATGACCTCCACTTGACCAGCTTTAAGATAATCATTGGGAATGGACTGTGCTTATTTACATATAGGGAACTTTCAACCCCACCTACCCCTGATTTCTTTGTTCTGCTTTCCCTCTCCTTCCTAATAAAAACCTCCACCTGCACTGAGATGTTAAGATGATCTTTGGGATGAGAGTCCCTCATCTTCTCAGGTTGCCAGCACTTGAATAAACCTCTTTCCTTCTCACCAGCACCTATCTTACAAGTTTGGCTTTGGTTGCTTGTGTTTGGTTAGAGATACAAATCATTTCTAACCAGTAAAAAATTTAATCCAATATTACCCTGTAGGACAATCAACAGCTTTTCTCCCCTGCAGAGAGATGAAGGGTTTAAAATACAAATAATGTGTGAAAGGCTTAGGTGCAAATATTTTATGAGAAGCAACAAATTCTTAAACAGACTTACCTTAACTATTAAGAGATCATCTCTGACCTGTCTTGGAAGGGGCTTGCCTAAGGAGAAAAGGACAGAATGGCCTCCTCCAAAATCTTGCCCAGCACCCATTTCAATATAATCATTCCCCTCAAAGTGTAGGAACTTTCAGGTACTTCAAATTCCATTAGAGATGAGGAGATGGCAGGCTAAGAAAGACCTACTTGAACTTGGACGAGCCATTGTTAGGCAAATCTTGGTTCCTGTGGC
Organism: Myotis nattereri; assembly: GCF_964212035.1. Classification (NCBI taxonomy): domain Eukaryota; kingdom Metazoa; phylum Chordata; class Mammalia; order Chiroptera; family Vespertilionidae; genus Myotis; species Myotis nattereri. The sequence continues at coordinate 133,782,985 of NC_138077.1, read as the reverse complement.
AACTGGAGACTTCAATCCACAATACAGTTGGGAAATTAATCGGCTGGGGACAATCTGGAGAAGTCCCATCAGGTTTTCTTTATAGTATTAATTCTTGAGATGGACTTCAGAAAAATCACAAAAACAAATAGAAACAATCAGAAAACAATTGTATTTTACAAATATCTATTATATATGTACATATATTATATATAAAGGCCTTCACAATATTTTTAGTGTGAGATCTTCATGGTATTCAGCTGTTTTCAATCGGTTCTCAAGAGCACCTACATGCCCTGGAGCAGTGGTTCTCATGTGTGGTTCCCCAGACCAGCAGCAACAGAACCACCTGAGATTTATTAGAAATGCAAAGTCTTGGGCTCCACCCCAGGCCCATGAATCAGACATTTTGGGGGTGGGGGCCCACATTTGTGTCCAGGTGATTCTGATGCTCAAATTTGAGAATCTGCCTTAGAAGATTGAGGAGGGGTTAGATATGAGAATTCATTTGAAAAACAGCTTCAGTAGCTTTTAAAAAGGTGTGAAAATCATTGGCCTCTCATTTTTTGGTTAAAATACTGTTCTATAAGAATGTAAATTCTGAGAACTAAAGTAAGCATAAAAAATATTTTTATGACAATAAACGGATAAAGGTGTTCTGTGAAATTATTTATGTTTAATAGGAGAACACCAAGGCCTATGAGATAGTGCGAGGCCAAAAACTGTAAGCAATTCAAATGGCCATCAACATATAAATGGGTAACAAATTGTGGTCTATCCATGCAATGAAATACGGTTCAGCAATAAAAGAACCAACTGCTAATACATAAAACAACATGGATGAATTTTTAAAGAATTAGATAATAGTAACCTGCAGTGGAAAAACCTGGCAGACACTATCTTAACCAAGTAGTCAAAGTCAATCCCCCAGTAATAAGACACTGACTTCATGTACCCTCCTGGTAGGATGCAATGAGGAGGGCAAAACATCATTTGTGTTGTATTTTTCCCCCAAAATGCATTTGCTCAATTTAATTGTAAGAAAGCATCAGAAAAATCCCAATTGAGGATCATTCTACAGCAAAACTGGCTAATACTCTTTAAAAATGTTATTAAGGTTATGAAAGATAAAGACTGGGGACTTGTCCCAGGTTGGAAACTGAAGAAACAGGACAACTAAATGCAATGTGATATCCTAGACTGGATTCAAAACTTGAAAAAGATCTTTAGTGAGAGAACTGACAAAATTTGAATGAAGTCTGAAAATTAGTTAATAGTATGGTATAGATGTAAATGTCCTTGTTCAGACCACTGTACTGTAATTATGTCAGATATTAACCTTAGGGGAAGTTGGGTAAATAGTATCTGGGAACTCTATGTACATATTTGCAACATATCTGTAAACTTAAAAATATTTCAAAATAAAGTTTTCTTTAAAAAATAAATAAGATAAAGATAAGCATTATACTAAGTGAAAGACTACATGTTTGTGACTATTGAGATATTCTTTTTTTTAACCCATTACATATTTTTATTAAAAAAAGAACTATATTTTCAACAATAACAAAAATATACTTAAAGGAGTGGTATTGATTACATTTCTGCAAATCTCTTTAATGTTGGGTTAAATAGAATATAACTCACTTCTCATATCTGTTCCTGAATTCAATGTGTTGCCTGCCATACCCTTATTTAGTCTCTGCTCAGGTTCTCTGTACCTGATTTTCTTTTTGCCATTCTATAATTCCCTTGGCCCTTCTCATGCATTACATCTCAGCTTAAATATCTTTTCCTTAGAGAAGTCTCTTCCAACCATGTTTACATTTGTACCCTTTTGTCAATTTCACCACCATGCCCTTTCTAGCATATAATGTGAAGGTAAGAAACATCCAAACCTGTAGAGAATAAATATTTATAAGAGTTTATGTGAGCCAAACTGATGACATATGCCAGGAGCAAGATTTCAAATGCTTGCCATTTATATGATATTCTGAAAAGGCAAAACTGTAAGTAGAGAAATCACATCTGTGGTTTTCAGGGTCCGGGGGAGGGAAGAGACAAGTAGGCCCAAGAAACTTTTTTAAAGCAATGAAAAATAGGGGTGCCAGAATGACAGGAAGAGGAACAAGGGTTAGAAAACCTATTTGAAGAAATAATATCAGAAAACTTCCCTAATGTGGAGAAGAAAAAAGGCACACAAGCACAGAGAGTCCCAAACAAGATGAACCCAAAAAGACCCACATCAAGACACATCATAATTATAATGGCAAACGTTTAGGACAAAGAGGGAATCTTAAAGGCTGCAAGAGAGAGACAGAAAATTACCTACAAGGGATATCCCATTAGATTATCAAATGATTTCTCAACAGAAACACATCAGGCCAGAAAGGAATGGAAGGAAATTTACAAAGTGATGCAAAGCAAGGGACTAAATCCAAGAATACTCTATCCAGCAAAGCTATCATTCAAAATTGAAGGGGAAATAAGGAGCTTCACAGACAAAAAAGGCTAAGGGAGTTTATCACTACCAAGCCAGCAATGAAAGAAATGCTAAAGGGACTGGTATAAAAAGAAGAAATAAAAAGGGAAGAAGGAACACAGGCACAAAAAATAAAAATGGCTACAAACAAGTACCTTTCAATAATAACTTTAAATGTAAATGGACTAAATGCTCCAATCAAAAGACATTGAGTGGCTGAATAGATTAAAAAAAAAAAAAAACATGACCCTTATGCATGCTGTCTACAAGAGATCCAACTCAGAACAAGGGACTCACACAGACTGTAGGTGAAGGGAGGGAAAAATATCTATCAGGCAAATGGAAAGGAAAAGAAAGCTGGGGTAGCAATACTTATATCTGACAAAATAGACCTCAAAGTGAAGGCCATAACAAGAGATCAGGATACTAAAGGGATCAATACAACAAGAGGATATAACCCTGGTAAACATATACTAGTATGCACCCAATGCAGGAGCACCCAAATACATTAAAAAAAAAAACCCCTCCTGGAAGATATCAGGGGAGAGATTAACAACAATACAATCATAATAGGGGACTTTAATACACCACTGACATCACTGGATAAATCCTCTAAACAAAAAATCAGCAAAGAAACAGCAATCCTAAATGACTCACTAGATCAGATGGACTTAATTGACATCTTCAGAACAATTCACCCCAAAGCCACGGAATATACGTTCTTCTCAAGTGCACATGGGACATTTTCAAAGATAGACCACATATTGGGTCACAGGCAAAGTCTCTCCAAATTCCAGAAGACTGAAATCATATCAAGCATCTTCTCAGATCACAATGGCATAATATTAGAAATAAACTATGATAAAAAAAATAAAAAAATTCAAACACTTGGAAGCTTAATATCATGCTATTAAACAATGATTGTGTTACCAAAGAGATCAAAGAAGAAATTTATAACATCCTGAAAATGAATGACAATGAAAACACAACAATCCAAAATCAATGGGACACAGTGAAAGCAGTCGTGAGAGGGAAGTTTATAGCTCTACAGACCTACCTCAGAGAACAAGAAAAAATGGTAATAAATCATCTAACTCTACAACTTAAAGAATTAGAAAGAGAGCAACAAGAAAAGCCCAGAGTGAGCAGAAGGAAGGAGATAATAAAGATCAGGGTGGAAATAAATGACATAGACACCAAAAAAATAAATAAATAAATAAAAATCAATGAAACCAAGAGCTGGTTCTTTGAAAGGATAAACAAGGTTGATGAACCTCTAACCAGGCTTACCAAGAAGCAAAGAGAGAGGATCCAAATAAACAAAATCAGAAATGAAAGAGGTGAAATAACAAGAGACCTACAGAAATACAAAGGATTGTTAAAAAATACTATGAAAACTCTATTCCAACAAACTAGACAACCTAGATGAAATGGACATATTCCTAGAAAAGTACAACCTTCCAAAACTCAATCAGGAAGAATCTAAAAATCTCAATAGGCCAATAACTATGGAGGAAACTGAAGCAGTCATCAAAAAGCTTCCAGCAAACAAAAGCCTGAGCCAGGTGGCTTCACAGGGGAGTTTTACCAAACATTCAAAGAAGAACTAAAACCTATTCTCAGACTATTCGAAAAAAATTCAAAAAGAAGGAACACTTCCAAGCTCATTCTATGAAGCCAGCATTACCCTAATACCAAAACCAGATAAAGACAACACAATGAAAGAGAATTACAGGCCAATACGCCTCATGAACACAGATGCCAAAATTCTTAACAAAATTCTAGCAAATCGGATCTAGCATTACATCAGAAAGATCCTACACCAGTGATTGCGAATCTATGACACGCGTGTCAGACGTGACACGCAAACTCATTTTTTTGGTTGATTTTTCTTTGTTAAATGGCATTTAAATATATAAAATAAATATCAAAAATATAAGTCTTTGTTTTACTATGGTTGCAAATATCAAAAAATTTCTATATGTGACACGGCACCAGAGTTAAGTTAGGGTTTTTCAAAATGCTGACACGCCGAGCACAAAATGTTCACCATCACTGTCCTACACCATGACCAAGTAGGATTTATCCCAGAGATGCAAGGATGGTACAATATCTGCAAAACAATAAATGTGAAACATCACATAAACAATTGAGAGATAAAAATCACAGTCATATCAATTGATGCAAAAAAAACATTTGACAAAATCCAACACCCTTTCTTGATAAAAACTCTTAGCAAAATGGGAATAGAGGGATCATACCTCAACATAATAAAAGCCTTACATGACAAACCTACAGCCAACATCATACTCAATGGGCAAAAACTAAAACCATTTCACCTAAGAACAGAAACGAGACAGGGATACCCACTTTCACCACTCCTTTTCGACATAGTATTGGAAGTGCTAGCCATAGGAATTAGATAAGAAGAAGAAATAAAAGGCATCCAAATTGGAAAAGACGTAAAACTGTCATTATTCGCAGATGACATGATACTGTACATAGAAAACTCTAAAGATGCCATCAAAAAATTATTAGACTTAATAAATGAATTTAGCAATGTAGCAGGATACAAAATTAACGCCAAGAAATCTATGGTATTTTTATACACCAATAGTGAACTTACAGAAAGAGGGATTAAAAAAACAATCCCATTTACCATCGCACCAAAAAAATTAAGATACCTAGGAATAAACTTAACTAAGGAGGTAAAAGACCTGTACCCGGAAAACTACAGGACACTGAAAAAAGAGACAGAGGAAGGCATAAACAGATGGAAGAACATACCGTGTTCATGGATTGGTAGAATCAACATCATTAAAATGTCCATATTACCCAAAGCAATCTATAGATTCAATGCACTCTCCATTAAAATACCAACAGCATATTTCACAGACATAGTACAATTTCTCCAAATATTCATCTGGAATAAAAAAAGACCCCGAATAGCTGTAGCAATCCTGAGAAAGAACAACAAAGTTGGAGGGATCACAATACCAGATATCAAGCTGTATTACAAAGCCACCGTTCTCAAAACTGCCTGGTACTGGCACAAGAACAGACATATAGGCCAGTGGAACAGAACAGAGAACCCAGAAATCAACCCAAACCACTATGCTCAATTAATATTTGACAAAGGAGACAGGACAGTGGAGTTAAGACAGTTTCTTCAATAAATGGTGTTGGGAAAATTGGACAGAGACATGCAAGAAAATGAAACTAGAAACACCAATCAGAAAGGATATATGCACCCCTATGTTCACAGCAGCACAATTCACCATAGCTAAGATGTGGAAACAGCCTAAGTGCCCATCAGCAGATGAGTGGATTAAAAAACTGTGGTACATCTACACAATGGAATTATGCTGTGGTAAAAAGGAAGGAATTCTTACCATTTGCAACAGCATGGATGGAACTGGAGAGCATTATGCTAAGTGAAATAAGCCAGTCAGAGAACGATAAATATCACATGATCTCACTCATTTGTGGAATATAATGAACAACATAAACTGATGAACAAAAATAGATCCAGTGACACAGTAGCATTGATCAGACCGTCACAACTCAGAGGGAAGGTAGTGGGGGGAGGGTGGGGGTAAGGGGGAGAGATCAACAAAAGGACTTGTATGCACGCATATAAGCCTAACCAATGGACACAGACACCAGGGGGGTGAGGGCATGAGTGGGGGAGGGGCGAGGGGAGCAATGGGGGGATAAGGACACATATGTAATACCTTAATCAATAAAAAAAGCAATGAAAAATTCTATGTATTTTGTGCTTGTTTTTCAAATCTCATAGAACTTTATAATAGAGTGAATTTTATAGTATATAAATTGTATTTCAATAAACCTCACTTAATGACAAGAAGAAAGCATGTCAACAAATTTTCATTGTAACCTGTCTCTGCTATAATTTAAAAAACAAAACAAAACAAAAAACTAAAGGAGAAGATTGGAATACTGAAGAGAAAATGGGGTAGTGCTGGTTTCCAGAACACTTCAGGAGACAAGAGCCTCTGGCTGCCTGGAGTCATTTTCTCAGGGAATTTAGGTCAGAGTCAGAAAAGGCGCTTGGCTGATTGGTTACCAGTGGAGAAGGTAGGCAGACTCAGACATCACCACCAGGAAGGCCACTCTGGTGAGCAGCTTGTAGACTCTAACAATGGAATGCCCAACCATCATGAAAATCACCCCATGGGAGAAAATAGCTTGGCATGATTTTCAACCAGCTGGGGCATGATAAGCTTTGGCAAGCTTCAATTTGTTTGGAAAAATTAATTATCGGAATACATTAGTAATGGATAAGTAAGGTGTTACTATAGTTTATTTTTTTAATTATGGAAAGACTTAAACATCTATAAAAATAGGAGTTATTGTTCTATCCCCTAGCTTCAATAATTATCAAGAAAAGTTTTTTTCCCCTAAGAACTTATATGCATACGTTTTCCCAAAGAACATGTACACATAGCCCATGGACAGACAATAGTGCTGGGAAGGCCTGGGGAGGGGGTGTGTGGAGTGGGATGAAGTAGGTCAATGGGGGAAAAAAGGGGACATCTGTAATACTTTCAACAATAAGGTTAAATTTAAAAAAAAGCAGTTTCCTCAGATCCATTTGAGGCTTTAAGATATTGTCATAGATGATGTTGTTAAACTTGCACATCTTGAAAACTGTGAAGATTAAAGTACTCAGTACTGTCTAACTTTACTAAAAGCTCCTTACATGTTGCATGAAGTTACTACGTTATCATTTTGAGCTTAATATATGTCTTTAGTTATTTCTCCCAAAGATGTCTGATTCCACTGTTGCTTTATAATATTTTAATTAGGAGACATTAATTTGATCTAGAAAATTTTCTTCTGTTAATTTTAAATGTTAGCAAACATTCCCATTTATGGTCAAAGAATTCTGAATAACTCCTGAATAAATTGTCATGTTTTTTTCTCAGACATGAAGGTAGGATTTTATTTTTTAAATTACATTTAAAAAATCTTTTATTGATATTTTAAATGTGTTTTTTTGTTTGTTTGTTTTTTGTTTTTTTACTTTTTTAGACAGAGGAAGGGAGAGGGAGATAAACAACAATTGGCTGCCTCCTGCATTCCTCACACTGGAGATTGAGCCCACAACCTGGGCATGTGCCCAGACCTGGAATTGAACTGTAACCTCCTGGTTCAAAGGTCAACACTCAACCACTGAGCGACACCGGCCAGGCCTAACTGGTGACCTCTTGGTTCATGAGACCATGCTCAAGCAACAGAGCCACACTGGGGGCTTTTTTTATTGATTTTTAGAGAGAGAAAAGGAGAGGGAAAGAGAGAGGCCAGAACATCAGTGTGAGTGCAAAGCATTGATCAGGTGCTTCCTGAATGTCCCCTATGGGGGATGGAGCCACAGCCCAGGAAATGTGCCCCGGGAATGGAACTGGCAACCTTTTAGTGGTTGGGACAACGACCACCCAGCTGAGCCACACTGGCAAGGGCAGGCATGAAGGTAAGATTTTAAAGTCATTAAGAATTTCAAGAAGGATCTCTTAACCTTTGAGATAGCATGGAGCAGCCGTGGGCAAACTATGGCCCGCGGGTCGGATCCGGCCCGTTTGAAATGAATAAAACTAAAAAAAAAAAGACCGTACCCTTTTATGTAATGATGTTTACTTTGAATTTATATTAGTTCACACAAACACTCCATCCATGCTTTTGTTCCAGCCCTCTGGTCCAGTTTAAGAACCCATTGTGGCCCTCGAGTCAAAAAGTTTGCCCACTTCTGGCATGGAGGGACCAGGAAAGCATTATGCTAAACAAAATAAGCCAGTCAGACAAGTATAACATGATCTCACTCATACGTGGAATCTAAAGAACAAAATAAACTGATGAACAAAATAGATCCACAGACATAGAAGCATGAAACAGACTGTCAAATCTCAGAGGGAAGGCAGAGGTGAGGGGGTGGGATGGAGAGAGATTAACCAAAGAACTTATATGCATACTAGAGGCCCAGTGCACTCACAAGGGGGGGGTTCCCTCAGCATGGCCTGTGCCCTCTAGCAGTCCAGGAGCCCTCGGGGAATGCCCGACTGATGGTGGGCCTAAGCTGGCAGTTGGACATCCTTAGCGCTGCCACTGAGGCAGGAGAGGCTCCCACCACCACTGCTGTGCTCGCCAGCTGTGAGCCAGCCTCTGGCTAAGTGGCACTCCCCCTGTGGGAGCACACTGACCACCAGGGAGCAGCTCCTGGGTTGAGTGGCTGCCCCTTGGTGGTCAATGTGCGTCATAGCGACCAGTTGTTCTGCCATTGGGCCGAAACCGGCTCTCCCACATTCCCTGAGGGGTCCCCAATTGTGAGAGGGTGCAGGCAGGCCCAAGGACCACACCGGTGCATGATTGGGCTGGGGAGGGACGTGGAAGGTTGGCCAGCCAGGGAAGGTCTGCAGGAAGTCTCCAGCAGCAAGCTAATCTACCAGTCAGAGCATCTGCCCCCTGGTGGTCAGTGCACGTCATAGCGAGTGGTTGAGCAGCCTTAGCATATCATTAGCATATTATGCTTTAATTGTTTGAAAGGCCAACTGACCAGACACTTACATATTAGGCTTTTACTATATAGGATATGCACCATCCATGGAAACAGACAATAGTGTGGTGAAGGCCGGGGGGTGGGGGTAGGCTGGAAGGGGTAAATGGGAGGGAAAAGGGTACATCTGTATTACTTTCAACAATAAAGATAAACTGTGAAGCAACAAATCAATGCTTCTCTCTCACTCCCCCTCTCCCCCTCTTGTCTAGAATCAATAAATAAAAAGAAGAAAAAGAAACTGCAAATCTCATTCTCCGGAGAATTTGAGAACTTGCTTTCTGGCAATGTTATCAGTTTGGGCTCCAATAAATTCTTATAAAAATTCACTACAGGTTTGGATGCTCTTACAAGGCAGAGGCAGCACCATAAACCAGTTGACTATGCTGCTATCAGCGTAACTCTTCTACATGAGGATCTAAGGATGGGTCATCTGCTGAGTAGCTGTGCAATGAAGACAAGTCTTCATTCTACTCTGAACATGAGTTTGAATTTGTTGTGTTGTCAGAGAATATTAAGGAATTTTTAATTGTAGGATTGACAACATTAGGACTTGTATTATTCGGTTAAAATGTTACTATTTTTCATCTAAGTTTCTTTACTCAAATGTTTTTATTATTAAGTAATAATAATTACTTTCACCAGAGCAGTCAACTCGAAGTGAAAAAATAGAAAAAAGATTTACTTGCTCATGTTTCAACATTTCCAAAAAATCACTAGCTTTCTAGATCCCTTGCCTAGGCCTGTGGTAGGCAAACCGCGGCTCACGAGCTACATGCGGCTCTTTGGCCCCTTGAGTGTGGCTCTTCCACAAAATACCACGTGCAAGCGCACATGCACAGTGCGATTGAAACTTCGTGGCCCATGTGCAGAAGTCGGTATTTTGTGGAAGAGCCACACTCAAGGGGCCAAAAAGCCGCATGTGGCTCGCGAGCCGTGGTTTGCCAAGCTGCAGTTTGCTGACCACTGGCCTAGGCAATGCAATCAGCAAGTATTTTGTAAAGATAGCTTTAGTTCTCATGTGAATTATGTTTAATGACATACATGTATTATATATACACACATACATGTATACACACACTCAAGAATTGTATAAAATTAAAAATGCTCTAAGTGTGTATTTTTGAATTTCAAATCTTTTATCATACTAATTATTACTGAAAATCTAATGTATAGCTGACATAATGAACCAGTGAGAAAATTTTGGTCTGCCAGGTTACAAAATCCATTCTACTACCAGTTTTATTAGTCAACATTTCACATGTTGTTGTTTTTTTAAATAAATGTGGTAATTGTTTTGCCAAATTTCCTGTTAATTTACAAGATGGTCTGCAAATCTCTCAGTAAATGTGAAAGCAAAGTAGAGAATGAAAACAAAATGTTCGCATCTTTTCTGGTCAGTGCCACCAGAAATTTATTTCCAAGATCAGAAATGCTCAGATCATAAGGCTGTTTTAAAGAGGCTACCACAAAATATTGTCTGAGTGCCAACATATATCTGCTTTCCTGGGGGGAGTGGGAGTGAGCAGTGGTCCTACCTTCCACACGCTCACAGCCCTGTTCAAGTGTAAAAGGAGGTTCCCAGAAGAAAAGGGAAAGGCCACAGGGCAATGAGAACTCAGGTTATCCCCTTCAGAAACCCCCAGGGTGAAAACTGCCCTGGCTGAAACTACCAATTATTCTGCCTTGATTGTATCTTCAGGGGGAGAAGACAAGCCTCAGGGGAGGAAATAAACTCATTCATCAAACAGGCTTTCTGGAGGTGGTACAGGCTCCCAAACACTGGCATTAGTCTAATGCAGCGGTTCTCAACCTGTGGGTAGCGACCCCTTTGGTGGTCGAACGAAAACACATATGGTCATCGGAAAACACATATATAATTACATATAGTTTTTCTGATTAATCACTATGCTTTAATTATGCTCAATTTGTAAAAATGAAAATACATCCTGCATATCCGATATTTACATTAGGATTCATAACAGTAGCAAAATTACAGTTATGAAGTAGCAACGAAAATAATTTTATGGTTGGGGGGGGTCACCACAACATGAGGAACTGTTTTAAAGGGTCGCGGCATTAGGAAGGTTGAGAACCACTGGAATGGCAGTCCCCAGTGTAACCAGGCTTTCTTGTGAAACCTGAAACTCACCTATGGAAGTAGGAAAAAAGAAAAATGTATGTTCCCTGTGGGAAAAAGGGGGCAACCTACTAATTCTGAAAAATATAATAAATGAAAGGTTATATCAGGAATGCAAGAGAAAAATATTTCACGCAAAAAAATGAAAGCTCATGAGAAGTATACTGCAAAGGAACGCCCAAAACTTACACAGGCGTTCAAGAAATACTTTGAACACCCACGAGCTAAACTTATGAAACGCACCAGTCCCAGGCTGTCAACACCGGCAGGCTCCTGCCCCGCCCTCCTCTACCACGTGCCCCCGACAAGGTCACTGGCGACCTCCGCCAGGTCAAACCTCGATGAAGTCCAGTCTCCGACCCGTTTGCTCACCTCTCCTCCTGCTTCTCCTGGCTCCCGGGGACGCCCTCGCCTGGTTTCCCACCAAACTCTCTGAGGCCCCTCCTCCCCGGACTCCAGACAGACGGCTCCCACCCACAGGGCCAAGCCCCGAACTGTCCCCGGACCTTCAACCCGCACAGCCTAGGGCATCACCCTCCTCGGCCGGCTTCTGCCCCCTCACACCCCGCGGCCAGGCTGGTCACTGTCCTGACAGCTGCACCTTACACTCTGCCGATCCCACCCGCCTCCCAGGCCCACGGCCACCGCGCTGCCCCAGGCCCCCACCCTCTGCCACCCGGACGCTGCGGTGACCAGGGTGACTGCTCCGAGGGGGCGCTCCGCTCCGCTCCGCGCAGGGGCTCCCGGGCCCCCCTCGAGCGGCCCACCAGCCCACCTGCTCGGGCCGCGTTACTCTGCAGCCTGGCTTCCTGCCCCCGCCCTGGTCTCGCGTGCAGCCGCCGCCCCGCTGCGGGGCCAGGACTCCGGGCCGAGGAGCCTAGGCCCTCCCGCAGAGGCCGGGCCGCTCCCCTCCGCGCATCCGCCCGTCCTCCCCCGCCCAACCGCCGACGCCGGGAGCCCCGAGCGCGGGGGTGGGGCGGGGACGGGGGTGCGGCTGGGAGAGGGAGGGAAGAGACTGGCTGCGCATGCGCGCTCCGACCCGGGTCCGGGTCCGCACTGGGAGCTGCGCGCGGCCCGCGGGAGCGCGTCGTCGGCGGGACCCGGGCGGGAGCTGAGAGGCCCCGGGACCCGGCCCGCGGACACGCACCTGCAGGAGGCGGCGGCGGCGGCGCCCGGGCGCAGGGGCGGGCAGGAGGCCGCGGGGTGGGGCGGGGCCGGGCGGGGCGGAGCGACCAACTGCGCGGGCTGCAGCGGCCCCTGCCTGAGACCCACACCTGCCGGGCTCCCGAGCGGTGGGGGCTGGTCCCGGGTCTTGTTCGTCATTAACGTTTGTATCTTTGCTTTTCTGTTTGGGTGACGGCGGAGCGAGGCAGGAGACCGCGCCGAGCCTGGTCTCTGAGAGTTTCCCGGATATGTCGTGATGTCGTGAATTACGCCCTGTTTCCCTCTTGAGCCGCAGCTGGATCGCACAAATCAGGACAGAGCGTTTCAGATGTTGGGGCTTTCCCCGGAACATCCATTTCCAGTGGTGGTTCATTGGGTTCCCAGGCTAGCCCACCAAACCCGAGTGCTGGTGTCGGGGTCCTTACCCGTGCCCGTGGGAAGGGCTTTATTTGAGGGCTTCGAGGACTGGCGACTCTTAAAATCCGGCATCTTTCTTCTTTTTCTTTTCTTTTTCCTTTTAAAATATATTTTATTGATTTTTTACAGAGAGGAGGGGAGAGGGATAGTTAGAAACATCAATGACAGAGAAACATCAATCAGCTGCCTCCTGCACACCCCCTATTGGGAATGTGCCGGAATCGAACCTGGGACCTTTCAGTCCGCAGGCTGACGCTCTATCCACTGAACCAAACTGGTCAGGGCTCTTTCTTTTTCTTTAATCCAGTTTACCTCCAGGACTACTTTTCCTAGAATATATGTACTTGCTTTGGAGCGTGCCAATGGATCCGAAAGAGCAGTGGTCTGAGAACTCCAGCGCAAAAAAAAAAAAAAGTTACATTAACATTTGTTTTTCCCAAACTTCAACCATTTCCCACAGTTTAGCTGGGAATTCAGCCCACTTTGGAGCCCCTCTGGCCCCTACAGGCCCCTCAGGATCGTACAGGTTCCAAGATCATTGGAGGAGGACCTCACATCTGGCTGCCATTTCCCCCCTAACTTGTATGTGGAACTTTGTGACAGACACTTCTAAGAACTTCACATGTATTAGCCAACTAAAATCCCCCCGCCACGTGGTAGAACAGATTTTGTTATCTCTGCTTTACAGGTGAGGCAACTGAGGCCCAGGGAAGTCAAGTAACTGCCAGGCAGAAAATCTGTTGAGTAGAATAGCTGGGATTTGAACTTAGCCCTCCACCACACATATTGCCTCTCATTCAGGTGTTATTGTTGCATTGCTTTTTGTGCTTATGAATTAGCCATCAAGTGTTAATCCTTGCCTTCATCCAGACTTGGGGGGGGGGGGGCGGGATGTAGAGAAGGAAGAGGCCAGTGCCCTCATTGAAGCCTTCCATGGTCTGAAGGGCCAATATGTAGCCCGTTGTTACCACCCATAGTTGGGCCACCTCTGAGACATTGCATCCCATCAAGGTCCAGGAGTCTGCCACCCCCAGCTACCCTCCATATCACCCTTCAGCCCCATCCTTTCTTCCAGGCTTGGGAGAGCTGAATCTTCCTCACAAGTTTCAGGCTACATCCTCTTCTTGAAACATCAGCCACCATTCTTTCCATCTTTCAAGCAAGTCCAGCTTAATTTTTTTAGAAATGTTTAAATTAATTTCAGAAAGGAAGGGAGAGAGAAAGAAGAATAGAAACATCAATGATGAGAGAGAATCATTGATTGGCTGCCTCCTACATGCCCTCAACTAGGGATCAAGCCTGCAACCCAGGTGTGTGTCCTGACTGGGAATCAAACCCCTGACCTTCTGGTTCATGGGCCAGTGCTCAACCACTGAGCCACAGCAGCTGGGCTTCAGCTTAACTTTTTGATGTTCTTGTCCTTCCAAGACAAGAAGCTGTTCCCTCTTCCAGGAATGTTCTTTTCCCATTCACTCCATAATAACTCCTCTCTCCCTTCCAGTCTTAGCTCATTGTCACTTCCTCAAGAAAGCCTTGTCTGAAGCCAGCCTCCCCTGCCCCACTAAGTGAGGTCCTTTGTCTTTGATGAAGGCTTTTACTGTACCACAGCAGTTATCCCATCAAATTTCAAATGTATTTCTGTTTATTTGATCACATTTTCTCTCCACTATAAGCTCACTGAAGGTGACACTTTTGTTTCTATTTCTCACCATGATATTTCCAGCCCTTCAGTGCCTGATGCTCAATTTATTGGTGTAATATGTATTAAATGAATGAACAGCCTCACAGGAAAAGCATCCCAGAACTCAGGTTAATGGTTTGGCTATCTTTATTAAAATTGAGAAGCAAATTACTTTCTCCTTCTTATCTATATATATAAAGAGCCAGGGGCCGTCACATCCAAAACAACCAAACAGACGACTGAACAGGCTGAGCGGGCGACAAGGCCAGCAGGAGTGTTAGTGAGGGACAACCAAACGATTGAACAACAGGCTGTGTGAGGCGACCAGTCCGGCAGGGGGGGCAGTGAGGGGCAACCAAATAGCAGGCTGTGTGGGGCGACCAGGCCAGCAGGGAGGGCATTGAGGGGTGACCAGGCTGGTAAGGAAGGCAGTTGGGGGTGACTAGGCTGGTGGGGGGTGGCAGTTAGGGGCGACCAGGCTGGCAGGGGAGGGCAATTAGGGGTGACCAGGTTGGCAGGGCCGGGGTGAAGTTGGAGGTGACCAGGCTAGCAGGGGGGGCAGTTAGGGGCAATCAGGCAGATAGGCAAGTGAACAGTTAGGAGTCAGTGGTCCTGGATTGTGAGAAGGATGTCTGACTGCCGGTCCTAAACTGGCAGTCGGACATCCCCCAAGGGGTCCCAGATTGGAGAGGGTGCAGGCTCACTGAGGGGACCACACCCCCCTGTGCATGAATATTGTGCACCAGGCCTCTAGTCCTATATAATAAAAGCCTAATATGCAAATTGTCCCCTTGACCAGGAGTTCGACCGGGAGTTCGACCAGGGGTGGGCAAACTTTTTGACTCGAGGGCCACAATGGGTTCTTAAACTGGGCCGGAGGGCCGGAACAAAAGCATGGATGGAGTGTTTGTGTGAACTAATATAAATTCAAAGTAAACATCATTACATAAAAGGGTACGGTCTTTTTTTATTTTAGTTTTATTCATTTCAAACGGGCTGGATCCGGCCTGCGGGCCGTAGTTTGCCCACCGCTGGGGCCAGTCAACTGCAGGAAGGCAGGCCCCGGCTGGCAGCAGGCAGCCGCCAGGGACCCTACCCATGTACAAATTTCATGCACTGGGCCTCTAGTTGTTTATAAGTGCCTAGCAGCACACACACACAAAATTAGCAAAAAAAAGTAGATCGCCCTGGCCAGTGTGCGGTAAGGCTCAGTTGGTTGGAGTGTTGTCCCATACAACAAAAGATGTTGGGTTCAATTCTAGGTCAGGACACATACCGCAGGAGGCAACTGATCAATGTTTCTCTTTCTCTCTCTTCCTCCCTCTCTCAAAACTAATAAAAAATAGCACTGGATCAATAACTCATGCTATTTATGGAGGTTTTCCTGGGATAACCAGGTAGGTGCATAAAAGTTAGCAGTGCATATCCTGGCAAGATAGTACTATTTCCTTTCTTAAGTGAAATTCAGACATACCACCCTTTTCCCTTCCTCCTGAACTTTATATCCTCTCAGGGTCACTAACTTTACTGATTATCATGCTGCCCTTCAGAGGTGGACTCTGGTACAAATATGAATATGGACATGAACACTTGTGCTTGCTGCCTTTTGGTTGATTGACTTTGACACACTAGGAGAAAGCTGAAATTCTCTAAGGCTTTTACTCTAAAAGGGAGAACAACAAGAAAATAAACCTCAAGATTGCAAAACTGCAAGAAACATAAACACAATCCAGAAATTGTGCTAAGTCCCAGCCCCACTAGATTCTGTATTTCCCAGCTCCAGTCTATTTCCACAATGTAACATCATCACGCACTGGTCTTGGGATCTTTGTGGAGAAAAGCAAGAGAGCAATGTTCTGTCTGCACAGCTCCTTGGGTTCTTTAGGTTCCAGTGTGAGGCCAGAGAAGCAGCTGACACTAAGAATGACCTGCCTGCCCTAAGCCGGATCCCATACACAGCATCCAAGGTGTGTGGCTTTCACCTCCATCAGCCAGTCATCACATCCTATATAATAAAAGGCTAATATGCAGATCGACTGAATGGTGGAATGACTGGTCACTATGATGCACACTGACCACCAGGGGCAGACACTCAATGCAGGAGCTGCCCCCTGGTGGTCAGTGTGCTCCCACAGGGGGAGTGCCACTCAGCCAGAAGCCCTGAGCCTGACATACCCCAACGGCTCCCAGACTGTGAGAGGGCACAGGCAGGGCTGAGAGACCCTGCCCCCCCACCCCCGCGAGTGCACAATTTCGTGCACCAGGTCTCTAGTCTGTATATAACAGGTCTGCATCTAATACAGCAACAATACACACAACCCACACTTAAGAAAATAAAATTGACACGAATAACTGAACTGAATTGTAAGGGATGGTGAACAGGAGATAGGGGGGGCAGAATAATAAGATATTTCCTTCACTACAGAAAGTTATATTGGAAAATGTAGCTGCAGAAGTTTAATAGATTTAGGTTTTACATTTAGGTTTGTGATCCATTTGATCCAGAAATCTCACTCGTGGGTATTTCAATTAAAATGGAAACATGTGCACAGAAACATCTCAAAACTAATGTATATAGCAGCTGTATTTTAAATTGCCAAAACCTGGCAGTAACCCAAATGTCCATCAATTGTGAATGGATAACCAAATTGTGGTAGAGCCTTACAAAAAGATACTACTAAGGAATAACAAGGGAGAAATGAATAACATATGCAGCAGTATAGACAACTCTCAAAAGCATCATGTTAAGTGAAAAAAACAAAACTCAAAATTTGCTTGATTTAATTTATATCACATTCTGGAAAATGCAAACTATAGGCATAAAAATCAGATTAGATGACAGTGATGTGGGTGGAGTAAAGGATTGGTTACAAAAAAGCATGAGATAGAAATATTCTATTTCTTCTTTGAGGAGGGGATTATATGACTATACATATATTTGTCAAAACTCATAAAATTGTACCCCTAAAAATGATGAATTTTACTGTATATAAATTATATCTCAACAACCTGACTTTAAAAAATAAGAACTGTAGCCCTGGTCTGTGTGCCTTAGTTGGTTGAGCATTGTCCTGTGTACCCAAGGGTTGCTGGTTTGATTCCTGGATTGTAGGTTCGATCCCTGATCAGGGCACGTGCAGGAGACAACCAATAGATGTTTCTCTTTTACATCAATGTTTCTCTCTCTCTCCATTCCTCTCTCTCTAAAATCAATAAGAACATGTTTTGAAAGGAAAAAAGAGCTATAAACAGAAAACAAGGGTATAGGTTTAGAATTACCTATTGCTATGTAACGAATTATGACAAAACTTGGCAGCTCCAAACAATAAACACTTATTATCTCACAGTTGCTGTGTCAGGAATTTGGGAGCAGCTTAGCTTTGTGATGGTGCTCAGGATCGCTCATGAAGGTGCATCTAAGGTGTCAGCTAAGAGCTGCTATCATCTGAAGGCTTGACTGCTGCTGAGGGATCTTCATGCTAAGCTACTTCTGTTTCTTGTAAGGTAGTGAAAATGTTTGTTGTTTTAAGCCCCTAAGTTTTTGGTGCACAGGATGATGCCCAACCAACTGAACCACAGCAGCCAGGGCAGCAGTCTGGTTCTTAATTGCAGCAACAGAAAGTAATTCTGGCTGATTTAATTAGAAAAAAATGAATGTATTTTTAAAGATATTGGATAAATAACTTTAAATAATTTGTTAATTGATAACAAGATAAAACATGAGGAGAGGTAGAATAAAAATGTAGAGCTTTATAATGCATTCAAACAAGCTGTTATTAACTTAAAATGCACTGTTATAAATATAAGTTGTTTTATGTAAGCCTGATGGTGACAACAAAGCAAGACCTTCTGGTAGTACATAAAAAACAAAGAGAAAGGAATCTAAGCATACCACTACAGAAAATCATCAATTACAAAAAGAGCAAGAGAAGAAGAAGAAAAAAAGGAATTCTAAAACAGCCATAAACACTTGCTAAAATAATAATACTTTCATTCCAATCAATATGTACTTTAAATGTAAATGAACTAAATGCTCCAATCAAAAGACAGAGTAGTTGAATGAAAAAAAAAAAAACAAACAAACAAGAAAAAAAAGAAGACCTGACTATTCAGGTTTAAGGGCACATATGCACAGACTGACAGTGAAGGGGTGGAGAAGGTAGTCCATGCAAATGGAAACCAAAAAATAGCTGCAGTAGCTTTACTAATATCAGACAAAATAGACTTTAAGTCAAAGACTGTAGTAAGAGACAAAGAAGAGCATTATATAACGACTAGAGGCCCAATGCACAAAATTCATGCATGGGTAGGGTCCCTAGGCCTGGCCGCCATCAAGGCCAATCTGTGGGGCAACCAGTGGGGCAAACAGGGGACCCCCCGCTGGCACCTGCCTTGGCTGGCCTGGGGCCTGCAGGCTGGGGGCAGCTCCTGCATTGAGCATCTGTCCCCTGGTAGTCAGTGTGCATCATAGTGACCAGTCATTCCACCGGTTGTTCTGCCGTTCAGTTGATTTGCATATTAGGCTTTTATTATATAGGATAAAGAGATCACTCCAACAAGAGGATATAATATTTATAAAGGTTAAGCACCCAAATATATAAAGAAAATATTAACACACCTAAAGGGAGAGATAGACAGCACTACAATAATATTAGAGGACTTTAATGCCCTACTTTCTTTAGTGGATAGGTCACCTGGACAGAAAATCGATAAGGAAGCATTAGACTTAAACAACATGTTAAACCAGATGGACTTAATAGACATATGCAGAACATTTCATTTAAAAGAAGCAGAATACACACTTCTCTCAAGAGCACACAGAAGATTTTTCATAATAAATCTTATGGTTGATCTTTTAATAAATTTAAGAAGATTGAAATCATTATCAAGCATCTTGTCTCACCACAATGGTATGAAATTATAAATCAACTAGAGGCTCGGTGCACAGATTCATGTACGAATGGGGTCCTTCAGCCTGGCCTGTGGGGATTGGGCCAAAACTGGCTCACTGATATCCCCCAAGGGGTCCTGGATTGCAAGAGGGCGCAGCCCAGGCCGAGGAACCCCACTGATGCACAATCGGGCCTAGGAAGGGATCGTGGGAGGGCTCCAGGGCATGTCCGGCCCGTCTCACCCAGTCCCAATCTTCGGGACCCCAGCATCAAGCTAACCTACTGGTCAGAGAGTGTGCCCCCTGGTGGTCAGTGCATGCCATAGCAACTGGTTGAACAGTCCAACAGTCAGACACTTAGCATATTAGGCTTTTATTATATAGGATTTCAAGAAGAAAACTAGACAATTCAAACATGTGGTGATTAAACAACATGCTGCTAACAACCAGTGGGTCAAAGAAGGAACAAAAAAGAAATCAAAAACTGTCTTGATACAAATGAAAATGGAGACTAACATACCAAAACTTATGGGATGCGGCAAGAGCAAAGAAAAAGGGAATTTCATAGTGATAAATGCCTACATTAATAAATAAGAAAGATCTCAAAAAAAACAACCCTAATTTTATACCTAAAGGAATTAGAAGAACAGACTAAGCCCAAACTTAGTAGAAGAAAGGAAATACCAAATATCAGAGTGGAAATAAATGAAATACAGACTAAAAAGACAATAGAAAGATCAATGAAATTAAGAGCTGTTCTTTTTAAAGATAAACAAATATAGATAAATCTTTTGACAGTCTTACCAAGAAAAGAACTGAAATAAATAAAATCAGAAATGGAAGAGATGTTGCAACTGATACCACAGAAATACAAAGGATCATGAGGCTACTATGAATAATTATACATCAACAAATTGAATAACTTAGAAGAAATGGATAAATTCCTAGAAATGTACAACCTACCAACCTGCAGAATCATAAAGAAATTGAAAATCTGAACAGACCAATTACTAGTAAAGAGGTTGAATCACGAATTAAAAACCTCTCAACAAACAAAAGTATGGGACCAGATGGATTCACTGGTGCTTTTTACCAAACATTTAAATTATAATTAATACCAATCCTTCTCAAACTCTTCCAAAAAAATAGAAGAGAAGGGAATACTTTCAAATTCATTTTGTGAGACCAGGATTACCCTGATACTAAAATAAGACAAGGACACTACAATAAAAGAACATTACAGGCCAATATCCCTGAAAAACACGGATGCAAAAGTCCGTTTAAAAACCTAATTCAACAACATGTTAAATGATCATATGGTGAAGTGGGATTTATTCCATGGATGCAAGGATGGTTCAATATGCACAAAGCAATCAACTTTCAATGTGACATACCTCATTAACAACGTGAAGGATAAAAAAATCATATGATATTTTCAATAAATGCAGAAAAGGCCTTTGTCAATCTTCAACATCAATTTATGATAAAAACTCTTAATGAAGTGGGTAAAGAGGGAATGTACCTCCACATAATAATACCCACAACTAACATTATATTTATCAGTAAAAAGTTGAAAGATTTTTCTCTAAGATAGGGAATAAGGAAGGATTCACACTTTTTCCACTTTTATTCAACATAGTATTGGAAGTCTTAGTTAGAATAATTAAGCAAGAAATAGGAATAAAAGGTATTCAAATGAGAGGATTCTCATAGCCACTTGGCCTGGAGGTCAAACCCTCCCTGGTATTAGCTACAACAATCATGGCTTAACTACAAGACTGCGCACAAAGACCACTAGGGGGTGCACCAAGAAAGCATAACAAAATGCGGAGACAAAGAAACAGGACAAAATTGTCAATGGAAGATCTAGAGTTCAGAACCACACTTTTAAGGTCTCTCAAGAACTGTTTAGAAGCCACCAATAAACTTAATGAGATCTACAAGAAAACTAATGAGACCCTCGATGTTATGATGGGGAACCAACTAGAAATTAAGCATACACAGACTGAAATAACGAATATTATACAGACTCCCGACAGCAGACCAGAGGAGCGCAAGAATCAAGTCAATGATTTGAAATGCGAGGAAGCAAAAAACACCCAACCGGAGGGGCGGAATGAAAAAAGAATCCAAAAATGCGAGGATAGTGTAAGGAGCCTCTGGGACAGCTTCAAGCATACCAACATCAGAATTATAGGGGTGCCAGAAGATGAGAGAGAGCAAGATATTGAAAACCTATTTGAAGAAATAATGACAGAAAACTTCCCCCACCTGGTGAAAGAAATGGACTTACAGGTCCAAGAAGCGCGGAGAACTCCAAACAAAAGGAATCCAAAGAGGACCACACCAAGACACATCATAATTAAAATGCCAAGAGCAAAAGACAAAGAGAGAATCTTAAAAGCAGCAAGAGAAAGAAACTCAGTTACCTACAAGGGAATACCCATATGACTGTCAGCTGATTTCTCAACAGAAACTTTGCAGGCCAGAAGGGAGTGGCAAGAAATATTCAAAGTGATGAATACCAAGAACCTACAACCAAGATTACTTTATCCAGCAAAGCTATCATTCAGAATTGAAGGTCAGATAAAGAGCTTCACAGATAAGGAAAAGCTAAAGGAGTTCATCACCACCAAACCAGTATTATATGAAATGCTGAAAGATATCCTTTAAGAAGAGGAAGAGGAAGAAAAAGGTACAGATACAAATTATGAACAACAAATATGCATCTATCAACAAGTGAATCTAAGAATCAAGTGAATAAATAATCTGATGAACAGAAAAAAAAAAGAAAAAAAAACAAATTAGAATGGAAGAAGTAAAACTATCTCTATTTAAAGGTGACATGGTATCATATCTAGAAAACCCTAAAGACTCCATCAAAAAACTGTCAGAACAATAAATAATTCAGTACAGTTGCAGGATACAAAATCAACATACAAAACGCAGCTGTATTTGTATACACTAATAACAAATGATTAGGCAGAGAAATTTGAAAAACAATCCCATTTATAATTTCATCAAGAGAACAAAATACCTAGGAATAATTTTAACAGGGAAGAGGAAAGACCTGTACACTGATGAAAGAAATTGAGAAAGACACAAATAAATGGAAAGATATTCCATGTTCATGGATTGGAAGAATTAACATTGTTAAAAATGCCCATACTGCCTAAAGCAATCTATAGAAACAATGCAATCCCTATTAAAATTCCTATGGCATTTTTCAGAGAAATAGAACAAACAGTCCTAAAATTTGTGTGGAACCACAAAAACCCTGAGTATCCAAAGAAATCTTGAGAAAGAAGAATGCTAAGGTATCACACTTCCTGATTTTTAACTATATCACAAAGCTATAGTAATGAAAATAGTATGCATTGGCATAAAAGCAGATACACACACCAATGGAACAGAATAGGAAGCCCAGAAATAATCCCATGTGTATCTGGTCAATTATATATGACAAAGCAGTCAAGACTATACAATGGGGAAGGATAATCTTCAATAAATCATTTCAGGAAAACTTGACAGCTATATGCAAAGGAATGAAACTGTACCTCTATCTTATACCTGTTAGTACACACAGACCTAAGGAAAGGTCCCAAAACTGAAAATCTACATCCCAAGCGGAGGTCAGGGAAAGACCGAAGAAAGAGGCTGGCCATTCCACTATGGTAATTAATAGAATTTATTAAGGGAAAGTTACATATGAGGTATGTCTTGAGTGACTTAAAGACAATATGGATTCCTGCCCCACTTGGCAGGTGCCAAAGAATTATATGGGGGTGGGAGGGTAGCCATAGGTACTAGTATGTGAATGCTACAGGTAGAGAAAATTACTTCACATGTTTGACCAGGTCAGGATAACAGCCTGTTCTAGGAACCAGCATATAGTGGGAGGCAGGAGAGGGGTCCTGGTTTATGTCACAACGAACACTGATTGCAATCGGACAGTCTCCAAGAGGGGTTTGTGAGAAGCAATTTCTATCCCCTGATCTGGGTCCAGCTCATGCATCAGGCAGAGGTTATATCTTAGAGCAGTCTCACCTCCACAACACTACAACAAAAGACACCTTAAAATGGACTAAAGACTTGAACATAAGATCTGAAGCCATAGAACTCCTAGGACAGTGATGGCAAACCTTTTGAGCTCGGCATGTCAGCATTTTGAAAAACCCAAACTTAACTCTGGTGCCGTGTCACATATAGAAATTTTTTGATATTTGCAACCATAGTACTTATATTGCAACCAAAGACTTATATTTTTGATATTTATTTTATATATTTAAATGCCATTTAACAAAGAAAAATCAACCAAAAAAAGGAGTTTGTGTGTCACCTCTGACACGCGTGTCATAGGTTCGCCATCACTGTCCTGGAAGAAAACATAGGGAGTGAGCTCCTTGACATTGGTCTTGCTGGTGACTTTTTGGGGTTGGCACCAAAAGCAAAGGCAACAAAAGCAAAAATAAATAAGTGGGAACACATTAAGCTAAAAGGCTCCTGAACAGCAAAGGAAACTATCAACAAATAAAAAGGCAACCTCCGAAATGAAAGAAAATACTTGTTAATTATATATGTGGCAAGGGATTACTATCTAAAATAAAGAACTTATACAACTCAATAGCAAAAAAGCCCTGAACAACCCCAATCTGATTTTAAAAGGGGCAGAAGAACCGAATAGACATTTATTCAAAGAAGACATACAGATGTCCAACAGATGCATGAAAAGGTAGTCCACATCACTAATCACCAGGGAAATGCAAGTCAAAACCACAATGAGATATCACATCATATTTATTATAATGACTACTATGAAAAAGACAAGAAATTACAAGTGTTGGGGAGGATATAGAGAAGAGGGAACCCTCGTGCACTATTGGTGGGAATGTAAATGGCACAGCCGCTATGGAAAACAGTATGGAGTTTCCTAATAAAATTAAAATTAGAACTGCCATATGATTCAGCAATAATATGAACGATGTTTCTCACTGGCAGTCAAAAGAAAGAAGAAAAACTAAAATAAACTCTAGTGTTTGGGAAGTGGAGGTATCAGTGTAAACTTATAGTTTTCATTAGATAGATGATAGATAGATAGGTAGATAGAAATTTAGATGTAATGTGATTGTGTATGTGTGTATATGCATATGCTTATATATATTCCTAGTTCCGTCTACTGAAAGACTGGGAGCAGCAATACCCTAGTATCACTTAACATGCCTGGCACAGGGAAAGAACGAAATGATGCCGGAACATCTTGTAGTGTCAGAAAGCAAGAACATGCTCCAGGAATGATGTGAACATCAGAAGGTAATAGGCGCCAGTGTGAAGGGGCTCCCAACTGGCCAAATACGGGATAATTTAAACATGAAAAAAAAATAATAATAAAGGATTACAACCTATGAAATAAAAAGAAAACCATAGGAATGTAATATATATAACACTGTCTATATATAAACTTTGATGCAGAACAGGATATTTAGATATTTTCCAAGTACCATGCCAGAAAATACTTATTATGCCTGGTATACATCACCTAAATCAAAGGGTTGAAAGTAGACATCATCAGTAATGGGACAATCAGAACTTATAGGATGCTATCACTTCCAAAAATGGTAACTTAATCTAATAGTGAGGAGACATCAGACAAACCCAGCTGAAGGATATTCTACAAAATAACTTAGCTATTATCTTTGAAAAGTATCAAGGTCATGGTCATGAAAGCCACTGAAAGACTAAGGAACTGTCCCAGGCAGAAGGAGACTAAAGAAACATGACAGCCAAATGCTTCACATGATCATGACCTGCATGCTTTGGCTGTGAAATTCATTATTGGGTCAAATGAATAAACTTTAATGGGTCTGAGGATTAGGTGGTAGTGATGTGTCAAAGTTAATTTCCTGATTGTAACTGTTGTCCTGTGGTTATGTAGGAGAATGCTCTTGTTTGCAGAAAATACATGCTAAAGTACTTGGAAATAATGGGACATCAGATCAGCAATTATTGCCAAATGGTTCAGAAAGTTAATTGTATGGTACTCCCAACTTTTCTGTAAGTTTTTAATTGTTTCAAAATGAAAATATATTTTAAAACATAAAAAAAGATCTTGGCTAGCAGCTCTATTATACCTGAAGGAGTGGAGGGTGGGGAGATAGCAGATAGGTAAGGAGTGTTTGTTAGACTGTTCCCTCTATTTTTGTGTATGTTTGGAAATTTCACATTTAAAGGTAAACAACAGCAAAAGGGTACCAGGTATTTCACAGAATTACTGGGAGCAAGTTTGAGATCTCCGATCAGGAGCAATGTTCAAAATCCCACTGTAGAACTGCTATAGAAAGAACACCTTTATAGCCAGCCCCACTGGGAACCACATCTGAACTTGAGCTGTGGACTCTGCTCACTCTGGATATGGATGCTGCCACAGCATCACTTTCTCTCCTGCCCAGGGAGTTGAGCTTCCACATCCTTCACCACTGTCAGAGAGAGAGTTCCTTCTGGCCCCTTCCTAGCTCTGTCTTCAAAGTCCAGGGCAGGTGCCTTTCTTGGGCACTGTCCTGTGGCGGTGTCCTAGGAAAGTGAGAATATTGCATTTTCA
Organism: Myotis nattereri; assembly: GCF_964212035.1. NCBI lineage: Eukaryota > Metazoa > Chordata > Mammalia > Chiroptera > Vespertilionidae > Myotis > Myotis nattereri. Next base: position 133,757,068 of record NC_138077.1, on the reverse strand, counting down.
CCTTCTTGAGTCCAATGCAGACTCTGCCTCCTAGCAAAATTCCTAAGATGGGAGAATTCTCCAACAGTGGAAGCAGGTACAGCAAGGGAACAATATCCACTGTGACAGTAAACACTATCTCTTTAAAGTGTTGTCTAAAATTGGCCTCTTTGGGTCCAGAAATGACTCGCATTACAATAGCACATCTACACCTCTTGCAAAACACTGAGATGGTTGACAGGGATCCACTTGCCTGTCCATCGCTCCTTCCACATACTCCACTGCAGTTTCGAGACAAGACTCTTACACACGCCAAACCAGCTAGCATTTTATGTTCCAACTTGTTGAATAGTACAAGCTTTGCTTTCTATCTTCTTGGTCAAGAAAAAAATAATAATAAAACAAACAACGGCAATGAGGAGACCCCAGACTTTTTGACACATAAAGAGAGATTTGAATTACATCAAATTGTTACAGTACAACCACAGGGAAATGAGCAGAAGGCAAATTCACAAGTGTCCACTTACTTTGATGGATTTGTCCTTTGGCAAAAACCTTGTGGTGGAAAAGGGATATATATCCTCCGTTGCTTGAATTCACAGGATGCCAAAACGGTGCTTAAGTGGTTCGCTTCCACTATGGCAATTGGCTATCATGCTTCATTTAATGCTAGTTGCATATTATTGCAAGAGAGATTTTTATAGTGCTTTATGGGTCTTAAGTGCTTTCAAATCATTAATAAGTTATTCTTTCCTGAATTTTCAGGTCACTGTTAACATCTTCCACTTTAAGTGCAGCCACTTGGACATGGAGGTTAAGTGACTGGCCCAAGGTCTGGTGGTGAGGCACTGTCAAACCTGGGATTGTACAGTGTAATTCAATACAAAAAGAAGAGTCCAACACTATATCATTCATTGGAAGAAGGCTGCTCTTGAGCCAGGCCACTCAAAGGAAAGAGAGAGATTAAGTGATGAGCTGTTTAAAACTTGGCTTGGAGAAGTGTTAGCCAAGAAGGGCTGATAATCATGCTGTGATAGGACTTGTAAATCAGTGTGGTTCAAGGCCTTAAGCTTAGACACTGAAACTGCCACTTCAGACATTTCTCCCTGCGTTTTTATACATTCACACTCATGTTCTAAAAATGACCTTCTGAGGAGTTAATGGAAGAGGTGACTTAGAGCTCGGGTCACTAAAATTGATATTAAAAAGAGAATTTTAGCCCTGGTTGGGTAGCTCAGTTGCTTAGTATGTCCCCCATAGATACACTAAGGTTTCAGGTTTGATCCTTGGTCAAGGCATATCCAAGAGGCAACCAATGAATGCATAAATAAGTGGAACAAGTCAATGTTTCTCTCTCACACTTTCTCAAAAATCATTTAAAAAAGAGAGAATTTTAGCTTAAGCTAAGGAGTCATTTCTTAAGTGTGATTAGAAATTAATATTCTATTATTCTTTGCTTAGTAGCAGGGTCCATTTAAAACGTATTTGGCAAAAAATGTAATACGTTTTTGTAGGACTCTCAAGCAAGGGCAGGTTAAAAGCACTCACAGGCAACCCAGGGCCCTGCCATACAAAATCAATAGGTGCTACCTCCAGTAAAGCGTCAGAACAGTGTTTGTCTTCCAGTTTTCCTTCTTACGCTCCTCAGAGAAGCTGAAGAAAACCTTCGGAAGGGAATTCAAACTTGGTTTCCTTTGCCTTTCAGAGAACCCTGTAATTAAGCAATAGTGACTTAATGAGAGAACCGAAGGAAATGAATCTTCTGCAGGGTCAGTAGAAAAAGCTTGGGCCTACATCAACTTCTTGTTTCACTCTTGCATTCTATCCTCTGGATACCAATTAACCTCTTAGCTGTCAGTTGTTTATTTCTGAGGCAGCAGAAAGCATTATTCTAGAGAAGGCAAGTGGTATAGGGTCATTCGACCCAGGGCAGGTGGGAACAGAACCTGTTGAGTGTGGAGAAACAAAACCCAGCAGCTAAACTATTGAGAGGTCATTTTCCAAATCAACCATCCAGTAATTCTGCTGCTGGCTCAAAAAACAAACCAACAAAACCAACAAAACAACCAATTACTTTGGGGTTCTGCCACATTTCAGTGTCCAGATCATGAACCAGGGAAGTAGGTATGGATGTTGGAAAGAACGCTTAGCTGGAAGTCTGAGCTGAGCATCGCCAAGCTCATGGACATGTTTCCTGGTTGGTGAAATCCTCTTTTTTGGGAACTATATTGAGCATCCAATGAAGGTGACATGAGACATTTAAGTAAGCCACATAACTCCTTTCCCCCTGACAAATATTAAAATGGGGACAGGGAGGGAGATGGGAATGTATTTCTTTTTTAGGCCAAATAAGTAAAACAAAGCAAAAGTTCCTTTTTTATTTTTAATTTTTAAATAGTGCATGCACTTTGGGAAAGATGTCCTAAAAAATAATAACTATTATTTGTTGAAGGTTTCATAGGTGCCAAACACGATGCTAAGCATTTTACATAATGCTTTAATGGAAACTTCCATTGCAAGAGGCAGAGACCTACTTCAAACTGGCTTAAGGAACAGAGCGTTTTTGTCATCTAATTGTGGTTTTGTGTGTGAGAATTTTCAGAAACGATAAAGTGCAGAGACATGCAGTTTTTGCTTCTTTTTGGTTTTATTCTCAGGCAGGCTCTTTCTAGGTAGTGGTAAAGGTGGCCACAAAAGGTTTACACCGGTAGGAACAGAATGTCTCCGCGCCAGTGAGGCTACCAGACAGGGGCTGAATCTCATTGGCTTAGCTTGGGTCATGTGACCACCCTAAAAGTAATCACTGGGGCCAGGAGGCTGGAAGATGATGATTGGCCAGACGTGGGTCCCGAATCCCCCAAGGAGTGGAGAGGTAGACCAGCTGCATCTGAGCCACATGCACTAAATAAGAATGGAAGAGAGTGATCACCCAAGAGAAAATCAATATACTGTTAGAAGTCCACTGGGAAATAGATGTTGGGCAGCCAAAAATGACAGATGTCACTACAGAAGCTCATTTGATGTATGAGGACACTAAGGCTCCGGATGTTAAGTAGCTTAGTTAAGGTCATAAAGTAGTGGTTAAGCTAGGTTTCAAACAGCTCTGAGTAAGGATTAAGAGTCTGAGCTTTGCCCTAGCTGGTTTGGCTCAGTGGATAGAGTGTCGCCTGTGGACTGAAGGGTCCCGGTTCTGGTTGCAGGCTTGATCCCCAGTAGAAGGGTGCAGGAAGCAGCCGATCAATGATTCTCTCTCATCATTGATGTTTCTATCTCTTCCTCTCTGAAATCAATAAAAAAATATATTTTTTAAGAAGTCTAAGCTTTGGTATCAGACAGGTTTTAATTGAAATCATGGTCCCCTGCTCACTGGCTGTATGGACTTGACTAAATTAATTTCTCTGAGCTTTAGTTTCTTTATCTGTAAAATGGAAATAATACCTGTTTCACAGAATTGAATAAAATCATACATAAAGCATTTGTTAAGATGTGTGGCTCTTAGTAAGCTGCTGGTAGTGGCTATAATGTTATATTTCTCCCTATCCCACTTTTAAATCTTTTTAAAAACTAGGGTCTTCCTTTTCTTTCCCTGAGCAGGTTAAGGTACTGACCTATTTTTGGCTTACGTTGAAAATGGCTTTCATCTCTGAGCAAGGTTTTTGCACAGCATTTGAGCTCTCATGTCACCCATTCTTAATTTGATTTTAGTAACAACTAAGGTTGTCAAGTACTGGGAAGAGAAACTTCTGATGATTTAAAATAAAAACTACATACATTTTTCAGGTAAAACAACAGCTATCAAAGCCCCTCCATTTTCCAGTCTCCAGTTCCTTTATTATCATTTTCAAAAGTAATAATGGTGACCTCTGCATCAAATATAGAGTGACATAGGAACAAGGCTTATAGCGCTATTATTTGTATTAGTCTGATCTTTCCTGAGGATATTTTAAGGATGGGGGCATGCATGCTGTTCTCAGACAATATCTTAAATATTTTGAGAGTTAGCTTACTATTCTATATAATAAAAGGTTAATATGCAAAGCAACCGAACGGCAGAATGATGGGTCGCTATGACGTGCACTGACCACCAGGGGGCAGACGCTCAATGCAGGAGCTGCCCCCTGGTGGTCAGTACACTCCCACAGGGAGAGTGCTGCTCAGCCAAAAGCCAGGCTCACTGCTGACCAGCACAGTGGTGGTGGTGGGAGCCTCTCCCACCTCCGCAGCAGCGCTAAGGATGTCTGACTGCTGGCTCAAGGGGAGCGGGCCTAAGCCATCAGTCAGACATCCCCCGAGGGCTCCCAAACTGCGAGAGGACGAAGGCCAGGCTGAGGGATTCCTCCCCCCGCCCCCCCCCCCCCGGCCAGTGCACAAATTTCGTGCACTGGGCCTCTAGTAAAGAGCATATGGGACTATCTGCTGACATTAATGTATCAACTTACATTAATGCCAAATATTTTCACTGCTAATGAGGGTTATTTTTGAAACAGGATGATCTTCAGTTCAATGCCAGCTTGTGAGCCTCAGCTAGCTATTGCCTGTGCCTGGCATTCCTGGGCCTGAGAGCTCAGTTCCGTCCCCAGCCAGTCTTACCCCTTCTGGCCTTGCATCTTTGTGTCAGCCTCTATCTATTCCAGGTTGACCTACATCACATCTCCAGGTGAGCCAAACTGTAGGTGAGGGTGCTAAGTGACTCTCAGCCCACCCTGGAGGTTCTGGGGCAGGGGGACCCGAGGACACAGACTTCTCTGTCTCAGCTTGGAGACAATGCCTGAAGAGATTGGGAGCGCCTGGAAGTAAGTTAGAGAGAAACACAGAGATGATCGAAAGGGTTAAAAATAGAAAAGTTATTAGCTCATTTAACTTAGAGAGGGGGAGCCTGAGAATGCTCTATTTAGAGGTTTTAAATATAAATTTTAATCAAAAACTATTTATTGAGAGCCTACCATGCACTGGGCAAGTGTCCCCAGGGGACAATGCCTAGCTGTTCTGGCTGTGCTGAGAATGGAACAAAGGCAAATGGATCTGCGTGGCAGAAGAAGAGTTTCAAACGAGCTGTACTGGAGAATTTTCGACCTCACATAATGCGAGCTGTTAAACCCTGGGTTGGCTTGCCAGGGGAGTGCAGGAGCCAGAACTGTGCCCGGGGCTGGCTTGCACAAATCAGTTCCGGTTGGTTTGAAATCCACAGCTCACGGCAATCAAATTTTTCAAGTAAAGCTGGGGTTGAGGTAGGGGTATGTTGTTTTTCTCTGTGTTATTTTGAACCTTAATTTATATAAATACTACTGAGAAATTTCTCAGAAGTATTAAAAACCGTTTACTTGGAGAAAAAAAGGAGTGTCTGAACTCTACATGAGAGACAGCACAGTGGAAAACACCGGGAGGTTTAAAATGAACATTTCTAAATGTTATGACAAAAGTAATCGAATGTAAAAGAAAAATAGCAACCTGAGGACAATACTGAGACCATGACAAATGACAAAATATTTGCTATCTAATTATTCACTGAATTTGGTTGGAAAAACATTAAAGCCCCAATAAATAGCTGGATGAAAAACTTCATAAAAGGAGATTTATTTCTGGCCAACAAATGAATTAAAAATATTTTGATCTGGCTACTTATAAAGCAAAATTAAATTCAACCACTTAGTATAAATTTCTTTCTAAAAAGTCAACTAAATTATTTTTCAATAATAATTCCCATTGCTCATAAAGATACAGAGAAAGGGGCCTATTTGGACATCAGTGTGATTCTCTATATGTAGCACTCCTTAAACACATTTTTAGAAATTCCATCTATTCTTTCTTTATTTATTGATTGATTTTGAGAAAGAGAGAGAGAGAGAGAGAGAGAGAGAGAGAGAGAGAGAGAGAAACATCAATTTGTTGTTTCACTTATTCATGCACTCACTGGCTGATTCTTGTATGTGCCCTGACCAGGGATTGAACCCCAAACCTTGGCATGTCAGGATGATGCTTTAAACAACTGAACTGCCTGGCCAGAGAAATCCCATCTATTCCTAAAACATCTAAATCTAAAAATAATTTTGCTCAAAGATATTTGTTACATTATCCACAATCACAGATAAAAGTTTAACATTACCCACAACCACAAGAAATTGGAAGTAACCCAAATGTCCAATGATAAATAAATGTTTCATAAATTATAACAACTCAGTATATTGACCACAATTAAAATTATGCTTAGAGTTATAACAGGGAAAAGGTCATGTTCAAAATTAGGTGTGAAAACAGTAGGGTATGCTTAGTTTTGCCACTTACTCTGTGGCTAGTAAGAGACTCAGTTTTTCATCTATAAAATGGGAAGTAACAACAGTCTCTTCTCCATCAGGTTGTTTTGATTAGTAAGTGGATTTACGTAAATAAAGTGTTAGCAATATGTCTGGCAAACAGTAATTGCACAATAAATGATAGTTCTTATTTCTTGTGTTTGTTTTGTTTGTGGTTTTTTTTTTTTTTTGAGTGAGCTAGAACCTTACATCTAAAGAGTCATTATAAGATTTCAATCTAAAAACTAAGCTTTAGAGAAAACCTGGAAAGAAATATGTCAAAGGCAAGGATTGTCTCTGTGGGTGAACAGCTATGGGTTCAAATATGGTTCAAGTATTATTTTCTCTATTTTAAATTTTTCTGAGTTTTTCCCCTAACACATCTCTACTACCTTCACAATGCATAAATAGATCAGACTATTTTAAAAATATCTAGACATATATGATTTAGTTTAGTTTACAATACTTTCCAATAGAAATAGATGCAGTCACTAAAGTTCAGACAAAAATTACAAACACTATCTGGCAGTCAATTCAGGACTTTACTGCAGACAAACAATGAACAGTCATGAGTGCCCACCCCCCAAGCTCCACCCCTCACTCATAGGTTTTGTTATCTAGGCTGTGCTAGACCACAGCAGAGCCTAAAAGGGGTTTTTCCAGTGTTTATAAAGCTGTGTGCACAGTCTGGCTTTTTATGCTTCTTGCATTCTTTTCTCCAGCAAGCAGAGAACTGCTAAGACAGATTTTCCAGAAAAAGCCAGGCTTTTATATAGCTAACAGCCTGATTCATCATACTTGACTTCATGATGAATTTTTAGTTTTTAAATTTTCAAAAACAAAAACGAAAAAACCCCTGGTCTCTATCCTTGAGTCAGCAGTTAGTGATTTTTTTTTTAAAAAAAAAAAGTCTTTATTTTAAAAATTAATAAAATAAAGGGGAGAAAAAAAACCTACCAGTAATTTTCCCCCAGGAACATCAAAGCCTACAAACTGGGTGAATGAGGATCCGTGTTCATTCTGTTTGCATACACACCAACATGTGTGAGGGTTTGAGTTTCTGCTATAACCAGGGGTCTGCTGGGAGGGAAGGAAATTGCAGAAAAGGAGCGATGACCCTGAATTCTAATGTTCCGGCATTCATGTCAAGGACAACTGTGAATAGGGCTTGGGGTAAATATCCTCAAATAACCTCCCATGAATTTATACACATCTCCAACCAGAAAACCTTCCCCGCCCCTTTGCTTCCTTCCTCTCCGGTTCTTTTAAACGTCGTCCTCCAACAGCCATGCATACCATCCCCACCTTCTGCTGCCTCTCCCTCCCACCCCGGGCCTGCAAAGAAAGCCTCTCTTCATGAGCAGTGCAGCTGTGTGTGGCCGGCCACGTCCCTCTCCTCACCACCAGGAAGGTGGGACTCCCCGCCTGAATGTGATGAGAAGGCTCCCTCCAAACCCACCCCCAGCTCAGGGCTGCTTGTGAGGCTGGCTTTACCAAGGAAAGGCTCAAGGAGCGTGTGCAGGCTGGCCCTAGTGCCAGGGACTTAATGCAGATGCTGTCTTCTCTTGGCCAGGGTTTCTGTGGCCTGCCTATTAGCGATAGAAGAACACTGAGAAGAATGTTTGATTTTTGCTATGACCGTGGAAAATAAATTATGCTGAGATTTAAAAAATAAATGAGTGTGCCCCACCCTAGGCACAAAATGTCAGGCAGGAGCTTGGATCTTTATTCTCAGAAGCTGAAAGGAAACAGCTTTGCCTTAGAGCAGGGTTTCTCAATCTTGACACTCTTGCCTTTTTGGATCAAATAATTCTTCGTGGTGGGAGACTGCACTGGGCATTGTGGATGTGTAACAGCATCCCTGGCCTCTACCCACCCTTGGAGTCGTGACAACCAAACATGTCTCCAGGCATTGCCAAATATCCCCTGGGAATAGGGCTGCCAGATAAAATATAGGCTGTCCAGTTAAATGAGAATTTCAGATAAATCATGCAATGTTTGAAACACACTTATACAAACAAATCATTCGTTGTATATTTATTTGCTGAATTTGGCAACTCTACCTGGGGAACAAAATCGCACCTCATTTGAAAACCACTGCCTTAAAGAGACCAGGAGCCAGGACAGTCTTCAGGCTTGGGGCCGCACTTATATGTGGTCTAATAAACTGACGAATAAACTAGAACCAGTGGCATGGAAACACGGAACAGACTGACGAATTTCAGAGGGAAGGGAGGCGGGGGGAAGAGATTAACCAAAAACATATGCATATATGCATTGCCCTTGGACACAGACAATAGGGTGGTGAAGAAATGGATGGTGGCAATGGGGGGAAAAAGGAGGACATCTGTAATGCTCTCAACAATAAAGACTTTTAAAATGCAAAAAGAGAACTGTAGAGATACCAGCCCTAACCAATGCCCAGCATCTGCCTAACACCGTATTTCTTGTTTATTTAAGCTTTTTGTGACTTGTGGCTGAAAACATTTCTAACTGATATAGAGACCAAAGTAAATAATTCAGGAAACAGAAAAACAAATAAAGCCTCCACAATTCACTCAAATCCATTTCATATCCTCAGAGGAATTGAATATTGATTAATCATTCCTCCCAAAGAGAATATATTTTATCAGTTTCTTACTGTTTCTTAATGTAAATAAGTATAAATAAAGATGAATATAATAGATATTCTTATTTCACTATAAGTAGCATATTCTATACATTCTATATACACTATTTTGTACCTTCATTTCCTTACTTAATGATGCTGCCTTGTAGATAGATCTCTTCACATCAGTAGGGGTCTTCCACACTCCTTTTTACGGCTGCATAGTATTCCATCAAATGGGCGTGCCTTCACTTATTTAACTAGTATTTAACCACTAAATATATGAGTTGTTTATAATCTCTAAATTTTAAAAATTATGCCACAATCAATAAACTTGTACATATGTTAAATCTTACTTATGGAAAAGATGTGTAAGCTATATCCTCAGAAGAGAGATTGCTGGGTCAACAGGAAGATATATATGTATTTCTGGTAGAATTGCCAGATTCCCCTCAAAAAGCTGTTGTATGATTTTGCACCAACAAAATATGGGAGTACCTATTTCTCCCCAGCCTTTCTAACAAAGTGTGATAGCAAATTTTTAAGGTGTTTTTTTTTGGGGGGGGGGGGTCAATCTGATAGGTTAAAAATGGCATCCTGGTGCAGTTTACATTTATATTTTTCTTTTTATAAGTGAAGTTGTTCATATTTTCATATGTGTAAGGGTCATTGATATGCATTAGAAAAATTAGCCCTTTGTCATATAATTTACAAATATTTCCCCACTCTATCTTTTGATTTTTCTTTTGCTATTTTTGCCATGTAGATTTTTGTTTGTTTCCTTGTTTTCTGTGTAGTTAAATGTATCAATCTTTTCTGTGGAGATTTGTGAATTTTTAGTCATAATTAGGAAGGCCTTCTCTATTTCTTAGTTTTAAAACATCACCCCTATTTTCTTCTATTAGATATTTGTATGCTATACAGTTTAATTCTTTTTTTTAAAATATATTTTATTGATTTTTTTATAGAAAGGAAGTGAGAGAGATAGAGAGTCAGAAACATCGATGAGAGAGAAACATCGATCAGCTGCCTCCTGCACATCTCCCACTGGGGATGTGCCCGCAACCCAGGTACATGCCCTTGACCGGAATTGAACCTGGGACCTTTCAGTCCACAGGCCGATGCTCTATCCACTGAGCCAAACCGGTTTCGGCTACAGTTTAATTCTTTACATTAAAACTTTGATCTATTTTGAGTCTGGTGTGAAGTATGAATCCAACTCTAGCTTATTCCAAATAGCTTCCCAGTTACTGCAATATCTTTTTCTAAAAAGCCTATTTTTACTATACTGATTGGAAATGTTACCTTTTTCATGAATTAAATTTATTTATAAGATTGAATCTGTTTTTGGACTTTCTATTCTGCTACAAGGCTCTATTTGTCTTTTTGTGCATAATACCATATTGTTTTTATTACTAAGGCTTTGTGTATGTTTTAATATCTGACAAGGCTTGTCCCCTCTCAACGTATCACCTCTTAGAACATTAAGGGCTTTTGTGGTTTATTTTCCCAGATAAATGTCAAAATATGCTTGAATATTTCCAGAAAAAAAATTTTCTTTCTTTTTTTTTTTTTTTTAGAGAATGGACTTTTCATGTACTTGGAAAGAAAATAAAAAGAATGATAATGCACAGGTAACCAGAGTATATCTGAATCCTTTGGGAGAGGGCTGAGGTATTAATTTTATACATGCAGGAAGCAGGCTCAAACATGTAAAACAAAAACTGATTTTTATCTGGGTATGATGTGGCAAAATATTCTTGATCTTCAGAAAGACACTTAGGCTGCACCAAATACTGGCTCCTTTATCCTCAAATAATCCACGACCCACTGGGAAGAGCCTCCTGAGAACCTGCAGGGTTTGCTCCTTTTCTGTAACGAAGGGCAGCCAGCAGGGAACGAAGGAAGCCACAACAGCGCAGCCAGCTTAACGAACAGCACGAACAGAATTATACTGAAAATGTCCATAGTCAGTAAGAATAAGGCCTGGATACAGCAATATGCATAATGCCTTAGCAACCTTTTTCTTAGTTGACATTTCTTTTAAACAACATCAGTACAAAACCACTGCAGGTATGTAAATCAGCAAATCAGCAATTAACACTGTTGCACGCATGAAGAGCTTGTGTGCCTGACTCTCATGTCCACGTGAGGTATGGAGAGCAATCCAATCTGGATTTATAACCTTTGCCACATATGCACATAAGACTATGATAAGCTGTAAGAGGTGGATAGTCCAATCCCCAATACAGTACATTGTTATCACTGCTGTTAAAATACCATTGCTTGATTGGTAAATTAAAAGTGATTTCTTGCCAGTGTCTCTGAGCTTCATAATCACCAAACATAGGGGGTTTTCCAGCACAGGGTTAAATTTAATCCCATCTCCAATCTCCTGGTCCACACTCCATCAATTCTCCCTCCCTTTCTCTCACATCACTCCCAATCTTCTTCTCCACTGATCTCTTCCTTTCAATCTAATAACATGCCTTCTCTACCCTGAATAAGAATTATGAGATACTGTCCACCGTACTGTTAGTCCTACTAAGACCACAGTTGTCATCAAGTACCATTTCTCCATGTTTCTTCAAATGTAGGGAGGGAAAAAACGCGACCAGTGCCAGAATACTTTTAACACGCTGTCAGTCACTTCTCTTCTTGATCAGAGAATGTTATCAATTCGTTGGAATTAGGAGTTGGAGAGGATTTTAAGTGATGCTTCGTTTCCAAACAAATACTGATTTTTTTATGTCTGTGAAGAAGTAGCCCCGCCGCCTACCGGAGTTGAGATTCGCGCGTGCAGCGGGTTCCTAGAAGGCGCCTGCGCGCTCGCCCCCGCGGCGGGGTTCTAGAAAAATTTTTGTTGTGTTTATTTAAATAGCCTCAAAAAGAAATTAAGTGTTGTCTGAAATAAGAAATTTGGTGATATGGTTGGAAAACAGTCAAAGACATCTTGGGGGGGGGGGGGACGGAAAATTTGAGAGTGAGAAAAATGTCTGAAATATCAAATCCGGAGGTCAAGTGATCAACAAGTAGGAGTCCAGAAAGTGAGCATAGAGAAAATGGAGAGAAGGAAATTATTAAGAAAATAATATTTAAAACATTTGACATGAGTCTCCTCACTGAAATGGCCCTGTATATTCCAATACAATATATAAACATAATCTTTCTCCCTCTCTTTTTTCCTCTCCCTTCCCTTCTTCAGGCTTAATTTCTAAACACCACAGATAAAGAAGATTAAACTTTCCAGAGAAAAATAATAGATCCCACTTGACTGAATGAGAATTAGAAAAGCAGGAGGCTTCTCAAGAGCTTTATAGGATACTCTAAGAATCTCCAAGAAAAACTCAGGATTCCTGAGCAGTTTTTCAAAATTCGGAGGGATCATTATGGTGACATAAACTTCTGTGCACAGGCAAACTCTTAGTGTATTAGCTCATATAGTGAACTATTCGTTCATCATACTTTAGTGAAGGGTGAGAACCAAATAAAAGACATTTCAGACATTTTAAGACTCAGAAAACTTACATCCTGTACACCTTTCCTAAAAGGCTGCTGGAGGATGTATTTAATCAAAATGAGGAGGTAAACCAAGGAATAGTGATGGGTAGAGGAACCAGTGACTGCCCAAGGTGTCAGCAAGTCACATGGTTCTTAACCCTGGCAGCACACTAAATCTGCCTGGGGAAACGTATTAAACAGATGCCCAGATCCTTCGACTCCTCACCCACCCTCATCCCCCAAATTTTGATTGAATTTAATTTATCTGGAGTGGAGCCCAGGTATTGTTTTTTTCTTTTTTCGTTTTAAGCTTCCCAGGTGATTCTATTGTGCACTAAAGGTGAGAAGCACCAAATTATGAAGAAAAGAACTTTTAATCATTATGGCTGTAACAATCATTTGCTGCTGTCATGGTGTTTTTCAGCCAGGTCTGCAGGTCAGAGCTTTAAAATACAGGCAGGTCCCATGTGTACAGAGCATTTGTGTATTCACTTCTAGCTTTAAATGATCAAGACTCAAAGGGCGAAATCAAACTTTAGAGTTCTTCAATAAACCAGAAAGAAAACAAAAAAAGAGAGATATGAATAGGATGTAATGATTAGGCTGCTGCAAATTCCTAAACTTGGGAAGAAAGTAGGGATGTCTTCAATGCTCCTATGGGGAAGAAGACTCTTTCCTCTGCCCTCCAGGTTCTGTTCTAATCATCAAATAGACGTGAGGCAACTTAACAGGAGAAAACAACCAAATTTAATTACATACATAAGTATGGGAACTCTGCATGAAGTATCCATCTTATATAAAAACTGCTGTTTGAAATTTTAACCCTGCTATTCTGGCTTCTGTCTTAAATAATAAGGAAAATAGGCCTACTCCCATTCCAGAGAGGCCGTAAACTATGCCCTAGATTGAGTTGTCAGTGCTGACACCAGGCCAGGCCTTGGGATGTGGTCTCATGGCCCCTTCCCAGCACGCAGGCCTTCTTTCTCAGAAGGCCCGGAGGTGCTGGGCTGCATATTTGGCACTTTGGCCAGGCAGGGCACGCTGTCCTAGAACACATAAATAGAAAGGTAGTCACTGTACTGATACTGTATTGTGCCCGGAACAAATTGTGTAAACAAGGCTTTGTAACTAACTTTGTGGTTTTTGCAAATAAAAACGCTGTAATTCCTGTAGTCGGGACTGCAGTTCAGCCTCTGTTTCTGCAGGGTGCTGTAACTGTAGTCGCTGGCCAGCTTAATAAAGGCTCTTCAATTTTGATCTGAGTCCCTGGTGGTCGTCTCCACAGGTCACCCCATTATATGAATACATGAGAGAGCCAGAGACTCCATATATAAGAGGTTCAGAGACAGAAAGAGAAAATAAGGTCTATAAGACATTCTAAGTTAGGGATGAGCTAAGGCACCTTGGGGCTCAGAAGGTAATTGCAGGAAGAGCACATGTTCAGTAATCAGGAGTTTGCCCTGCCATACAGATAGGTAAAATGTGGCTGCTGGTGATAACTCTTATTGTGGGCCAGGCTCTTAATTTAATTATTCTAGAGAGTTAAGTGTGGAGCAGAAGTTTCTTTTGAGCCTGTAGGGTCTTGGCTGCCTTTAGCTCAAAAGTAATCTGCATACCATGGAGGCAGGCACATAGTGGGGCAGCTTGTTCTGAACCCCTACACTACTCTTTGAAGGGAAACAGTAGGCACACAGGAGAACCCTCCACCCACGCCCCTGCAATGGTAAACAGAGTGCTGTAATTAATTTCTTGGTAGGAATAGTCTCTGGAAGAACCATGAGTATGCAAATTGTAGATTCTGGATAACTGGGCCTGACTAGTTTTTCCCTGGTGAAGCTGACACCACAGTTCCTCTGTCCTCTCTCAGCTATTGTCATCTTTAGCATCATCAAGGTATTGGTGTCTGCAACATAATTTTTTCCTGAATAACTGCTCTAAAGGCCAGAGTTTGGCTTTTTTTGTTGTTGTTGGTGGTGGTGGTGGTTTTTGTTTTGCCAATGAGTAGCTGTGGGGCCAGGTTTACTGTGGGGAAGCACAGGACTTGGTTGGAATGTCTGTAAGGAGGATTCTCTGAAAGGTTGGGGGCCTTTGGGGGGACCTTGCCAAAGGCAGCAGCCCCTACCTTGACTTTTCCAAACAAGTCTGAGTCCTGGGTGTTTTGCCAAGGTCTCTGTTTAGTCTTTTAGACCTGAGCTTGTAGAAGCATGTGCTTTCTCAAGGATACTTACCCTGCTGATTGTATCTAGAGGTTAATTTTAGGTCAAGCTGTTGTTACAATAAAAGCCTAAGGAGGCAGGCAATCAGGGCTTTTTTGGCTCCTTATGCCAACTAGCCCCTTAGCTTCTCTTTCACAGAAACGTGTGTCAGAGTATCATTCATCCATCGTTCAGGGTCTGCCGGTCAGCCCCGGCAGTTTACCTCTGTGAACACCTTGAATTTTCTGAAAAGTGGTGTGATGGGTGACATTTTGGACCTCATGAACATTCAAATATAGAAAAATTTTATAAGAGTTTGTTTGAGCCAAATTTTGAGTGCATGCCTGAAAGCAAGATCTTAACAGATTGAGAAATGGTCTGGAGAATGGCGATTTTGCAGTTCCCTTCATATGTTAGAATCAAAGGAGAAGACGTTAGGAAGGTTCATGAAATCCATGGGTGATAGGTTAAGGAGGTGGGAGAAATCATATCGGGGAAATTTCTAGGATTAGGTTATAAGCCAAATGGAGGAACACATATTTCTTTTACATTGATGGGTACAGAATAGTTAATAATTAACAATGGCAGCACATGGAGACGGTATTCAGGGAATAAGATAACAATGAGGGGTTCTGTGCTCTGGTGCCTGCAGTTGCGCCTTCGAGAGGTCTAGAAAAGAAAATCACTCTGACATTTCAAAGGCCTGTTATCCTAGATGCATAAGAACAATGGACAGAGCTCACTTAAAGATAGACCTTTGCTAAGGAAGCTATAGGCCTGAGATGTGACGACCCACCATGGGCTGTGTAGTTAGGAATTTATGATCAGACCATCCTATGTGGTTACCTTTGGTCACCAAACCTGTCAGGCTCGCCATGTGTCTCCCTCTCCCTCCCTGCCCTCCCCCCACCAGCTTGTCAGGTTTATTGCAAAGCCCACTTTTCTTTCACATCATGAAGGAACACAATTAGTCCAGGCTGGAGGTCCTACAGGAGCTCCTCCATCTACCCAGGCACCAAGAACCCCTCCAATTGAAACTGAATAGAAGAAATTGGGGAAGACTGTAATTTCTTTTTAAATTATTCTAAGGAATTTGAACTTTAGACTTGAACGCACAAGGGTCAGCCCTCTGCCTACTAAGCAGTTACTGGGGAATGTTAGAGGATTTTAAGCAAGGGAGTGCTGAGACTAGAGTTACACCGTTAGACATACACTTGGTTTCTGTTCCCAAGTCAGATACTTAAGCAGACAAACTTCAGTGTCATCAGCTGGAGGGTTTGTTAACTCCCACATTGCTGGATCCCACCCCTAGAGTCTCTGATCAAGTAGGTGTGGGGTGGGGCCCAGGGAATTCCATTTCTAACAAGTTCTCAGGTCTGGGACCATCCTTTGGGAACCACTGGCCTAGAGTGTAAGCAGGAAGAACAGGAAAGCTTTGTGGCCTGGCCCCACTCTTCTTAATTCTCAGTCTTCTCTCCTTCAAAGAGAATATCTGCCAACCATATCAAAATTCTTTTGTGTTGTTTTTTTTTTTTTACATGCTTCATGTTTTCCAGACCTTCATACATAAGGTTCTGTCTAATTAAATGTTGTGGCAATATTTCAGCAAATGATTTCGATTTTGGAGATTTTAAAGAGTGAAAAGAATGGTCAGTGATTACTGTATCACAGTCTCAGAGATGTTAAGGCCTTTGAACTGGTTAAATATGCTGTGTCTGGGGAAGCTTCCTCTATCCCCATGGACTGCTTCTCATAGCCCTTATGCTCCTGGGGCTGTATTCCTCTTAGAGGAGAGGCTCTTGCGGTGGGGCCCCAGGCTTGCTGCAGCACCATCCCCTGAAAACTTGTTAGAAATGCAAATTCTTCATCCCTACCCCACTGAATCAGAAACTCTGCCCATTGGGCCCAGCAACCATTTTCTTTGTAAGTCTCCTGGGTGATTCTGATGCACACCAAGTTGGAGGACCTCTCAGTTTGTAAGATTCATGAAGGCAAGAACCATACCTGCCTCCCAACTATTGTGTCCCCTGCACCAATATGGGAGGGGAAAGGGATGGTGCCTGACATGGATTAACAGTCAACAAATATTTGTTGAATAAAGAAAGAAAGTAATGTGACTATGTGTCCAAGGTCACATAGCCAATAGATGAAAGTTAAATTACCTCTGTCTGCCTTCATTGCTTGGTTTATGATGTGAGGTTGATAGGAATATCCCAATGCATTCAACAAACATTTGTTGAGAAAGTACTATGTACTCAATATTTTTCAAAATGTGGTCAAATGTTCTAGCTTTTTAAATAATTTGTGAGGTATCAATGGATAACTTTTTAGGATAATTAGAAAAGAGCTGGGGGAAGTTGGATTTTATTAAGCACCAGAGGGAGCCTTGTGAAGAAGTAGTAGACCATATTGTAGGGCAAGCCCACTCAGCATAAGGACGCATCATTATTTTTTTAAGAATAAATTTGTTCAAAGTTGCCCATAGATTTTTTTTATGGATAAACCTTTCTTCCCTTTGGATCGTGTTATCTGGATAATTTTATTGCCTAAGCCTAATAAAATAACTCTTAAGATAACAACCAATATTTTAAAAAAAAATGCATTTATGGAAAAAGGACAATTTTCTACTTTTCTGAAATAAAAAAATTCAGTTAATCACAAAATACATGCATGGTAGCTGGCATTATTTATATGGTCTATATTATTTATACTATTTGCACAATAATTTTCAGTTCTAAAAGGAAAAAAAAGATTAACAAAGTACATTTTTTAAAACATATTTTATTGATTTTTTACAGAGAGGAAGGGAGAGGGACAGAGAGTTAGAAACATCGATGAGATGTGCTCGCAACCAAGGTACATACCCTTGACCAGAATCGAACCTGGGACCCTTCAGTCTGCAGGCCGACGCTCTATCCACTGAGCCAAACCATTCAGGGCAGCAAAGTGCATTTTTCTTTCAGAATTTTAAATGGTTGTGTAAAGTTCAAGACTCTCTATTTCAATAATTATTAGAACATTGATACTTTTCTGATAAATCTTTGACAGTAAAGTGTATCCTGAAAAAACAGTAGTGGGAACAGTAGTAGGACCACGCATGAGTTTTAGTAGCTTACTTAGGAAGGCAAAGGTTATCATTCCAGAGGAAGCTGAGTTATACATGAGGCAGAACACACTGTTCATGCCAGGTTCTGCCATGGACACGTGGAGTCTCATCACCAAGGAAGAGCCTTCCTCAACTGTCCACCCTTCATTTTACAACACTGCGTTCGTGGAAGTTCACACACTGTTCTGCTTTATCAGAAGTGGATCTAATGCTGTAAACATGCCAGAACTTTGTGGGTGTTCAACAAGCAGCAAATGAATGCATTTTGTTACAGGCTTAAGGTTCGTGTGCAGATGCTTCAAAAGGCCAATATTGAAAATGTCTGAGTTTGGAGTAAGGAAAGTTTTATTAATCGAGAAGGCGCCTGCTTAAGAAGATGAGGGTGGGGTGGGGTGGGGGCACTTACAGCTTCCACAAATCCATTTTAAGAGAGCCCAGAATTCAGGCTTCTTTTATGTCAAGGGAAGGGAAAATAGGTAAGGCAAGAGGTGTGTGACATCTAGGCATCAACAAGGATCCAAGGAAGAGCATGAAATCTCCAAATCTCTTTGTTCCCAAGTCTCTTGACCCCTGCTGATCTGAGACTGGTTTTGAGGCTCCTTCAAATCCTTGCCAAAAGCTCAAGCCTCAAGCAGAATTCCTGTAATAGCACATCTATAGCAGTAGCTACTTCCTGAAGACCATGGGAGAAATGCAGGCTGGAAATAGAGAGAGCATTTCACTATGTTACACTTTCAGACCAGGGCCCAGTGCCCAGCCAGTCATTCTGGAAATAGTCTACCATTCACTAAAATAAAAAAATATATATATTCTCTAAAAATTTTTCTCTATAAGATGTTAATTTAAACGGGGACTGAACAAATGAATGCATTTATTAGACAGGTGACTAGGCAAGTTACTCAACCCATCTGTCAATGTAAGAACATTCAAACATGTAATGAATTTTTGTATTGAATTTATTGGGGTTACATTGGTCAATAAAATTACATAGGTTTCAAGTGTACAGTTCCACAATTTTTAATAAGATTTTATTTGAGCTGAACTGACCACAATGGCTGGGAAGCAAGATCTCAAATGCTCCAGAGAATGGCAGCTTGCAGTTTCTTTTATGCATTTGGAATTAAGGCGAGGACGTAAGGTAGATTACAGGAAGGTGGGAGAAAGAAAGGCAAGGATTGGATTACAAGATAGTTAACAAGATTGGGGTACCCCTAGAATCAGCATTTCCAGAGGTCCCCCCAGGAGAATTAATAGTTTTTATTTTCATGTCACTCAGGCCTGACTGGTCATGTGTCTAATATTCATTCCCTTTGTTCCTTCCCAGTTAAATAATAACCAGGTTTATTATAATGGTAACATCCTCTTGAGATGTTATTTCAAAGATGTGTTAATTTAGATGCACAAAAAATAATGGACAGGCCTTGCTTAAGGCAAAGATAAACCTTTTACTAAAGCAGTTATATGCCTGGGGTGACCACCCGCCATGACCTGCCTCGCTCAGGATTTATGATCAGATCGCCACCCGGTGAGGTTACTTTCCTAGAACCATTTTTCATCCACACTTCCATGCCTCAGTTTCCTGATTTTTAGAATAAGTATAGAAATAGTACTTATCTCACAAGGTTATTGTGAAGGTTATGCCTGTCTAGAGCATTGCAGAATGTCTGGCAAATATGTACTCTCCAATAAATGTTTGTTGCTACATACAATTCTTTCCCTTGACATTCATCTCCACAGTCCTTTATCTGCAATTACCAAATTCCAAACAGCTCTGAATCCTAAATTTGGTGGTACAACCTGGCCTGATTGATAAAAGCTGATCTGAGCTTTCTCGACCTCTTTGGTAAAAATATTAGTAAGTTTTGCTGCAGACATATTAATGTTTTACTTTTTTAAAATCCCCCCCAAATTTAAATTCCAAGCCACTCTGGCCCCAGCGGTTTCAAATAAGCAACTGTGGGCCTATTTCAACATGATGCCAACACCACTCAGAGAAAATAAACCAACTGTGGAGTCACAGACACCTGGCATCCACTTTGAAGCCTGGAGAAAGCTATTTAACTTCTCTTAAGGTTCATGTGGCTGACAGAGGATTGATTTACTGCCTAGGGTGTGAACTTCCTCAAATTTCTGCACGCCTCACCACCCCAACAAATGTATCTTTCTCTTCATTCGCCCTCCCTGACAGCCTCCCATTTTTGGATACTGCTACATGCCTGAGTTGTTCAAGTCCCCTCTCCCACTGCAGGCTTAGCTAACTGTACCACAGAGGATGGCGTATGAGCAGAATGGGAACTTTCTGTGGAATTCAGAGAATTGGGAGAATGGTTCAGATGAAGGAATTGAGTTGATTTTCTGTTGTTCCTTACCTTTTTCTGCACTTCTCTTGCCATCAGAAATCTGACCAGTTAACTTCCCAAAGGGTTCGTGCCCTAAAGGTAAGGAAGGGGTCAAAGCACAAAGGTATAAATGGCTGGTGGTTTAAGGTAGTACTGGTTTCATGGACACGGACAAAAGCTTGGTGATTGCAGGGGTTGGGGGGGGGTGGTATGGAGGGATGGAGGAGGTTGTGGGTGGGATAAATGGTGATAGACGAAGACTTGACTTGGGTGGTGAACAAACAATACAGTGTACAGAAGATGTCTTGTAGCATTGTGCACCTGAAACCTGTATAATTTTGTTAACTAGTGTCACCCCAACAAATTCAATAGAAGGGGGAAAAGGGTGGTGCTGGTTTTACTTCCCAGGTAAATTAGCAGGGAAACAAAGTGGAGTTTCTCCTCACCCTATAATCATTGGTGGCAGAAGGCCACGGTAGAAAATTGGACGATATGGAAGAGGTAAGACTCAAGGTTGACTCATTGGCCTGGGCTGATTTAATGAAGGGACCAGGTTTAGGCCACAGATTCTCCATCCTGGCTACACAGTAGACTCGCCTGGACACCTTAATAAACTGCGCAGGTCCTCTGTTGATCACTTGGGTCAGAGTCTCTGGAGAGGGTGCCCAGGCACCACTGTTTTTAAAAATCTCTCCAGTCCAGCTGGTGTGGCTCAGTGATTGAGCGGCAACCCATAAAGCAAGAGGTCACTGGTTTGATTCCCTGTCAGGTCACATGCCTGGGTTGCAGGCTCAATCCCCAACAGGGGGCATGCAGGAGGCATGTTCCTCTCTCAATGATGTTTCTATCTCTACTTTTCTCCCTTCATCTAAAAAAAAAATTTTTTTTCTCCAAGTGACTCTATATTCAGGGCTGCCCTAAGTCTGTGAGCCACTTTGGAGACACCTGGGAACCTTCTGACCTGCCCCCGCTCCCTCCAGTGTGCTGGATTTTATTCCCTTCTGGACCAAGAAAGAACACCCAGTTATTGTAGTTTTGGGGTAACAGGCAGGGCCTATTAACCATCTTCATGTAAAACAACAATAACAATCATTGAATAAAGGCTGAATCAATGTCTTCAGCCAGTTTCCAGAGAGAATAAATTACCTCCAAATAGATTAGTGGTCGTGATTAAAATGCCAAATTAAGAACCATTAGGCCTCTGTGGTCATTTATTAGGACCAGAATGTATTCTTTGATAGACTTGGTTTATTTTTTATATTTTTAAATATATTTTATTGAATTTTTACAGAGAAGGGAGAGGGATAGAGAGTCAGAAACATCGATGAGAGAGATTGATCAGCTGCCTCCTGCACGCCCCACAGTAGGGATGTGCTCGCAACCAAGGTACATGCCCCTGACCGGAATCGAACCCGGGACCCCTCAGTCCGCAGGCCGAAGCTCCATCCACTGAGCCAAACCGGTTTGGCGATAGACTTGGTTTAGAAAAAATTTCCTCATACCTGTAGTGTTTTTCTGACACAGAAAAATGAAAATTGCCTGCACCAGGGCACCTTCGCCAGGGTAGTTTAGGGAGACATGGGGTCTCCCTAGCCTTTCAGATCACAAACTGGGGGAGCACTAAGTTAGTCCTCTCTGGGCATTTCAATCAACTGAGATTTTAGTGAATTCTCCTGTCATTGGAAGTAGGACGTTCCTCACCAGGTCCCTCTGGCTGGTATGCCAAGCTGGGTGTCTAATGAGGAGGGAACTCTTCCTGTCTCCTTCCGTGGCTCTGATGGTTAGTCCTCACCTCTCCCATACTTCTAGTCTTCCCTCTTCACTGCCTGTCTCCAAAGGTCAGGAGCATGAAGACATGTCTCCCCCCACCTGAGACCTGCCCAGCCACAGTACCCTCTCCCCTCTCTTCTTACAGCCAACTTCTCAAAGGAAGCCCCCAAGTGTGTCTCCACTCACCTCCCACCCCTCATGGAGCGCCTGAGATCTGCTTCTGTCCCCAAAACTCAGCTGAAAGCTCTGCCAAAGGTCACCGGTGGCCTCCAGTCGCCACATCCATGGGATTTTTCAGCTCTTCTCTTTCTTGACCCCTGTTCAGCTTTGTGACAGGATGACTGCTGCTTTGACTGTTTTCTTCATCTGGTTCCCAGACCTTGGTCTCTCTCTCTCTCTCTCTCTCTCTCTCTCTCTCTCTCTCTCTCTCTCTCCCCCTCTCCTTCCATGTTTAGGAGCACTCCCAGAGCCTCTTTACTGTTCTCTCCTCTGTTTACCCTTCAATGTTGCTGTTTCTGGTTGCCTCCTCTCTTTATTATCTTGAAACTTGCCAAACCCACACCCCCAGCCTGGGTCTCTGCCCTAAACTCAAGGACCTCGAGTTATGCATCTCCCTCACCCTAACTTCCTCATCTGTAAAATGATGGACTGGACCCTCAATGTTGTAGGTGTTATTGTTATGTTTAAGCAAGACATAGCACAATTGTTATGAATGCAGAGCTTCATGTTTGTAGAAAAAGGCTACCTTTGGAAAATTGCCAATACTCTCCACCATGCTAAGGCTTTGGCTTATCTCAGGGACCTACCTATGGCTGGTAAGCAGAGTTGAACTGTGCACACATGCTAGTCAATATATATTAATACCTCTTTTGGGGAAATAAGAATTAAATCCCTAGTCCATTTATTATTCAACAAAAGTGTATGTTGGTTTGCTTAGGGGAGCATGGTTTATATCAAGCTATGTTGGCATTTTAGCTTCCCTAGAAACAGGGAAACAGAAGGGTTTTATATTTTTTTTATTAGATAAAAACACAATTCAGAATATTAGGCAGGGCCTTTTAGGACCCCTGACTGATTCAACTCATTGGCAAATGGCACACTTGAAATAAATATGCCCTTTTGGGTGAGAAGTCATTCTGTGTCTTGTGCACAGCATTGAATTAGTTTGAGTTATAGCATAAAATTTCTTTTACATTTAAGATTCCTTTTTCCTTGGTAAAAATCATAATCCTCAGTGAATGATCATTGCAGATTTTGAGAAGCAAAGTCATTTAGAAAACAAATGGTCCTGACAATGGCTCATTGACCTAGTGCTACGCTCACCCTCCTGACATCTGGTTTTGAGACATGCCCTTTGAAATTCATTCTCACCCCTTCTTTCACCCTCTCTTCTCCTAGACTTTATTTCTTTCTGTGACATGGCTGCCCACTAGGCCAGGCTCCAAAGTCTCCAAATATTTGCTTTCTTTTCCAAAGTAATTGCATTAAAGACAAGTCAGAGAAAGACAAGTATCACATGATCTCACTCATATGTGGAATCTAATGAACAAAATAAACTGATGAACAAAATAGATCCAGAGACATAGAAGCATGGAACAGACTGTCAAATCTCAGAGGGAAGACGTGAGTGGGTGGGTGGGGAGAGATTAAACAAAGAAGTTACATGCATATATGCATCACCCATGGAAACAGATAATAGTGTTGTGAAGTTTTAAGGGGAGGTATGGGGTGGAGGGGGCCATGGGGGGGGGGAAGGGAGCATCTGTTATACTTTCAACAATAAAGATACATTTTTTTAAAAAGAAAACTTAAAATAGATACGTAAAGCACAATTGGTATTTGACGGGTAGCATGATGCAGTGTTAAGCACACATTATTAAACCCAGACAGTGTGGGTTCCAAACCTGGCTCTAGTACTTACTAGATTTGTGACTGTGGCTACACATTTAATTTTATTCCCCACAGTGTGTGTGTGTGTGTGTGTGTGTGTGTGTGTGTGTGTGGTGTGGGCTTCAAATTCTAAGCTCTAATGAACTGGACGTCCACAAATCAGGGAGTGGTTAAAGGATTGACACTCACCCTGTGCCTCATCCATCACACCGCTGTCCCTGAGAGAGACCCATAACCACATGCGCACTCTTTAGACTAGAATCCATCTCCTGTCCTGAAACTCATTCCCTCATTTCCTATCCCACCTGATGACTGAGCTAGAAAGCTAGAGCAACAGGAGAGGGCCACTTACCTGCCTCTTTCTCTGAGCCCTACACTGATCCCTTTGGTTCTTAAAAGTATAAGGTATTCCAGCCCTGGCCGGGTAACTCAGTTGCTTAGAGCCTTATCCTGATACATCAAGGTTTTGGGTTCCATCTCCAGCCAGGGCACATACAAGAATCAACTAATAAATGAAGAAATAAATAAGCGGAACAACAAATGGATGTCTCTCTCTCTCTCTCTCTCTCTCTCTCTCTCTCTCTCTCTCTCTCGTCAATCAATGAATTTAAAAATTATAAGGTATTCCAAACCCCAAAATGTACTTCAACCCTTAAACAGATTACAAAAGACTATTGCCCAAAAAGCCTAATATGTATTAGCTTCCCTAATATGTATTAGCTTTTAAAATATTTTATCTTCTTTCAAATGTCTTACCTTCAGCCAATTTATTCAACCAACCAACCAACCAACCACCAACCAGTTTGCCTGAGCTCCATGCACTCTATGCGAAGCCAATTCACATTCAGAGTTGTGTGTTATTTCAGTAGTGAGCTCTGGCACGCGGGAGCACAGAGGAGGGACATCCAGCCAGAGGAGAGGTGCAGGGGTGGAGGATAGGGAAAAAGCTGTCAAGGAAAGCTTCCCAGAGAGATCACTGTGAGCTGGGTCCTGAGGTTCAGCGGTAATTAGCATGTGAGGGGCTGGGGTACGCAGAAGAGGTCTTCCAGGTAGAAGACAAAACGGTCAGATTTGGAGGCAGGGCCTGGCCTCTTCTGGGAGCTGCAGAGCCTGAATTCAAACCTTGGTTCTACTACTTCCTTGCCCTCTGACCTTGGGAGTGGTAGACAGAATAACTAAGGCTTCCTACAGATGTCCCTCTCTTACTCTCTGTATCCTGTGACTCTGTTACCTTACACGCCAAAGGGGACTTTGCAGATGTGATTAAGGTTCTTGAGCTGGGGGTATTATCCTGGATTATCTGAGTGAGCCCAATGTAATCACAACGGTCCTTATGGGAGGAGGCAGGAAACCAGAAAGGAGGGAAGGAAACGAGAGGATGGAAACAGGTCAAGCGACACGGCCACGTGGCAATGAATACAGGCAGCCTCTAGAACAGCGGTTCTCAACCTGTGGGTCGCGACCCCTATGGGGGTCGAACGACCCTTTCACAGGGGTTGCCTAAGGTCATCGGAAAACACATATATAATTACATATTGTTTTTGTGATTAATCACTATGCTTTCATTATGTTCAATTTGTAACAATGAAAATACATCCTGCATATCAGATATTTACATTATGATTTGTAACAGTAGCAAAATTACAGTTATGAAGTAGCAACGAAAATAATTTTATGGTTGGGGGTCACCTCAACATGAGGACTGTATTAAAGGGTCGTGGCATTAGGAAGGTTGAGAACCGCTGCCCTAGAAGGTACAAGAGGCAAAAAAATGCAGAGCCTCCAGCAGGAACGCCGCTCAGCAGGCATCTTGACTGGAAACGGACCTCAGACTTCTGACCTTCAAAAGGGTAAGATAATCAATTTGTGCTGGTAATACGTTTGTGATCACGTGTTGGAGTAGTAAATAGGGACACGATATTTAACATCCCAGTGCCAGATCACCTGTCTACACATGGAGCTATAAAAGCATTATCATCACAGGGCTATCCTGAGAGGTGAAGTAAAAACACAATAGAAAGTGCGTAGAATACTGCTTTGCATGAAGTAAGTACTCAATTATAAGTACTCAATTATCACATCATGCCAAAAAGTTTGTCTTTTTATCCCATATGAAATAGGAGCTACTGGAAGAAAATGACATGAGCAGAGCTGCATTTTCAGCAGATTCATTGGGGCAATATGAAAAATGGTTTCATGGACTGAGGGCGGGAAGGCTGGCAGCTGGAAGACCAGTTAGGAGGCTACTGGCATAACCACAGCTGGTGGCAATGGGGGTGAGATCCAAGGCAGCCTTTCCTGATCCCCTCTGTCTTGTTACCACATCTTATTTTTTTAAAAAAAATATGTTTTATCGATTTCAGAGAGGAAGGGAGAGAGAGAGAGAGAGAGAGAGAGAAACATCAATGATGAGAGAGAATCATCCATTGGCTGCCTCCTGCATGCCCTCTACTGGGGATTGAGCCTGCAACCCAGGCATGTGCCCTGACAGGAAATTGAATCTTGACCTCCTGATTCATGGGTTGATGCTCAACCACTGAGCAACACCAGCCAGCCCCCATCTTATTTTTAATGCCCTTTTAAAATTATTGTCAACACTGTTGACTGCCAGCCCAGAATTTGTTCCCCTCTTCTTCCTCCTTAAAAGAACCTTAATTTTGTTCAGATATCACCTTCCCCCAGACCCCCTTGGGGGAGAGACTCCATCCTGTTTGTTCTAAAGGCATCCCAGGCCCTCTGCTAGTCTTTGGTTCTGGAATGGGTAGGTGACCCAATTGTAGCTAATGAAACACGGCAGGAAGTTAGTGCCGCCCTCCTTGGAGAGCCACAGGAAGAGAGGGCCCCTCTGCTCCCACTGGCCTTGGTAATGTCTGAAGGTGGTGCCGGGAGCTGCTGCAGCCACCTTGCTTCTGGCCTTAGTACAAAGCAAAACAAGATGGCAGAGCAGAGAGATGGGAAGAACCTGGGTCCTTGATGACAGTCTCAGCCACTAATTATGAACCTCTGAAGTCTTCTCCACAACTACAATTAAGTCAGTTTCTTTTACCTAACAGACAAAAGCAGCTTCACACATAATCTGAGATTATTTTATTTGTTTATATATTGATTATTGTCCTATCTGATAAGATTGTAAACTCCTGGGCTGTGAGGGCCTTAGGCCTATAATCCCTCACTACCTTGATTGTGCTTGGCACATCATAGCTGCACAATAAATGTTTTATTTGCCTTTTCAGTCAGACTTGATGACTGGTGGAATACTGCATGTTGGAGGAAAGGGAAGAGTCCAAGATGACTTCCTGGTTTAGGGTCCGAGTGATGAGGCTGATAGGCATGTCATTAATAGAGCAATACTGGAGGTGGGGCAGCCCAGACTATGACCACTGGGCATTTGATAATGACCTTTTTGGTCTCTCTCCACTGTGTTAACCTAAACATAAAAGGACTTTCAAAGAAAGAGGCAACAAGCATTTATTTAAGATCAATAAGAATATCTACTCAGAATGTACTGATTCAGGCAGAAACCCAAATAGTGTTCCAATTAGGAGACACAAACAATGGTATTTATGAGAAAGGGAAGGGGGACAATTACATCAATAGAAGGAAGGCATTTCCATTTGTGCAGATAATGTAACATAGTGATGTTAATTCTAAGCAATTAAAAATTTTTCAGTTCAGTAGACATCGGTTCAGTAGTCATAATAAGTGCTTTCTTATTATCTTTACAAACAGCGTTGCTTTGGTCCCAATCCAAAGGTTATTTTGCCCTGTTTAACATGTCAAAGATTTGAGGCATAAGACATGTAATGCAGTTCCTCTGGCATGGCAGCTCTGCTCCATTTTAAAGTAGCTCCATTCATTCATTCATTCATTCATCCATCCATTTGTTCATTCATTCATTTGTTTGTTTATTATCACTATCAGGGATCCTTTGTGTAAACAATGAGTAAAGGGAAACACCTGGGACCCTTAAGAACCAGACTAGGAAACATGGTTGGGCCACTTACGATTCCGCACCCCACCCTCCCCCACACTCCAGTGTATTTGTGACTTGCTCATCTTTCAATCTGGGCTTCATCCTAACTTGCCATGTTGTATAATTGTTCTCCACTTGAGAGCAGTTCTTGTCAAACATTATTAAGATGCTGATCTTCCAGGTGCCTTGGGAGATGAAGCTGAGTGACAAGTCTAACAGGGGAGGAAAGCCCCCCTTCTTCCCACAATTTAAATAAAATCCACTTTACCACTAAGAAAGGGATACAGCATGAACACTCCTCTTCCAGCCTGCCCCCTCCTTTCCCCACCTAGAGGTTGCAGGGCAGCTGTCACTTGAGTTGTGAGATCCTGGATCTTCTAAAGGCCGGGCCAAGTGCGAGGAGGCCCACCCCCTCCCCCCCCCTTCCCCCCCGCCCCCGGGGCAGGCTGCTGCGGCCTGTGCTTGACACAGCAGTCCCTCCAGTGTGGGTATTTATTTCAGGCCTTGGAGGCTGCTTTTGTTTTGAAGCTTACCGTACATCTTCTCTTCAAGTTCTCCTGATTCTCAAGAGAAAACCCTTCCTCTCCTCTTTCCATGGTAACACACTGATCTCTGCCTGTGACTCCCACCCTTTCCTTCCCTCTTTCCTGGGCTAAGATGCTTGGCAGGCACATGTGCCCCTCCCTGCCACCTACCTGCAGACACAACCCACGACTAGGTGAGCACAACCGGCCTGAAAAATCATTTGCTCTTTGTTGCTGCCTTCCCCTTGAAGTAAAATGTTAAAAGTTAGAGCACTAAGGGTTAAAAGACAGGTGCTGAGAAGAGAGACAGCTCTGGGATTTTGCTCACTCATCCTTGATGAAGGGGGGAAAGAGCTTGCCTCTGTATGTCACTGGGCTGGCAGGCTCCGCGGTGCTGATTGAACCCAGGGCAGTCCCTGGGAAAGAGACAGACGAGATCTGATGCTCCCTGAACTGTCTGGTCTACGTCAAACAGCTGCATTTTGGGAGGAAGCACGAGCCAGAGCACGTTGGCTCTGTTAGAGGCAATTGGAGCTCAAACGCTGTCTGGCTTCAGTTAATGCCGTGTGTGGACAGACCCAGGACGAGATGTGGTGGTCACGTGCTGGGTGTTCTCCACTTGCTTGCTCCACCCCTTTATTCTCTGTCCTTCGCCCTGATGGTGGCCCGGGAGCTGCCTATGGACAGCCTCACTAAGGGGGGCTCTCTGCTAATGGAGGGCACCTCCAGGAGATGGAGATGCTCACTGCGTTTGGTAACACATTCCCTCCCTTTACTTCTACAGTCCTGGTGGTAACAGCTTCTGGCATTCGGTGGTTCTGGGTGTCTCAGCACCCCTCGTCACTTCCTGTAATCCTGCTCACCCTTATGTAAATAGTCCCTTTATTAACTTACTAGAGCAGTGATGGTGAACCTATGACACGCGTGTCAGAGGTGACACTCGAACTCATTTTTTTGGTTGATTTTTCTTTGTTAAATGGCATTTAAATATATAAAAGAAATATCAAAAATATAAGTTTTTGTGTTACTATGGTTGCAAATATCAAAAAATTTCTATATGTGACACAGCACCTGAGTTAAGTTAGGGTTTTTCAAAATGCTGACACTCCGAGCTCAAAAGGTTCACCATCACTGAACTAGAGGGTCCCTAGCGGCTGCTGACTGTCAGTCGGGGGGGCCTCCCTTCCTCAGCCATCTGCTGCCACTGCCACCAGCCCTGCCCCCTGGTCGAACTCTCCGTCAAGGGGAAAATTTGCATATTAGGCTTTTATTATATAGGACTAGGGGCCCGGTGCACGAAATTCGTGCACTGGGTGGGGGCGGGGGAAGTGTCCCTCAGCCCAGCCTACCCCCTCTCACATACTGGGAGCCCTCAGGCGTTGACCCCCATCACCCTCCAATCGCAGGATCGGCCCCTTGCCCAGGCCTGACACCTCTGACAGAGGTGTCACGCCTGGGCAGGGGACCCCTAGACCCCTCCGATTGCTGGCTCTGCCCCTTGCCCAGGCCTGATGCCTCGGCCAGAGGCGTAGACCCCCATCACCCTCCGATCGCCTGATCGGCCCCTTGCCCAGGCCTGACGCCTCCACCAGAGGTGTCAGGCTTGGACAGGGGACCCCCATCTCCCCCCGATCACTGGCTCTGACCCCCGCCCAGGCCTGAGGCCTCTGGCCCAGGAATCATGCCTGGGCAGGGGACCCCCATCTCCCTCTGATCGCTTGCTCCACCCCCCGCCCAAGCCTGACGCCTCTGACCCAGGCTTCAGGCCTGGGCAAGGGGACCATCATATCCCTCCAACCCCCGGCTCCGCCCCCCACCCAGGCCTGATGCCTCTGGCCCAGGCATCAGGCCTGGGCAGGGGACCCCCAGCCCCCTGCCTGGCCTGATGCCTCGGCCAGAGGAGTTGACCCTCATCACCCTCCGATCACCAATCACTGGATCGGCCCCCTGACCAGGCCTGAGGCCTCCGGCAGAGGTGTCAGGCCTGGGCAGGGGACTCCCAGCTCCCCACAATCTCCCGCTCTGCCCCTGCCCAGGCCTAACACCTCTGGCTGAAGCATTAGGCCTGGGCAGGGGACCCCCAGCTCCCTGCGGTTGCAGGCTCTGCCCCTGCCCAGGCCTAACGCCTCTGGCCTAGGCGTCTGGCCTGGGCAGCGGGGACCCGCAGCTGCAGCGGCCCCGCGATCGTGGGCTCCGCTTTAGGCCCAAGCAAGGGACCCCTAGCTCCCGGGACTGCCAGCTTCGACCATGCCCAGCTCCCATCGCTGGCTCCACCCCTACTTCCTGCTATCACTGACCAGGGCGGCAAAGGTGCCTGATTCTCTGATCATGGCTGGGGGGCAGGGCAAAGGCGGCCCCAGGGCCGCCTTTGCCCTGCCCCCCAGCTCTTAGCTCCCCCCTGGGTTTCCGATCACTGTCAGTGGCAGGGGGCTTCTTCCTGCTTTCCCTTTCACCTCCTTGCATT
Organism: Myotis nattereri; assembly: GCF_964212035.1. Lineage (NCBI taxonomy): Eukaryota > Metazoa > Chordata > Mammalia > Chiroptera > Vespertilionidae > Myotis > Myotis nattereri. The sequence continues at coordinate 133,726,429 of NC_138077.1, read as the reverse complement.
GTGCCTACATATGCAAATTAACCGCCATCTTTGTTGGCAGTTAACTGCCATCTTAGTTGGCAGTAATTTGCATATAGCCCTGATTAGCCAATGAAAAGGGTAGCGCCGTACGCCAATTACCATTTTTCTCTTTTATTAGTGTAGATTTTCAAACACTTTGGAGTATGCCATCTGCTTCCTGCCAGGGCCCTGGCTGATACTCTCAACAAACCTTCTCATTTAGGTTAAAATGTGTTGGTGGAGCCTGTCCCCAGATCTAGCTGCAAACACCTGCAGCTCACTGCTGTGGGCTGAGCCTCTGGACCAGCGCCCTCCTCAGGGTAAATGACTGTTGATGCTGAATTTCCCAAACATTTAAATTGGGTCCTTATCTGCCTAGTACATTGTTTCTGCCTGAGTTTGTGATTTGCAGTGAAGTATGAATAGCGAGGTTTTAGGCAGGCACTGAATAGCATGATCTAGCTGTGTGACCTTGGCAATTACTTAGCTTCCTTGTGCCTCAGCTTTCCTTGGGTCCAAAATTGGGATAATAATATCATGACCTTATAGGGTTTTCATGAGGGTTAACTAAATTTAAGTGTGTAAAGCATGTAGGATAGGGCATGGCACATAGGTAGGAAATCTCCATAAATAGTAGCCATTATTATTATTTTACTAGAGGCCCAGTGTATGAAATCATGCAAGAGTAGGCCTTCCTTCCCCCGGCTGCTGGCACTGGCTTTCCTCTGGCACCTGGGACTTGGGCTTCCCTCACAGCCCTGGCTTCATACAGAAGGTCATCTGGGAGGACGTCTAGAAGGACATCTGGTCTAATTAGCATATTATGCTTTCATTTTTTAAAAAATATATTTTATTGATTTTTCACAGAGAGGAAGGGAGAGGGATAGAGAGTTAGAAAGATTGGTGAGAGAGAAACATTGATCAGCTGCCTCCTGCACACTCCCCACTGGGGACGTGCCCGCAATCAAGGCACATGCCCTTGACTGGAATCGAACCTGGGACCCTCGGGTCCGCAGGCCGACACTCCATCCACTGAGCCAAACCGTTTAGGGCTTATGCTTTTATTATTATAGATTATTGGAGAAAGGATTTTACTTGGAATCCATTGATGAGGTTTGAATTCCAGCTCTGTCACTGGGTAACTGGGTGACATTGTAACTGTCATTTAAACTCTTTGAGTGATGTTTCTGCATTCACAGCAGGGGATTAATAAAACTTGCCCCAGTCTGTGGTTGTCAGACCAACATGTGCTGCAGTGTGGGGAAGGTCTTTGCCAACTCAAAAGCGCTGTGCGATGTCAGGCCATCTAACCCTGAGCCCTGTGCCAGCCTAAGGCCGCCCAGATAGCGGTGCTTGCATTTCCCCTCAGGTGGGCCTCTCTCCACCAGTCAGTGTTTTGGCTGCTGCACAGTGGGTAGCTCTTCCTCCCCTCCCACCCCAAAGTGGCCCTTCCTTCAGGGGCACTCGTGGTAAAAAGGTGCAGAACGAGGATTGCCGCTGCTTTGTCTCAGCTTCTCCCTGGAGCTCTGGCTCCAGCCTTCCAAGGGAATATGCCCAGTTCCCCTTGCTCCCGTGGTTTCTGGGAATCCCGCCTGCTCTGCACAGGCAGTGCCCATGGGCTCCTCTGAGAACCTGCTGGTTTCTCACAGCGTGGCCAGGCCCAGGCGACCCCAGTGCTCGCAGCCAGGCCTCGTAGGCCTGGCACACATGCTGCTCCCCCTGGCAGTGAGCCAAAGGCTATGTATGAGGCTCTGCCAGCACCTGTCTCCTAAGGGCTGTCGTGCCCGTGTTTGACCCAAATACACGTTTCTCTGTCTCCAGGCTCATCTGCTCTCCCGGTGCCCGCTTCCTTTTCCAGGTAGTACTCTTCTGTGGCTTCTGCTCAGCCGCCTGGGGCCGGGAAGTTTCTGTGCCGCTCAGATGGTATTTTCAGATGATAGACGCCCCCCCCCCGTCCCCCCCCCCCCGCCCTCCCTTCCCTTGTATTGTTTTTGTTTTATTCAGCTGCAGGGACACCGGCAGGTGCTGGGAGTCTGTCTGCCTCGCCTGTCACGCAGCCCCAGCCACTCAACGCTGTTTCAGACGCGCTGCTGTCAGGCCAGCAAGACCCGGAGCCCCGGCAGGCTGACAGGACGTGACCTGCAGGAGAGGCTTGGCTCTCGCCTTGCCCAGTCCATGCCTCTCAGAACAGAAAAGGACAATCAGAGGTCGGAATCTTGGGCTGAAATGTCAAATCAGGGCCCTGGGACAGCAAAGCTCTTATTATATGGGTCAAGATTTCCTACCAAACAACTCCCCCCAAATCCTAATTTCCACTGTCACTCAGAAGCAGTTATGCTGAGTCCCATTTTCCAGCCTGTCCGGGCCGCACCCATGGAGGGGTGGGGGGACAGAGCAGGTGGGAGACTCCCCCTTTTGGGGACGATGCTCTCCCTGCCCCAGTTCTGCCTGTACTGAGAAACTGTAATGATGTTTTATTTGCAAATTTTAAGAATTTGCATGTTTCTGAACATGCCTATTCTTCAAATAATAAAAGTGCTCAACCTTCAGAGGGCATTTTTTATTAGATGAAAAGGTTCTTGTTACACTTAAGGGGAAAAACCAAAGATCCTTAGTAACAGCTTTGGTTCTGGTTGTTTCCTTACTGCTGACACCGTCAGCATTCACTTAGCTAAAACAGAAACGTAGCAGCAGGAAGTTGTATATAAATACCTGCATTTACATACAATTTTAGGAGAAAATATTCTTTTACTGGGCAAAGTGTGAGAAGTATAACAAATGCATACAGGAATTTATATGTTAATGTGGCCCATTAGCTAGGTCTTCATCCCTATTAGCTATTCGGTTTCAGTTGCAGAAAACCCTGAATGACACGCTCTGCAGGAGACGGAATTTTTTGACAGTGTTCCTCCCACTAGGTGATAAGACGATCATTTTAATGAACTCTATGTCCTTGAGTCATATCTTAATGAGAACTTGCTGGCTGAATAGAAAAAGGGAAGCTGCAGATCAGAGCTGGACAAAAGTCAAGAATTTCATTATTAAAACATTCATATTCAAGTATAAAGAGGGTGTGCGAATTCTTCCTGTCATTATTGGATTGGAACACGATAGTCTCTGGAATATTTTTTTTAAATCGATTATGACAAAAAATGTCACATAATAATGTGATGAAACTCCACTTATCCATCACCCAGTTTTAACAATTATCAACATTTTGCCAATCATGTTTCATCTATCTGCCCTGTTTTTGTTGTTGTTGTTGTTGTTGCTGGTTTTTAGTATTTTAAAGCAAATTCAAGACAATATAAATGCCTGTGTGATGGTTAATTTATGTGTCAAACTGGCTGGGCCATTGTATTAGTCTGCTCAGGCTGCCATAACACAATACCACAGACTGGTTTAAACAACAAATATTTATTTCTCACAGTTCTGAGGGCTGAGAAGTCCAAGACCGAGGTGCCAGCAAGGTGGATCCCATTTTGAGGCCTCATCTGTTGGCTTGTAAATAGCTGCCCTTTGTCTGTGTGCTCACATGACCCAAGTGTGCATTACAAGCTTCAATACTGATTGATATGTATATGGATGATCTCTTTTCCTGTACACCTCTTTCCTCACCTCCACCTGCACCTCTATGTAATGTGTTAAAACAAGTCCCAGACTGTACATAATTTCAAAGGTAAATGCTTTAAAAAAATGTATTGATTTGAGAGAGAGGAGAGAGAGAGAGAAACATCAATTTATTGTTCCACTTATTTATGCACTCATTAGTTGATGCTTGTATGTGCCCTGACTGGGGATGGAACCCACAACCTTGGTGTGTCAGTAAGACACCCTAAGCAACTGAGCGACCCAGTCAGGGCTGGTAAATCCTTCTGTGTGTACCTCTAAGAGATCAGGAATGTTTTGTTTTTTTTAAAAAATAACCAGAACATCTTTGTCAAGTCTACAAAAATTAATATTATCTAGTATTCTGAAAGGTGATATTAAGATTTCCCTGATTGTGCCATAAATGTCTTTTGACAACTAAAACAAGATTCACACATGACATCTGGTTGATATATACTGTGAGCTGAATTGTGTCCTTTCCCCCAACTCCCAAGTCCCCGTGTTGAAGCCCTAACCTCCATGTTGCTGTATTTGGAGATAGGGCTTTTAGGAGAAATGAAGGGTAAGTGAGGTCATGAGAGTAGGGATCTTAATCCAATAGGATTGGTGACCTTATAAGAAGAGGAAGAGAGAGAGAGATCAATCTCTCCATCCAGGCGCATACACCAAGGAAAGACCAAGTGAGCACAGCAAGAAGGTGGCCATCTGCAAACCGGGGAGTGTTCCTGTGAGACCCAACCCTGTGGGCACCCTGACCTCAGACTTCCAGCCTCCAGAACTGTGAGAAAGTACAGTTTTGTTCTTGAAGTTTATGGTATTTTGTTATGGCAGACTGAGCTGACTAATAGAATATACTTCGAAGTTTCTTACATTCCCCCATGATGACCCCCTTTTTATGCCATTTATTTGACAAAGACACTGGGTCATTTGTTCTATAGAAATTCTCACATTCCAGATTTGACTGATTGTATTTTCCTGGTGTCATCTACATGTTCCTGTATCCTCACGTCTCCTGAAAACAGGTATTTAAACCTAGAGTCTTGAGTCGATTCAGGTTCTTTTTTTTTTTTTTTTTTGCTATTTTATTTTATTTTTTTTTTAATATATTTTTTATTGATTAAGATATTACATATGTGTCCTTGTCCCCACGTTACCCTCTACCCCCCCCCCCTTCATGGCCTCACCCCCCCGTTGTCCGTGTCCATTGGTTAGGCCTATATGCTTGCATATAAGTCCTTCGGTTGATCTTTCCCCCTTACCCCTACCCTCCCCTACCTTCCCCCCAAGGCCCGACAGTCCAATCAATGCCTCTCCGTCTCTGGATCAGTCCCTGTTCATCAGTTTATGTTGTTCATTATATTCCACAAATGAGTGAGATCCTGTGGTATTTATCCGCTCTCCAGTTCCATCCATGCTGTGGCAAATGGTAAGAGTTCCTTTTTCTTCTTCCTCTTCTTAAAGAATACCTTTCAGCATTTCATATAATGCTGGTTTGGTGGTGATGAACTCCTTTAGCTTTTTCTTATCCGTGAAGCTCTTCATCTGACCTTCTATTCTGAATGATAGCTTTACTGAATAAAGTAATCTTGGTTGCAGGTTCTTGCTATTCATCACTTTGAATATTTCTTGCCACTCTCTTCTGGCCTGCATGGTTTCTGTTGAGAAATCAGCTGACAGTCGTATGGGTACTCCCTGGTAGGTAACTGACTGTCTTTCTCTTGCTGCTTTTAAGATTCTCTCTTTATCTTTTGCTCTTGGCATTTTAATTATGATGTGTCTCTTTGGATGTGTGGTCCTCTTTGGATTCCTTTTGTTTGGAGTTCTCTGTGCTTCCTGGACTTGTAAGTCCATTTCTTTCACCAGGTAGGGGAAGTTTTCTGTCATTATTTCTTCAAAAAGGTTTTCAATATCTTTCCCTCTCTCTCCTTCTGGTACCCCTATAATTCTGATGTTGGTACGCTTGATGTTGTCCCAGAGGTTCCTTACACTATCTTCATATTTTTTGAATCTCTTTTCTTTTTTCTTTTTCGGTTGGGTATTTTTTGTTTCTTTGTATTTCAAATCTTTGACTTGATTCTTGGGATCTTCTTGTCTGCTGTTGGATCTCTGTAAATTATTCTTTATTTCAGTCAGTGTATGCTTAATTTCTAGTTGGTCCTTTTTCATGTCCTTCATGGTCTCACTATACTTATTGAGGGATTCATTAAATTTATCGGCGGTTTCCATAAAATTCTTGAAAAACCTTATAAACGTGGCCTTGAACTCTATATCCAGTCATTTGCTTTCCTCCATTTCTGCCATTTGTGACCTGTTTCTTTGTCTCCGCATTTTGGCTGCTTCCCTGTGTTGATAGAGTGGCCCTGTGCTCCAGGTGTCCTGTAGGGCCCAGTGGCTCAGCCTCCCCAGTTACCTGAGGTGGACACTCTTGGTGCACTCTTGGTGCCTTGGTTGTTGTAGGATCACTGGGAGGAATTGACCTCCAGGCCAATTGGCTGTGAGAATCAGCTGTGTCTGAAGTGGGAGAACTTCTGTGCTGAAGACACCCTTCTGGGGCAAGACTTGCTTCAGTGGGGCTTTGGTGCTCACTGAGTCTGCTCCCTGAGTGTGTCCCTTATGGATCTGAGGAGTTGCAATCTGGATGTTCCCCCTCTGACCACTGGGTACAGTGGCTCCTGGATCTAAGGAGGTGCTAATTCAGCCTCTGCCTGAGGCCACACAGCAGGAGCCACGAAGAGGCTCAGCTGTGAAGCAATGCAAACCGCTGCGGGGCCTTGGGCCTTCTCTTGGAAGTTCCGGGTCTGCCTGGCTCAGCTGCAGTTAGGTACAGTCACATGCAAAAGCCTCTGCCACAGCCTGGGTGGGGCGGGGTCTCAGGGAGTCAAAGGGCGGAGAAAGCAGCTATGGCTGATTCTCCTAAGGAGTCGCGCGTCTCAGTGACCCGATAATTGCTGCAAGCACCTCTGAGGGAAAGCCGCACTCAAGTTCACCCGCTGCACGACAGGCCAGCTTCTCCCATTTGAGTCCTGGGTCCCCAGAGACTTCCCAGAACCGGAGTTCAGAGCAGTCGGGAGCTTGTGATTCAAAAAAAACCAGCCGCGTCCTCAGGTGCCACCCCCTTTCCGCGTGCGCACGAGCCGCCGCCGTACCTCTGCACTTCACCTCCGCAGCTCCTCTGGCTCTCAGCGTGCTTTTATTTCCTTCTAGTTGTAGAATTTACACTCAGCCAGGCTTCCTGTTGTTCTGGATGATGTCTGCTCTGTCCTTTGCGGTTTTTTTCAATTGTTGTGGGAGGCGGCAATTTCCCGGTGTTTATCTATGCCGCCATCTTAGTTTCTCGATTCAGGTTCATTTTGGCAATCATTTTTTAAAGGCAGTTCATTGTGCATTCCTATTGCATCACATCAGACAAAGGATATGATGTCTTGTGTTTCTACTTTTAGTGATTTTAAGTTGACAGGTGGTCTAGGCCTGCCAGGAGTTGGTACACTAGCAACCTCCAGAGAATATCACTAATTTGTTTTTAAACTATCATATGTGAGCTATCGGATTTTTATATGTTGGATGTGTTTCATCTATTATGATTATTATTTTTCATTGGTGTTCAAATTGACTCAACCGTGGACAGGGAGAGCCCCTTTAAGATAGTTTCTGTATCTTTTGCCATGATCCCAGGAGTCTTTTATAGTGGCTTCAATTTTAGGCATAACAAATATTCGAGCCCCATCTTAACAATTCCTACCCCAGAGCTTGCATTGGTTGTTTCTCCAAGGATCCCTTGTTTCTATTAGTGAGGAATGTGTTTAGAAACCACATCCAGTGCTAGAGTTGCTTATTGCCACTGCGTTGTTCTTGCTGGTCTGATGAATAACATTGAGGAAATGAAAATGTCTTCAATAATGAATGAAACTGCACTATCTCTTAAATTACTCAAAGACTGTTTAAAAGATGCTTTATATGATTAAGAGAAAAGTAATTAAGGAAACAGTATTAGTAGAAAATAAGTTGGAAAATTAAACTTATCAACTTGGATAGATTAATGTTTTATAAAAATGATGACACAGCCCTGGCTGGTGTTGCTCAGTTGGTTGGGGCATAGTCTTGTGTATCAGGAGGTTGCTGGTTCAATTCCTGGTCAAGTGCACATTTCTGGGTTGCAGGTTCCATCGCTGGCAGAAGTCAGTCAATCAATGTTGCACTCTCACACTGATGTTTCTCTCTTTCTCTCGCTCTCCCCTCTCCTCTCTCTAAACATCAATAAACTATTCTTTTAAAAATGATGACACAAATATTGAACCAAAAGTTATGTATTTTTACCATGGCCAATATAGCTCAGTTGGTTGGGTGTCATCCTGTGCACCGAAGGGTTACTGATTCGATTCCTGGTCAGGGCACATACCAAGGTTTAGGTTTTGATTCTGGTCGGGGCTTGTACATCAATGTTTCTTTCTCTCTCTCTCTTCTCTCTTCCTTCCTCTTTCTCTAAAATCAATTAAAAATATATTTTGCTGAATGTTGTATTTCATATTATTTTATTCTTTCTAATAATGGCGGTTTATTCAAACATAATAAAATATTAATTTTATTATTATAACTAGAGGCCCTATACACAAAAATTCTTGCACTTGGGGCAGTCCCTCAGCCAAGCCTGCACCCTCTCCCAGTCCAGGACCCCTCTGGGGATGTCCACCTGCTGTCTTAGGCCCGCTCCATGGGGGATCAGGCCTAAGCTGGCAGTCAAACATCCCTCTGGCAGCCTGGGAGCCAATGGGGAGCGGGCCTAAGCTGTTAGTAGGACATCCCTAGCATTGCTGTGGAGGTGGGAGAGGCTCCTGCTACCGCCACTGTGCTGGCTTCTGGCTGAGCAGCACTCCCCCTGTGGAAGTGCACTGACCATCAAGGGGCAGCTCTGGTGTTGAGAGTCTGCCCCCTGGTGGTCAGTGTGTGTCATAGCGACCGGTCATTCTTGGTCATTCTGCTGTTAGGGTCAATTTGCATAATACCCTTTTATTATATAGGATTATATGAATATATAATATGGTATAACAATTATATTATTCAATTATATTATTATATAGTTATTAAGTAATATTATTATGTATTAGTGAAGGCCCAATAAAGACAAATGAATGAATGAATGAACAAATAAATCAGGTTACAGTTCTCTGTTAAGCTCTGTGTTCTGATTTGGGGCTGAGAAAATATGCTTACCTCTAGTGGAAAATGGTGCATTAAATGGTCATATCTGACTTGTCTCAATTTCTGCTCACCCATTAACCTTCTGATTGGCATCTGTCTTCCCCTGTAGGCTGCTTTATAGGGAAGGGAGTGCATTGACCAATAGACATTAACATTTCAGTTTGCAGGCAGTTGTATTTCTTATGGCAAATTTATACACAGGCATTTTGATTTATACATTTGTTTTCTGTGACTTTGGTCAATGTGACTCAATCCCCTGAATTTGATTGACTGAAGAAACTGGAAAAGCTGAATCACTGGACATTTTCAGATAAAATTCTGGATTGACCACACCAATATTCTACCATCATCAAGAGACAGTTCCTGTCTGCAAAGCCAGCCTATGTTTCTTTTTGAGGTATTATATTTATTTTTGTCTTCTTGGGAGGGGAACCTCTCACCATCTAGGGCAGTGATGGCGAACCTTTTGAGCTCGGCATGTCAGCATTTTGAAAAACCCTAACTTAACTCTGGTGCTGTGTCACATATAGAAATTTTTTGATATTTGCAACCATAGTAACACAAAGACTTATATTTTTGATATTTATTTTATATGTTTAAATGCCATTTAACAAAGAAAAATCAACCAAAAAAATGAGTTCGCGTGTCACCTCTGACACGCGTGTCATAGGTTCGCCATCACTGATCTAGGACATTGAATGGTGCATTTAGCTTTATTTTCTTTGTTTCTAATCACCTTAACCTTCTTTCTTGGGCTCAACTGTATGTTCCATGGCCCTGCAGTCTTCAGCCTCCTTCCTCCACGGTCCACCTGAGTCTTTGCCCTGCTGTTTCTTCAGCCTGAAGCCATCTACCACCTCCCCCCACACATGAACATAATAACCTCCTACTCACTTTTCAGATCTCAGCTCAATTGTCACCTTTGCAGGGAAACCAGCCCTCAGACCAGGGGATGTCCTTCTGTTCTATGCTCTCATGCCGTGCTGTGCCCAACCTTCCCAACACCTGTCACGGTTTGTAATTAAACATTTATTTGCATGATAATTAGTTAGGGTTGAGAGATGGGGACAACCTCCATTGTGCTCACCTTGGCATCTTCTGTGCCTATCACAGGACCCAGCACAACAATAGGTGCCAATTACTTATGTCAGTAACTAAATGAATGCCTGACATCTTGCTGGGAGAGGACAGTGAATGCTGCCCACTAGGAGACCACACACCTGGGCCCACACCTGGGTAAACTCTGCCTCATCTGGAGTCTTCCTTCCTCCACCTGCAGCTCAGCACCCCTCCAGACTCAGCCACGGCCAGAAAAGATTATTAGCATGCTCCATTTCAGGGCTGCTTATCCACGGCGCTGACCCTTTATCCTGAGTTAGTCTCCTGCCGTAGGCTCGTACCGACTGTGTGTCGGGGGTACCTTCGCTCATGCTGACTTCTACTCCCACCATATTGACCTCTGGTTTCTGACTAATTTGCCTCCTAAAACTCCAGTTTTCTTCTGTGACAGGTACCCTGGCCCAAATGCCAGCCCACTTAATGCTCCTCTCATCATCCATTGTCCTGTCCTTCCGGGGACTGGCTCCTATCATGTGATGGGGGTTTTAGTCTGTCACTTCTTCTCTGTTTGATCTTGAACATAACACACCAGCTCTCTGAGCCTTAGTTTCCCTAATTAAAGTATAGGCTGAGAGCAGGGGTGCTTGGGGAACTAATTAGAGAAGACAGACCAGCGGCTCTTTGCTGAAAGTGAAGAAGGAAAAACTGACAAGTCTAGATTTGGGGACCACATCCTTAGAGAGGTGACATTTGAAGGATAAATAGGAGTCCTTTTCAAAGGTGTAAGGTGGCTATGATGACAACTCAATTCATTTCAACAGGTATTTTATGGAGCAATCGCTGTTTCCAGACTTGGATTATTAGTTTGGAGAATGCAAAAGGGCATAACCTGTTGTGGGCTTCATACTGCTGACAAGTGAGTTAAGAGACCACATATAAAGCAGTGATTCTCACCAGGGGTGATTTTGCTCTCCAACAAAGGGAAAGCTGGAGATTTTTTGTTGTCATAACTGGGGAGAGGGGTATGCTATTGGCGTCTAGTGGTAGAGGTGAAAGCTGCTGGTAACATCTGTACTGCGTAGGACAGTCACCACAGCAAATGTTCGTAGTATTGACACTGAGAAACCCTGGCACGCCAAAGCATAATGCTGAACAGCAAGTGCCAAAATGAAGGCTACGGACGTTACCACTGCTTAACATTGGACTCATTTTTCTTTTTTTTTAAAAAAATATTTTATTGATTTTTTACAGAGAGGAAGGGAGACGGATAGACAGTTAGAAACATCGATGAGAGAGAAACATCGATCAGCTGCCTCCTGCACACCCACTACTGGGGATGTGCCTGCAACCAAGGTACATGCCCTTGACCGGGATCGAACCTGGGACCCTTCAGTCCACAGGCTGACGCTCTATCCACTGAGCCAAACCGGTTAGGGCTTGACTCATTTTTCAAGATTCACCTCACATATCATCTCTCTCTTGAAGCCTTCCCCAGTTGCCCAGTCAGCCTCACGATGGCCTGTTGCTGAGACATGGACGGCAAAGGCAGACACACCTGGGCTCACATCCCAGCTGCACAACTGATTGGCTGGGGGACTTTGGGTGAGTGTTCTTACCTCCCTCAGTTTCTGTTTTCTCATACATGGAACAGAGATAATATCTCTACCGTGCAGCATGGAGGTGGTGACTGTACCTGCAGACGACAGTTCCTGGTAGCTAGTGTGCATCCAACAACAGGTGACCCTTCTTTCCTTTGTACGCCCACCGTGACTTGGTTTTTAAGCTGCCCAGGTAACTTAGCTAAGTTCACCCTGTACTAGGATGCCTACTTTTATCATATTTCAGGCGTGGCTCAAAGTGCTTGACATATTTCAATTCATTTAATTCTCATAGTTAATATGAACTGAAAGTCTGTGTCCTCCCAAAACCCACGTGTAGAAGCCTGACTCCTAATGTGATGCTGTTTGCAGGATGGGCCTTTGGGAGGTACTTGGGTTTAGATGAGGTCATGAGGGTAGAGCCCTCATGATGGGATTAGTGCCCTTCTAAGAAGAGGAGGGGCCCAGAGCTCCTCTCTCCACCAAGTTAGGCTACAGCAAGAAGGTGGCCATCTGCAAGCCTCATCAGAGGCTGAATCTGCCAGTTTCTTGATCTTGGTCTTCCAGTCCCCAGAACTGTAATAAATAAAAGCTTGTTGTTTAAGCCACCCCATCTATTGGTATTTTGTTAGAAACCTGAAATAGGTGAGCAACCTTATGAAATGGGGACAATTTTTAAATCCTTTTAATAAATATGAAACCCGGAGATGTTGCCTGTTCTACCCACAGGCACACAACTAGCAAGCAGAGGAATGGATTTGAACCTGGCCCCTGCTTCCACAGCCTGTGCTTTGACTCCTCCTGGCTGCCCTGCCTCTCAGTCACTGTACATAAATCTAGCTAAGAGGGATGCAGGACTAGAGGCATGGGTTCATTCTTTCATTCTTTCAGTAACCTTTTTGAGTCTTTACTATTTATCAGGTACTTAGCTGAGGATGGGGGAAATGCAATCAAATAAACCACTTGAAGTTCTCCTCACCATCTACTCAGGTAAACTAGCAAAAAAAACCAACAAAAACAGTCAATGATTATGGGAAGATGTGATAAATTCAGATATACTATAGGAAACAGAGGATGGAGGTTTAGGTCAGAGAGGGCGGGGAGGGGTTAGAAGACAAAACCAACTTTGAATCCCAGCTGTGCAATTTTATAGCGTTTTGACCTTGAGCAAAGCATTTAAGCCCTCTAAGCCTTGGTTCTCATCTGAGGAAAGGAGGTAGCACTTACTGGCTACTTCTTGTGGAGATTTAATGAAACAGCGTATGTGGAAGGGACTCCTAAAATAAAAGAGTGAGAGCCCTGTGGCCTCATGTATCTGGGAAGGCTTCATGGAGGAGGAGGTTGGTGTGCGTGGTTTGGAGGGGAGGAGTGAATGCTCTAAAAGGTGATGATAACCTGGGTAGAGAGTTGGGTTTCATCAGGGTTTATTCACTAAAGAGTAATCCTGGATGTACCTCTTATGAATGGACATTGTCTGATGTGGCCCCTTCATGAGCTTACAGGGGGGCGAGCCTCTACTGCATAGCACATCCGCCTTTTGCCTAGAGCCACACTCCCCTCTGCCCTACGCTGTGGGGAGCCAGGAGGACTTCCTAAAGGGCTGGATGATGAGGCAGGAGGCAGCACTCAGCTCTGGCTCAGCCTCCACGAGCTGTGTGACCTGGGGATAAGGTTAAACATCCCTGACCTTTATTTTCTTATCCGAGTCTGGGGACAATGTTACCCATTTTGAATGTTTGTTTTAAAGCTTGGAGATAATGTATGTACAGGACTTGACACAAAGCCTAGCACATGGTTGTTATTCCATAAAGTGGTAATTATTACCGCTAAAGATGTGGGGAGGCTTTGTAGGAGTGGCTATTTAACACCACCCTGGGACTGTGAAAAAAATCGCAGTTGAGGTCAACCCACCTTTTCCTTCAACAGCAACCGTATTTTTAAAAAAATCCTGAACCATAACGAACATAACAAAAAGCACACAAATCATAAGTACACAGCTTGTTAAACGTTTACCAATGAGCTCACCCATGTAACCAATACTCAGACCAAGAAATAGATCTTGACCGGCACACCAGAATCCCAGCTCCGCACATCATTCTGTCCTGGAGGCATAAGTTAATTTTGGCTGTTTTTGAACTTCTGTGCCTGGCTTCTTTCGTTCCACGTTATGTCTGTGAGCCGTGCCTATGTTGTTCCTTGTAGTTGCAGTTCTTTCATCCACATTGTTACCTAGTGTTCCATTGTGTGAATATACTGCAATTTATCCATTTTAATCACACACTCTTAAGAATAATTTTTAATGTGGAGTACCTGGACAATTTTCTTAACTTGCTACTTAGCCTTTCTATGCTTGTACACACACAAAAAGGTTAAGTTCTCACACTTTGTTAATCTTGGCACAAAACCCGTTAAGAAACCTAGGGTGCCCTGGTGGGCCCATGCCTCACAGTCCTGCCAGAGGGTGAATTCCTGGTCTAGCTGGGGAGGAAAGACAGCTCTACACTGAAGGACCCAGGCCGTAGGGGACAGCCCAGCACGCATTATAGTAGCCTTTGCAAAGCTTCTTCCCCTCACTCAATTGCTCACTCAATTGCTTGTTTCTACCTGTCTTTTGTATCAGAGAGAAGAAAACGTCTAATCTTAGAAACTTTCTTTTCTTTTTTTTTAAAATATATTTTATTGATTTTTTACAGAGAGGAAGGGAGAGAGATAGAGAGTTAGAAACATCGATGAGAGAGAAACATCTATCAGCTGCCCCCTGCACATCTATCAGCTGCCCCCTGCACATCTCCCACTGGGGACGTGCCCGCAACCCAGGCACATGCCCCTGACCGGAATCGAACCCGGGACTCCTCAGTCCGCAGGCCGACACTCTATCCACTGAGCCAAACCGGTTTGGGCGAAACTTTCTTTTCTTTTTCAGTCTTCAAACCTGCCCCAGTTGTTGGTGGAACTACGGCTATATTGAAAATGTTTGTTTTTTTGCTTAAGTTCACAGGGCTGACATTGTTGTTGATACTGTTGCAATTAGCTAATTATTAATAACTAGAGGCCTGGTGCATGGATTCATGCACAGGTGGGGTCCCTCAGCCTGGCCTGGGCCCTCTCACAATCCGGGACCCCTCGGGGAATGTCGGACTGCAGGTTTTGACCTCTGCATGTCATTCTGATCTGCAGGGATGTAGCAGTTGCACAAAACGGCAGGTGGCTGGGGAGGAGCCTGAACTGGGGTCAGGTGCCACTCCCACTCATCCTGGCCCCGCTGCGCCTGGCACTGCCACCGCTTGGTAGCACTGCTGAGGAGGCGGGAGAGGCTCGCACTGCCACAGCAGTGCTCACCCGCCGTGAGCCCGGCTTCTGGCTGAGCAGTGCTCCCGCTGTGGGAGTGCACTGACCACCAGGGGGCAGCTCTTGCGTTTAGCGTGTGCCCCCTGGTGGCCAGTGCATGTCATAGCGACCGGTCGACTGGTTGGTCATTTGGTCGTTCGGTTGTTTGGTTGCCTAGGCTTTTATATATATAGATAGGAATAGAGCAAAGGGAAGGCCAGACATTATAGGCATGTTCTCTGCAAAACAGTGGTGGAAGGGGACTAGACAAAGGGAAGATAGACACATGACCAGTAAAGTGGAGATGACTAGAGAAGGTGCTTACTGTCAGTCACACCTGGGGACAGAAGTGGTTGGCCAGAATGGGCATGGCCACTGCAAGCCTTTAAAGATTTGGGATACTTAATTCTTGGGCTCTCTTGGTTCCTCTTGGCATGCTTGGCTCATGGCTCACGCTTGGCTTCCTGGCATCCTCGTGTGTGGCCCATGGCCATGTGGACCCCACACACAATGGACTAATGGACTGCAACTAGTCTGAAGCTGTACTGGACCTGCCTCTAACATGGAAAGGAAACTCTGGACACTGGCTCTGCTTCTAGCTTTACTGAAATCCCAGCCACACTTCTATAACTGGACTAAGGGAAATGGGCTTTAGAAACACAGGGAATTAATTCCACACAAATAAAAATCACTCGTTCTCCCATGCAAGTCTCAGAAAATTTCTTTTTCTTGGGATCTAGTACGAGCTCCATCCCCAGCAGCACCCAGTGGGGAAGAGGACCCCCCACTGCGTCTGGCATTACTTTGATATTGGGGATCCTAGCTTCTCTCTGTATTTTGTTTGTTTATTTTATTGAAAATCTTAGGACGATATGAGGTCAGAAGTCGGCCAGCCCAGCTGCGGATTATTTGAGCTGAGCAGCTGGAATTGCTTTTCACCTATTTTGGCAACAAGGAAATCCCCAATGTATTTTGCCACAAGTGCTTTTTCACTTTCCTTTTTTAAGTGTGTAGTTTAGAAATTTAATCCCTATAGCCTTAATTACTTTAAACTACACTCATTCAAGTAGTGTTTGTAAAAAGATATTTTGTTCCAAGAAACCTGTAAGACATTAAAAATCCTACTTTACTTTCCCTTGCCAGAAGTAGGAAAAGAGTGACTGCCAAGAATAAAAGAAGCTTCACAAACACTTTGTAAAACTGTCTGGCATTCTTTCTCAAAATCGAACATTCATATAACCTCTGACCCAGCAATTTCAGTCCTGAGTATACATCAACAGAAATCCATGCAGAGATGTGCTCTCAAGTCATGGGCCTGAATGGTCACACCAGCACAATTTCTGACAAACTCAAATATCCATGAACAGCAGGATGAATGAATAAACTGTTGTATAGTCACACAATGGAATATTACATAGCAATCAAATGAGAGCTGTAGCCCAGCCAGTGTTGCTCAGTGGTTGAGTGTTGGCCTATGAACCAGGAGGTCTCGATTTGATTCCCAGTAAGGGCACATGCCTGGGGTGTGGTTCGACCTCCAGTATGGGGCATAGAAGAGGCAGCTGATCAATGATTCTCTCTCATCATTGATGTTTCTATCTCTCCCTCTCCCTTCCTCTTTGAAATCAGTAAAAAAAAATGCATATATTTTTTAAAAAGAGTGAACTATAGTTACGCATAACAGCTTGGATAAATCTCCAAAACGTAATGTTGAATAAAGGAAGTCGTACAAAAAAGAATACATTTTATATCATTCAATTTATACAAATGTTTAAAGTCTTAGAAAAACTCATCTTTGTTATTAGAGGTGAGAATAGTGGTTATCTTTGGGGAGTGAAATATAGATAGAGGGGGCTTAGGGAGCCTTTTGCAGAACTGGGAATACTCTACTCACTGACCTGGGAAATGGTTTCACAAATGTGAGAACCTTGTGATAATGCACTATCCACTTTTGATTAGTGAGCTTTTTAAATATATTTTAATTGATTTCAGAGAGGAAAGCAAAGAGAGATAGAAACATCAATGATGAGAGAGAATCGTTGATCAGCTGCCTCCTCCATGTCCCCTACTGGGGGTCGAGCCGGCAACCTGGGCATGTGCCCTGACCAGGAAATGAACCAAGATCTCCTGGTTCATAGCTCTTCACTCATCCAATAAGCCACATACCAGCTGGGTGATCAATGAGCTTTTTAACAAACAAGTTTTTTTAAAGTGAAAAAAAAATGCATTCTAAACCTCATAAGTTTTAATATTTTATGAGAGTAATCTAAGCCTGAGAAAATATATTTCTTTCCCCCAAATCTCATCCCTCTTGCTTCATCTAATTCTAAGGCACCCTCCATTATAAAGTACGCAATCGTGTATTTGAATCACTTAGAATACCCAGAATGGACATCACTATAACAGTTTAGATAAGAAAATAATAAATTGGTCTCCTGGCTATAGATTCTTATAGCTCTTATTATAGATAAGATTCAGTTTTCTTATAATTTATTAAAAATATGCACTGCTCTATTAGTTAAAGAAAAGCCCACATAATTCACCTTTAGAGCAAATAATTTCACTCTTTTCTAGTGCAATAAGGTTTTCTGAATCTTGACACAATCTTGACGTGGGATTGGAACTCAAACATATGTATAGAAACTTTTCAAGTTGTCAAATGATAAAATGTTTTCTGTGTATTTCAATTTGCTCACCAATGAGTTACATGCTCCTGCTCAGAGTAACTATTTATTGAGTTCCTGAAGGATTAAAACCAACCACCCAAAATTTCCTTCCAAAGCCACTATGTGTTTGGTAGCTCATGAATGTTAATGAGTTGGCATAGTGTCCAGGACAGGCATATTTGGGTAGTTAGGTCTCCACACAGTCCATATAGCAATAAGTGCTTCCATTGTTCTCAGAGAAAAAATGTGGTCACTGATTTTCGGAGCTTGTTTTCAAGGAGTGTTCTGTTTCACCACACAACCTATGCACAGGTATAATAAAGAATATGTTGTGGTTAGAGGGAATTACAGGGAGAAAAAGTAAAGCAACCCTTCGCCCTTCTAGCTCAAACCTGGACTGGTCTGTAGTTACACCACAAACCACTTATTTGTGTGTTCATTACACAAAATCTATTGGATCCATTTTTTTTCAGTTTCTCTTCTCTTTTCCCCCATGGCAAAGGTACATCAAAATGGTTAATAGTGACTGGGTGTGGAATGAGTGGATACAAGACAATGGATATTGGTTTATAAAAACTGGGTGGGGCCTTGGACACCTACTAATACAATCCCTTCATTTTTCAGGTAAAGAGCCTGCAGGCCAGAGCAGAGGCAGAGAGAAGCTGCAGGTTCCCCTTCTTGTTTACTTCTCTCTCTCACCCCTCTGGCGGGTAGAATAGGGCTGCTGTCTGCCGCTCTACTTAGCAGAACTTTGGGTAGAGACATGCTTATCTGAGAATCAGAGTCCACAGTAGAGGGTTTCTCAGTCCTTGTCACCCCCTGCCCACTCATACACAGTACAGCTTACTTTAGAAACTTCTCACCTCATCCTTCCATCCCCAGGGCTCTACCCTGAGCCCCTGTTTCCAAAACTTGGCTTTCAAGTGGCTGTCTCAGATGTTTCCAATAGAAGTCCTACACTCTTATCTCTACTGCGTTCTAAACGAACGCTGCGGTTTCCATTTGCCCTCTTGTCTCCATTCTCCTGAGTGTCTCCCCCTCAGTGCTGGACAGGTCCCAAGATGTTCCAGTTGCTGCCCTGAACTATTCTACTGACTCTTTCTACAACATGAAATAAAAATGTAGCCTCATTTATGTTTCTGCAATGTCGGCAAGAAGAGACAGGTCACGGGCTTGGCACTCAGGCAGAGTGCTTTGCAAGTTGAAAATGACTGAAAACAAAAGTTGTCCATAGAAGGAAGAAATCCTGAGCAGTTAAAGGACTGATAACCATGAAACTGATGTTTCCACCTCTGGAGGGCAGAGCCCTCTTAGCATAATTAAGCTTAACCTTATAGCCCTCCCTAGTTCCTACCTAGGTAGCTAATGGGCTGTGGGAGGTGCAGCAAGTGCTGCCAAAACAAGGTGAAACTCACAAGAACATCGTAAACACGTTGACCACTACCCTTGTTTTGATCTGACTATAAAATAAAGCCTCAGCTTGTAGGCTGGGTCTTTCTGTGCCCTCATCCAGGCACTGGAGATCCACGGAGCCCCAGTTGTATTCTCTTGTCTGTCTTCTTTAATCTTTCACCGCCCCTCCTCAGGTTCACCCTTGGCCATGTGGGCACGGCACAGGGGACCTTTGGATAACATGGCAATGCTGCCACTGGGGTATGTCCCGTCTTCAATCTCAGGCTCAGTAGTCCCTGGTCCACAGCCTTGCAGGGGCACAGCAAGTCATTTACACGGATGCTGCCACTGATACCTGCATATCCTATGACTTTTATGAAGGCAGGTCTCATTTAAAAAAGGAACCAGAATGTGGTTAGCAATTCTAGGAGCCTTCAAAGAGTGTTTGAAATTAAAATATATGAATTCTGCTGGCTGGTGTTGCTCAGTGGTTGAGCATTGACCAATGATCCAGGAGGTCATAGTTGATTCCCAGTCAGGGCACATGCCCAGGTTGCAGGCTTGATCCCCAGTAGGGGGCTTGCAGGAGGCAGCTGATCAATGATTCTCTCTCATCATTGATGTTTCTATCTCTCCCTCTCCCTTCCTCTCTGAAATCTGCCGGAAGCCGGTCCATCCTTGCTGCTTGACACAGTCGCTGCAGGAAAGAAACATCTGCACAGCATATGTTTCAAGGGACCTGGCGTATATAGCATACTGTTCTTAATATGTTTGCTCCCCTTAGCGCTGTGTGTTTTAACCAAGGTCACCTCTCCGAGAAAGGTTGTTTCCCCAGGTAGGAATTTTTCCCTGAAGTCAGGGAGGGGATGAAACTCCTTAACTAAGTGCCAGGCGGGTAGTTAATCACTACAAACAATCATGCTTAAGCTACATAATCTTTACTCCCTGGAATGGAGATAAGAAACGCCCTAACCTTTGTAATAGAGATTGATAGGATTGGAATCAACTGGTATAAATACAGATGTAAGGAGACAGAAAGAGAGACAGAACCTAGGCACAGAACCTACACAGAACGTTCTCTAGAGACAGAAGAACTTCGCTGGAGAGAACATGGCAAAAGATCCTGGACAGAAACTGGCCTCAGAACCTAGAGACAGAACCTAGCCAGAGAACATGGCAAAAGATCCTGGACTGAACCTGACTACAGAAATTGGCAAGAGAACCTGACTAGAACCTGGTGACTGAACCTGGCTGGAGAACCTGGACAGAACCTGGCTGGAGAACCTAGCGAGGGAACATGGCTACAGAACCTGGCTGGAGAACCTGGAGAACCTGGCTGGAGAACCTAGCAAGAGACCATGGACACAGAACCTGGCTGGAGATCCTAAGCAGAACCTCTCTGGAGATCGAGACCAGAACTTGGCTGGAGATCCTGGCTAGGCTGCTGATCAACTGAACACTGTCTCTGTGTCATTCCTTCTTCACCGACTCCATCCACACCTTTGGGGAGCCCTGGACCTGCTGGGGTTGGACCCCGGCAGAAATCAACACAAATATATTTTAGAAATTTATAAAATATATATGACTTCTAAAACAAAAGGAAATTCTCTTCATCTATGGGACTTTAGGACTACCCTAAATGTACACCCAAATGCCAATAATTGTAGAATCATGAGTAATTTTTATTTTCTTCTTTATACTTTACTTTCTTTTAAATATTTTTTTGTATAAAGGCAGTTTTTTAAATTTCTCAAGAACTTTACAAAAATAGAGAAAAGTATAATAAAACATTGAAGTTAAAGTTGCTAGTCCCACTCCCCTTACCTTATTTGTAGAAACAAACACTATTAGGTATTTATTGTTTGTCTTGAATATGTCAGGGTTTTTCAGAGAAGTGTGTGTGTGTGTGTGTGAATGTTCTATGGACCTGGGAGGTGGTAACAGATGTGAGATGCACATACACACAAACACACATGCATATGAAACAGAACCAATAGAATATATATGAGAGATATTTATTATAAGGAAATGGCTCAGGGGATTATGGAGGCTGAGAAGTCCCAAGATCTGCAGAATAACTCGGCAACTGGAGACTCAGGAAGAGCTGATGTCTCAGTTCAAGGCCAAAGGCAGGAAAAAGTTGAGATCCCAGTTTGAAGACAGTCTGGCAGGAAAGAATTCTCTCTTACTTGAGAGAGAGTTGGTCTTTTTGTTCTATTCAGACCTTCCAGTGATTGGATGAGGCCCACCCATATTAGAGAGCATAATCTGTTTGACTTGGTTAAAATATTCATCTGATCCAAAAACACCCTCACAAAAGCACCCAGAATAATGTTTCACCAAATATTTGGACACCCTGAGGCTCAGTCAAGTTGACACATAAATTAATCATTACAGTCTTTTCAATCTATTTTTAAAAGTCTCATATTGAAGTTTAATTTGCATACTGTTTTAATGTATAGCCATAGTTCTTCCAATGTCTTTTAAACACACACAAACCACATATATATCCATAAAACATAGAGAGAATTGTTTGCATGTGATTTTATTATCAATATAAAAGTAATTATATTTTTATCAACATTATGTTTCTAAGGCCAATCAATATTGATATTAAAAACTGCACATAACCAATGGACACAGACACTGGGGTGGTGGGGGCTCGCCGGGGTGGGAATGGCTGGGGGGTGGGAAAAAGGAGACATAGGTAAAACTTTAGACAATAAATACATTAATTAATTAAAAACAAAAACAAAATTGCAGTTTATTCCTTTACCCTGGTGTGGTATGTGGTTTAAATATACCATCTTTTATTTAGCCACTAGAGCATCGGTTCTCAACCTGTGGGTCGCGACCCCTTTGGCTGTCGAACGACCCTTTCACAGGGGTCGCCTAAGACCATCCTGCATATCAGATATTTACATTACGATTCATAACAGTAGCAACATTACAGTTATGAAGTAGCAATGAAAATAATTTTATGGTTGGGTCACAACATGAGGAACTGTATTTAAAGGGCCAGAAGGTTGAGAACCACTGCACTAGAGGCTCGATGCACAAAATTTGTGCAAGAGTAGGCCTTCCTTCCCCCGGCTGCTGGTACCAACTTTCCTCTGGCACCCGGGACCCAGGCTTCCCTCACAGCCCCGGCTTCGTCTGGAAGGATGTCCAGTCTAATTAGCATATTATGCTTTTATTATTATAGATTTTATTAATGGACATTTTTGTTGTTTTAGGTATTTCTATACCTCTAGTAATTCAGCAATAACTAGCCTAGTATGGGTCTTCTTGTGAATGGTGTCAGGGATTCTTTGGAAATTTTAGCATTGCTCAAAGTGGAGTTGTCAGGTCGCAGTGTATGTACATATTTAGTTTTACTACAGACTGCCAAATTGCTTCCACATGGCTACATACTCCCTCCAGTTATGTATGAGAATTCCCATTTGCCCATATGCTGGTCAAACCTTGATATTTTTAGATTTGTTAATTTTTGTCATTCTGATAGATCAGAAATAAAATTTCATTCTGGCTTACTTTGCATTGCTCTTGTTACTCGTGAGATGTTGTAATGGTCATTTAGGTTGCCTCTTCCATGAATTACCTATTTATTACTTTTTTTCTATTCAGCTGTTTGTCTTTTACCTTATTTGATGGGGTTCTTTGTATATTCTGTATACTATATATTGCAAATATCTTCTCCCTGTTTGTCATTTATTTTTTAACATTGATTATAGTATCTTTTCCTTTGTGGCATGTGTCTCTGTATATGTATCTGATTTAAGAACTATTTTCTATAATCATAAGAAATATTGTCCAATATTATCTCCTGGAAAGTTCTAAAGTTTTGTGTGTGAGGCATGAGGAAGGATCCAATTTTATTATTTTATTATTTTGGCAGAGTGGTGGTGGTGGGATATTGTATTAGTTATCTGTAAAACAAGTTACCCCAGCAATTGGCAGCTTAGAACCATAGACATTTGTTATTTCACAATCTCAGGTGGCTGGAAATCTGGGAACAGTTTAGCTGGGTGGGTTTGGCTTAGGATCTCTCCTGAGATTGTAGTTAGATGTCGGTCAAAGGTGCAGTCATCTGAAGTCTGTTCTTGCAAGATGGCTAACTCACATGGCTGTCAGCAGGAGGCCTCGGTTCCTCCCCATGGAGGCTCTCCACAGGGCTGCCTGACAGTCCTGATGACATGGTTGCTAGTTTCCCCCAGAATGAGTGATCCACTCAAGAGAGAGAAAGTATGTGCAAGCAGGAAGCTAAAATGCCTTTTATGACATAGTCACATGCTGTCACTTCCACTGTATTTTATTCTTTTGAAGTGAGCCTCTTCACTAAGTCTAGCCCACATTCAATAGGAGGGGAATGACACTGAACATCTTCAAGGCAGGAATATCAAAGAAGTTGAAAGCCACCATAAGTATAAAAAGTTATTTGCCTCTTCTCTACTGACTTTTAAAAGCCTACCTTTTCTCACTGATCTATAGTGACACTTCTATCATTTACCAGGTTCCTATCTATCTATAATAATAAAAGCATAATATGCTAATTAGACCAGACATCCTTCCGGACGACCTTCTGGATGAAGCCAGGGCTGCGAGGGGAGCCTGGGTCCTGGGTGCCAGAGGGAAGCTGGTGCCAGCAGCCAGGGGAAGGAAGACCTACTCTTGCACACATTTCATGCATCAGGCCTCTAGTATATATATAAAAGTCTAAGCGACTGTTATGACCAAATGACCGGAATGACCAGTCGACCAGTCACTTTGACATGTTCTGACCACCAGAGGGCAGACGCTCAACATTGGAGCTGCCCCCTGGTGGTCAGTGTGCTCCCACAGCCAACATCCCATGGCCCCTCCTCTGGCCCCTCCCCCCCTGGGCCAGCCAACCTCCCGTGGCCCTTCCCCCTCCGCCAACCAGTCCCCACATCAGCCCTGATGTGGGGGGGCAGCCTGCCAACTTTCCTCGGCCCCTCCCCACTGCTAACCTTCCCTCCCGATAGGCCCCGATCACCGGCCAGGCCGAGGGACCCCACCCATGCACAAATTCGTCCACCGGGCCTCTAGTTGTTTATAAGAGCTCTCAGCTCTGACCCCTTGATTTATTTATCAGGTCCTACACCAACACTGTAGGTTAACTTTACAAATCTTGACGTGTGATAGGTCCCTTGTGGTAGAGAGCCCAAGGACCACACCTCCTAATCTTAAGATGAGACAGAAGTGATACTATGCCAATTCCTGGTCTAACCCTTAGGCCTGTAAGTTTTTGTTTTGTGCTCTTGGGAGCTCTGAGCCACCATGTAAGTGGTCACTGCTCT
Organism: Myotis nattereri; assembly: GCF_964212035.1. Taxonomy (NCBI): domain Eukaryota; kingdom Metazoa; phylum Chordata; class Mammalia; order Chiroptera; family Vespertilionidae; genus Myotis; species Myotis nattereri. The sequence goes on along the minus strand of NC_138077.1, from coordinate 133,702,261 downwards.
GCTGGAGACACCCACAGAGAAAAACCCACGTGGAAGGGGAGCGGCCCTGAGTCTCCCTAGAGAAAGAGAGAAGCCTATCTATCTTAGCAGCCCTTGGGCCTTAAGCTTTTGTTTTGTGCTCTTGGGAGCTCTGAGCAACCATGTAAGTGTTTGCCCTGCTGGAGAAAAACCCATGTGGAAGGGGAGGGGCCCTGAGTCTCCCTAGAGAAAGAGGAAGCCTAATTTTCTTAGCAGCTGGCTGAATGCAGCCCAGAGCTGAGCCCCCAGCTGAGTGCAGCACCTGAGTGACTACCTGCAAGGACAGCAGATAATGCCTAGCTGAGCCCATCCCAGACCCCAGAGTAACAGTAATTGTTTTAAGCCATTAGGTTTTGGGGAGATTTGTTATACATCAATAGAGAACTAAAACATCCTTGCTTTTTTAAAAATAATACCTTATATTGGAGTCATAGGTGAATTTGGGGAAAGAAATATAGAGCCTCTCTTTGTGTCTATGTATTCAACTTTTCTTTTTTATTTTTCAACAACTCATTATATTTTTTCTATAAAGTTCTAAACATCATTTGCTTAACTTATTCTTAGATTCAATATAATTGCTTGTTGCTATTTTTTTTACTGCATTTCTGATCAGTTATCAATGATATAAAGGAATGCTAATGATTTTTATGTTGACTTTGTATGCAGCAAACTTGCTGAACTGTCTTATTCATTTTAATAGTTTGTCTGAAGAATCTCTTGGATTTTCAAAGAAGACAATTTGCAAACAAATTCACCCTGATTCTTTTGTCTCTTCTTTTCCTTGGTAAGGAAGGACCCCCAGTCCCGTGTTGGGTAGTAGGGTAATAATGGGCAGGCTGACTTGTACCTGAATGTAATAAGGTATGTGTTTAAAATTTTATTACTAAGTACTGAGGGCCCAGCGTGTGAAATCGTGTGAGACCCAGACCCGGGGTGCCTCGGGACCCAGAGTCAAGTCCCGCTGGCGCCGCAGGACGCAATGTCAAGGCACCTCCTTGTGACTGGTCTTTGGTTGTTACGGCATTATGACCACTGGGTTTTTATTATATAGACTAGAGGCCCGGTGCACAAAAATTTGTGCACTCGGTGGGGAGGGGGGTCCCTCAGCCCGGCCTGTGCCCTCTCGCAGTCTGGGACCCCTCGGGAGATAATGACCTGCTGGCTTAGGCCCACTCCCAGGTGGCAGAGGGCAGGCCCAATCCCTAGGTGCAGCCCCTGGTTGGGCTCAGAGCAGGGCTGATTGGGGAGTTGGGGTGCCACACCTTGTCATGCATAGAGCAGGGCGGATCGGGAGGTTGCAATGCCACCCTCAGTCACGCTCAGAGTAGGGCCGATTGGGGGATTGGGGCACCGCCCCCTGCCACACTCAAGGCAGGGTCGATGGGGAGGTTGTGGCGCCACCCCCTGTCACTTACAGAGCAGGGCCCATCAGGGGGGTTGGGGCTCCGTAACCTGTCACGCACAGAGCAGGGTCGATCAGGGAGTTGAGGAGCTCCCCGCTGTCACTCACAGAGAGGGCCAATAGGGGAGTTGGGGCACTGCCCCCTGTCACACACAGAGCAAGGCGGATCAGGGGGTTGGGGTGCTGCACCCTGTCACACTCAGGGCAGGGCCGATGGGGAGGTTATGGCTCTACCCCGTCACACACAGAGCAGGGCCCGTGGGGGGGGGGGGGTTGGGGTGCCACCCTCTATCACCCACAGAGCAGGGCCGATCAGGGGGTTGGGGCGCCGCACCCTGTCACACACAGAGCCGCAGGGTGATCAGGGGGTTGGGGAGCTCCCCCCTATCAGGCACAGAGCAGGGCTGATCAGGGGGTTTGGGCGCTGCCCCCTGTCACGCTGATCCCGGTGCTGGGAGGCATATTACCCTTTTACTATATAGGATAGAGGCCTGGTGCATGGGTGGGGCTGGCTGGTTTGCCCTGAAGGGTGTCCTGGATCAGGGTGGGGGTCCCCACTGGGGTGCCTGGCCAGCCTGGATGAGGGGATGATGGCTGTTTGCAGCTGGTCACACACCCTTCATGGTGGGGGTTCCCACTGGGGTGCCTGGCCAGTCTGGATGAGGGGCTGAGGGCTGGCAGGTGACTGAAGCTCCCAACTGCTCCTTTTTTTCTTTTTTTATTTTATTCTGGGCCAGCTTTAGCTCTGAGGCTTGGCTCCAGCTCTTAGGCCTCAGCTGCTGAAAGCACGTATCTGGTTTGTTTGGGTTCTATAATCGAAACACTGTTTCAACTCCAGCTCTGAGATCCTGGCTGGCTGAAAGCAGGTTTCTGGGGTTTTGTTTAGCTTCTATATTTGTAACAATGTTTCAAACTGCAAGCTCAGAGGCCGGCAAGGCAGGCGGGAATGTTGGAGTCCTCCGTCACTGAAGCAAGCAAGCCTCATGTTCGGCTGCCTGGCTGCCGGCCGCCATCTTGGCTGGCAGTTAATTTGCATATGACCCTGATTAGCCAATAGGAAGGGTAGCGGATGTAAGGCTAATTACCATGTTTCTCTTTTATTAGATAGGATGATACCATTATAGGGTTTTTTGGAGGAAATATTTTTACCAAGTTAAAGAAATTTCTGTCTATTCTAAGTTTGTTTAAAATTTTATTTAAAAAAATGAATTAGTATTTAATTTCCCCATATTTGTTGAAATAATCATGTGGTTTTCTTCACTTTAACATCTTCATATTTTATAGTAACTTGATATATTTTTCTCATATTGAGTCATATATATTTATTTTAACAGAATAAACCTTAGTTATATGATGCTAAATTAGATTTGGTAGTTTTTTATTTGGAATTTATATAATTTCAATTCTTATAATTATTAATGATAATTAACTAAACTTTTGTTGCTTCTAAAAATAATTACTATTCTTTTCTGTTACCACTAGAAGCCTGATGCATGAAATTCGTGCAAGAGTAGGCCTTCCTTCCCCCGGCTGCTGGCACTGGCTTCCCCCTGGCACCCAGGACCCAGGCTTCCCTCTGGTCACCGCCGGCAGGCACCTGGGACCCAGGCTTCCCTCGCAGCCCCAGCTTCATCCGGAAGGTTGTCTGGAAGGATGTCCAGAAGGACTCCAGGTCTAATTAGCATATTATGCTTTTATTATTATAGGTAGGCAGCTAAGACTTAACAAAAGAGAAGGGAACTAGACTGGCTGGGCCTGATTGAGCCTGGAAGTTACTGTTAATCAAGCTATCAGGCTTAAGTCTGGAAATTATAGCTTCAGACACACAGGGGCTAGCTGAATCCCTGCCAAGGGGATTAACACCCCTCTGTTGTTTCCCTTCCTCTCTCCCCTTCCCCACACACCTTGTGTAGGGAGGAAGGATGGGCTTTCCAATTTCCCCAGGGTTCAACTGGTCCACTTGCCTGGACTATGGGGCTGGGGGGAAGAATAAACAATAAAGAGGAAATTCCTCTACTGGGCACATGCCCCGTAGAAGCCAAGATGGCGCTGGGGGAGGTAAGCACATGTGCAGTAGGAGCCAAGATGGCATAAAGGGGAGGTGTCTGGCCTGGGAAAAGGAATGGATTGGATGAGGACATAAAACCTCAGAAGATTTAGGATACAGACGGTATAGCGGGAGGACCCAACACAAGCCCTCAAACAGCCAGGGAAGAGATTGGTTAATTTGAAAGAAAGCTTATGCCTTCCCAAGCCAGGGTGCTATAATCAGAGTTTAGCAAAGGCTCCTCTCAGTAGCACAAGCATTAGTTCTGCGCTTACCCCTTCAGGCATTCTCCCTCTGTAGCAGCCCTGCAGGCCTGACAGCGGCCAAACCGTGGGTTCCCAGCGCAGGAGTGCAGCCAGGGACAGGGACTAAGCTGAACCAAGCTTTGGTCTGAACTGAACTGAACTACAGCAGCGTCCTAGGCCCTGCCCATGCCCGGTGATGACACAGCATCTCTGGACCCCGGCCCTTCTTCTGGGCTTAGAAAAGACAAAGCTGGACTTCTACAGCAGGATGGAGCTGAGCCACCTGGTCTTGGATAAGACACTGGGCACCTGGGGACAGTCAGTGTTTGCTCCAGCTCTAATAAATCTTACCACTATACCTCAGCCTCCTCTACGTGGGTCCCCTAAACGCTTTGCTTGCAACTCCATGGAAGAATCCCATGTCCACTGGTAACATTTCCACTCAAATTAACCTCATAAAATAAACTCTGTAGCTTTTCCCTTTTTTTTCCTGCTGTCTGGAATTATTTGGCTAAGATAAATTTTCTGTTTCTTGAAAATTTGGTTAAGCTTGCCTATAAACTTGCCTGAACCTGTTGCTTTCCTTGAGGAGAGATATTTGACTACCCATTCACTCATTTTATTTATTTATTTATTTATTTATTTATTTATTTATTTATTATTTATTTATTTATTATTTTTGTTAATCCTCACCTGAGGATATTCCCCCCTCCATTGATTGCATTGATTGATTGATTGAGAGAGAGAGAAAGAGAGAGAGAGGGAGAGGGGGGAAACATCAATGTGAGAGACACACATTGATTGGTTGCCTCATGCGTGTAGCCTGAATAGAGCCAGGAAACAACCCTGCAACCCAGGTACAGGTACGTGCCTTTGACTGGGAATGGAACCTGAGACCCTTCAGTACTGGGGCTGAGGCTGTCCTACTGAGCCACACCGGCCAGGGCCCCATTCACTCATTTCAATAGTTACAGGCATATCCAGATGTTCTATTTCCTTGGGGTCACTTTTCGAATTGATATGTTTCTATAAAGTTGTCCATTTCATGAAAGTTTTCAAAATTATAGGCAAAAATTTGTTTATAGCATTTTTGTCCCTAATATTATTTATTTTGATTTTTCTGTTTTTTCTAATCAGACTTTCCACAGACTGGCCTATTTTATTATTGTTGAATTAACAATATTTTGGTTTCATTGATAATTTTTATATTCCTGGTTTTAGATTCTATTAGTTTTATATTAATTTCTCCTTTTAAATATTTCTTTCTAGATCGTTGTGTTTAATCCAATAATTTTCAGATCTCTTTTGTTTAAAAAATGCATTTAAGCTCTAAATTCCCCCTTGAATACAATTTTAGTTGTAACTCATATGCTTTTATATGCATTCTTTCATTGTGTTTCATTTCTAAATATTTTTTATCTTCACCATGGTTTCTTTTATAATCCAGAGATTATTTAGAATATTTTTATTGTCAAATTTATGGAATGGGAGACTACATTCCTACTGTTAGTTTCTATTTTTGGTGCATTGTAGTGAAAAAAATACAATTGGTATGACATCATTCCTTTGGAATTTGTTGCAATTTTCTTTGTGGACAAACAAATGGTCAAGTGTGTAAATGTTCTGGGTGGGTTTATAAAGGATCTATTCAGTGAAGATTTGTTTCTAAATCTCTATTCTTGTATGTAAATATCACGTATTGTTTTCATAGTAAATGTTTTCATTGTTTGAAAAAGAGGAGTAAAAAGAATCTGTCTTTCAGGAAACCTCTTGCCAGGTGAAGAAGGGTTCCAGAAGCAGAACCTGAGTAAGATCCTGGGACAACAGGGCCCTCAGCCCTCGCCCTGCCCTGGAAAAACCAGTCCCCTCTCTGACTCCGTTTTCTGAGGGCCTAATGTAAAACTTCCGCCCTTGGAAATGCCGAAGTGCTTTATGGTGTGAATGCTCTGTGCTCCCAGGCAGGTGATGCAGACGTGCTGTCTGCCCAGACAGCACAATTCTGTTCCCCTTGCTAATTGGGCCCTGCCTGTTTTGGATATTTCTCCTTTGTCAATAACTGATTGGGTTCTTTAACTTGGGATATCATCTGATTAGATCAGATTGGATTGAGTGAATTACAGTGAACTGAATATTCATTTAGCTTGGCTGAAGGTTGTGTTACACCTAAGCGTGGCTAGGGAAGGTCTGAGTCCTATAACCAGCCCTTCCTTCAGTTCCATTGAGTCCTTGTTGGGCTGGTTCTTTCCTTTAGCTAAGAGAACTGTCACAGGGAATTCACAGGGCAGGGACTTTTGGTTGCCTTCTCTCTACTTTTCTTTGTTTGGACTCTCATAGATGAGGCTTTCCTCAAGCATTGTTGCTGTGTTCTTCAGGAGGCAGGGGCTCATTTGTTTATCTTCCTTTTATTTCTTTGGCTGTGATTTTGCACAGGCCCGAATGCCACTCCATTGCTAGCTGACATTCTTCCAGTTGGGTAGAAGCAAACTTTCCAACCCACAGCCAGAGGGGCCAGCATTCTCCTGTGGGTTAGAGACCTGATTGAGATCTGGTCTCTCCTTCCTCAGGGCACCCCAGGGCCCCACCCTGTAAATGCAATATTGTTTTGGCTTTTTAAACATAACATTATGCTATAAGCATTTTCCATGCCATTATATATTAGAAAAATTTTTAATGCTTATGTGGTTAATATATTCATCCAGCAAAGATTTACCATGTGTTATCAGTGAAGTACCATGTATTGTTTTAGCCTGTGGGGAGATAGCAATAAATGAGACCCACAAGAACCCTGGACCCATGGAGCTTATATTCCAGCCAGGGAGATAGGCAATAGTCGGGGGAGCAAACTCAAGAAGAGTGTGTGGAGTGCTGTTAGTGGAATTAACAGGGTGGTGTTGGAAAGGGGGTTTGGTAGGAACAGCTACTGAAAGGGCGAGGGCTACGCCCTCCATCTTGCCCCGGATCCTCCATTTTTGGGCAGCAGCAAGGAGCTTCTTCCCGTAAGCCCAAGCCTCTGCTAGCCACACCTAGGATTTCTTTTAACTAACCAATGATAATCAAGGGAAGTGCGCACCATAGACACAACCACATCCTGTGTAACAAGACTCTGACTTGCGCCTGGCCAATCGGCAGGGCCCACAGTCCTCTCTCCTCCCCTTACTCCAACCCCCCTATAAAACCCCTCTCCCCACAGAGCTCTCTCTCTCTGCCCCCTGCTACTGCGTCGGCGAGTGTGGTGGACGGGGAGCTCGAGCTAGCTCGAATAAAGACTCTATGCTTTTTGCATCAGACTCGGTGCTCCCTGGTGGATCTTTGGGGGATCTTGAAATCTGGGCATAACACTACCATTATAGGGTGGGGTGGATGCAACATGTAGGTTGAGCCCTAAAGGCTGAGAACAAGCCAACAGGTGCATGAAGGGCTGAGGAGCATTCCTGGCAGAGGGAACAAAAAGGGCAACTGTTGTGAGAGAACCAGACAAGACCACAGAATCAAGAGGAGGTGAGTGTGCCTGGCACAGAAGGACTGACAGTCAACTCAAGAGTGAGTGATATCCGACAAACGAGTGGGGGACACAGAAGAGAACCTTCTGGGGCATGTTGAGGGGTTTAGATTGCATGACAAGTGCAGGAGGACAGCAGTGGAGGGTTTTAAACAAGTCAGTGACTTGGCTTGGCCAATGTTTTTGTATTTTAATTTATTGATTTTAGAGAGGAATGGAGAGGGAGAGAGATAAAAAAACATCAATGACGAGAGTCATCGATTGACTGCTTCCTGCATGCCCCTGTGAATTCCTTGTGACAGTTCTCTTAGCTAAAGGAAAGAACCAGCCCAACAAGGACTCAATGGAACTGAAGGAAGGGCTGGTTATAGGATCCAGACCTTCCCTAGCCACACTTAGGTATAACACCAACCTTCAGCCAAGCTAAATGAATATTCAGTTCACTTTAATTCACTTCAATCCAATGTGATCTAATCAGATAATATCCCAAGTTAAAGAATCCAATCGAGCCTGCAACTCAGGCATGTGCCCTGACCAGGAATAGAGCGGTGACCTCCTGGTTCATAGGTCGATGCTCAACCACTGAGCCACAGCAAGGCTTTTAAAAGCTCTGCTGAGTACTGTTAGGAAATTACTGTCGGCATCCAGGGAGAGAGTGGTGGCAATACGGTCCCATCCATGCCCATGTCCCCCAGGAGCAGCCTTTTCCTGACTGGATGGCAGCACCGGTAACCCCCTCCCAAGGGAGGCAGTTGACCTTTGTTCAGGGAGGGGGAGAAGGACATAGAAGAGAAACCAAGTGTGCTTCTCTTCTCCAGGGGGCCAAGTGCCCGGCTGTCGGGGCAAATCAGGGCTGTGGTATCTAAAACAACTTCAAGGGCAGCAGCCTCAGTGGTTACATACTCTGATTTTGGAGTCAGGTGATTTCACTCAAATTCTTGCCTGTATGACCAACCTCAGGCAAGTTAACTTTTTTCTGTAGCAGTTTCTTTATTTGTAATAATGAGGTTGATTGCACGTGTCGGAAAGAGCTGTGGAGGAAATGCAGACAAAATGCTTAGCTTAGTGCGTCATCTGTAGCAAGCACACAAGACACGGTAACTATTATTAACAACAAGAAAACCCCTTGTTGTTTTGAAAGGATAATGATTAATGGGTACTTTTTAAAACTCTGTTAATGAAAACCAGTTCGAGAATAAATTTCAGCACTATGCATATTAGAACTGTTCAATAGAACTGCTCTAGGGTCTTCAGTAGTCATAACTATACAAGTTTTTTAACTTGGCAAAGCTGTATTTCAAAAAAGACCAAGAATATTTCATTCCACAACTATTAATATTTATAAGGATATTGTGTATTTATATTCAGCTAAAAATAACTAAAGCCTGTTTCTAATTTGTATTAAAATGATCTATAAACAAATCTAACTAAATAGCAAGACTTCCCCTTTTATTTTTCATTAAAATATTTCCAAAATTATGGAAGCAAATAAACCAAATTATTTACAGTGGCTATGTAAGAATGGAGAGATTAAGGTAGAAGGCAACTTATTTTCTGAAACTTCTGTAATATGTATAAGTGACTTTTACAATAAAAATATTTTAAATCATCATTAAACTAAATGACTATGAGAAGAAATTCCATTGTACCATCATCATAAAGCTATGAATAAAAAAATGAATCCTTCCTATTTTTATTTTTAAAAGGTTTAGAATGTTCTTTTTAGAGTCATATGACAATTATCTTCAACTAGAGGCCTGGTGCACGACATTCACTTCAATCCAATTCATGCACTCGGGGGTGGGAGTCCCTCAGCCTGGCCTATGATCTTTCGCAGTCTGGGAACCCTTGGAGGATGTCTGACTGACAGCTTAGGCCTGCTTCCCATGGAGCAGTCAGTTGGACATCCTTAGCGCTGTCATGGAGGCGGGCCGCAGTGCTCGCCAGCCATCACCCCAGCTTGTGGCTGAGTGGTGCAACCCCTGTGGGAGCACACTGACCACCAGGGGGCAGCTCCTGCATTGAGCGTCTCCTCCCTGTGGTCAGTGCTCATCAGAGTGACTGGTTGTTCTGCCATTCCGTCAATTTGCATATTACCCTTTTATTATTATCTTCAATGACATTAAAACAGGCATAAAGTCTTCACCCAAATGCAAATAGAAGTGGTTGGATGGAGGGAAAATGAGCCACATCCAATGAACTACCAAGCCAGGGAAATTTCATCTTCTTGTTATAGCACCAAGTGCCCTGTATTATCTCAAATACCTGTCCTGGCATCTTCATCCCCATGCCTGCTGCCTTTGTTCAATCCTCCTTCCTTTGCTCTTAGGTTATTGCAGTGGCCTCCTTACAGGACTGGGCCGAATTTGCTCTTGCAATACACCCTCCATAATGCAGCCTGAGTGATGGTCCCAACATGCTGATCTGATTGTTCACTGCCTACTGTTAGTCTTTCAGGGGTTCCCTATCACGTCCTGGCCTCCTCCACATACACCTTCCACTTTAGATTAGCCTGTTTTTAGCTTCCTTCTGTCTAAAATATTCTCCCCTCTTTCTTCTAGCTAACTTCAGCAAGTCTTTCAAAACCTGGATCCAGCCCACTCCTCTCTCTGCAAGTCTTTAAAAGCTTCCTGTACTGATTTCAAAGCCTTCCTCTGCTCCCAAATCTTCCCCTGCAGGCCCCCACTCTGGTATTTGCCACTCTGTATTGTCAACTCAAGTACCCAAACAATATGCCATCAGGTAGAAGCAACCTGAGGTCAGGGGCTCTGTCATACTTAGCCCTGCTTCCCAGGCCCTAAACTTTTCTTTCACATGGCACTTGGCAGAGTTTTAAGGAATTTATAAATACTAATTCATACAATTCTCATAGTAATACACGGTTATTAGAAGAACACATATAGATTGAGCATCCAGCATGTGCTGAATACTATTTTAAGCTCGGGGGATTCAGAAGTGAACAAGACACACACACTTTGATGTTAGTGAGTTTATAATCTGTTAAGGCAAATGGATGAGAAATAACAGGCACCTATTTATATAAAAACCCTGGGTGTAATGCCCGTCATGTCTGAGGCTCGACCAACCTGAAGGAAGTCAGTCCTGCAGTGGTTGCCTTGGCAACAGCTGTGACCTCCCTGAGCTGTTTCTTGTGAAGGCGAGGTTTGAGGTAGGAACCAGCCCTCGGAGCATGGACACACTGAGTCCTGGGTCACCTTGCCAAGGGCTGCTCCCTCTCCGAGCTGTTTCCCGAGAGGGTGAGGTTTGAGGCAGGAACTGGCCCTCGGAGCATGGAGGCATATCTTTATAAAGTTTTAATACATTATATTAGAGGTCGTGGTGGTACTGTTTTACCCACAGCATCTACAGGAATTGCTGCAAATTTACCTCTTGGTGGAAGGACCTTTCATTCCCATTATAAATTACCAATACCATTAAATGAAACTTCAATTTCTAGACTCGATATAAACAGTGAAGTTGCTAAAACTATTAAAAAGGTCCAACTTCTCATTATTGATGAATGCACCATGGCATCCAGTCATGCTATAAACGCCATAGACAGATTACTAAGAGAAATTATGAATTTGAATGTTGTATTTGGTGGGAAAGTTCTCCTTCTTGGAGGGGATTTTTGACAATGTCTCAGTATTGTATCTCATGCTATGCGGTTGGCCATAGTACAAACGAGTTTAAAGTACTGTAATGTTTGGGGATGTTTCAGAAAGCTGTCTCTTACAACAAATATGAGATCAGAGGACTCTGCTTATAGTGGATGGTTAGTAAAACTTGGAGATGGCAAACTTGATAGCAGTTTTCATTTAGGAATGGATATTATTGAAATCCCCCATGAAATGATTTGTAATGGAGCTATTATTGAAGCTACCTTTGGAAATAGTATATCTATAGATAATATTAAAAATATATCTAAACATGCGATTCTTTGTCCAAAAAATGAGCACGCTCAAAAATTAAATGAAGACATATTGGATATACTCGATGGAGATTTTCACACATGTTTGAGTGATGATTCCATCGACTCAACTGATGATGCTGAAAAGGAAAATTTTCCCATCGAATTTCTTAATAGTATTACTCCTTTGGGAATGCCGTGTCATAAATTAAAATTGAAAGTGGGTGCAGTCATCATGCTATTGAGAAATCTTAATAGTAAATGGGATCTTTGTATTGGTACCAGATTTATTATCAAAAGATTATGGCCTAACATTATCAAAGCTGAAGTATTAACAGGATCTGCAGAGGGAGAGATTATTCTGATTCCAAGAATTGATTTGTCCCCATCTGACACTGGTCTCCCATTTAAATTAATTTGACAACAGTTTCCCGTGATGCCAGCATTTGCGATGACTATTAATAAATCACAAGGACAAACTCTAGACAGAGTAAACATATTCCTACCTGGACCCGTTTTCACACATGGTCAGTTATATGTTGCTTTCTCTTGAGTTCGAAGAGATGTGACATTAAAGTTAAAGTTCTAAATACTTCAGCACAAGGGAAATTAGTCAAGCACTCTGAAAGTGTTTTCACTCTTAATGTGGTGTATAGGGTGATATTAGAATAAGTTTAATCACTTTATCAGTCATTGTTTGCATCACTGTTGTTTTTATATCATGCCTCTGTTGTTATATCCTTTTGTTACTGTTTATTTATTAATAAATTTATATATTATTTTCATATAATTTTACTAATTTCCTTTCATCTCTCACACTTCTATTATAGAGAAAGGGCAAATAGCAATATTAAAATATTTCCTCTAATTAATTCCCTTTTAATGTGCACAAATTTTGTGCACGGGGCCATTAGTCTATATATATATAAAAGGATAAGCAACCATTGGACTGTCCGACTGGTAGCTATGACATGCATTGACCACGAGGGGGCAGATGCTAGGAGTAGGGTTCCCTTTAAAAGAACACAAAACTCCCTCTTATAGGCTAGATATTGCTGGCCTTCTACAACTGTCCCCAGATCAAGAAATGATGTTGGTAACAGACCTGCTCTCCACGCTTATTTAACACTTATGTAGTGTTTACTATGTGCCAGACCCTTCTAAGGTCGTTATAAAAATTAACCCACATAATTCTCTAAAATCATTTGGGGTGTAGACCATCATTACCCGATTTTACAGGTGAAACTGTGGCACAGGGAGGTGAAGAAACTTAAGGTCCCACAGCTACTAGATGGCAGAGCCAGGAGTCAACGCTGGTGCTCTGGCTCTGCTTCCAACCTCAATGCCAAGCTCCGCATTCCCTGGGCCCTGTGAGCAGCGTCATCGCTGACATGTGATCCTGCCTCTTGTGTGTTGAGGAGGTGCCCGTGTGTAACTCGACTGCCTGCAGCCCTGCCCCAATAGGCATTCCTGCTTGCTTTGTTGCAAACTGCTCAAAAGAAGCCTGTCGGTGTTGGTGGCAACACCTCCTTTGGTCTCAGAGCTCCCCAAGCCGCTGGTAGCCACCCAGAGCACAGACTGTCTTCTGTGCCTTTCTTCTCATGCCTGAGGTCAGCCTCCTCCCCACATTGCCACACACAAGCTTTTTTTTTTATTTAGTGTTTTGCTCTCTCCATGTGCCTGCCCTGCCTCATGCAAGTTGCTACAAGTTATTTTAAAGGCTTGCAAGTACTTATCACGTTTTCCACTCATGATTTGAAGCAGACCATGTACCATACTGAGCTGAGTGGTGAAGAGAGAACATTACAGGACTCCAGGTCCCCCGCCTTTCACTTTTGGGTCCCCCTCCCAGCACCAAGTGGACACAAAGCAGGCATTCAATGAATATGCATTCATTTATTTAGCAAATGTTTATTGTCTACTACATGTCAGGCAGGCAGTGAGATAAGGGCTGAGAAAATGGCGGGAAACCAGACATGTGCAGGGGGGACTTTGGCAAGGAACCAAGAAGAAAAAAAAAAAAACGGGTACTAGGAAGGGGGTGGAGTCTAGTGTGGCATCTGGTCAGAGTGACTCCTAGGTCTCTAAACAGAGACGCAGACACAAATGTGCGGCAGCCGCTTCCGGGACCCCTGCCCCGTAGTGGCCACTGAGTACAAGTGAATAGCCGGGGGGGGGGGGGGGGGGGGGGGCGGCCTCGGGAAGAAAGCGGAGCTTGTGGAGCTATAGATTGGATGGAGGGCGGCTGGGCCAGGAGTGCGCGAACAGAGGGGTGGCGCACCACTGGAGCAGGCTTTTTTAGAAGGAGAGAACTCTCCAGTTCTCCGCTCCTCTGGAGCCTGGATTCTAATCCCAGGCCAGTTGCTTACCTGTTGTGTGTGACCTTGTCCAAGTCACTAAACCTTCCCAAGACTGTTACATCATCGGTTAAATGGTGAGAGGTTTGGAGGGGAATGCCTGGAAAGCTTCCCTGCACGGTTCCCCGCACGCAGAGAAAGCTCCCGGAACAGAGGCTGTCATTACCCGCTGCTCACACCACCTTGGATGCCCTGGCCTCCTCCGGCAGGAACCAGCGGCGGTCTTTTCTGCGACCCGCGGAGCGTCGGTGCGGACGCGCCCAGTCTTGATAAATTTATTAGCTTGCTTGGGGCGGGGTTTGGAAAGAGGCGAGGAGGGGAAGGAGGTGGTGGAGGGCAAAGAAAGGAAGAAACCAAGGGGCCGGAGGCGAGTAAGGCGGGGCCAGGGAGGAGCTGGGCAGGGTTCCCGGGCCCGGCGCTGCGCGCACCCGAAGCCCGCGGCGGCGGCGGGGCGGGGGCCGCGCGCGGCGGCCAATGGCGCGCGGCGCAGCGGCGGGGGCGGTGCAGGAACACCCGGCCACTGACAGCCAAACTCCCCAACTCCGCCCTCGTCCCCGCGGGATCCCGGAGCCTAGCCGGCCAGGGCCCGGGCCGTCCGAGCCGCGCTGCGAGCGAACATGGCAGCAGAATGAGAAGGCTGGCGCCGGGTCGTGGCCTCTGCCTTTGCCAGCGCCGCGCTGCAGTTTAAGATCCGCGCCCCACGATCTGGGAGCCTCGTGCTTACCGGCCTCCTGGCGGCCGCTGAATTATTTCATTCTAGGCGGAGGGCGGGGGAGAAAAGGGACCCCGCAGCCCAGCCGTTCCGGGCGCTGGCAGCGTGTAGAGGCTTGTGCGTGCGCTACTCGCCGGCTGCGGAAAAGACGCGGGAGAGAGTCAGTCCCGGGCTGCAGCAGCGTGTGTGCGGGGATGAGCCGGCCATGGAGCGGCCTCCGTGGGGCGCACGGAGCCGGCTGGCGCTGCGGCGGAGGTGCCGCTTGAGCCGAGGTTCCACGGTGCTTCGAAGCCTCGGGCGCCCTGGGTGGGTCTCTGCCGCCGCCTCCGGGAAGGACGGGAGCCCCGCGTGGCGGACACTGCAGCAGTCACTGCACTGAAGCGCCCCGAGACTGCTCTGCCCTGCAGCTGGGTGTGCTCTCGGCACCCGGGCGCCTTGCCCAGGGCACGGCGGCTGGCGCGCCGTGGAGAGCCGGGTGCGGGACTGGCTAGAGGGGTGTGTGCCCGCGTGTTGGACTGGACAGCCAAGCTAAAGCAGAACCAGGTGGACCTGAGCAGCCATGCTTCCCGGGGTGGGCGTGTTCGGCACCAACCTCACCGCCCGAGTCATCATCCCTCTGCTGAAAGACGAGGGTTTCGCGGTGAAGGCGCTGTGGGGCCGCACACAGGAGGAAGCGGAGGAGCTGGCCAAAGAGATGAGCGTTCCCTTCTATACGAGTCGCATTGACGAGGTGCTGCTGCATCAGGACGTGGACTTAGTGTGCATCAACCTGCCGCCGCCCCTCACCAGGCAGATCGCTGTCAAAACCCTGGGTGAGTGGCCCCTCCCCCACCTCCTCTCCTGCCTCCTCTCCTCGCCTTTCCCGCTGCTTTTTCTCCTCTCTCCCTCTCTTCCTCTCAGAAGCTTACAAGGCATCTACGCTGACCCGAGGGCCTGAGACCCCACATTCCGTTCGCAGCGCCCTCCTTCCTCACCCCTGGCCCTCAAAGCCTCTTTGCTTCCCTCCGCCCTTCTGGCTCCACCTGGACGCGCTTCCCCACGTGTGCGGCGCGGAGGCTGGAGGAGGCGCCTGCTCCGCGGATGGGGATGAAGGCGCATCAGCTGTTGAGGACTGTGGATGGCTGCTCTGAGGGAGAGAAAACGAAGCCCCCAGCCGTGTGTGCAGTGCCGGAGTATGTGCGTGCGCGCCTGCGAGAGGCGAGTGCGCGCCCCAGAAGGCTGAATAAAGGGCCCCACACACCTTTCTGGTTTCCCTGGGGGCGGTAGACCTGACGATTAGCAGCTGTGGCTCCCTGCTAGGGGTAGTTTGCTACTTTCCGCTATGAGTTAGTTTAGTGTGAAATTAGACGTCTGACAATTATCGCATCTTCGCTGAAAGCAAGGATAGCGGGAGTGGTTGGATGTCAGGGTTTTGGGGTATCTCCTGGGACGTCTTATGAATCTGGGAGGTTCATAGGTTAGTACAGACTGGTTGGATAAAACCAGAGAGTTTTAACTTTCGAGTGCTGCACCCCAGAATAGTCTGCGCAGATTAGGAGTCATAGACCTTCAGCTTTTAGGGCATGAGCGCGGTAGTTCCAGAGGCACAGAGGCTTTGTGTGGGAAAAGGCCCCACGCAGCCGATTTCACGAGGAGGCAAGCAGTCATCCCTCCTGAATTCCCGTCAGGGCTGGTGTTGACAAGCGGGTTGGGCATGAGCTCACCGCCCCTCACCAGCCGGTCCCCCCGCCTAACCCAGGCAGTCTGAACAATCTCAGAGTATGGTACCAGCCTGCCTGCCATCCCCAGAGGAACAACTGTTTTGTCCATGAGCAGTTCTCACTCAGACCTAAGACAATCGCAGGGAGCTTGTCCTCACTCTCCCAGGAAAAGTGTCGGAATTTTATTAGCCAGGAAAGAGACAAAGCACAGGATGTCACATGAGAGAAAAATTACACAGGGAGATTTGGGAAGGCACCCAGAAACCAATGGTAATTTATGTAATCTTGGACAGAATGTTTTATTTTTAAAAACAGGTGTGGGTTTGGGGTAGGTGAAACATATATTTTAATTCTGTCTTCAGAGACCTATGACCAGAATGTAGAAATCTCCCTAAAACACCATTCTTATCAGGCCATTCTTCTATTAATTCACATGGGACATCTGCTATAATAGGCTGCCCAAGGCTGTCAGTTTTCAGGTTACTTTTATTAAGCTTCTGACCTTTGTTGCTTGGTTTCTTTGGCCTTGAATTGAATGTCACTGGATTTTGGCTAATATTTTGTTTCTGTTTCATATAATGTATGTGTTGGGTAGTTAACCTCTGTGCTTACAGTGGGTCTATGCATATCAAATAGATTATAGCCATCCTATAATATAAATCTGTTTGGGCAATTAGTATAAAACAGGTCCATATTGAGCCCCATGTCTCCTAGAGGGCATATGACTGGTCATATCAGAAAGATCATGTTTGACATCACTTTTCCCTCTAGGGCAGCACAGCCCTGCAGGTCAGACCTAGGGAGCAGCCCTAGAGCTTGTCTCTAGGACAGTGGCAATTTGGGGAACAAGGACGTTTCTGTTTTCTGACCGTCATGAGTGGGGGTACTTAGGTCATGAGTGGGGGGGGTACTGGTTTCAAGAGAAGCACAAATTATATATTTCTAGATATTTATTTTCAAAAGTCCCTATGATTTTTTTTTTTCTTGACAAGACTATTGTGAGGAACATCTTCAAAACCAAGCATAAGAGGCACAGGAAATACTAGTAGACTTGGTTTAATACTCATGCTACGGAACAGGGCTTTGATCATGTCTTCATGGCAAGTCATAGGCTTTTTTAAAACAAATTTCTGAGTTTGCAGGTAATTTGAAGTCATCTGTGATCATAGAATTGGGGAGGCATCGGATTTAGAGGGACGAGTTTAGTCTCTTTCCAGACTTCATCTTCATGGGAAATTCCCTGGAGGTCACTCTCCTTTGAGTTGTGCTTGCGAGTACCAGGCGGGGTAGTAGTCCGGGTTTGCTTTGATGTCACGGTGAGAGGTTTCTCACAGGCAACACAGGAAGTGAAAACCCCCGAACAGTTATACAGTGGTCTGGCTGTTGGGGGTTAATAGATGCTAGAGTTTGTCTGGACTGAAACAAGCCAATCTTGACTAGTCTTGGTGAATTGTCTGTTTGGCAAAAGCATGGGCAGCAATGGTGAGAGATCTGTTGTCTATATCCAGAATTGTCAAGGAGAGGGGTTGGTCTAGATATCCTAGATGAATAAAGCTTGGAATCAATTGAATAACAACATTATTTAATTTTAAAAAATTTCCTTGAAATCTCTATCTTAGTGAAGTAGGCATTTCTCTGTTGTAGAGACTTTTCTATAATGTATAATTTCTACCATGTCCAGGGCTTGTTAAGTAGCTACTATGGGCCAGGCAATGTGGTAGGTCCTGTATATAAAACATTTCTTTGCATGATTAAAGTAATCCTCTCAGATAGATATTAGCTCCATTTTACAAATGAAGCAACTAAAATACAGAGACTTAAGTCGAACTGCTCAATTACATGTACCTAGAGATTTGAACCCATCACTCTGCCTCCTCTGGAACTTATTTCTTCCTCTCCTATCCCCAAACTTGCTCCTTTCCCTCAGTTTCTTCTCTTAGTTAACGGTAGCCAAGTGAGATTTTTGGAGTTATCCTCTACTCCTGTTACCTCCCCTCGCCCCCACCATGGAATCAATTCCTAAATCTGGTTGATGCCAACTCCTTAATCCCTCTTGTCTCTGTTCCCTCTTCTGCATCATTGCTTCTTCCATAAAAGGAACTAGGCCCTTAACTAGTTTGTGAATTAGGTTCCAGTTGGCTCCTCCCTACCCGTGCCTCTGTCCACTTTCCACCCTGCTGCCAGAATTATCTTGAAGAACTGTGGACCCGGCCTGGCTGGGTAGCTCAATTGGCTAGAGCATTGTCTCCATACACCAAGGTTGCCAGTTCGATCCCCAGTTAGGGCACATACAAGAATCAACCAATGAGAGGCCCAGTACATGAATTTATGCACAGGTGGGGTCCCTCGGCCTGGCTGGCGATCAGGGCCAATCAGGCCGTCTCGCCCAGTCCCGATCAGGGCCATCAGGGCCAGCTGGCCAGGGGGAGGGACAGCGGGAGGTTGGCTGTGGGAGCGCACTGACCACCAGGGGGCAGCTCCTGCGTTGAGCATCTGCCCCCTAGTGGTCAGTGCGCATCATAGCTACCGGTCATAACGGCTGCTTAGACTTTTATATAGATAGATAAGTACATAAAAAAACTCAGAATGTGAGTTTGGCTGCATAATATTTTATTGTATGGCTAAATCAATGTTTATTTAACCATTTCTCTATTACTCAACATTATTTCTAATCTTCTGCTTATACAAACATCGTAATGAACGCACACCAATCCACTTGTAGGAAAGACATGTGAACTGCTGGTCAAAAAGCATGTGCTCATTGCATTTAACAAAGACAGTGCCAAATGAGGGGGCACCTGAGATGACACAGCTATCTCAGACTTCCTTGTGTGCCTCTCTCCTCAAGCCCCTTGACTGCCTGGTGCCTCACCTTTGTATCCAGAGCTGCCTGGTGTGCAGGGTCCATCACAGCTCCCCAGCCAGCCTTTGGGGTCAGTCAAAACATGTCTCGGTTTGTCCTCCTGCAGTGGGCTACTCCACCTAGACGATGCAGTGAGCCGCCCAACTGCCTCCTCATGTTCACTCTTGTTTCTTAATCAGGTTGTTCTCTTTAGAACACCAAATGGAGGACACTGCATCATTCCCTGTTCTGAACCTTTCAGTGGCTTCTGTAGCACTTGGAGCAACATTCAAGTTCTTTGTCAGACTTACTTGGTCTGAAATGGCCCTACCTAGTATTCTTTCCCTCCTCTTTGGCAACAGTACATTCTCCCAGGCTCACTACCCTCCAGGTACTTTGTCCTGTTTTTGTTCCTTAAACATGCCAACTCCTTTCCCAGCCCTGGGCCTTTACAAACCGGCTCATCCCCATGTCTGGGAGGTTCTCCCTCACTCCTTTGAAGCTTCTCCTTCACATATTCTCACTTTCAAGTTTCAGCTTAGATGTTCTATTGGGAGAGAGGCTCTTCTGGATCCTCCCCTTCCAAATCTTTCCGCCCCACCTGTCACTTATACCTCTGTCATCCTCTTTATCTTCCTGGTGACACTATCACAGTTTGTGAAGATCTCTTTCATTTGTTTGCTTCTTCTCTTACTTGCCATTTGTCTCCCCAACTAAAACGTAAGTACTGTGACGTAGAGCCTTTGTCTGCTTTGCTCACCAGGGAGACCTTATCTCCCCAGACAGTGCCGGGCACTGAGTCAGTCACCTCGTAGACACTCCATAAATATTTGCTGAGTGACAGGTGAATGCCTTTTCATTGAGTGAATGCTTGGGGAAGGTAAAAGGTTTTAAACAGGATGTGTCAGTCAGTACATAACATTTTTGTTCTGCATGCAATAGCCCAGTGCCTCTCAAACATTAACATGCAGTCACAGCACCTGGAGATCTTATCAAAAGGTTGAGCAGATTCCAGGTGGGACCTGAGATTCAGAATTTCTCTCCAGCTCGCAGGCGATGTGGAGGCTGCACCAGCCAGACAGAGATGTGCTGGCTCTCCGCCTCTCGAAAAAGAAGTTCTCTACTGTGAGTAATGAACCTGGCAGGGGAACCGTGCTAAAATGCCTCTTGTCTTTGTGTGTAATGTGATCACATCTGTTTTCATGGTCTCTGCCCTGATATTTGGAGACAGTAATGCAGAGGCTCTCGGGGAAGCCTCTCCGTGGGATGGAAGGCTCCTTTGGGAGGGAGAATAAGGCTTAGGGTTTCGCAGAGCTTTGATATGGCCGCACATTGATCTTGCCCCAACCTGTTTGGCACCATCAGCTGAGGACCTGGAGTAGTACACCCTTTCTTGCCCTACTTCACAGTGTCAGCAATTGCTCAAGGTTGAGGAGGGCCGCTGGAACAGGGGTGAGAGAGCAGGAGGAAACTGGGTTGAGTCAGGGCCCCTCTGGTCATGGTTGCCACAGGAGCAGAGATACGGCTGCAGTTAGATAATAAAACGGCGCATTTGAACTTGAGAGTAACCCTTCTGAAATCCCAGCAAACCCTGCATTTCTGGTTCTTCCTTGAAGTCTCTTCTTGAGCTCTTTCTATCTGAAGACTGTGTGGGCAAGGCGATTTCTGCCCCTGAGCACTGAGGGAAATGATTTTGGTCTGATGATTTGTTGCAGAGTTGAGGAAGCCCCAAGGCATTATGTAAATGAAAGAAAGACTCTATTTACTGTTAGGAAAAGGGAAGCTTCACCACCCTCATCACATCTAATTGAAATTAGGTGCAGCTGAATGATAATTTTTGTTGATGGTGCCTGGCTTTGAAAATGTACAGTTGTGCAGAAGTTTAAACTGAAGTGAGATGAAGCCAAATGAAGAAGTTGGACATTTTGATACCTGAAACTGGACGAACCAAAAAAAAAAAAAAGTGGAAGTAAATAGCGTGTTTTAACCATTTATATGCCATAAGTGTCTATAGACGCAAGTGGTGGACCTTTTTAAATTAAATTCAAAATATCGTGGTAGTTAACTGGTTAAGGGTTACATACAGGCAATTAGTTATATATTTTGATTCAGGATAATTGTGGCCTGGCAAAGAGCCTCATTGTATAAGGTGTTGTGAATCATAAGACTAACCAATGAAAGGAAAGGTTGGCAGGTGACAACTGTGTGACATTGGGAGAGGTAAACATCCTTCCTGAGCCTGTTTTCTCATCAGTATGATGGAGTTAAAGACCCTATCTTATAGGGTTGGTGTGACAATTAAAATGGGTGAGGGTATGTAGAGACCAGCCATGCCCCTTTAGTTATCTGCATAAGTTCAATAAACATTAGTTTTACTTCTCCCCAATGTGATCAATGCTTTAGCCTATTTCAAGTAGTGCTTTTGAACATATTTTTTTTCTAATTTTCAGAAGAGATGAGTCCCTCCTGATAGATTCAGAAAATACAGTTGAAAGTTTTCCTATTTTTTAAAATATATTTTATTGATTTTTTTACAGAGAGGAAGGGAGAGGGATAGAGAGTCAGAAACATCGATGAGAGAGAAACATCGATCAGCTGCCTCCTGCACACTCCCTACTGGGGATGTGCCCGCAACCAAGGTACATGCCCTTGACCGGAATCGAACCTGGGACTCTTGAGTCCGCAGGCTGACACTCTGTCCACTGAGCCAAACCGGTTAGGGCAAGTTTTGTTATTTTTAAAAGGGAATGCGCATAAGCTAAGTGTCAAAGGTTGTCTTAGCTCAGAATCCAGTATTTGCTTCACAGATATGTGGTCTAGAAGGTGCTGATGGGTTACCAGCAACTCACCATGCTCCTATGAAGATTTATTACTGTGAGAAGATGTGGGGCCATCTCCTGGAACTCAGGGGCAGGGATGTAACTGGGCCTCACTAGGTACATGGAAACCATGAACTCTGGGAATGTGACCGTTCTGTGTTCTGCGTGTCTTCATGTGTCGGCTTTATCATTATCCCTCTTTAGACCAGCCTCCCCTGCTTCAAGGGCCCATGTGGTGGAGAGAACACTGCCCACACATAGCTCCCAAAGACAAACACCCATTCAACCACCTGAAAGTGCCACCCTGCCCCTGTCCCCCAATCCCAGTTGTCCCTGTGTGCGCCTGATGCCTGTTTCTGGCTGAGTCTTTTTGGAGGTTATCTCAAAATATGGGGGGTTTATCACAAAATGCCAAGGAAACCATTAATGTAGGATAGAGGGATTAAGAGTGGTCATTCCCCGCTGGGCCACACTCCACAAACGTGCTGATTATTGGAACACAGACTTAGGTGAAGATTTTGCAAATGTAGATATTTCTTGATTACATAGGTTCTTTATCCACTTTATAAAATACACGTTTGGTATTTTGCTGCTTTTATAATGGCCACAGTAAAACAGTGGAATGATGCAATCATTTGTCATAGCTTTTATTAGTAAATTTAGGATGTATGTATTTTTAAAGTATGTGATGGGAAAGTAGAGAAACAGGGAGTTTTGTGGTTACCTATTGGCTTTATAAGCCTTTACCGAGCACCCACTGCATGGTGTGTGCCAGCAGGGGACCGAGATGAGGCATAGACCTTTGTGCTCAAGTCTCAGCACAAGGCCTGGAAGGAGCAGGAATTAGGAAAAGGCTCCCTGGAGAAAGAAGGATTTCAGCCTTCAGATTGCCTTTGCACTGGAAGTACGGCATCAGTTCTTTCCTAGGTCTCCAGCCTGCTGTTCTTCCCTGCAAATTTTGGACTTGTCAGTTTCCATAATTGCATGAACCAATTCCTTAAAAATCAACTTCTCTGTCTATCTCTCTTCATATATATATACACACACACATCCAATTGGTTCTGCTTCTCTGGAGATCTCTGACGGATACAAATTTTGGTTAGACCAAGGCCACCTGGCTAGACAAGCTGGGTGATGAGATAGCTGGCAGGTGTGTCACACAAGTGTAAGGCTGGAAAGACTTGTCGGTGGAGAAACTGTTCCAGTGAGTTCAGCTGGTGGGGGTGGGCATTCACCTTTAGGAAAGCATCTCTGAGCATTGTCCTCTATGCAGGAAGACCTTGAAGGCAGAAGTGCTTTCTGATTTAGACTCAAGCCAAAAGAATGCTGGGATAAAGGCTTCCACATCCTCACTGCTGAGAGCCGTAATGACCCTTCACCCTGAGCAGTTCTACACTTGTCAGCAGGGCTTTGGGGAGCTGGCCACTCAAGTTTGGGCAAGTCTGGAATGCCTTAGGGTTTAGACTTTCTTTAAGAATTGTTAATGGCCCGTAGAGCATTAAAAATAACTTTACATTAAAATTATATGGGTGATATGTTTTTTTTTAAGTTTCTAATTTCCAAATGTAATAGATCTTATGGTATTGAGATGATCTATTACCATAATATCCAGAAACGGAAGCTGCAGAATTTTGAAGCACCAAATTAAGTTTGTTTGCAACTTTAACAGTGCTTTTAAAAAATAGCTTTATTGGGATATACTTTATATATATAAAGTTTACCAAGTGATTTAGTGGCTTTTTAGTAAATCTATATAGTTGTGCAGCTAACTATACAAAAAGTTTTAGAACACTTCCAATGTCCCAAAAAGTTTCCTCATGCCTGTTGGCAGCCAATTCCCATTCTTACCTCTAGCCCCAGGCAACTATGGATCTGTTTTCTGTCTCTGCCTTTCTTAGAAATTTTATATAAGTGAAATCATAAGTCTTTTGTGTCTGGCATCTTTCACTTAGCCTGTTTTTGATGTTCATCCATGTTGTTTCATGTATCATAAGCTTATTCCTTTTTTATCGCTGAGTAATATTCCAAGATTCCATTGTATGGATATACCATATTTTATTTATCCATTCACCATTTGATGGATGTTTGTATTGTTTTCAGTTTTTTGCTATTATGAATAATGCTGCTGTGAACATTTGCATACAAGTCTTTTTGTAGACCCGTGTTTTAATTTTTCTTGTATAGTTATCTAGGACTAACATTGCTGGGTTGTAAGGTCTGTATAGATTTAATTGTATAAGAAACTGCCAAACTGTTTTCCAAAGCAGCTGCCCATTTTATAGTCAAACCACCTATGCATGAGAATTCTAATTTATCTACATTATTACCGACACTTGGTATTGTCAGTCTTTTTTATTATAGCCAGTCTACTTAGTGTGTAGTGGTATCTCCTTCTGATTTTGATTTGCATTTCCCTAACAATTAATGATGTTGAGCATCATTAGCCAGGTGCTTATTAGCCAGTCGTGTACGTTTGGTGAAATGTCTATTCAAATCTCTTGACCGTTTTTAAATTGGGTGGTTTGTCTTCTCATTGAGTTGTATGCATTGGTTTTGTGATTTTGTTAAGTTGTTAAGTCAGGGGTAGAATTTTTTGGTTTTAAAATGCTTCCCTTTATTTTTGATTTTGGAACCAGATACAGTTGAAATAATCCCCCAAGCCAAATGAAATTAGCTTTGCCAGATATTCATTGAAATGGTTCATTATCTAGAAGAGCAAGACAGCCATGTGAGCGGATGCTCATGATGGGCCCCAGCATTGCCTGGGGTCCTGACAATGCACGGAAGATTCTTTGAGGGAAATTTCCAATTTGAAGATTACCGGGCATGCTCCAGGGTCTTTCAGTCACTTGTTTTGCACAGTGTCTGGACAGTGTTTCTCTTTTCCCCCCACTTATTTTTATTTAATAAAGCCTTTGAATGCTGTAGCACTGTCTTAGCTATGGTGGGAAATACCCCACAGAGTAAGATATGATTTTTGTCCTTCAGAGAAGATAAGCCTGCAACAACACAACAACAATGCAATGAAATATATGATTAACTACAGAATGAATCGTTATACTGCAATCCAGGAAGTGTTTGCTTAAGACAGTTGGGTAACCCAAAAATATCAGTATTGGATTAAGGGTCAACCACCTGGGTAACTTCCAGTGCCAACCAACAAAGGGTACTAAAACAAAGGGACAAAATAGAGAAAGGGTTTGAACAGAATTCCCCTTATAGGCGTGATCTGTGTGTGAACGGGGGCCTTGCAGCAGAGCGAGGGCTTCGTCTAATGGGTGGTGAGTTGTTGCTAAGCTGCCTTCCAGAAGGGCTGGATCTAGTCGCTGCTGAGCTTTTGTTTTGCAAGTGGGGAACTTGAGTTTGAGGTTAGAGATAAAATGTGCGGGACCTGTGAGGAGAGGCAGCATGGGTCCCTGAGGAGGTGGCCCTGCAGAGAATAGTGCTGCCTGGACTAGACGCAGAGGAGTTCCCAAGAGCTAGCATGGCCCAGGAAGCATTTTGGAGGAGGTGGGACTTAAACTAGATGAAGAGGAGTTAGAATTTAAACATTGAGAAAGAGCACATAGAAGGCTCTGTGATGTAAAATCGCCTTCAAGGAACCATCTGGTTCTGTAGCAACACAGGAGAACTGTTTCCTATGGTCAACAACTTTGGACAAAGTTAGAGTGGTTTAAGAATGTACAAAAGTAAACTTTTTTCTTTTACTGAGAATTTTAAAAGATTATTTTCCCAGCAATTCCCTGCCCCATGCCCCCATCAGCCATAGTTCCACTTGCTTCTTTCTCTCCCCTCAGATCCCAGGGTGACTGTGACAGATGACACAGCTCTGGGGCAGGCAAAGGAGAAAGCTTGCAAAATTGCTGGAAAGAACCCCACTGACAGGGGCACAAGTGGCCACCTTAAAGGGTGTGAAAAGAGCTGCAAAAATTGAGTCAACAAGTAACATTGTAAAGACAAAAGCTCCCTGTGCGACAGGTCCGGGTCCGGGGCAGGCGATGGTGGGGAGGAGGGTCAGCTGAGGAGAGGGTGTGCTGGCCTCGCTCAGTTCCTGGTTTTGTGTTTGTGCCGGATGGTGGTGGAAACTCATGTCCCTTTGTTACATAGTTGAGTCCCTAATGGTCCAAGGGTCAGTGCTGGATGAAAGGCTCTCCTGGGACAGGGACACTCAGCGCAGGACATGTGGACCTGCCGTTCAACAGCAGGAGGTGGCAGCTCGTGGAGATTGTGAGGCTGCTGCCGAGTACTCTGCTGTCCTGGGAGGTGGTTTCAGGGAAACGTCACGGTGGTGGAGTAAATAGTTCTTGACTTGGCATCATATAGTCCGTCGGCATGATGAGTGAGTGAGTGCACTGGGTAGGCTGCTAAATATTTTTATTTTTAATATATACATTTTTATTGATTTCAGAGAGGAAGGGAGAGGGAGAGAGAAGATAGAAACATCAATGATGAGAGAGAATCATTGATTGGCTGCCTCCTGCATGCCCCCCCACTGGGGATGGAGCCTGCAACCCGGGCATGTGCCCTTGACTGAAATTGAACCTAGGACCCTTCTGTCTATAGGCCGACGGCTCTATCCACTGAGCCAAACCGGCTAGGCCTGGGTAGGCTTCTAAAAGCTCCCAGACAAGACACACTGTGTATCTTTTTTTTTTTTTAATTAAATCTTTATTGTTCAGATTATTACATTTGTTCCTCTTTTTTCCCCCCATAACTCCCCTCCTCCCAGTTCCCGCCCCACCCTCCGCCCTCACTCCCCACCCACTGTCCTCATCCATAGGTGCACGATTTTTGTCCAGTCTCTTCCCGCATCTCCCACACCCCTTCCCCCCCCAAGAATAGTCAGTCCATTCACTTTCTATGTCCCTGATTCTATTATGATCACCAGATTATTTATTCACTTGATTCTTAGATTCACTTGTTGATAGATGCATGTTTGTTGTTCATAATTTGTATCTTTACCTTTTTCTTCTTCTTCCTCTTCTTAAAGGATACCTTTCAGCATTTCATATAATACTGGTTTGGTGGTGATGAACTCCTTTAGCTTTTCCTTATCTGTGAAGCTCTTTATCTGACCTTCAGTTCTGAATGATAGCTTTGCTGGATAAAGTAATCTTGGTTGTAGGTTCTTAGTATTCATCACTTTGAATATTTCTTGCCATTCCCTTCTGGCCTGCAAAGTTTCTGTTGAGAAATCAGCTGACAGTCGTATGGGTATTCCCTTGTAGGAAACTGAGTTTCTTTCTCTTGCTGCTTTTAAGATTCTCTCTTTGTATTTTGCTCTTGGCATTTTAATTATGATGTGTCTTGGTGTGGTCCTCTTTGGATTCCTTTTGTTTGGGGTTCTCTGCGCTTCCTGGACCTGTAAGTCTGTTTCTTTCACCAGGTGGGGGAAGTTTTCTGTCATTATTTCTTCAAATAGGTTTTCAATATCTTGCTCTCTCTCATCTTCTGACACCCCTATAATTCTGATGTTGGTACGCTTGAAGCTGTCCCAGAGGCTCCTTATACTATCTTCGTATTTTCGGATTCTTTTTTCATTTTGCTTTTCCAGTTGGGTGTTTTTTGCTTCTTCGCATTTTGAATCTTTGACTTGATTCTTGCTCTCCTCTGGTCTGCTGTTGGGTGTCTGTATAATATTCTTTATTTCAGTCAGTGTATGCTTAATTTCTAGTTGGTTCTTTATCACAACATCAAGGGTCTCATTAGATTTCTTGAGGATCTCACTACATTTATCGGCGGCTTCTAGACAGTTCTTGAGAGACCTTAAAAGTGTGGTTTTGAGCTCTATCTTCCATTTCTGACATTTGTGTCCTGTTGCTTTGTCTCTGCATTTTTTTTATCTTTTCTTGGTACACCCCCTAGTGGTCTTTGTGCGCAGTCTTGTTGTAGTTAAGCCTTGATTGTTGTCGGCAATACCGGGAGGTGATTTGACCTCCAGGCTAACTGGCTATGAGAGTCAGCTGTGTCTGCAGTGGGAGAGCTTCTGTGCTGGATCTCTAGGGCGGTGCTAATCTAGCGTTTGCCTGAGGCTATCCAGCAAATGGCTCTGCACAGGGCTTGGGCGGGGCGGGTCCCAGGGGATCTACAGGGCGGGCGGAGCAAGCAGTTATGGCTGCTCTCAGTTCTGTCCCTAGGGGCTCTGCCTCACAGAGTCCCAGCAACTGCTGCAAACCTCGGAGAGAAAGCTGCCTTCGAGTTTCGACCGAAGCCAGACAGTCCCGCTTCTCCCGTTTGAGTCTGGGTCCCTAGAGACTCGCCCGGATCTGGAGCTCAGAATCTGAGACTCCCTCCCGATTGAAAAGACAACCGCGCCCTCAGCCGCCAGCCCGCTCCGCGCGCGCACTCCGCACCTGAGTATTTCACTTCAGCACTGTGCCTCCTCTGAGTCTGGGTATGATATTCTCTTTCCTCCTAGTTGTAGAATTTACACTCAGCCAGCCTTCCTGTGGTTCTGGATGATGTCCATTCCGTCTTTTAGTTGTTTTTTGAAGTGGTTGTTTGAGGCAGCAATCTCCGGCGTTAACCTATGCCACCATCTTGGTTTCTCCCCCACACTGTGTATCTTTATTGCTCTATTCCAAAGGAAAAGTTCCTTGTTGAATTTGGTGTCACTCTGTAGAAAATAAAATGAGGCACTTTTTTCATCAGTGGAAAAGTTGACCAGTTTTAAGAGGCTGCCTAGGTTTGGATTCTGGCTTCAATCCTGCCATGTTCTATATGTCTGTGGGTTCTCTACTTTTCTGAGCCTCGTTTCTTTATTTTTAAAACAGAGATAATGAAAGTACCTAGCTCCAAAGGTTGCTGACTTAAACAGGGATTTGTTTAGAGTGAGAGCTCAATAAACATGAGAATCCTGCTTAATCAGAACTTATTATGGTGAGTGGCTACTATCCATCCATTCATTCTTCCCTTGAGCAAATATTTATTGAGCACCAGCTATATACCAGGTACTCTCTAGATCTGTGCTTTACAATACAGTAGCCATTAAAGGTACATAAATTAAAACAATAAAATAAAGAACCCAGTTTCTCAGTAGCCCTAGTCACATTGCAAGTGCTCAAAGGTCCCGTGTGGCGGGCTGGTGGCTGCCATGCTGGACAGAGCAGCACAGGGCATTCCCATCATCGCGGGACGTTCTATCTCATGGCACTAATCTCGAGGCTGGAGACTCAGCAGGGAGCATAGTGGTTACTTATGCTCAATCTGAACATGGGTTTTTGAGAATTTCAGGCTTTCGGATATGTTTTGTTTTCTCTCAGTTATAGGATGATAGGGCATCTACACGCTAGAATATTGGTGTGTCCTAAGAGTTTAGTACAGGTTTAACAAGGGATGGTCATTACTTTATGATTAATAAGAAGGAGATGTGTATGGGAAGTTTCCTAAAATCCTCATTACACGTTGGGAATTAATGACACTCCTGCCCACCTTGGGACCATCACAGGTACTGTAGGTAGCAGATGGCACGGATGAGGCTGAGTCACCAGAGCAGCTTTTGCTCCTAAGAGATTTTTCCTCAGCCCTCTCAGCAAAGCTGAAAGGCTTTCCTTCCTTTTGCCAAAAGCACAGAAGCAAAGGAGTGCAGTGGTGGGAGGGGACTAGAGGCAGGCCTTTGAGTCCCTTGAGAACCTGAGCGGACACTCACAAGCCGGTTCCTGAGGGACGACCGACTTCACAGGACGGCTGCTTTCTACCCCGCTGCCAACACTGTGTGACTCTGGGGAAGGAGGGCTCCCACTGACTTCCTCGTCTCTCTGCTCCCCCTTCTCTTTATCCAAGGGGAAAGGCTCAGCGAATAGGCAATTACTGTTTTCCCAATTATTATTGCTCCCCCTCCTCCCTTCAAGTCCCATTCACATTGTGAGAGCAGTATCCATTTGTGTGAACACTCACGACTGGAGTTCCAGCTAGTGGGAGCTTGGAGGGAGAAGTGAATGTGCGTGTGTGAGGGTGTGACACATAGCCGAGTGTGTCTCCACAGAAGGTCTCTTGACTGAAGTCAAGGTCAAAGTAAGGGTCTTGTGCTACTTGTTATTTCAATTTGCCATTGGTCTCTGGGCCTTAGCGCCATCTTCTTAGAAACCTCAGTGCCATGAGAGCCAAGTGGAGGAAAAAACGAATGTCAGACTGGAACGCGAAAGAGGAAAGATGAGGGAGAGGTCTACGTAAGCCCAGCTTGTGCACCCATGGAAGCCACAGGAGCAGAAATAAGGGCAGCCAGAGGCCAGGGACACGGGTACCAATTGTTGGACTGCATGCCTGCTGTATAGAACTTCTCGATGGATCTAGAACATACATGTCATCTGATTGCTGCGACCACCTTTTGAGAGACCCACCTGCTCTTACACAAACAGTCCCCTTTGGTCCTTTGCCCTGGACCAGTGACATTATGGACTGTTCTGTCCTCAGTTGTGGCTGCATGCAACATGTGTACAATAAATCATCTCTTCTGTCTTTGCTGAAGAAAAAATTTGTCATTGGCAGCTCCTCTCACCTCCTACGTGATTATGAATAATGAAAAGTGGGCGGTGGAAAATGAGATTCTTTCCCTGGCCCTGCCTCTTCCCCTTTTCCAGGAGAGCTAGGGCACCAGAGGGGAACCCAGAGCAGGTATGGACACTGAGGGGAAAGCGCCTCACGGTTCTGTTTGCCTGAACGTCTGCTCCTTCTAGCACCACCCACGTGGGACATTTGTTTATGTCACACAATAATGCTCTCCGGGAGTCCTGGGGGACAGGTTTAGGCCCATGGGGATGTAGCCTGTCTGACTTGATATGCACAGCCTTTCACATCTAGGGCACAGAGGCGGCCTGGCTTTCCCCGGGAGGCCCAGGGATACCACAATGCTGCATTTGTCTGGATCTGAGACTGAGGCGTAGCTACTTGTGCTTACCCAAGTGCTGTGGGCTGTGGTCCACGGCTGCGCGCACCGGGAGTTCACAGGGGATATGCAGCGAGCAGCTGGCATTTGCTTTTCTCCTTTGCAGCCCCCACGGCCAGGATGATACTGATAGCTGTGCTCATCCCTTCCAGGGCTGGGGAGGCCAGTGGGATTGCATGGGCCCATCCTCCAAAGGGGGCCCCTGCTTGGGTATTTGTCAGTTGTCAACTAGTTCATTTATATTCATCACCCATTTACTGAGTGCTTACAATGTGTATGGCAGTATTCTAGATCAGCAGTCGCCAACCAGTGGTCCGTGAGGTCCGAAAGGTTGGAGACCGCTGTTTAGATCATGGGAGGTGAGAAGAGGTCAAAGATGTATAATCTGATATCTTCTCTGGAAGACCTTGTAATCTATCCAGAAGCCACCCATCCCTTTGGAAATGAGAAGGACTAACATTTTACAACTACTTACTGCGTACCAGGTGCAGAGTCAGGCATGCTCAGTGTCATCTCATTCCCACCTCCCAACCGGCCTTCAAGGTGGGCATTTAGTATGTCCATCTTACAACTGAGAAGTTTAGCTGGAGAGAGGTTAAATATCATTGATTCAAAGACATTTTTTCACACTTTATAATCTAAAATCGATTTGTCTTACAGTCAAAGTCATGTCATAATTTAATTGGCAGAGACTTTTCTTTCTTGATAGTCAGTAAAATAATTGTAGGTCTTTGTAGTGGTATATTTGTTTCTGAAAAGTTGTGTATTTTGTCAGGTTCACCCAGCTGAAAAGAAGTGGAATCAGAATTCGACATAGGTTTGTCTGACTGTAAAGCTGTGTGTTTGTCCCCACAACATGCTGCAGAGTCCGTGGTCCTGGTTTCCTCTTCGTTATCACTGTGCAAAGGCCGTATGCTTTTCACAGACGACGTATGAAAAGGGGGAAATGACTGAACTGGAGCCACGCCATCTAATTCCATAACCTAGGAGGCAGTGGCATGAGGAACTGCACGTGTCAAACAGGATGTTGAAAGATTGGGAAAAATGTTACTTAATTATCTTCCCTTCTCTACTGATTAGAACTCTTTGTTTTAAAATCCTCACCCAAGGATATGATTTTGTTGATTTTTTTTTTCGAGAGAGGAAGGGGTTGGGGGAGAGAGAGAGGAACATTGATGTGAGAGAGAAACATCGGTCAGTTGCCTCCAGTATGCACCCCAACTGGGAATTGAACCTGCAATCTAGGTATGTGCTCTTACTAGGAATCGAACCCACAACCCTTTGGTGTATGGGACGACACTCCAACCAACTGAACCACGTGGCCAGGGCTAACTCATTTTTTAAAGGCCAAGAATCAATGGCAAACTGTGGGGAGGTTCAGATAGAAAGGAGAGTACCGCTGCATTCCTTCCTTTCTTCCGGTGTGCTCTGCAGTGTTTGTACCTGCAGGGATCTGCTAAGGATGTGACAGAGGCCTCTTTACTGTCCCAGAGCATCATGATAGGAGACACAGACCAGCTCCCTCCCCCACAGGACTGGATTCTGGGAGGTCCTCAAGTGCAGGCCTTTGTGTGTGTATCATTGTCACAATATGCTGTGGTCAGCACTCCCAGGTATGAGGCAGGGTCTGTTGAATTCCACAGCTGGCCTGGATTCAGAAAGCGGTGTCAGGACGAGAGACTGCTGCCAGGGTTTGCGTACCCTACGCTTCATCTACACAGTCCCACCCCCCGGCAGGCTTTGAAAAGTCATTTTCCTGAGCTGAAAAGCAGCTGATGTGAACCACAGAGTAGAAAGTGAATGATCGGGCATATCATGGAAGCGGGTGAGAATTGTGGAGGGAGAATACTCCTGGCAATCAGAACAGCAAGACAGGCCTGGAGGGACCTTTCGCTAATGCCCGAGGGGAACCGGTCTCAGGAGTTGAGTGGCTTGTAGGTGTTCACACAGCCGATCCGTGAGAGCCGAGTCAGGACCGGACTCTGGACTTTAGAGAGTGTTCCTTTTCCCTTCTCAGATATTTAGTCACTCAGCACGTGCGTTTCTCCAACATTGAGGGAAACAGAGAGGCTGACTTCTGGGAAGCTGGAAATTACCTCAAATAATAACTGTGAAAATACCTGTGTACACAAGAGTGTTCAGTGAAATCTTATTTATATTTCTGAAGCACTAGAAACAAACACGAATGGTCCACAGTAGGGAAATGGTTAGGAAAATATGGTAAATACAGTTGATTAAATATTAAATAGCCATTAGAATAATATATAGGAAGACTAGCCAATAGAGGGATTTTTTTAATGATATAATTATAGGTAAAGAAAAAGAAAAAAGAAATATTTGTATATCATGGTAGCCTTGTTTAAAACACACATGCCCAGAAAATTAAAATCTGATAGGTAATAAGCCCAAATACTAATGATGGTTATTATGGGGTTGTGGGATTTGATTTTTTTCTTCTCCACAGTTTCAATTTTTTGAAACTATGATCTGAATGGAAAAAATGTATTTTTCAAAAGAAAGAGACGTTAACGTGGGATAAATTGGCTGGGGTGACTCTCCAGTTCTTGCATTCTGTGATGCTTTGAATCTGGGACAGCTGTCCCAGGCACCTGCAGACGGTATGGTGGAGCAGAAGTTAGTCTAGCAGTGGCCGAGGGGCATGGGGGTCCTCCAGGAAGTGGAAGTGGGTGTTTAAAGGTCCAGGACTTGGCTATTGTTCAGGGGATAATTGGATGTGACTCTGAATTTGGGAACAAGCCGTAGGCTCTTGGTTGTAGGGTAATTTGTTTGTATTCTAACCTTGCGTAGCCAGACCCACATGCCGCTGGAAAGGGCTGGGGCGGGGGGGGGGGGGGGGGGGGGGGCGGGGGAGGGGGCGGTCCCAGCCTGGCCCCTGCCTCCTGGGTGGGAAGAAAAGCTCTTGTTGGCTCCAGCCTTCCAAAGAAACGGGAATGGTGCATTGCAACATGTCCAGCGTTCATGTCCCCTTTTCTTTGCAGGGACTTTTCTTTTTAGCCAAACCTGTGCTGGTGTGGATGGTGAGTGGCTTCAGAACCCTTGTTCTGAGAAAATGCATCACGTCTGCCGGAACTGCTGCCTGGGATGGCGATGTGGGGCAGCCATGGGGTGTTGGTCTGGGAGCCTGGACAGGCTGTTCTTGTCCTGACACCACCAGCAATTAGCTGTGTGGCCTTGGGCAAGTGACCTCACCTCTCTAGACTTTCATTTCCTTACCCATAAAATGCAGGCGCCAGGGTGGGTTTATGAGTCTCTGCCAGTTCCCACCTTATCCATGATTCTAGTCCAATAACTTACTTTACTTTTTTTTTTTTTTTTTTTAAGCAACAGACATTTATTTTCTCACAGTTCTGCAGGCTGGAAGTCTAAGATCAAGATGCTGGCAATTTTGGAATTTTCTGAGGCCTGTCTCCTTGACTTGCGGATGGCCATCTTTTCCCCATGTCCTCACATGGTCCTTTCTCTCTGTGTGTACACCAAGCATGTCAAACTCGCAGCTGGTGGGCCGCATGCCTCGTGGGCCGCATGCCTTGGCCCGCTGACCATGAGTTTGACATGCTTGGTGTACACCCTTGGTCTCTTTCCAGTAATTCACTTTAAAGACTTGGCACTGGCTGGGAAAAATGATTTGGTTTGGTAAATATTTTTAAGTGCTGTATTATTACCATTGCTGTCAACTGGTTGATCAGCCTTTTTTTGTGTATGTGTGTGCGTGTGTGTGTGTGTGTGTGTGTGTGTGTAAATCTGTTATACAAACACACACAGGTCTCCTTTATAGCAGGAAGAAGTCTTACCTTTATCTTCAAGGGAGGCGATGCTTGCATTCTGGGGACAAAGTGGCATAGATGGTGTGGCTTAGTGTGATAGCTGCTCAGTCGGCAGTTTGTGTGTACATCTGTGTGTATGTGTGTATGTGGGTGTGCACTGTGCCCATGATGGTGTGGATTTTTCCTCTTTAATGTCACTGCTGAGAACACATCTGTATGGGTAGTTGCTACTACCCGCTGTCAAGCTAGGAGTTCAGTGGTGTTTGGTACAACTTCTGGGCACAGTGGGTGTTGGGGTTAGCTTTTCGGCAGGTGCCCCATTAAGCAGATGGTGCTCCACTGCACTACGGAAAGATGTCGTTTTGCCCAAGAAGAACTACTGCACTGTCAGCAGCAGATCAAAGGGGGTTCATTCCAAGCCACTCCAGACCAGAAATTGTAGTGGGGACAGTCTACAGGAGACCAGAGGGAGGGAGACCACAGAGAATCACCCTGTCACACTGGAGTCATTGGCTGGGTGCAGCCACTTGTCATGCCAGTGTCCGTCCACGTCAGGCCCCCTCTGTGTGTCATCACCATAAAAGATTGAGATGTGACATGAATGCGTTGTGGGTGGGAAGCTTGTTGTTACTGATCATCCCCCTGGCAGAGGAGTAAGTAAACCCCACAGGTTGGCATAAAGACAAACCCTAGGGAGTGTCTTGAAAGGAAAGTAACTGTTTACTTCTCCCATCTTTTCTCCCTGTTACCTCCTAACTCAGGTGGAAAGCCCACGCCATCTGGGAACACTAAGAAGGCACAATAATATCACCCTGTAGCTTCCACAGAGTTACGTGAGCAAAGACTCAGGGGCCAGCAGAAAATGAAGCCGATTGAGGCAGGATCTGTGTCCGTGGGGATGTTTTGAGTTGCCCTAGAAGGGGTGGGGGGTGGGGTGGAGGGTGGCTCATGTCTTTCCCAGCACTAATTTACACTCGGTTTCCGGGTTTGAGGCTCATCGTCAATAGGGAGGTTCCTGAGATCCAGTCTAAACTCAGAGGATCTTTGTGTTCATAGAGAGCCCTGTGGGTTCTTTGCTGAGGAGACGTTTGGTGTGCTGACAGTGTCCTGCATCAGATGGGTGTTGGATGACCCGGTTTCGTTTTACATCTGCTAATAGTGCATATGGATCTCTTTCTCTCTCCTTCTCATTTTTAGAGAGAAAGGAGCCTTGATGGGGTCCTCTTCTTGATGCTAACTTACGTTGTGGCCTGACATAGTTTCCTAACATTGCCGGACCCAATTCCTCTTAAAAACACGAGGGGTTCATTTACAGTGGTTCAGCTCAGCTGCACATCGGGCACCCAGGAAGATTTCAAACATACTGACATGCAGGCTGCACTTCAGAGCAATTACGTAAGATTCTCTGAGGGTAGGAATTAGGCAATGGTATTTTTAAATGTTTCTCAAGGTTAAGGAGTTTTGTTTATAAGAGTGCTTCTCGCTTTAGCTGGTTTGGTTTAGTGGATAGAGTGTTGGCCTTCGGACCAAGGGTCCCGGGTTTGATTTGGTCAAGGGCATGTACCTGCGTGTGCAGGAGGCAACCAATCGGTGTGTTTCTCTCACATCAATATTTCTCTCTGTCTTTTCCTCTTTCTTCCACTCTCTCTAAAATCAATGGGAAAATATTCTTGGGTGAGCATTTTAAAAATAAAAAGGTAATTTATTTAAAAAATAAAACAAAAGAGTGCTTTTCAAACTTTAACATAATCTGACCATCTTGTTAAGATGCAGACTCGGAGTCCTTAGGTCTGGGTGGGGCCCAAGATTCTGCATTTCTAACAAGTTTCCAGGGTTGCTGATGCAGCTGGCTTACAGACCAAGCTTTAGTAACAAGGTTTAGGATCCAAATAGGAGCGGTGGTACAAGGCACAATAATTCTGTTTGCAAAAATGTGGCACAGCCACTGTACTACGAAATGAGCACAGAACTAGCAGCAGTGCTGCACAGAGGAGGTGGCGTTGGAGAGACCCTGGAACAACGAGGGGGCTTTCTTTGGGTAGAATCTGATTGTGTTCTCCAGAGAAACACAACAATAGGGTGTGTGTGTGTAAAAAATTAATTTTAAGAAATTGGCTTATGCACTGTGGACACTGGCAAGTCTGAGATCTGCAGGGCCGTACAGCAGGCTGGAGACCCAGGGAAAGGTCAGTGTTGCAGTTCAAGTCTGAAGACAGTCTGCTGGCAGAATTCCCTCTTCTTTAGGGGAAATCACTCTTTTTTTTATTAAGATTTTCAACTGATTAGATGAGCCTCTCGCCGATTATGGAGAATAACCTGCTTTACTCCAGTCTGCTATTTAAATTTAATCTCATCTAAAAACTGCTTTTGCTGAAACATCTAGAACAGTGTTCTCAACCTTCCTAATGCTGAGACCCTTTAATACAGTTCCTCATGTTGTGGTGACCCCCAACCATAAAATTATTTTCGTTGCTACTTCATAACTGTAATTTTGCTACTGTTATGAATCCTAATGTAAATCTCTGATATGCAGGATGTATTTTCATTGTTACAAATTGAACATAATTAAAGCATAGTGATTAATCACAGAAACAATATGTAATTATATATGTGTTTTCCGATGGTCTTAGGCGACCCCTGTGAAAGGGTCGTTTGATCCCTACAGGGGTCGCGACCCACAGGTTGAGAACCGCTGATCTAGAATATCATTTGACCAAATATCTGGGTTCTAGGACCCAACATAAAATTAACCATCACAATGAGGGGAGTAGTTTTCCAGTTTCTTCTGGCCTTTGGGGACTATAGCTGGAGAGGACGGAGCTGTGGGCCAAGGGAGCAAGAACGACTTCTAGGCTCTTCTTAACCTTTGGGGGAAGGGGGAATGATGCTCTGACAGGTCTTTGTTCTGCTGTCAATATAGAAGGGCCAGACTTTACAGGCCACAGAATTGGTGTGAGCTTCACTGTGGGTCTGTCTGCCTCTCCTCTGCCCCTGCCCCTGTGGGCACTGGAGCCCAGATTAGTGTCTGGATCCTTCCAGTTGCCTGGCTGCATGCCCAGGCGAAATGATTACAGGGCAGAGCACATGGGGAAAATCAGGTCTGGAGGAAAACCCATGTGTGGGGCTGTGCAGCAGGCACTCTGCCTCACTCTCTTGTGATTTGAGTCACCCCAAAAAGGGGAAGATGAGCGGGGGCAAAAGTACCCAAATGTCTATAGACAAGGAGCACGCTGTAGAGCAGGGGGGTCTAACTTCTTTTGACCTTGAGCCATAGGAAGAAACACATCGTGGCCCAATAGATACATAACTATAAATGTATAGCTATAGATAACGTGTGTGTGTGTGTGTGTGTGTGTGTGTGTAAATAAAGTGGCATAAAATTGAAACAGTTTTATGACCTGGAACTTACTTTTATTTCATTGGCATGTGATGCACTATGATAGTTTCTCTTCTGTTTCATTAAGAAGGAGGAAAGCTGGTCCTGTCCCGCTGAACTGATTTCACAATGCTTACTAGACGATACCTGTGGTAAAAACGAGACCCAAATCCTGGTGGAGAGGAAAGAGCTTGGAGGGCTGTGATCTGGAGCAGCATGCCCAGCAGAGCTCCCGTGGTGGTGGGCACCGTCTGTTCAGCACTGTTGTCCGGTGTGGGAGCTGCTGGCCCCAGGTGGCTGTTGAGCAGGATGTGGCTAGTGCGAATGAAGAACTGAATTTTACATTTCATTCCATTTCAATGCATTTCAATTTAAGTAGCCACACGTGTGGCTCATGCGAAGCTGAATTTTAAATTGTGTTCGGTTTTCATTAATTTAAATATAAGTAGCTGCATGTGGCTAGTGACTCCTATGGTGGATCTGGGATACTGCCCTGCTTCTGCCTCTAACTGTATGGCAGCGAGCCCCACCCCACACACTCCCTGTCCAGTCCTGTCCCTAACCGTCAGGCCTCCCGTGCAGCCCTGTAACTGAAGGCTGGACTGGGCTCCACCTTTCCGGGTCCTGGTGGGTAGGAAAACCAGGCTTAATGCTTACCTGGGGCATGTAGTTAATTAAATGCCCCGGGCGGTGTTCAGATAATGTGCTTTGCATTTGTAAATGATCCTTCAGAAACCTTTCCCTTCTTCCGTTTCAGTGGCTTAATTGCTCACCTGTGTGACTTGACAGTTTGAAAACAGAGATGCTTTCTGCCTAATGAAATCTTAGCAGCCATCTTCACCGACTTGCTGAGCTCCTTGGATGGCATTTGCAGCCTGAACATGAGGTGCTTCGCTTTCCTCAGTTGCTTTCTTCTAGACGCCTCCCTCTAGGCCAGTGGTCGGCAAACTCATTAGGCAACAGAGCCAAATATCAACAGTACAACGACTGAAATTTCTTTTGAGAGCCAGCTTTTTAAACTTAAACTATATAGGTAGGTACATTGTTATTAACTTAATTAGGGTACTCCTAAAGCTTAGGAAGAGCCACAGTCAAGGGGCCAAAGAGCCACATGTGGCTCTCGAGCCGCAGTTTGCCGACCACGGCTCTAGGCAGATGTACTGGCCAAAAGGAAGCCGACAGTGGGAAACTGGGCGCATAGGTTACCATCAGGGTGCATTGGTTCGTTTTTGTTGTTTGCAAAGCTAATGCGTACATTTGAGGTTTGGAGGACAGACTTCTAGGAGTTGGCATTGACCTCAAGGCCCTTCTGAAAAAATGAAGGGGCCCAGGAAAGGAGGGGTGTGATTTTTTTCTCACTGGGTCTCAGAGAGTTCTGGTAGTCAGAGTCAACCTTGAGGGGCTTTGGCAGAACACATAACTCAGCTTATTTTACTTGTCAGAAAATGATTTCTTCTCCCAGGCCCTCATGGCTGAGAGGACTGAAGGTGAGATGGGTGGGAAGCTCGCAGCCTGCTCATTTGTGCTGAGCCAGCAAGTGGTCTGAGGTGTTCTGCCAATTCATTTTGGCTCTGATGGGAGGGGTAAACAGAGGGACAGAAATTATGTCTGGGAAGAGCCCTAATTCATGACCTTCAGAAATGGGAACAAGATCACCAGCTCCCATTGGAATAAATGGCTCCAGACTGCTAAAAGAATTTATCTCGTTCACTTCTGTTTTTTTTTTCTGTGACTAGATAATGAGCACTCAAGATGAGCCATGTCAGCTCCTCCTACACAGAAAGGCAACCTCTTTTGTTAAAAGTGTAATAGGTGTCATGTACCAGGAATATCACTTAATTCTTACCACCACACTCTGAGGAAGTGATTAGCTTCATTTACAGATGGAGAAACAGAGAGGTTAAGTAACTCACCTAGGGGTACACAGCTAGCAACTGCCAGCATCAGAACCTGCACCTGCCCTTCAGGCCATTAAACTGCTGTGCTGCTTCTCAATGTCAGGCCTGACAAGTGGGAGGGGCCCGGGGTGCCCCAGGGGTTTGGTGACTCACTGCACAGTCCTTGGTACTCGCAGATGGAATGTGAGGCACTCATTGGCATCCTTAGTGCCCATCACTCTGAGAGGTGGGACACAGCCCTGTGCTTGCTGGCATCCTTGGTGGAGGTGGGGTGGGATGGAATGATGGAGGAGGAGCATCCTTCTCTCTGAAGTCAGAGGGAGGAATTTATGGTGAGGGAAAGGGTGTACCTCGTACATACCAGATAAAGGGAAAATCAACAGCACACCATCGCAGATTCGGCTGACAGGAAACAGCTGCTGAAGGAGGAACGGGCAATGTGAGGGCAGAGTGGTACCGCCCTGCTCTGGAGGGTGGAAGGTGTGAGCTGGCCATGGATGGACAAACAAGGGGGGGAGGCTGCGCTGGAGGAATCACAGCTGTGGTAGGGACTCGGGAGATCCAGGCTGTTCCCAATGGCGGCATGACACATGTGGGGGCTGAACGGGGAGGGCAGAGGCCTTGGTGAGGCTCCGGCTCAGTGACACCAGGGGCCTGAGGGCTGCCCGTGATGGTCACGAGAGCAGCGCTGATGGAGGGCCCACTGTGAACAAGACACTCGGCCAGGGCTATAACGGGGACTCCATACATGTCGACATGGACTTCCTGCTTCCAAAGGGACATGTTAGGAGATCAAAAGTAGACATTATACAAAAACACAACAAAACAGACTGTCAGAGTCACAATGTGAATGTGCTGTTGGCCTCTTACAACGCTCTGCTGCCTCCCGACCTCAGGCATGACCAGCTCAAGGTGACCCCTGTGTCCCAGGTGCATGGGTGACTCACCGTGTGCACCCATAGACATGGGCATCGCTGGTGCCCATCACCGCGAGAGGTGGGAAATGAAAACTAAGGTAGGATCTGGTGCCAGCCAGAGGATTGATCCAATTCCCTTCTTTTCTCCTTTAGAAAATCCCATCCAACACCACTAATTGGTGGCTCCCGGGAGGCCCCTGGGATTCCTGAGGGCAGCTCAGATGCGATTCAGCAGTCGCTTATCTTGAGTCTGTTAGAAGCAGAGTGAATTGGGGTCCCTGCCCTCCAGGGGATACAGTCCCTCGGGAGATGCTGTGACAGAGTGACAGGGCTGTGCTGGCCTTGGGTAACTGCCACGGGTTCTCAGAGGAGGGGACAGGTGTGGCGGCACAAAGGGGGACTTTGCAGAAGCGGTGATGTATGAGCAGAGCTTTAGTGGGAGAGCTTTCCTGGTGAGGAAGCAGTGTGAGCCGATGGGCAGCAGCAGGAGGGGGCACGGTGGGTTTAGGGCGGGTGCCCTGAGTTCAGGCTGTGGTCAGGAACAAAGCGGGAGACACAGCACAGCAGAGCAAAGGGCTTTCACACTACCCAAGGAGCAGCCGTTCTCTGGGAGTGAGGAGTGACCCACCAGCCCTGCGTTAGAAGACCTCTAGGGTGGCAGTGCAGAAGGGCCTGGAGGGAGAAGGGCCTGGAGGGAGAAGGGAATATATCCTCCTCTTTTTTTTTTTTTAATAAATCTTTATTGTTCAGATTATTACAGTTGTTCCTCTTTTTGCCCCCCATAGCTCCCCTTCACCCCATTCCCACCCCACCCCTTGCCCTTACCCCCCCACACTGTCCTCATCCATAGGTGTACGATTTTTGTCCAGACTCTTCCCGCACCCCCACACCCTCTTCCCCCCCGAGAATTGTCAGTCCACTCCCTTTCTATGCCCCTGATTCTATTCTGTTTACCAGTTTGTTCGTCAGATTTTTTATTCACTTGATTTTTAGATTCACTTGTTGATAGATTTGTATTGTCACTTAGTTGTTCATAATTTTTATCTTTACCTTTTTCTTCTTCTTCCTCTTCTTAAAGAATACCCTTCAGCATTTCATATAATACTGGTTTGGTGGTGATGAACTCCTTTAGCTTTTTCTTATCTGTGAAGCTCTTTATCTGACCTTCAATTCTAAATGATAGCTTTGCTGGGTAAAGTAATCTTGGTTGTAGGTTCTTGGTATTCATCACTTTGAATATTTCTTGCCACTCCCTTCTGGCCTGCATAGTTTCTGTTGAGAAATCAGCTGATAGTCGTATGGGTACTCCCTTGTAGGTAACTGACTTTTTTTCTCTTGCTGCTTTTAAGATTCTCTCTTTGTCTTTTGCCCTTGGCATTTTAATTATGATGTGTCTTGGTATGGTCCTCTTTGGATTCCTTTTGTTTGGGGTTCTCTGTGCTTCCTGGACTTGTAAGTCTATTTCTTTCACCAGGTAGGGGAAGTTTTCTGTCATTATTTCTTCAAATAGGTTTTCAATATCTTGCTTTCTCTCTTCTTCTGGCACCCCTATAATTCAATGTTGGTCTGCTTGAAGTTGTCCCAGAGGCTCCTGGCACTATCTTCATATTTTTGTATTCTTTTTTCCTTTTGCTTTTCTGGTTGGATATTTTTTGCTTCTTTGTATTTCAAATCTTTGAATTGGTTCTTAGGATCCTCTAGTCCAGTGAAGGCGAACCTATGACACGCGTGTCAGAGGTGACACGCGAACTCATTTTTTTGGTTGATTTTTCTATGTTAAATGGCATTTAAATATGTAAAATAAATATCAAAAATATAAGTCTTTGTTTTACTATGGTTGCAAATATCAAAAAATGACACGGCACCAGAGTTAAGTTAGGGTTTTGCAAAATGCTGACACGCCGAGCTCAAAAGGTTTGCCATCACTGCTCTAGTCTGCTGTTGGATCTCTGTATATTATTCTTTATTTCAGTCAGTGTATGCTTAATTTCTAATTGGTCCTTTTTCATATCCTTGAGGGTCTCACTATATTTCTCAGAGGTTTCTAGAAGATTCTTGAAAAACCTTATAACCGTGTTTTTGAACTCTATATCCAGTAGTTTGCTTTCCTCCTTATCTTTCATTTGTGACCTGTTTCTTTGTCTCCACATTTTGGCTACTTCCCTGTGTTGATAGAGTGGCTTTGTGTACTAGGTGTCCTGTAGGGCCCAGTGGATCAGCCTCCCAATCACCTGAGGTGGACACTCTTGGTGCACCCCTTTGTGGGCTGGGTGCACAGTCTTGTAGTTAAGCCTTGATTGCTGTTGGTATCACTGAGTGGAATTGACCTCCAGGTCAATTGGCTGTGAAGACCAGTTTTGTCTACAATGGGAGAACTTCTGTGCTGGAGACACCCTTATGGGGCAGGACTTGCTTCAGTGGGGCTTTGGCACTCACTGAGTCTGCCCAAGTTTTTAGGCAGAGAAAGACTAGGCCATTCATATGCAAAGCCTCTGTGTACAGCTTGGGTGGGGTTGTAAATTGGGTGGGGCAGAGTCTCAGGGAATCACCAGGGCGGAGCAAACCGCAATGGCTGCCAGTCTGCTCTGTCTCAGAGAGGTCCTGGGGTCTGTGTCCCATGGCCCTGTGCAGGAACAATGACCACTGCAAGCATCTCTGCAAGAAAGCCGCCCTCACATTCTGGCCTGATGCCAGACAGTCCAGTTTCTCTCCATATGAGTCTGGGTCCCCAAATTCTCACCTGGAACTGTAGTTCAGAGCAGTCAGGAGCTTGTTTCTCCCTCCCAACTAAAAAAGACAACAGCGTACCCAGCTGCCAGCCTCTTTTCGTGTGAGCCTCCGTACCTCCGCACTTCCATACCACTGCACCTCCTACCAGACTCAATGCGCTTTTCTCTTTCCTTCTAGTTGTAGAATTTCCACTCAGCCAACCTTCCCATGGTTCTGGGTTGTATTCGTTTTGTCTTTTAGTTGTAGTTTTAATGTGGTTGTACGCGGCAGCAAGTTCAGGTGTTTACCTATGCCGCCACCTTGGTTGTCTCTATATTCTCCCTCTTGATGAGAGGAGCATCAAGGAATTTGTGGATGTGTTTCCAAACTTCCCCACAAGCATATAATTAAACATACCGAGGCCTATTTAGAGAAATAAAGTAGAGAACTGAACCCTCATCTACCGCAGGAGGAAGTGAAGAGAGAAGCTCTCAACTGGAGATGGCGGCATATTCTTTAGAGATACGAGGGTCACTGGCAGAGTCGATTGTTATCCCAACTTGTTCCCTCAAGGGAGCATGTTGCCCGATTCCATGTCAGAGTTCAGAGGGGAC
The DNA here is from genome assembly GCF_964212035.1 of Myotis nattereri. Classification (NCBI taxonomy): domain Eukaryota; kingdom Metazoa; phylum Chordata; class Mammalia; order Chiroptera; family Vespertilionidae; genus Myotis; species Myotis nattereri. The sequence continues at coordinate 133,658,527 of NC_138077.1, read as the reverse complement.
AGAATCTGTGGGCATTGCTGGCAACGTTGGCACCAGGATGGGAGCCAACGGGGACAAACAGACCAGTCAGTGCCTCAGAGAGTTAGCATAGGATGAAGTGGAGGAGTGTTTCAGAATCGAGTCTGAGTGGTGAGGACGTGTCCAGCTGTGTTAACTTGGGACCTGGTGTGAGCTCCAGCGTGGGGGGAAGGGCACTGATAAGGAGAGCTATAGAAACCTGGACAACAGTGGTCCCTATGGTAGCGACGAGGGCAGAGCTAAGGCCAGCACTCAGCGTTGCTCTAGTGCCCAGAAGTGTTAAAATATAACAACAACAATAATATGGATTGTAATAACAATGGCCTCCTCTCCATCGGTGTCTCAGTTTCCTGGGCTGCTGTAACAAAATACCACAAAGCGGGTGGCCTAAAAAACAGAAATCTGTTGTCTCACAGTCCTAGAGGCTGGAAGTCCAAGACCAAGTTGTGAAGAGAGTCTGGTCTCTCTCCTGCTTCTGGTGGTTGCTGGCCATCTCGAGGTTCTTGGCTTGTAGATGCATCACTCAGATCTCTGTCTTCATCTCCGTGTGACCTTCTCCCTGTACACGTGTCTGTCTCCAAGTTTGCCCTTTTTATAAGGATGCTGGTCAAATTGGATTAGGGTTCAAACCTAACGACCTCAGCTTAACTTGATCATCAGCAGAGACCCTATTTAAGTTTATATTCTGAGGTACATCTTTTTTGGGGGGGGGGACACAATTCAGTCCATGACAATTGGTAAAGATGGGACAGAATCTCTGGGTCTTTCCTACACGTCCCTTTCTTCTTCCTGTCCACCTTGCCTTTGAGGAGCAAAGCATTGGTCTCACCCATTGGTTACTGTCATGGCTGCCTCTCGGGCTTTTCTTCTCACCACTCCACATCACTTCTCACAAGAAATCGCACCAGAAATGCCCCCTCACCTCTCTCTCAATTCACTTCTTTTGCCGAGGGGCAGTGGGATCTTTTTCTGGTTGCCTTAGTAATAACAACTGGGGCCGTACCACCCCCGCACAGCAGCCCCGTGTCATCTCTTTCTGTCCTCACAGCACTGCTGTAATGCAGGAACCGGCACCTTCTATAGAGGTGGGAAATGGGGCTCAGGGTTCAGGTCACTTCTTGAAGGTCATACAGCTATCAGGAGGGTCTGGGACTGAAGTCAGGGTCAGTCTGATCTCTCCGTCATACCAGGCCACCTTACAAATTCAGTGGGGAGCATTATTGGTTACATCTCTATTTCAAAGGAGTTTGGAAATGGCTTATAAGATGACATATAATACAAAGAAGGTTTTTAAATATATGGATGAGGAAAACAGTGCCAAAAGACTAGGAAAGATCAATTAGATTTGGGTTTTAGTTGCTCGAGTTTAGACATCCTCATGGATGAGCTGAGCCCTCTAGGCTTGTAGGATGGGCTAGGCTGATGGGAAGGAGAGAAGTCATCTGACCCCCCGTCTGAGCTCCAGGAATCATATCTGGAACCTCTGCTGTTGCCTGAATAGAAGGTGCTTCCTGGTTAAACTGAAGGCTGTCACTGGAGTCGCCCAGGGGAAAGATTTCAGAGCTCTGAAAGCTGAGCCAGTGCAAGCTCCCTGTTTACTTACTTTTTGCCAGAACAGGCTGACAGCCACTTCCAAAGAATAAAAGCTAGAGGCCAGTTTAGACCTACACTGAGGATGTCTTTCTTATTCTGAACCAGCTGCAGGAATTATAGATGGGTGATAACGCTTAGAGGAAATACCCGATCTCCATCAACAATCAGTAATGCTCTAGCACAGAAGTATCAAATGTGGCATTATCCAGGCCCAGGCTCTGGTCCCAGCTCCATCATTGCCTGGGCATGTGACTTTTTCTATGCATCAACTTCTCTAAGAGCTTCTGAGGCCCCTGGGTTGGGGGTGGACAAGGGGCCTGTTAGAAATGGAGACTCCTGGGCACTACCCCGCAGTATTGGTGCTACTGGTAGACAGGTGAGCCAAGTTCCTTGGCTGGCTCTCTGCAGGTAGCAGGCTTATTAATCATCATTCCCAAACATTTATTGAGTACCTGCTATCTGTTCAGCACAATTTTACATACTGTAGAGCAAGGGTCCTCAAACTACGGCCCGCGGGCCACATGCGGCCCGCCGAAAACATTTATCCGGCCCGCCGGGTGTTTTTGCCGCCGCTGCCTGTCCTGCTTAGCAGCCGACTCGTCCCAGGCCCGCAGTGCGCATGTGTGGAATGTCTGAGGGACAGTGAACTGGCCCCCTGTTTAAAAAGTTTGAGGACCTCTGCTGTAGAGCATTTAGAGGCTATTCCTTATTGTAGACTCTGGAAAATTACAGCAAGTCCAGGTCACCTCTCGAATTCCTGGCAGGTGCCCATTTGCTTCTGGCAGTTCTGACTCAGGATCCACAGGAGGGAGCGTTGGGGAAGGTTACGCTCCCCTTGCAGTCGTGCGTGGTCTGTGCCTGGTGGATATGCTTTGATCTGCTCCACTGTGCAGTGTGGCCCCTTTGCCTCCTGTGTATGGTGGAAAGGCCCATCTTTGCTTTTCCGGTGTGGGCCACTAAAGTCACCTATTCGTCATAGGTTCAAGGAGGAATGGGAATGTTCCCCCACGTGTTAGCAGAATGGGTGCCCCTGCAAAGGGTTCCCAAACTCCTCTGTTCAGGTAACCCAGAATAGCTCAACCCCTCCTACGGGACAGTAAAGTCTCATTTTAAATATTCATGTGAACTTTTCATTCTATTCAGCAAAGTCCTGTGATTGTCTGAATATGAACGCGTTTATTCCTAGGAGGCTCCCATCTGCCTGGTGTGTGTGGGGAGGGGTGCAGTGCCCAGTCTAGGAAGTGCAGCTCTGTCAGGGACTAAACTCCTGTTCGGGATTGATCATCTGCAGCAAGAGAGCTGTTAAGATCTGTCCATATATTTATTTAGATTCTTGCTTTATTCTAAAACTATTAGAGGTGGCTACAATGGGTAGTTTAAAGTTAACTTGTATTTAAATGGGCAAAAGACAATATTTGTTAAAAGTTTTAAAAAGCTGCCTGGCCAGTGTGGCTCAGTGGTTGAGCATCAAGGACTGCTGTATCAGGACCATGCCTGGAAGTATTTTAAGAATAATTAGCAGTAGTCAAACTAGAAGGATGGTTCTACACTCCCTACTTGACAGTGCTGTCCACAAAGGCCTGACCAGGCAGGGCGTTCCGGTGAGGGTACATCAGTTGGTCAGTCTCCCCTCCCACACCAGGTGCCAGCAGGTGGGTGTGTGAACACACACGTGCAGGAAGGATTCAGGCAGTTTGACCTTTTGTGCTCTTGCTGATCTAATGTGGCTCTTTGCGTGGGTGTCTGTGCTGAGTTTGGCTTAGACATTTACTGCTCTTCTGCTGGGCCTCCTTGGTCCAAGCAGACTGTCAGACGGCCTCTGCAGGGCGCCGCGGACGGGCAGTGGCAGGACTTCTGGTTTGCTGCTGTTTTGGTTCAATGACACCCCCTTGCCTCCAGTTTCGGACACTTCCCATCATTCTGTCAGTCTCTGGTGAGCTCTCATGAGGATTTTCTCCTTAGAATAACGTGTTCACATCAGGACGTGGGGTTCCTGCAACCACATTCAGAGCAGAGACGGGGATTTCTCACTCGCGGTAGCCTCCCTGCCTGGACAGTTCTCCACGGCTTCTGTGAGCTGGGGTGGCCTCCCTCTCAGGAAATAAAACCCAGATGGGCGTCTGGAATTACCAAGGTGATTTAGTGATAGGGACTCCTGAAAGCACTAACCCTGAGCGTAAAACTCAGTTTGGATCGGGTCAGAAACCTGACCGCCGCACACCTCGCTGGGTGCATCTGCTCACTGCCAAGCTCTCGGAATGTTTAAGGAGGTGTGTGCTTCTGCTTAGACACTTACAGGGGCAGGAGCCTTGGTGGCTGGGCGTGTGTGTGTGTGTGTGTGTGTGTGTGTGTGTGTGTGTAGGGCTCCAATGTGACAGGCACACATGCAGGGAGATTTAGATCAGAGGGCCTCAGATGACTAAACCCTAGACTCTAGTAGGAGCCACAGTATCCGATGGTATAAAATCTCATCCAGATGCATTTATAATCTATCTGTGGTTTTTCGTTTCACTGCAGCCAGAGGTTTGCTATGAGGGAAAGCCAGAGGATGAAGCCAGGGTCTGGGGCTCTGAAAAAGCCCTCACCACCACCTCCCTGACTCTGGCTCTGGTCTCCCATGTGGAGCCACCTCTGTCCCCCGCTTGTAGCCCACAGGAAGTGTTGGCATCTGTCTCAGGCTGTCAGCTGTCATCTCTGATTAATGAAGGGGCCTGGGTCTGTGGGAGGTGGAGGATGCCAGCAGTGGGCTTGTGCAGTGAGGGGGAAGTTTCCTTGTGTGGTGACGTGAGGGAGGACGGATGTGCTCATGGGCAGGAATTGTGCTATTGTTCATTCTAAGGAGCAAGTGGGTAGCGTGGAAATGTGTCTTCTCATGGTTTCTTGGTTTCTTAAAATAATTAGTCACTGAAAGGCCAGGAAGTAGGATTTGGGCACGTGCCCGGGAGCAGAAAGCCCCAGCGCCCCGGATCTCGTGCTCCGGCTCCAGCGAGGGTGCGTTATTGCATCAGGAGTACGTGCGCCTCGGCAGGGCTGCTGTGAGGAGACGTTGGCCGTGCTGGTTCCAGCCTAGTTCCTTTAGATGCTCGATGGTCTCTCTGTAGTCTGCTAGGGCTGCCGTTACCAAGAACCACAAACGGGCTGGTTTAAGCCACAGAAATTGGTTTTCTCACAGTTCTGGAGACCAGAAGCTGAATCGAGGTGTCGGCGGGCGGGTTCCTCCTGAGGCTGTGAGGGAGGGTGCTCCAGGCCGCTCCTGCTTCTGGTGGCTTGCTGGCCACCGGTCACGGTCACTCCATTTCCGCTTTCATGCCCACTGGCCTTCTACTTGTGTGCGTGTCTGTCTCTGGGTCTAACTGTCCTCTTTTTATAAGGATACCAATCATTGGATTAGGGCTACCCAGCCACCTCACTTTAACTTGATTATCTGCAACGGCCTCCTTTCCAAATAAAGTCACAGGTACCAGGGGCTAGGACTTCAACATCTTGTGTGGGGAAAGGGGTGACGCAGTTCAACTCATAAGGGGGTGAAGGGGCTTTTGTGCTCACCTGTGTGAGAGGCCATGGGGGCATAGGTGGTGGGGTCCCGTGCCTGGGGTTGAAAGTTGCCGCTTGCTAGCTGTGTGTCTTTGGGCAAGTTGCCTACCTTGCTTCCATGTTAGTAAAATGGATGAAAAAAAAAGAAAGACTGACAGGTTCAAATAAGTTAATACATACAAAGTTCTTCAAACAACACTTGGCATATTGTGATTCTCACTGAATGTAAGTTGCTGCTGCTACTTCCTATACTGTATATCTCTCATTTGTTTGAAGTTAGGAGAACATGGCACATATTATCAAGGATGCTTTAAAAAGGGGTGAATTGAAAGGAGTAAGGATGTTACCACCTGAATTTCCAGATATATACATCTTCAAATGACTGAATAATTCTCCTCCAGAGATTGGGCAAAGATCGTTGTGTTCTGAGTACTGAAAAAAAGTACCATTTAACAAACATTTATTCAACCTTTGCTGTGCACAAAACACTCCCCTTAGGTGCTAAGGTGGATTTATAAGAAAGGCCAACTAAGATAATATCTCTAGGATTTAAGAAGTCTGCAGCCTGGTGAGAGACAGACATGGAGTGATGTAATCGCAGGTGATAACAGGCATTGTGCAAAGCGCTCCTCCCGGTTTAATCCATGTAATCCTCACAGTAACCTGAGGGGAGAGAGGAGCATGCTCCCTAATCCTCAATTCTAAACTGCACCGGCCCCCTCCCCCCCCCCCCCCCCCCGCCACCCCACCCGCCCCCAAACACACGCGCGCACACACAAAGAAATCCCAAAACCCAAGTCTGAAAATGGAATTTCTTCTTTGGTTTGCTGCAAACTCATTTGATTACAGAACCTGAGCTGAACTGATGTGAGGAAATTTGTTTTTTTGTTTTTTGTTTTCTGACATCATGCGAATGCTCACATATTTCTCCACAGTAAAATGCCGGGAGTAAATGTACCATGTTACCTTTCTAAAACCTGGGAAATTGTAACCTGAATCTGGCCCAGAGATTTTGGAAAGAGATGGTGGGCCTGCATCATTAGGTATTTTACAGACGGGGCGCGCTGAGGTCCCGAGGAGTGACACCGCCTGCTCAGGTCTCAAGGCTCCAAAGGCCCAGCTTCCTCACTGCATGATCCCACGGGTCAGACTGGGGACGTGCTGAGGGCAGACACCTTGCCCGTTGGGCCCTGCCCCCCCTGGCCCTTGTCTCTTTAGCCTCCTTTGATCTGGAACGTTCCCACAGGCTTTGTTGTCATAAAGAGTGCAGAGGCTGGCTCTGCAAGCCGGGTCAGCCACTGCTGCTGGTGATCAGTAAGCCTATTTTGCTTGCAAGTCACAGAAACCCGCTCCAGGAGGAGGTGTAAGGAGATGGGTGGGGCCGGCGGGTATGACTAGAGTACGGGGTCACCTGGAGCCTCTGACAGAGCTGTGGCCTGGCCTTGGGAAGGCTCGGAACCAGGGAGTGCTCTCCCTTTGCCTACCGTCTGGGCCTTGACCGCTGACTTCTCCTGCTTCCCGGTCCACACTGTAGACAACGGCGACTACCATCAAAACCTGGCTTTAACCTCCTAAAGGTAGTAGCCAGACTGAGCTGGAGTCTTCAGTCCAATCCAGGTCCCACAGGTCTACTTCCCTTCTGTGTGTGAGGATCAAGAATTGGGGGGTTGGGTGGGAGAGAGGGAGCCGGTTAAAGAGAACATGCCATGTAGGCACCCTCCCTCCGGGACTAGATTTGACCCAAGATGTTCAGTCTTTCTGACCTTAACCTAGTACGCATGGTGAACGCTCCCCTGACCTTGGTTCTTACTGCCTCAGTCGATGCCTTCTGTCCCCTCTGCTGATTGGACTTCCTGCTGCCCTGGGACGACAGTGCAGCCTGTTTACTTGGGGCCATGACAAGCTGAGTGGCCTGTGACTGTCCTTGTTCCCCAAGCTATTGGCTTCAAATTTCAGACTCCCTGGAGCCACCTGCTTGACAACTACCAGGAGGGCTTTGCTGTGAGGTCTCAGCATGCCTGCAGAGTGACTGTTTATTTAGATAGACCGGGCTTGACCCTGCCTGCTCCCTGACCTCTTGTCTGTCATGACCGAATGGTCACACAGCCAGGCTGCTCAGGCGTTCATGTTGCCGGTCTGTTCCCCTTCTCTCAGGGCCTGGTCAGTGTCAGAGGCCAGGGGAGTCTGGCAGAGGAAAAGAGGCTTTCAAATCCAGACTTACTCTGGGCAAGTCACTTAACCTCCCGGTGGCTCTCTTTCTTCATCTGTGTCCTCAGGGGAAAGGACCAGATGTTCTTCCAGGGCCCTTCTGGTTCTGAGCAATTCTGTGCTGTCCGCTAAGAACTTTGGCAGGAGTTGCTAAGGGTGTACAGAGAACAAGCACTGTGGCTGAGAAATGGGAAGGCATGAATCGGGCCAGCCTCCAGGCGAGAGCCTCGCTAATGTCAAGGCATCAGGCGAAGCTTTCCCTAAGTGACCAGCACGGCTCACTGTGCCTAAACTGTTTGTGCAGACAGTATGGCTTACTGAACACCTGCCTTCCTTCTGGGAGTCTGGAATCTGGTACAGAACAGGCGGAGGGTGCCTACGGGACCAGCCTCTAATAAAACCCCGGACACGAAGTCTCTAATGGACTTCCCTGGTGGGCCACTCACACCTGGGGTCACCACTTGATGCTAGAAGAGTAAAGTGTGTCCTGTGACTCCCCTGGGAGATGAGTCTTAGAAACCAGTTCCCCTAGACTTCGCCCCATGAGCCTTTCTCCTGCTGGTTTTGCTTCGTATTCTTTTACTGTAATGGGTGGTAGCTGTGGGTATGACTATATGCTGAGTCCTGTGAATCCTTCTGCTAGTTCACCTCCTAGCAGGTCTGGAGTAGTCTCTGCACCCCCCCCCCCCGGCCCCCCCAACTCATGGACTTTAGAATGACTGAGAGCAAGTAAAGACAAGCCTCACACCCCTGCCCAAGTCCCCAGCTAATCCATGGTGCAGGCTCGGTTCCTCTGCCTGTTCTAGGAGGAGCTGCAGCCTAGTTAAAATTCGTGAACGTTGTTGAACGTTGTGTCCTGAGCACTAATGTCCCCACCGGCCCCGTGAAATTCAGATGTTGCACTGTCCACTGAGAGGCCAGATCATTTGTGGTCCACGTGTAAAACTCAGCAAGGACCTCTGGGCTCAGCGTGATGCGCCAGAACGCGGCGGGGATGTTCCGAAGCTGCTGGCGTGCCTGCTCACCAGGGCCTCTGTGGAAGCAGCTTCAGGCTTCTTCATAAATGAGGTTCTAGATTCTCCAGAACCGTGCCGGGAGAGCCAGGCAGTCTTACATAAATTAGGGAATTAGGGAGAAATCACTGGAGGAAAGGTCATTGGAGAGGAAATCAAGGCCTTAACCTTGGCCTGTTTGGTCTGTTTCTGTTAACTTGGAATAGAAACACATACCTTCTTCTGAATGCGTCAGGGAAGCTTTCTGTGTAGAAGAGAGTTCTCACTGGGAAGGTAGAGACTTGCACCCTCACCAGTGAGAACTGAGTCTATGAGTAAGGAGAGGAGAGCGTGAGCTATGGTGTTTGGCTGGCATATCTTTAAGGACCATGAGAACCCAAGTCACAGCACTTCATTCTCTAAGCAGCTCTCCTTTCGTTTGCAGTGGGCCTGGGTTGCCTCAGGGGTTGAGTATTTGGCTCTCCAAGGACAGAGGACCCCTCTATCATGCGTTGTGTTCCAGCATTTAAAGTTAGCCCCTGCTTTAGAGAGGCTTTGGGCCCTGCCCCTGGAGCGAGAGCTGGAAGTCAGCAGCCTTAAGCACAGAGCACCTCAGGCGGCGCTCCACACCTCCGCCCGCCAGACTGCGAGAAGCCCGGCGCTGTGAGGCTGTTCCGAGAGCCTGTGCGTCCCTGGCACTCAGTGGCTTTATCTATATGTGGCTCTAGCACAGTTGCCTTTATCCTTGGAAGAGTGAAACAAGGCACTGAGTCACGCAGGAAGCCACTGCCGGTACTGTGCACGGAGTAGGCAGATATTCCGCCCGTTGGCATTTGAGAAGAGGTCTGAGTGTTGGTACAGCATTTGGAAGCTTTCATTTTCTTTTCAAAATTGTTCACAAGATTCATATTTGGTAGGAGACCAGTAAGAGCGCATCCTTTCCTTGGGGCTAAAATGGTAAGAAGGAAACCGTTGGCCATCTGCTTTGGTTGAGCACGTCCTTTGTGCAGAGAATGCTCTGTGCTGTGCTCTGTGCCTTCTGGGGCTGGAGGACAGACACCTGGGAGAAGAGGCTTCTACTCTCCCTTCTAAAGCTTCTCTCTGGGCTGGGTGAGGGGCAGCACCGCAGCCCCTGCCATCACCTGGGAGAAAAGACCGATGGTCACTTGCAAAGCAAAAATGTAAGTTAATGGAAAATACCTGCATACATGAGCATCCCTGTGTAGGGTGGATTGTAGCCAGAGTCAGGGGCGGCCAACTGGAGACATTATTAAGGAAGACGTTTTCTGAAGGAATCATCAAAGCCAGCTTTTATCCAGAATCATCTCCTTTTCCCCAGAGGTCAGCTTGCTCTCTTTCTTCTCTGCCTCTGTTCAGGGCACCAGGAGCCCCAACCCACACCACACACACCAGAGACTTGGAAGTTATTCCAGATGTCCCCTTCCCTCGTCCCCTCAAAATTTGACTAGTCTCCCAGACTTTACCCCCTTCATTCCCCATTGCTGCCAATGCAGCCTCAGTTCGGGCCCTCAGTATCCTCCCTGCAAACTTTTTATTTGGATTTAATTTCAAGGTTACAGATAGGTTGCAAGAATTAAGAATATGAAAGAACTTTATTTACTCTTTACACAAATTCCCCTCTTGTTAATATTGTATTCCTTTTGTGCATGCTCACTCTGTACACACACACACAAACACACACACCCCTCTAACCTTTTTAACTATTTGAGAATAAGTTGCCTACCTCATCGCCCTTAACTCCTAAATACTTCAGTATGTTATTTCCTAAGAACTGGGATGTTCTCTTATGAAGCCACAGTACAGTTACCAATTTCAGTAAATTTAACCATCGATACAATGCTTTTCTCCAGTCTACCTCCCCTATTCCAATTTTGGTAGGAGACCAGTAAGAGTGCATCATTTTATAACATTTCCCCTCTAAGCAGGACCCAGTCCAGGGCCAGGCACTACGTTTGGTTGTCATGTATCTTTAGTCAGTATCAATGCCAATGTCTGGAACATTGTCCAACCTCCCTTTGTTTTTTAGTATATGACATTTTAGATGAATATAGTTTCTTTCTTCTTTTTAGAAATAGAATGTCCCTCATTTTGGGTTTGTCCAGGTTTCCTCCTGGTGAAATTCAGGTTATACATTATCAGTGGAATCACATTTGGAGGTACACCAGAATTGCTGGTGTTAATTTTTTAAATTGAGGTTTAATTGATATCTAACATTATATTAGCTTCAGGTGTCAACTATAATGATTTTATATTTGTGTATGTTGCAAAATGATCACCTATAAGTGATCATTTATAATATGTCTAGTTAATATCTGTCCCCGTACATAGTTACAGAACATTTTTTTCTTGTGATGATGACTTTTAAGATCTATCTACTCTCTTAGAGTAGATATGCAATACGATATGAACTGTTGCTGTGCTGTACATTACATCATCATGACTTGTTTGTTTTATAACTTGAAGTTTGTACCTTTTGACCCCCTTTACCCACCCTCTATCCTTCTGGTGTTGTTAATTTTGATCACCAATTTTGGGCACCAGTCAGGGAGTGCCCAATTTATCCTTTGTGTATTACTATTTTTTTTTTTTTAGTTGCAACTAATAAGCAATCTGTGGGGAGACTCTGGCTCACCTTCAAAACTTCTCCCTAGATTCGCACCCACTGGTGGTGTGTACCTCATCCAGTCTTTATTATGATGGCTGCAAAATTATGATTTTCCAACTTCAGCCTCACCATAATTTCTGAACTGAATTAATGTAATGAACAGCTTACTGATGGGCCTCCCTGCCTCTCTTCTTGCCTTTCCACCCCAGTCTTTCCAGGTGTGGTTCTGATTCTGTCACCTCCAGGCATAAATGCCTCCAGTGGCTTCCTCTCACACTCAGGATAAGTGAAGCCCTCCTCAGTCCTCTGTGCCTCTTCGTCTTTCACCTCCTACCTCGCTTGCCTTGTTCTCAGTCACTGAGGAGTCAGCTTGTGATGCTGCTTTAAATGTATGCTGTCATACCCCAGTTCTCTTCACTCTCTTGATTAGAGTGTCTGTCCCTATGACCTTGACTGGCAACCTCCTATGCACTCTTTAAAACCCAGCTAGTTTTCTCCTCCAGAAAGCCTTCTCTTATACCCTCCCCTTCTCCAAGGCTAAGGCAAGTTTCTCTCTTCTGGGCTCCCAGGGATCTGTGCACACCTCTGCCATAGCACTGCCATAGTAATGACATTTACAGTGTTGTGCCCCCCCCCCCCCCCCACCACCACTCAGAAAAACCTACCATCTCAGCAGCAACCAGGTTTTATTTTGTTTTGGAGTCTCAGAGCTGAGCTCAGTGCCTGACAGGAGGTGCTTCGTGAATCTGTGTTGTAGTAATGAATCTCTAGGCTAGCGTGGGAACATTTCTCAAACCTATTGGACCAAAGGATATTCATTCATTCTCTCTCTCTCTCTCTTCCTCTTTCACTTTAGACATATTTTATTTTTAAAAAACCACTTAATTGAGGGATGCTTGACATGTAAAAAGCTATACATCTTTAGTGTGTACAACTTGATGAGTTTGGGATAAGTATATACCTGTGGAAGGATTCTCCTTGGGCAGAGCACTTTTAAAATCTCTAAGATCCATTCTGTTGGATTGTGTCTCTCTACAAAAAAGATATGTTGGAGTCCTAACCCCCAATAGCTCAGAATGTGACCTTATTTGGAAAATGAGGTTAAAATGAGGTCATTGGGTAGAACCTAGTCCAGTATGACTGGCATCCTTTTAAAAAGGGGAAATGTGGAGACGGACACATGGCAGGGAGAACGTCATGTGAATATAAAGGCAGAGATTGGGGTGACACATCTACAAGCTAAGAAACGCCAAAGATTGCCTGCAAACCAGCAAAGAGGGGCCTGGAAGAGGTGCTTCCTCAGAACCCTCAGAGGAACCAACCCCGCTGACACCTTGACCGTGGACTTCCAGCCTCCAGACCTGAGAGAGAACATTTCTGTTATTTCAGCCGCCTTGTCTGTGGTACTTTGTTATGGCAGCCCGAGCTGACTGCTATACCTCCTATCCGAATCTTTGACTTTTGTTCACTTTAGTATCTAGGAGGGCACACAGGCTCCCCAAATATCCCTTCAACACTCCCTTTCAGATTAGCAAATTTTTGCCAACAAACTTTGACACCTAGAGCAGGTAGGCCTAGAATTTGGAAAGCCACTTCTGCGCTGGGCCCCTAGGAGGTGGGCAGCGGAGGGTCTGGTGAGGATAACGGACAGGCTGCTACTGAGCGGTAAAAGGAGAAAAGGCTCAAATGTGTGCTTCCGGCCTTTAACAGCACTTGCCACCCTCAGCAGGATGGGCTAGTGGGGTCCCGTTGGCCTCACCCTCCTTCTGAGGACCCCCATTTCCTTGCAGGGCCTCCTCTGCTGTAACTGGCTGTCACCTACATCGATGTGTTTGGGGAGTAGATGCCGCCTACATGTGTGATTTGCTGCCAGGCTTGGGGCGTGTATCTTCTGACACTACTGGAGACTGTCCCTGGGATTAGCAGGTGGCCACAGGCCTGGATTGACTCTCAGGACGTCACCCAGAATCTCTTGGCTTCACCCTCCTCTCCTGGGGCTGCACACCCAGGCTCTTTCTGGGCTGAATGGGTTTTCAGAAGGATGGTCCTCCCCATGCGGTAGCCTCCAGCTTAGCGATCAAGGCGACCAGGTGATACAAGTAACCACCCCACCGTGGTTGCTGAGCTGTAACACATATAGGTCCCTGCTTTGATGTTTTGGCTTCGTTCTCCTGGGGCAGCCCAGGAGTGCTGGTTCTTAGGATTTGATTTTGGGACTTGCAGGGGAATAGACCTGTGTTTGGTGGTTTGAAATAAAGTTCATTTAATGATATGGGTATTTCAAAAGCCTGTTCCCTGTTGTGTGACAGACCCAAGAGTTGTAGCTTTGTTAACGTTTAGTTCATGGTCTTGTTAGGATGCTAGGAATGGGGCTGTGCTTGTTAGCAAAGTGGACAGAGTGGTAGGTCTGAACTCCAGCGTGATGGCTTTTTGGTCCCCTCCACCTCGGCTAGTCTGTTTTGGTCCCTGCCAGCATCACTTTCCCCCTTTGCTCTTGAACAGACATCCCCCAACCATCCTTTTACTACCCTTTGTCTGTCTTTTAATCGAGGCTGCTCTTTAAAGCTATGATGCTCTGTTAAAGAGATCAGACCTGTGCTGTGGGGTCCAGCCCAGGAGGCTTAGGATGGCCAAGGGTTGGACATGTGGACTGTGCAACCCATAGGGTGGGCTGTGTGACATGGGGCCTGAGGCTACTGGCCCCTTCAAGATTCAACCTGCACTTTATTATGTTTGCGCTTTGCTCTAGCGGCAGCATTAAGCTGTCTTCTTATAGAGTTCCTCTCTTGGTTCTGCAGGAATAAGGGAGAAATGTTACCTCTCTTTTGAAAGCGAGCTTGTTAGGAAGAGCAGCGACGCCAGACCCAGCTGTCATTGCCTCTGCTTCTTTGCCGGTAGGAATCCTCTCTCCTACCATAGCCCTGAGCAGAAAGCCAGGCATCGCCAGAGGACAAGATCCATTTGCTTTTGCCTCTGGAAAAGAGCTCGTTCTCCCAAATCATTGGGATTTTATGGATATTCTGAAAGGGAAAAATGGGGTTGGATCTTGGTCTTCTTAGATGAAGGGCCCAGTACAAGTGCACACATGATTATTGTGATCAAATAGATGATGGCCACAGCACCTATTGAGATGCACATTAATTCTTGAATATTCATATGTGAATATGAGAAGTGGTGCTCAGCAGACATCAGGAAATCTGGTCCTTTATGGAGACAAACAGATGGGCTCCGTCTTCCCTGGTTTCTGGTGGGGCTTTTGGTGAAAAGCTTCCCGGAAAACGACAGCTCTGAGATCCTTACCGACAACAGATGTCTTTAAAATGAAATGCAGCACATGTAAGTGACACATCCCACGGAGAAACACTTATCTGAGAATCAAGGAGAAAACACTTGAATTTAGAGTTTTCTTCAATTTCATACTTTGTGCAGAGTTTATCTTGTAATCATTGCTCGACTCCACTGTAAAGATCAACCTCCTCTAATTAAGTGCACCCCCAAAGGTAACCTGTTTAATAAGAACACCAGTCCTCCTGTAACAGCACACTTATCGGTAACAGTGACTCATCGGCTTCTGCTCACAGTGATGGGGGCTAAACATACCAAAGAAACAATTCAGCCCCATCAGAGGGCAAAGAGGAGAGGGAGGAAGGAGGGGGGAGGAGGGAGGGGGAAGAAGAGGAGGGAGAGGGAGGGGGGAGGAGGGAGAAGGGAGGAGGGGGTAGGAGGAGAAGGTTAGGGTAGGGGGAGGAACGGCGTTCTGGTAAAGGTGCTGGCTGGCAGCCTCCCGAGCCTGCAGATCCTCCACAACGCTTGTCTCCATAAAGGACCAGATTTCCTGATGTCTGCTGAGCACCTCCGAGCTTGCCGCAGACATGATTTTAACCCATTTCCCTCTCATTGTTGAGGGTGCCAGTGGCACAGCCCTGTCCCAGCCTCTGTATGGGAGGCAGCCGGGGTGGGAGAGGTGGTGGGGAGGACAGGACTTAATGTGAAATGCTTATAATATAATGACATTATACAAACCTGGCAGATGTGGATCGTGGAATGACTTCTTCGGAATGGTCTGATTACTTTTAGATTAGCAGATGAAGTAATCAGTGTAACAGGCCACACCTATCCTTTTTATTCCTGGCCATCTGAAAACCCCGATAGTTGGCAGTGGCTCCCCTCTGTCACTGGGGAGGCAGTAGGGGAGAGAAGAGAGTAGAGAATGCACTGAGAGCAGGACAGGGGCACACCAGGGCAGTTCTGGCAAAGCTGAACGAAGCACTGAAGGATAACAACATAAGCACTTATGTTAAAGTATTTAAAGGGTTCTGCGTTTCTTAAAATGAACTAAGGTTGTTTGGGTAATAACCCAAGCACTGTTTACATAGAAAGCTGTTCTTGGATTTAATGGGAAACATATCTGGTTTTGATTTCTGAAAGTATTTGTTAGCAAAATTGCTGCCAGGAGACCAAGCCAGTCCTGGAATGCAAGGAAGTAGGGCTGTTGGTTTTCTAGAAATGAGGAGTGCTGCCCAAGGGCAGGCCTGGAGAGCAGTCATCTGGAGATTGATCCCATTACAGTCCAGGAGGTGGGCGTGGCTCACAGGGAACTCATGTTAACCCTTAACTCGGAAGACCTGGAACTGCATGGAAGACCTGGCCAGCTTGGAATGGAAGGGTTGGCCTGGCTTGGATTTTCTATAATAATTATGGCTAGCTTGCTCCTAATGTTCTTCATTTCAGCACGGAGGAAACTATATGTAATCAATTAAGATCATAGCCTCGGAATTAGAGAGACCTGGTTCAGATCCCACGTCCCCCACTTGTTTTAGTTCAGAGGTTCTCGATCTTGACTGTATGTTAGAATCACCCAGGGAGCTCTCAAACTCTGCACGCCCAGGCTGCATCCTAGAGCAAGTGGTTATAACCGCTGGGAGTAGAGCACAGATGTGGGTATTTTTTGAAAGTATCCCCCTGCCCCAGGAACGAATAGCCATATTGGGAATTAATGGTCAGGTGAGACCATGGAGAAGTTGACTAGCTCAGTAGCTGTGCTTTCTCATCTGTGAAGTGAGGAAATATTATCTAACATATATATATATATATATATATATATATATATATATATATATATCTCCCACATTCAAAGGCTGTTAAATCGCGTTATTTACCCATATCTTCAGAAAAAAATCACCACTTCTACTGTCGTGGTAAACAACCTGCTTCCCTATTTATAATGGTCTGGCCCTCTAGCAACTTCAGCGTGAAATTATAGCTAATTTGCCTACAAAAGTCAGGTGGTCATAATAATCTGGCCACTCAGTGTATGGCTCCTGGGAAGATAAAAAGAGATAGTAAATGCCAGGTGCTCAGTCCAGTGCCCAGCACATAGCAAATGCTCCAGAAACAGCACCCTCATCAGTACTCAGCTTCACCATAAATGAAAACTCCTGAAATGCAGATGGGATATTTGTCACATCCATGAAAAAAGGCTCTGGGGGCAGTTTTGCATTTTTTTGAGACAGACAGACTGTCCTCTCTCCTGCAGTGGTGTTGCTGAAGAGGGTAGGTCTGCTCAGGGCAGCCATGCTGCATTGTCTGACTTCCTCAGATGCAGGCACACCCAACTCCATTTGCAGTGACAGAGACAGGTGATCTTTTATTTTCAATCTTTAATTCTGAGGTCCTCCCTCTCCTTTGCCTAGGTATTGCTGCTTGAATTGATCCAATTATAGAGTGTCCAGATAATAAAATATAAGTAAAGTTCGGGTAATCTATCTCTAATCTCCGACCTAAAACATCTGGAACAGTTCATTCCCAAGTGATTGCTGAGATGGTGTCTCTAGAAGTCAAGAATGCAGACTGGCCTCTGTGCCAATGATTCTGTTCTCATTCACTGATGTGAAATCATGTCTACTTATGAGATAGTAATCTGTGTCTGTATCATCTCCAAAAATATTAATGATAACAAATTAATACCTTGTATCTGGGTTAGCAATTCTGCTCTCAGAACATCACCACTCCCAACTTCACCTTAGTACCAATTCCCACACATCTGTAACCCCAGAGCCTGGTTCATGGGGTTAGGCTGACAACTGTACGAGGCCAGATGTTCACCACTGTGCTGAGGTATGTGTGGGACACTGCAATGATGAGGGCTCATTCCCAGAGTGAAATAGAGTTTATAGCACCTCCGTGAGGCTGCGAGAAACCACGAATGCATGGTCTTCAGAACTCAGGAGCTCTGGGTTAGGACCCTAGGTCAGTACTTGGACACTGAGCCTCACTTTCCTCATCTGTAAAATGGTAACAGTGGTGCTCATTTCCCAGGACGGTATGTGGTAAAGGTTAAAATAATATAAATAATATATATGTCTTGTCCATGCTAAGTGCTCAGTAGTGTAGATTAATATATTAATATTATGTCCAACGTGCATAATGTATTTCATATACAATGTTATATGTTATAATTAATATGTTATCATTAAGAGACAAGTCATTCATGTTTTACAATTAAAATTTTTTCGCCTTCTTTTGATAAGGTATAATTTTATATTCATAGATGGTACTGATTTTTCTCTGAGGCTTGGGAACTTGTCTCAGGGAGTTGCAAGATGTGATAAAAGTCTGTGAGGGATTGCAAGCAGTTCTCCTTGTGAAAAAGGTAATCGCATCCTCAGTTCCTCAACATTTTAACACTCATTTATGCGCCTTCGTGTGTGACCACTACATGCACTGGTTCCCGAGTCTGGGTTTGCATAGAGGGAGTACACCTGTGGACGGGGTGGGGTGAGGGCATGCCCAGTGCTGGGGCCATCTGTGCTAAATCTACAGGGTCACGTTTTGGAATGAGGCAGAGCTCACCGCACTGCTGCCCTGGAGGCTCCCCGACTTCCTCCTCTCCACATGTGCCCCCTCAGCATCTCATGCAAGGAGGAATGAGAGTCCCTTCTTCCCCAGCCCCAGCACACAGTGGCGTGCTCCTGTCTGGTGTCTGGGGTGCAGCAGCAGGCAGCCAGACAGGAGCAATGCCTATCGAAGGTCACGATCAGCATTTGGGCCCCTGGAGTATTCATTGCTGTACATTTATCTGTGATGTGATCATTTGTCTTTTTATTTTTATGTAATTTTATTATTTTTAATTTATCTCTGTTGTTGAAGTATTACAGATGTCCCCTTCCCCTCTCCCCTCTCGTTTGTCTTTTTAAATGGGCTGATTGAGAGGGACCAGGACTAAAGGGTCACCTGTACTTTAAACCATTACAGCTGCTCTGCCTAAGACAGTGGTCACCAGCCACATGTGACTACTTATGTTTAAAGTGTTGAAAATAAAATAAAATGAGAAACTCAGCCCCTCAGTGGCACTAGCCACATTCCCCGTGCTCGTGGTCACAGGTGGCCCGTGTCTCCCGCACTGGACAGCGCAGAGTGTGATGTCCTCACTGCAGAGAGTTCTGGTGCTGGTGTTCATTAGGGGGTGGGTGCTAAGCAAGTTCTAAAGTGACTTTGAGAGGCAAGAGGGTCCTCTTCGAGCCTGTCTCCTGCATTTGCCGTGGTTAGAGGAAGGACGTTTTCAAAGATAAAACTGCAGTGAGGCGTGGCATGTTATCATGGGAACTCATGATAGAGCAGGGTAAAGAGAAAAGCAGCAGAAATCCCAGCTTTCTTGGATTTTCCCAAAGCTCCAGGCTTTGGAGCTGGAATTTTCTTTTGCTTTCCATTGCTGCCTTCACAGAGACCAGTTGCCTGTGGGTTGGCCTTCTGTCTCTCACAGCCTACTTGTGACAACACCCTATTACTCTCAAAGTGACTTTAGGAGGAAAATGCAAGACTCTCCTGGACACGGCAGACACAGTTCTGGATTGGAACTTTGCATGAACACAAAGCCTGTGACCGGATGTCACCTAAAATGATTCTGCTTTGTATTTCTCAGGCTAGCCAAGCCTTTTACAAAAGTAACCTGATAGCCTATCAATAGTTCCTGATTGACCAATGGAGAAAATAAACCACAGAATGATTATGGCCCAGAAATTCAGCAAGAGCAACTGAAGTGAAAATCACACCCACCTTTCACCCCTGTAGCTCCACACCTGGGGTTTATTGGGCCCTCGTGGCACAACTGTTTACCGCAGCATTAGTTATAACATTGCATACCCGGAAACACCACCAGTGTCTATGTACAGGGGAGTGGGTGTGTGAATTGTGCCATGATAACACAGCGTAATTGGGGTAATTACACAGCGTAATCTTATGCAACTTGTAAAACTATCATTTGAATTTGCATATGTGGATATGGAAATATATCCAAGATATATTAAGTGGAAAATGTAGATGTGAAATAGAATGTACAGCATGACCCCACTTGGGTTAATTATTTTAAAAAGATATTCCTGAAAGTTACATAAGAAACTGTTTACAATTATTTTATTTAGGGAATGGCCAGGGGTTGGAGAGGGGAAAACTTATTTTCACTTTGTATTCTACTGTAGTGTTAGACTTTTTAAAAAGAACATGTCTGTATTTTGCTTTCATTTTACAATTAAATTTTACTTACATACTTTTGAAATTTAAGTTTTAAAAATTTGTTTCATGTGTTTATTTTTTGCATGTGATTCAAAGTTCAAACGTCCAAAAGATTAAACTATAAGATGCTAATCTCCCTCTTTCTCCATCCCTTGATCCTCCAACTCTGCTTCTTGGAGCACCCACTTTGCCTATATTGTGTATATTCTTCCCGACCTACTCCATGCATGTATAAAAAAGTGTTTTTAAAGTATATTTTTATTGATTTGAGAGAGAGAGAGAAAGGGAGATGGGTATATAGGGAAACATTTATGAGAGAGAAAAGTCAATAGGTTGCCTCCTCCACATCCCCCACTGGGGATCAAGCCCCAGACCCGGGCATATGCCTTGACTGGGAATCAAATCAGTGACTTCCTGGTTTGTGGGCTGATGCTCAACCATTGAGCCACACCAGCTGGGCTACCAAAAAAGTTTTTAAAAGCAATTTTCTAATTAGACATGTGAACATGAATGCATGTTAAAGCCCTCTGATCATTGCTCCCCTCCCTCTCCCATTCCTGTATTTATAATATTAGGTTTTAAAAAAAGAAAGTTTGTTGTAGAGAAAAACCAAACCCCACAGCTTTTCCAATTCTATTAAGCCATAGATAAAAGACAACAGTTCAAAACCTCAGGTTAGCCCATTACTGCACTGTGTCCGCAGGAAGTATAATGAAACCCATTTAGGAAAAGTCATTGCAAAGTTTGGACTGAGCCTAGGTCCTGGGGAAGGCATGCAGTGGGTTAGGCACAATATCTGTTTACCAACCAGCACAGAAGTATCACAGCAGTTTAATAACCTGCTTGGTTGTACTGGGACTTATGCCTGGGCAGACCCACCTGGAGATGTGGTGCCTAAGACTGCTGTAGGCTTGTTTGTTTGGAGATAACAGTCTGGTGGAGGACAACACACAATTGCTTATTTAATTACAATTATACTAAGGAGCTGAAGGAAAAGCAAGAGCATCTACCAGGGGTCTGAAGTAGATCATCAGTAAAAGAAGTCTTGTTTGAAAGGAGAGGATGAGGAGGGAATTAACTTGGAGAAGCAGTGAGGGCAGAGGTAGGAATGGGGAGCAAACTGCATTCCAGGCAGAGGGAACAGCATGTATAAAGCCTTCACATGGTAGGTTTATCATGATTTGATAAGCAGAAGCAGAAGATTTGAGCACCACTACCACCACCTTCTTCACGGGCTCTCTGTCCCTCCGTGTTTGCGTTAGGTGCTTGTTTTTTCTCTAGGAGAACTCTCCTCCCAGGTGGGTAACTAGAGATAGCAGTTGTAGCCTAGCTACAGGCCCCCAGCCCCTTACGTGAAGGGCAGGGGGTTGGTTGGTCAGGAGTGCAGCACAGCATGTGCTTGGAGGGGCCCAAATGAGAAAGCTACAGGAAGGGGGGTGTTTGGTGGGAGACATGTGCCCCTCAGGATGTATGAGTTGGTGCAGTGACCTTTTGCTGTTACGAGTGGGCTGTTGAAGTGAGTCAGATGCCAGCTGAGCATGTGGTGAATTCTCTAGGCTTCTGGCTTTCCAACTACATTTGCCTTGCTGTTTGTTCCTCCTGCTTCCTTCACTGCGCAGTGGCCTCCAGCCTGCTTTTCTGAGAATGTGGGCTCCCCTCCATTGTGTCCTTAAGGAATGCCCTCCCTGCTCTGTCTGTCTCGCTGATTCCTACTGGCCTTTTCTTTTTTTTTAAATATATTTTATTGATTTTTTACAGAGAGGAAGGGAGAGAGATAGAGAGTTAGAAACATCGATGACAGAGAAACATCGATCAGCTGCCTCCTGCACACTCCCCACTGGGGATGTGCCCGCAACCCAGGTACATGCCCTTGACCGGAATCGAACCTGGGACCTTTCAGTCCGCAAGCCGACGCTCTATCCACTGAGCCAAACCGGTTTCGGCCCTACTGGCCTTTTAAGAAGTAGTTGAACATCACCTCTCTGGGGGACATTTACTCCTCCCTCGACTCCCTCAAGCCCAGAGTCTGGCACTTAACCCCCAAGTGTCCACAATGCTTTTCACTTGCCCCGTACCTTGTAGCGACAATGTCTGCCTGTGACTTCCATGCTCTCCTAGGACATGTGCTGTTCAGGTCTGTGCTGGCTCCCCGTGGTGTTCAAGGGCTGGCGCAGCTGTACAGGAAGGCTCAGAAAATGTTTGTTGAATGAATGGTCCGCAGACAAGCACCTTTAGGAACCAGAGCAGGTGATACTGTGTGGACTGGAAGAACCTTAGAGCTTTAGTGGAGAGTCTGTTCTCTGCTGACCCTCAGGAGAGAATGGGGAGGAAGCCATAGGCACCCGGATCATGGTGGTAGAGACACCCTGAAGAGAGAGAGAACGTGATGTGGAGTAAAGTGGGGGTGGAGAGAAGAGAGCACACCACCTGTGAAAGCTCCCTGGAAGGCTTTCTGCCATGGAAGCCTTCCTGCAGGTCAGCCCAGCGGTCCTCATCTGGGAGAGTTTGCCCCCGAGGGAACATTTGACACTGTCTGGAACATTTTTAGTTTCCTCAGCTGGGGAGGTGCTACCAGCATCTAGTGAGCGGAGGCCAGGTCAGCCAGCCCCACAACACGGAAGCATCCTGCACAGTGGACCATGGCTTAGCCCCATGTTGATTGCATAGACTAGGGCTGGATGTGTCAATGATGACTGTTTCTAATTAACCTGGACATATGACCATTGACATTCTACAGCAGTGGTTCTCAACCTTCCTAATGCCGCGACCCTTTAATACAGTTCCTCATGTTGTGGTGACCCCCAATTTCATGTTATAAATTGAACATAATTAAAGCATAGTGATTAATCACAAAACAATATGTAATTATATATGTCTTAGGCAACCCCTGTGAAAGGGTCATTCGACCCCTAAAGGGGTCGCGACCCACAGGTTGAGAACTGCTGTTCTACAGGATGTTTTATGACCAGAGAGCTTGAGAGGAAGTCGGTTTGTGGGCAGATTGCTACGTTGTTCATTGAAGCCTTTTGCCTTCTCTCACGGTGTTGACCCAGGTTTGGTAGTGGATATGGTCAGGGGGTGGGACAGAGAGGTACTCTGGAGGTAGAGGCTGCAAAATCCCCTTGCTGCCCACTCCCAGAGCAGCCACAGTGGCAAAGTGCCATCATGCACAGGCCTGTGACAGTCATGGAACTCCAAGGAAAAACCAGGTAGGAGGGGGTCTTGATAAGAGGAAGATGCTCTGGACTGAATGTTGTGTCTCCCTCAAATTCTTACGTTGAAGCCCTTAACCGATTTGTGAGGGTATTTAGAGGTGAGAACTGTGGGAGGTGATTTGGTTTATGTGAGGTGAGGAGAGAGAGGCCCCCATGATGGGATTAGTGCGATTCTAGAGGTGGCACCAGAGAGATGCTCTCTCTCCCCATGTGAGGGTATAGAGAGAAAGTGGCTGTCTGCAAACTGGAAGAGGGCCTTCACCGAGAACGTGACCGCACCGATCTCAGGCTTGCAGCCTGCAGAACAGTGAGAACTGTTGGTTGGTTAAGCCACTCAGTCTGTAGTATCTTGTTATAGCAGCCTGAATGGATGAGATGAGGCCAAAGGACTGGATGGGGAAACAGTTTTTTGACTTTGCCTTTTCTAAAGTTTCCTTCCTATGTGGGGGAAAGCCCAGTCCTTCCTTCCTGTGTGTTTCCTCCCTGTGAGTCTTCTTTACTGCTCATACCGAACACTACTTCTGACCCTTCTGGTCACCAAACGTGTGGAGGTGTTTTTCTTTCACACCAAGCAATTCTGTGTAACACCATCTGGGTGTCCCACAATTAACTCAGTTCTGACGCTGTCTTCCTGGAGATAACATCAGATCCCACAGGTTAAGGGTTTAGTCCCACAAGACACCTCCCCCCTCCCCCGCCCCTTCACCCCCTCATACTTCAGGTGCCATTCACCAGCCAGACACCTATGCTTCTGACCAATGGGCTACAGATTAGAGGTTCCAGTGACCCTCTTCTTGGATTCAGTTAATTTTCTAGAGAGGCTCAGAGCTCAGGGATGCTTACTTAGGTTTACCAGTTCACTAAAGGATTTGATAAAGGGTTCAGGCGAGCAGCCAAGTGCAGGAGCTGTTGTCTCCATGGAGTCGGGCTGTGTTGTGCACCCAGTACAGATGTGCTTGCCCACATGGAAGCTCTCTGAACCCATCTTTTGGGATTTTTGTAGGCATGGCTGATAATTAACTTCCCCTTCTTCAAGAAAATGGGGGGCAGGGCTAAAAATTCCAGCTTCTCATTATGGTTTGCTCCTTCTGGCAACCCGCCCTCATCCAGGAGATACCCAGAGCCACCTCGTTAGAGCAAAGGACACTCCTATCACCAGGAGATTGCAAGGGTTTTAGGATCTGTGTGTCAATAAGGGGAGGGTGGGGGGAGAAACCTGTGTGTATAATCTCACTGCAGCCTAGATGAAGGCAGGACAGAGGGGTTAGGACATGTGACTAAAGAAAGAGCAAGAGAAAATGAAAGTCTAAACAAGGAATGTGAAAGTGTAGCTAGCGAGGTGGGGTTGACCATGCAGTCTTCGGATGATGAGAGGATATGAGAGGCAGAGAGCAAAGACTAAGAGGTCTGGGGTTCACTCCTGACTCTGGCTAAGTATTTCTGAGCCTCAGTATCCTCATCTGCAAAATAGGTAAAAATAATAATCCTTCCTTGGCTAGACTGGTGAAGATTAGAAACTATGACCCCATAGCACCCAGCACAGACAGTGATAAAGCAGGACCTGCCACCATTGTCACCAGCATCACCACCCTCGGGCACCACAGATTTCAGTCTCCCTTCTCCAGTTCACCTTTCTTCATGGGATATTGCATGGTGATTCAAAATGAACAATGCAAAACCCAACAACCCTGATTTAGTCCCACTCCCAGCACCTATTAGCTGTTTGACCTTACGTAAATGTCTTAACCTCTTGCTCTTTGCTTCAGGTTCCATAAGTATAAATGGGTTTTGGATATTAAACAAGGTAAAGCACATACCAGGTTTTAGCACAATGACTGGGTAATAGAAAGGACTGACCCTTGGAAGTCACATAGCACCATTTCCTCTGCATTTTTAAAAAATTATTGCATCAGTTACAAAGAACCATCCAAATTCAAAGGGAAGGCCATAGATTCTACCTCTTCATCAGGAAGTAGCAAGGCTCCGGAAGAATATATGAGACTAGAAATACTCAGGGATGCTTACTTAGGTTTACTAAAGGGTTTGATAAAGGGTTCAGGTGAGCAGCCAAGTGCAGGAGCTGTTGTTTTCATGGAGTTGGGCTGTGTCGTGCACCCAGTACAGATGTGTTTGCCCACCTGGAAGCTCTGTGAACCCATTGGTTGTGGGCTCGTTCCCGGTGGGGGCCTATGCGGGGATGGGTGGGGGGGGGCGGAGTGGGGAGTGAGGAGCGGTGGGGGAGGGGTGGCCGATCAGTGATTCTCTCTCATCATTGATGCTTCTATCTTTCTCTCCCTCTTCCTTCCTCTCTAAAACCAATTTTTAAAAACCCACAAAAAAACTTTTGAAAAACAGAATTTACCATACCGAGATATATGTGTGTGTGCATGTGTACATATGCATTTGTGTATAATAATATTTGTATAATAATGTGTCTATGACATATGTTCATAATATATAAATATATGAATATATAAAACAGATAAATGCTTTACAAGATAATACTGCCATTATTACACGTGATATAGTCTATTTTCTCTTCTATTCTTTTAGGAAGGATGTCCCTCACCAGTCCACCCAATCAGTTTCGTAGCACACTCTTGTGCTCTGGTCTAGGTCTTCCAGAAAGCCCTGGGCCAAGAGCAGTTTCTAAGAACTGCAGTGTCTGAGCCGTGCCCAGAGGCCAGGGCAGCACCCAAGTTTCTGGCCAAGCTTTCTGCAGCAGCAGCGCCTGAGGGACTCCTAGTTCCCGGCCAGGGGGAAACTCAAGCCTCCTGCCCGAGAGGACCAGCGAGCTCCCATTCTCAGACGTCCTCTTCCTTTGCATTAGCCAGGCAGTGGGCAGTTCTGAGACAGCAACCGGTGGGCAGATTATCCGGTTAACGGTGTGCACGGCACCAACTCCTGAGTGCAGCCACCCTTTCATGCTGGGGCCACACAGCCCCTCGCCACGCCACTGCCTGCCACACAGGAGCCAGCTCCTCCCTGCAACCCCTTGTGTGGCTTCCCGGCGAGAACCCAGGCCCCTGCCTGGCGAGTGGGCTGCGGCCAGCCAGGGCCCTGGCCCAGCAGGTCCATACCCTTAGTTCTCTCTCTTTCGTGAAATGGACGGTCCCCGCCCAACTTGATTTCTCTTGGGAGAGCGTCTCTGTGGCTGCGGCCTGGGCTCGCTTTCTTAGGGGGCTTGTCTGGGTTTCTGGCAAGCTAGCTTCGCGTGTTTAGGGACTTTGCTACTAGTCAAGATATTTGGGCCCACTTTCTGGGTGCCAGGAACCTTCTCGTCCACCGTGGTGATTTTTAGCCAGGCCAGAGAAACAGCAGGCCGGAAGCTGTACACAGGGGATAGGTAGGGTACCTTGTTTTTAGAAAAATGGAATAATCAGAAGGTGCTCAGCTCCTGTGCTGGGCCCAGGGGGTGAGAGAGGAAGGCGCCCTGCAGAGGGGCAGGTCGTCAGCAGTGGGCCCTGCCCGCTTCCTGATATAAAACCTCACGCCTTTGGGGTTTTTTTGAGGCGGCCTTTAAAGTGCTGGGCGTAAAAGGGAGTGGAAACGAAATGCTGGCGCAGTCACCTGGCTGCCTGCGATCAGGAGGCGGCAGGAAAATGAAAACATCACGTTTGCGTTTCCACTGCTGGCCACAGGCTTCGGTGGCACCTCCTCCCCTCTCTGCTCACACACCCTCCCCACTTCCTCCCCAGCCCCCTCTTTTCTCACCACTCAGTGACTAGTGCCACCCTGGGCTGCGTAAGGCTCAAATTTTGTCAAAAGAGGTGCCGGGGCCAGAGCAAGGGAAGTTTCACGTGGGCTGCAGGGCCGAGGACAGAAAGGACCGCCTTCTACAGACGCCGGAAGCGGGCTGCGTCTCCTTTCCTTCTCTAACACCGGGAAGACGTGGTTGAGGGCTGAGGCAGCCTGCTTCCTCCTGGGCTTCTCTGTCTGTGGTGCCCAGGACGCCCAGGCTGTGTGCCTTGGCATGTTGAGGCGATGGGGCTGGGAGCGCCGTCCGGCTCTGTGGGCTGCCGGCTGGGAGTCATTCTGAAGGGAACTGTCAGGGAATGGCCATCTTACTCTTTGGCATTGTTGACCTTAATGTTTAGTGGTCCCTTCCCATTTGGGGGCCATGATGTCACAAGGGTCAGTTTGGGGGCCAGGGACCTGCTAATGATGGAGAGGTGCCCATCAGGGCCCCAGGCATCCGACATGTGCACAGTCCAGGGGAGCTCCGTGCCTAGCAGAGGTGGCCTAGACCCTCCTCTATTACAGTGGTTCTCAACCTTCCTAATGCCGCGACCCTTTAATACAGTTCCTCATGTTGTGGTGACCCCCCCCCCCCAACCATAAAATTATTTTCGTTGCTACTTCATAACTGTAATGTTGCTACTGTTAGGAATCATAATGCCAATATCTGATATGCAGGATGTATTTTCATTGTTACAAATTGAACATAATTAAAGCATAGTGATTAATCACAAAAACAATATATAATTATATATGTGTTTTCCGATGGTCTTAGGCGACCCCTGTGAAAGGGTAGTTCAACCCTCAAAGGGTTTGCGACCCACAGGTTGAGAACCGCTGCTCTATTACCTAACATGATGGCGCCGTTTGTGAAATGTGAGTATCTCAGACCTTTGGAAATGGAATGTCCCTAAGACATCAGAGAAGTTTGCTACAAGCAGTACTTTGTAGAATTGAGTTTTTAATGGTTCACAGCTCACTCATGCCTATTATCTCCCTTGAGCCTTCCATTTGTCATTTTGGATTTTTTGCAGTTACTGGATTTTCTGAAAGTCAAGCCCTCATAGAAGCATTTTCTGTTCAGAGCCTTGAAGTGTACAGAAGACACGTGGCCCTGGGTTCTAGGCAGACTGCATGACCTTGAGAATGTAATTTCAAGATGATTCACTCAAACTGGAAAAATTCAGTGTGCAGTGAACCCGTTACCTCGAGTTTGTTCCATGGCCTCCCACAACACATGACATCGGGGTCATTTCCAACCTCCTTGTGGTTTTCATAAATGCTTTCCCATGGTTTGCTCATCACAGCAACCACATAAGGTAAATACTGTTATAGTCCTGCTCTGCAGAGGAAAAACGGAGACCTGGCGGTGTTAAATAACCTGTCCTAAGACACAGGTAAGAAGAGAAGAAGCCGATGCTGGAACCTCCGCCTTCTGTCCCCAGTGGGCACTGCCAGCCACTCCCAGAGCAGGAGAGAGCTGCGGAGAACTTGCGGCTTCTGGCAGTGGCTCTCTGTCCTCTGTCCTAGCTTCGTTCCCAGTGTCCATCCTGCGTGTTAGGTCCCGAGTTGCTCTTTGCTCGGGACTGGCCTCATCAATCCACGCAGCCCTCTGCTTCCGCTCAACCCGGGCTCTGTGACCTGCCCTCCTTGCGTGCCTGCAGAACACCGGTGGGGTATTCATTCAGCATCCTAGGGGGCCCAAGCCAGCTTCTCAGGCTTCAAAGGGGCAGGCGATATACCTGGAACCTTGGCCAGCTTCAGGAAGTCAGAGGAGAGAATGTGGTTGTTTTCTGGTAGACAGGCAGGTCTGCATCTCACCCAGGTAGAGCTTCTACTTCACCTTGTGACCAGATGACACAGTAAGGGCTGGGTGGAATGAACCCGGGGTTGGCTGTTTCCATGGCTTCCTGGCACTCATGTCTTCTGTATTGTATGGCCAGGCAGTCCGGGCCGTGGCCTGCCTTGTATGTGACCTTCTTGGCTCAGAACTTTGTTGTGGGAGGCACAGCGGAGCCAGGGGGCAGGGGAGAGAGCTGGAGACCCAGTCTCGCTCACTCATCTGCTTCCCACAGTGTACGGCTCCCATCAAACCTGGTGATATGTGCCTGTGCCTCGACTGTGAGCAGAGTCGCCCAGCCCCTGGCCTCTTTCCGGAAAGCTCTGGTGACCATAGCTGTCGTTTAATTGTAATTTCTAGAAGAGCCACACGTACACTTCTTCCAGCTGGCTTTCTGGTGGAATTTGACAGGGGCCACGATGGGAGCGCCTCAGGGCAGGTGAGCTTTTATCAGTCACATACCAGCTTCAGCAATTTTACTTTTCAGATGCATATTTCAGAATTTATTTGATCTAATATTTTTAGTTAGATCAAGAATATTTCACTAGCGCTTTTGGTTTTTTTGCTGAATAGAAGTGCTTCTCACTGTGCCATGCATATTTCCATGAAAGTCGGGAAGCTAACTTTATGGCTTAACTAAGAAAGTAAAGGTCTGTATTTAATATATGAAAATAGAACATGCATGGAGTGGAGACCGTGAGCTTCTAGACCTGAACGAGGACTGTGACTTTGGTTTACCTTTCTGAGTAACCCCACAAGGGACTTTCACAAGCTCACAGTCTTTCTGTTTTTTCATGAACAAATTTTTTTCCAAAAAAAGTTTTGAAGTTGGAGAGTGTCTTCCAGTGAGAACTAGAAGACCTACTAGACAAATTCAAGAAGAACTGTAAGCACCCCCCCACCCCACATTTTTATTGTGGTAAAAGACACAGCATATAAAAGTTGCATCTTAACTTTTTTGAGTGCACAGTTCAGTGATATTAAATACCTTCTTAATGATGTGCAACCATTACCATCGCCCACCTCCTTCATCTTATAAAACTGGGGCTCTCAAACCAGAAACAATAACCCCCCATTTCCCTCTCTCTCCAGTACCTGGTAGCCACCATTCTACTTTCTCTATGATTCTGACTATGTACCTCATGTAAGTGGAATAAAATAATATGTGACCCTTTGTGACTGGCTTAATTCACTCAACATAAGGTCCTCAAGGTTCATCCATGAGGACAACTCATGCTGTAGCATGTAACAGAATTTCATTTCTTTTTAAGGCTGAATAATATTTTATCTATCACTTTTTAAAAAATATTTTTTATTGATTTCAGAGAGGAAGAGAGAGGGAGAGAGAGAGAGAGAAACATCAATGACGAGAGAGAACCATCAATCAGCTCCCTGGACACACGACGCTTTGTGAGTGCCAAGTTCATTCCCATGCACACTCTTCCTCCTGGAGGATATGTATTTAGGATGGCATTAGATGTAGAAGAAATAGGCAGTTACAGCAAGCTGGATTTAAAACAGTTCCCTGGGTGATATTCCTAGGCACACGGAGTCTACCCTGCTGGCTGAGTTTCCAGAATTGTCAAACCTCGGTTATGCATTCCCACCAGAGCACCTCCTGCTTTTTCTAGGAGAAAATTCTTGCTAGGAATCCCTGCCCACTGGTTCCCTGTGGCTTCCAGGAAAGCCTTTTTAGTTTAAACAAAGGACCCAGCCCACTGGTATCAGCTGAACACAGGCTTCCTTCTGAGATGGAAATGATCTGAATCAAAGGGACAGTGGGTTTCTTTTCCTTTTCCTTGTTTCCTTCTTCTCTCCACCTGAAACAGCTAGTGACTTACTTGACAGCAAAGGGTCAAGTATAGACATGGAAGCATCTCTGCTTTTTGGGAGGCATTATTTAAAATAGATGCCGGGGAAGTGGGGGGATGAAGGAGGGATGTATTGGGGAGCGACTGGGATCAGAGCTGTGGAGGGAATGGAGACTCACTGCTAGCACCCGGGGACACTAAGCCTCACTTAGTAAACCTCAGGGTCCCTCTGCGGGTAGTGCTCTCAATTCCCTTACAGCCACATGGTTTCTGCCAAGTCCTTTTCTTTCCTGAGAACCTCGCTGGGCAGCCTGTGTTCCATGGGCCTCTGCTTCCACTGCGGTTTTCATGCATCACAGACCATCAAAGTGAACTTGTTCTTTTTATGTTGCCAGAACTTAGCGTTGATTGCAGCCCTGATTAAAGAAGGGGATGATTAGAGGAAAGGGAGACTGTATGTTTGCCAGTGTTTGTGCCTGTATGTTTATGTGTGTTTGTACCTATCCATGCATTGTGTTTGTGCCTTATGCATTTACACGTGTGTTTGTGTGTGTTTGTACATGTGTGTGTTTGGCATGTATGTGAGTGTGTGAGTATGCCTGAGTGTGTGTGTGTGTCTGAACACATGTGTAGAGAGGTGTAAAGGGGGAGGGTTCCCAACCAATCTCTAGTATTCTGAGAGCCTGTTGATTTATTGGGTTCTGTCCTTGGGTATATTTCTCCTGAAATGAATTATAGGTCAACCACTTCAGATTTTGCCCCTTGGTGATTCCCAGAGGAAGAAACCAGTTATCGATCTGCCCATCACATGCTGCTGCTGTTTGATTGACAGCCTTGGAGAAAGGCCGCACTTGCCCAGCAAACCCTTTTGGACTCTCATGAGAGACCCTCCTTCGGCAGGACGGGCTTCCAGCCCAGGTCCGAGCAGCCCCTGCCAGGCTCGGAGCATGGTAGATACTAAAACATGCTGCCTGGAGCACAGAACGATTTTTCCACCTGCCTCTCGGAGGGGAGGCTAATGCAGCAGTAGTTCGTGTGGAGAGAACAGAGCTCATGGGTGACAAGTGCCTTTTGTGCAATTGGCAAATACAGGGGTTGGGGTGGTGGAAAAAGGATTGATGCGGCTTTTCTGAAAATATGGGTGGATATGCAGTCTCCTGCTGAAAGGTAATTATTTCTTTTACTCAGATTTTTGTATGCATGTGATAACACCAATGGGGAAAAAAGCTTAGAAAATGATCCATTATATAGATGTACCACACTTTCTTTAATTACAATAAAAATGTTCTGTCTACCCCTTATTGAACATTCGCTGTGTGCCAGGCACTGGGCTAAGAGTTTTACATGCGTTATGATTCTTTTTTTTAAAATCATCATTGGAGGATATGTTTATTGATTCTAGAGAGAAAGGAAGGAAGAGGGAGGGAGGGAAGGAAGGAGGGAGAGAGAGAGAGAGAGAGAGAGAGAGAGAGAGAGAGAGAGAGAAAGAGAGAGAGGGAGAGAGAGAGAGAGAGAGAGAGAGAGAGAGAGAGAGAGAGAGAGAAACTTTGATCAGTTGCCTCCCATATGCACCCTGACCGGGGATCAAACCCACAACCTAGGTTTGTGCCCTGATCAGAAATCGAACCTGCAACTCTTTGGTGCACGGTTTGAAGTTCTAACCATCTGAGCCACCCAGGCCAGGACTATCATTCCTATTTTTAGATATTTAGGTTGTATCCAGCCTTTTATTTCTTACAAATAGTGCTTAGGATGTCTTTGCACACAATTCTTTGCCTGATTTGTGACATCCTGTTTAGAGTGGATTCCTGTAAGCACAGTTACGGGGCATGGAATTAAAACAAACACTCTGGAAACACATCGCAGCATTGCGTTGGTGCCCCATTAGACTCCCATGCCTGTGCCTACTCCCTCCCCAAAACTCTGAAAAATCAGTCTTTTGTTGAACTAGGGGCACCAGACTGCTGCATCAACAGAAGTCCCAGAAGTTAAGATTAATACCTGACAAAGTTGATTCTAGGGACTTAGGAAATGAGACAGCAGCCCTTTTCCTGGGTTACCATATGTTGCGAGTTAGAGGCATTGCTTTGGAGAGGGGAAGCGTGCCTTTCTTCCCATGGAGCCGGATGTTTTCAGGAGGGCTCTGGGCCCCGTCTTGGTCCATGGCAGCTCTTCTTCCCTCTGCCCTTCCCTTCCTCTCGGCTTCCTTGCAATCCGCTCTTAAGCTGGAAGGAGGTGGGTGGATCTTCCCCTGAGAGAGGCCTGAGGGCCTGGGCCACGCTTGGGACCTGAGCAGTCGGAGGCCCTCTCCCTCGGTCTCCCTTCCTGGCCTTGTGTGGCATGCCCTGAGTTGGCTGTCACCTTGTAGAAGGGCTATGTGGGTAGATGGGAGAATATATACTTGGAAACAAATCTGTATATACAAAGAAGCCAGTGGCTGAGCTGGCCTTTGGTTTTCTAGTGGAAACCGTGTTTTCTCCATCCAGACCTAGTTTAGGTGCCTGGGTTTAGTCCATGCTAGCTAAAACATACGTACTGAGTGCCTTCTCTGTGCCAGCCATTGTCCCAGTCACTGGAGACAGGACAGCAGCACATCAAGTGCTGTCTCATGGAGCTCACACACCTTTCATGGGGAGAGAGAAATACTAAAGGAATGACTGCAGCCCCTCATTCACAGCTGGCCATAGGTGCTGTGTCCAGGAGCAGAGCAGGGTAGGATGGAGAGTGATGGGTGGTGGGGTGAGGGAGGTGCTGGCTTCCCTGGGTGGTCAAAGAAGGGGTCTCAATGTTTCAGTAGAGATTTGAAGGAAGCTAGGGAGTGAGACACGAATGTTTTGGGGCAGTCCCAGAATGAATGGTCCAGGTGGAGGCAACAATAAGCCCCAAGGAATGGGAGTATGTTTGGCCAGTTCTGCGACAGTGAGGAGATTGTGGGCAGGAAGGGCATGAGCAAGGGGGAGAAGTCGACGAGGGAGACTCAGGGCTGTGGAGGAGGAGGCACTGTGACAGACTCAGGGTTCAATGTCATACGTACTGAGGGCCCTTGGAAGGTTGATAGGAGGTGATGTGATCTGAAGTCCTGTTTGAAGAGGCTGGCTCTGGCTCTGGTTTGCATTTGGCAGGGATGGAAGCAGGGAGACCAGCAGCTGTTGCCACTGTCCAGGTCGGGGAGGATGGTGGTAGCCGGGGGAGTGAGGAGTGGCCCATTTGGGAGCACACACTGCAGGGAGGTCAGACGCCAGTCACCTCACTCCATCCCTTGGGAGCAGAGCTCTGGCTGGTGGAGGCCTGGACATCTTGGTACCCTTCCTTCCCCAGGGAAGAGTAGGAGCCTCTAGAGTAGTCTGTTCCCTCTTTGGAACATTGACCTCCAGGTATCAGTCACAGTTTTTACCAATCCCCCATCCATGTCCTCTTGGAAAGATGCTCACCTCCCAAATTGGCACCAATCTTTCCTTTCAAGTTTTTTCTTCAACAGGAAATGCAGTGGCAGTCCAATGCGACAGCCTTCTGTTTCTTTTCCTTCATGCCAAGCCTTCTGCTTGGTGGTGGTGTAGGGGGACTTAAGGAAAAAAAACAAATGAACACAAAACCAGGAACCACCTGCTGGAGTTCCCCAGCTACACCGTCTGACCAGGAAACACCGAACAGACAATCATCAGGATGTGTTTCAATGTCTGTCAGCTTCAGCACCTGTTTGACTTCCTTCTAGGGCTTTGCATTATTGATAATATTAGTAAAACAGGGCTGGAAACATTTCCCAGGCTCACAGGAAGGCCTCCCAGACCAGTGCTCAGGAGACCGTGGTGTTTGTTCTACCTGCCAGATGTGTGCCTACTGGTGTTCGTCCCCGCTGGGTCTGCTTCTTCATCTTTGACACGAGTCCTAGACAGCTTGATCCTTAGATGCCTCTCAGTTCTCACATCTTACAATTCTAAGAATGAGAGATACGGAGCAGAGGTGACTGATGAAACCACTACTCTGGGCTTTAGGAAAGAGACTCTTTCAAGTGGTGGCCCAGGTGGCAAGCTCCTGGGTGTCACCCTGTAGGGCCTCCACATTCGTTATTTGCAGGATATCAGAAGCTGTACGACTTCATTCATTCTGTTAAGGAAAGGTGAGCAAACTGTAGACTGGACATAAATCTTCTTCCATGCACAGAGAATCATCTCTGATGGCTATGTATTCTGCACAAGAAGCTAATTTGATCAGTCATGTGTCAACCCGGCTGTGTGTCTAGCTTGAGTTTTTGCATCTCAGAAGAGAAATTAATGAGAGGACAATTACCCACCTAAGAGATGGCTGTTTCCTCCAGTTCCAGCCTTCTCTCCCTTGCCCCCTTCCCTGTGTTATGATGTATAGGCTTGCCTGTCCCCCTGCAGTGGCTTTAGTGTAAGACTTTACCAAGTAGGCAGTGGCTGGCTTCCAAAGATGACATGACAGTCTTAGTCCAGGCTGAAGCCAGGCCAGGCAGGCCCGATGCCTTTCTCTCTTCTTACCTACAAGTCAACATGTTCTCCTAGGCATAGGAGGTGGGAGAAGGATTCACCCTAAGAAAGTCCCTTTCTGCTCTTACCTTGTTTTCCTTTTCTAAGTACTCCTGCTGCCTATTGTGTGAAATTCATTTGTATGTTGATGAAAGTGGCCCCTGTTTTGCAGAATGCATTCTTACTAGAACGAGTGGGTGTGTTCTACACTGAAGGGAGGGATTATACTATTTCAGCGTAATCATTTCCCAGCAGGTTTCCAATCCAGGCATGCATTATTGTTTCAATGATGATGTGGTGACTGATAGCGTTATTCATGCTGTGGTTGAGAGAACCCATGTTCCGGCAGTTCTTTTCCTGCTGCCTTTATGAGAAGCTGCCCCTGGGCTCAGGGCTTTGTTGCTGTTTTGAGCCTGCCATTGTTCTGGGTCTTTGTCTGACAGGCTGCGTGATGCAATGGGAATGCTCCATGCTAGGTGACGCCGTCTGCACTGGCAGCATTGCTGCGTTGGTGAACAGAACTAGTACTTTGTGTTTTCAGGTTAGTTCTCTGGCTTTGTTCTTGGAACTGAGTTAAATCAATTGGACCAGTCAGCAATTGTCAGGTTCTTTGGGGAACTATTTCTAGACTTAGCCACGGGAAGTAGATAAGACAATGTACCCAAGCATGGAGTACTAGAGCAAGCATGTCAAACTCAAAGGCTAACACGAGCCAAATAAACAAGGTTTAAGTTTATGTGGGCCACAAAAAAACAAAAGCTTCAATTTTCATAGAAACGTAGGTTTATTTCGATAGAGACATGCTGAATACAAAGGGCTGAAATAAATGAGTAGTCATTAACATAAAATAATAGAACATTTTAATAAAAATTAATATTTTTTCTTGAACATTAACTTACCAGACACTGAATAACTGCACAAATTAATAAGCATAATGCAAATAAACCTATTTTTCTTGTTCTCCGAAAGCGAAATATTTCCTGTTGCGCACACCAAAAAAGTCAGTACAAGATTAATGATGTGGGAATCAGCTGCTAAAATATTCACTGCTGGTATTAGTGGAGAGAAATGGTGCGCCTGCACATAAGGTGCATAAGGGAAATGAATGCAACAAGATTCTAGTAATCAGTCATTAGTGAACATTGTAATTCGTTATTAATAATTATGTATAACAGGCCCTAACCGGTTTGGCTCAGTGGATAGAGCGTCAGCCTGCAGACTCAAGGGTCCCAGGTTTGATTCCGGTCAAGGGCATGTACCTTGGTTGTGGGCACATCCCCAGTAGGGAGTGTGCAGGAGGCAGCTGATCGATGTTTCTAACTTTCTATCCCTCTCCCTTCCTCTCTGTAAAAAAATCAATAAAATATATTTTTAAAAAATAATTATGTATAACAGGATATTGTAAAAATTAAGTTATCAAATTTTTATTAAAACATTTCTTACATACTGTTATATTGGCTGGGCCACAAAAATATTCTCGCAGGCCACGAGTTTGACATGCTTGCTCTAGAGTACAGAGCAACCTACCATGTGCTTCTTATTGAGAACATTGTCTTTCAAAGTGCATGTGTATAGTAGGTACCCTATAAAGAAACTGACTACTTGGTTTAATTCTGTTCTTTGGTTAAATGATCATTGTAACTTAGAAGTGATGAGGATGATGATAATACAATAGTTTGAGAAGCCAGTGGCAGTGTCTGAGCTGGGTTCTTCCCTGAGCCCCATTCATTCTATAAGCAAAGCCTGCTCACACACTTATCTTGTATATACTTCTCAAATCTGCCACTTTTCTCTGACCCCATCCCCATTACCCTAGGCCAGTGGTCGGCAAACTCATTAGTCACAAGAGCCAAATATCAACAGTACGACGATTGAAATTTCTTTTGAGAGCCAAATTTTTTAAGCTTAAACTATATAGGTAGGTACACTGTTATTAACTTAATTAGGGTACTCCTAAGGCTTAGGAAGAGCCACACTCAAGGGGTCAAAGAGCCGAATGTGGCTCGCGAGCCGCAGTTTGCCAACCATGGCCCTAAGCCATCGCTGCTATGCCACACTTGGACAATGCATGTAAAATTCTTAGCGCAGAGCCTGGGACATCGTAGTCTCAATGAAGGGTAGACATAAAATGTTTATTGTGAATTGAAGAAAGTGTGATACATCTATATGAGGTAACATTTCTTGATTTAAACATTTCAGAGACTCCCTATCACCATTAGGGTAAAAATAAAATTTTCTTCCTGGACCTGCAGCTCTAGTCCCTACCCAACTCTACGACCTAACCAATGACACTTTCCCTTTTGCGAAGGCACACCAGCCTTACTGACTCTCTTTCATTTCTCAGCCCCATGAAACTTCTCCCCGGTGCCCCAGGGTCTTCACACATGCTGTTCTATCTGCTCATAGTGCCACGCCCCTCTTTTCTACCTGGCTGGCTTTTTCTCATCCTTTAGATGTTAGTTTAAATGCCACTTCAGTAAGGCCATCCCTGGCCACTCTGTCTAGTAAGTTCTCTCTTGTTATTCTCTGTCACTAACTCCACTTGATTCCTTCATAGATCCACAACCTGAAATGTTGTCTCTCTTTTACTGTTCATTGCCTGTCTCCCATGGGACCTGGGATTCCATGAGGCCTGGGACCATGGCCATGTTTTCCCACTGAGAGCCTGGCACATGGCTGATGCTGGAAAAACATGCTCAGTGTTTGTTGAATGAATGAATGGAAAACTGGATGCTTATCATAGTAGCCATAGGTAATAATGCTAATGAATGGTTAGGAGAATGGCCGTCATGTGCCAGAATCTAAATTTGTGCTTTGTGTTCATACCTCACTTAGCCATCTCCACAGTCCAAACAGATACTCCTCTGATGAGGAAGCGAGCCATCAAATAAGCCGACTTGCCTCACTATGGCATCCAAACCCGCAGAGGGCTGCTGTGGGGCTTGATGCCCTGTGGAGATCAAGCCAACCCTTCTCCCCAGGTCCAGGCCATGGACAGATGCCCACCTTGAGGAAACATTGGGTGGGGAGGCATTGGCCATGTGCAGCTAACCTGGGGCCTACACCAGCCAGTAGCATCCACTTTCTGAGAACATTGTTTTGTGCTCTACGTTTGAGTGGCCAAAACAAGGTGGGTGGAGGATGAGGGGTGACTCAACAATACTGCAGTACTGCATTCATTAAAGTAAAGATAACGCCCCCCTCAGATGGATGTCAGTGAGGAAGTGGCTCAGTGGGGAAGGGCAGGAAAAACTAGCTGGCAAAGAAAGGTCGTGTTTCCCTAGTCAAGCACATTCTAGAAATGTCTCATGAGAAGACCTGTATGTTCAAGTTCTGGAAAGGGTGGAAGAGGGGAGGGGGCCGACTTTAAGGGGACACGAGAAAAGTGGGGTTCTTGGGTTTAAGTGTTCTCACCCAAAGGAGAACAGTGCTGGGGGTGGTCTGAGGCTACGCACTGGAGGGTGGGGGGTAGCTGGGCTCCGTCCCTGCGCTGGGTGCTCTGGGACTGCCTCACTGACCACTTTCTCTTCAGTGCCACCTCTGTTCCCACTCAGATGCTGCAGCCTCTCGCTGATCAGCAGCAGGATCAGCTGGCCTCATTCTGTCTGGCCACTGCAGTAGCTGGGATCACCACGGCCTTTATTCTGAGTTATAGCTTCTTCTGACTCACACCATACTCACAGGAATCTAAGGATTCCCCCTCCTTCACCCAAGACAATCTAGCTTAAAATTAAAAGTACTTTCTGCTACCACATCTGTCCTATGATTTAGACTGCACTTCCTGATTCCTGCTGTTAAGTGAGGAGAACCCCTTTAGAAGTTCAGGCCCATGATCATGGCAGCTAACATTCATCACAGCCTTACTACATGCCAGGCACTGTGCCAGAACTCCTTCCACAACAACCAGTGATGTCAGTACTACGTATCGGTCCCTGTTTTACAGGTGGGGCTGTGGGGCTCAGAGAGATCATGTGAGGGGCCCAAGGTCACACAGCTAGCAAGTGTTGGTGCCAGAAATTGAAGCCAAGAAGAGCGGCTCTTGGACTTGATCTCTTCAGCTCTGTGCTGGGCAGTGGGTCCTGCCAGAGGCAGCCGTGAGAACCCGGGGCTCCCAAAGGCACCGCACTCCCCATATAGGGCAAGCAGCTCAGCTTTTGGTCTCTTCTGTCTTTGCTGGCTAGTTTTGCCCAGTGGGTGGGAGTCACAGCGGGGCTGGCTAACTCTGGCACTGCAGATTCTTATAGCAGATGTGTGTCACACAGCCGGGCACCCGTCCAGTGTGACCATACTGCCATCGCGAGTCATTTCCAAATATGCACATCTTTTCTCCCCATCTGGATTGTGAGATGTTTGTGAACAGTGCCTATGCTTTGTTTTTCTCTGGTTTGCCCCAGCTCATCTGACATCTTAGCACAGTGGTCGGCAAACTGCGGCTCGCAAGCCACATGCGGCTCTTTGGCCCCTTGAGTGTGGCTCTTCCACAAAATACCACGTGCGGACGCGCACGTACAGTGCGATTGAAACTTTGTGGCCCGTGCGCAGAAGTCGGTGTTAGCAGGTGCTTAGAAGTAAGTGGTTTAATGCCACTTAGCATGACTAGGGGACAGAATAGCCTCCTCTTAAGTGGCAGCCTCCTAAGGTGGCTAAAACTTGCAGTAGTCTGGTATTAACACACTCTCGTCTCTGGAGAACAATTGTGTTGCTTTGGCAACTGTCAGGCAAAGGAAACATCACCTGGAGACTCTACCTGCTTTCTGACAGTGTTTCAGGGGCCTGGCCACCTTGTGCATTTTATATTGGCCTCTTTATATTGGGCATCCCTGTGCTGTGTTATTCCTGAGGCACTGCTGTTCTCAGTGATCTGTTCAAATGCAGAACCAAATGGAGCCCCGAGATTGGTCCTGATTTGCTCAGCAGAGCCTTGGGGTCTGCTCCACCAGTTTTCTGCGTTTGTTTTTGCTGTGAGTTGATTTGCACACGTTTGAGAAGGAGCACAGGTCAGAGTGGGTAGCCGGCCTGGGGCAGGCTTGGACGGAAGGGGGGCCATGCATGCTTCAGAGTGGTTTTTAATTTTTTTCCCCGTTTTGGCCAACTTAAGACATTCTTTTCAGCTTGTGTCACCCTTGGCTTACCTTCGGCGAGGAGAGGAAAGAGCCAATTACAGCCATCGGAGCGCTCCCTGCCTTTTTGGAGCTGAACGCCCTGTGGATCTTTTCCATCAGAAAGGATTTTATTGGTTTTTCTTGGATCTGACCTCTTTTCTTGGTTTTCCTTGGACCAGGAAAGTGTGCTTATACTTGCCATCATGCATGACGACGCTGGCTGTGCTAAGGAACCTTTGTGGCAGGAGAGAGAATGGAAGCCAGTGGCAGGCTAGACAACCCTTGCAAGCGATGACCCCATCCCCACGGTGCCTGAACCAGGCAGATTTTTAAGACTGACAGCTCACCTCTGCCCCTTCCTGCTACCACCCAAGAGAATGTGAAACAGGGCACCGTGGGCAAACACTCCACCAAAGTGTACAGCCAGCAAACTTGCAAAA
Source organism: Myotis nattereri (assembly GCF_964212035.1). Classification (NCBI taxonomy): domain Eukaryota; kingdom Metazoa; phylum Chordata; class Mammalia; order Chiroptera; family Vespertilionidae; genus Myotis; species Myotis nattereri. The sequence continues at coordinate 133,618,412 of NC_138077.1, read as the reverse complement.
GAGAGAGACTGTTGGGTAAAAACGGCACGTAGTCTCGGATGCAGGCATTCCAGGAGAGCATGTTGGCAAAGGCTAACTCAGTGACAGGGCCGTCAGCCTGGGTCTCTTTCCCAGTTCAGTTTTCTCTGGGCTTCTGGTGTGTACAGTGGATGCCGCGGAGACCACATGAAAGACGGACCTGTGCTGAGCCAAGAGTGAGCGTGCGTATTGTCAGGGCAGCCCTGCCATATTCCTTCCTCAGACGCACACACTCTCTGAAGCAGACAATGAAGATCTGGTGATGGCTTTGCTCAGAGGAGCCCCCTTCACCCGCCTCTGTATTTGGTCACTGCAGCTTCCATGCTTGAAAGGAAGGAGGGAGAGGCGCTCAGAGCACACAGAAGGAAAGGCAAGATGAGGGGGATGGAGAGTGGATACCCTCTCGCAGATTTCTGTAGCCGAAGGCTGATTCTCTCATCCAAGGGTTAGCACCACTGGGATAAGACTAGTCAGGCCCGACCCTGCCCCTGCTGCTGTTGGGAGTCACCTACCCCCTTCCCTTGGATTGGCTTGGGATTTCCTCCTCCTTTCCCTTTCCACACTGTTCCCTACAATCTGAGCTGAGGCACCTTCCGCTGTTGCTGAGATATGGGAAAAAGTTGCCCACCGCCTCTGATACAGATGTCAAAAGAGGACAGATGTCAAAAAATTTTTGAAATATTTTTTAACTGGTATTATTAATCAGATGTGCCCCAGACTCTGTTTCCACACTGGTTCATACTGTGTGAACCTAAGCTCTGCTAAAATAAGAGTTGCCCTGTATGTGTGTCAGTGTGCTGGGCTGCGGTAACTGAGCACCACAAACTGGCGGGCTTATACAACAGAATCTATTTCATCCAGTTCTGGAAGCTGCAAGTCTGAGGTCAAGGTGCCAGTGGGCTTGGTTTTTCCTGAGGCCTCTCTCCTTGGCTTGTAGACGGCTGTCTTCTCCCTGTGTCCTCACATAGTCTTCCCTCCGTGCCTGTCTGTGTCCTAATCTCTTCTTCCAAGAACACCAGTTATAGTGTATGAGGGTTTACCCTCATGCCTTCTTTTACCGAATGACCTCTTTAAAGACCCTGCCTCCACATGCAGTCACAGTCTGAGGTACTGGGGGTTAGGACTTCAACACATGAATTTTCAGGGACACAGTTTAGCCCATAGCAAGTCCTATGTGTTTGGTGGTGGCGCTGGTCACCTTCCTGTGACCTGGAACTGCTCTCAGCCTCTGTGTGAGCCTCTTCTCTGATCCCTGTGTTACAGAATTTACCAGGTGACTGAAGAACACACAGGAGTACTAGGAGGCACAGGAAAAAACCATTTATTTTCAGGTGTTTCTCATGTCCTAGTACAGGACTCAGGGGAGACTGTTTCGCTCCAAATCCTGAGCAAGCCAATATGAAGGAAGCTTTCCCTTTATACTTTTTGGTTTCTTTGTCCCCCACATAGGGGTGGGACTTCCGGACCTTTTGCGGGCTTTGCAAAAATCCCTATGTGTTGGGGTGGGGGCCGTGAGACCACATCTAAAGGCCTGGCACCAATGCTGATAACTCTGTCTGGGGGTTGTGTATTGTTCATGGTTCATGGCCTCTCTAAATTGGGAGTAGTACTTAGGTAAACAGGTCTTGCAGGACCAGATAATTAAAGAAGGGGCAGTGACTAGATAGGCAAACAAGAACGTGCATTAGGTTACTGGCACAGATTCAGATGGCTAGCCCCCCCCCAAATGTCTCATTTTCCCCAACACCTGCACTGGCTCTAAGGTGGTGACTAGCATGTCCCTTGCTGTTCAGAGGAGGAAACGGAGGGCTTGGGTGCGTCGCGTCCAGCAGCCAGGAAGCAGGGGCTGGCACAGGGGTGGGCAAACTTTTTGACTCGAGGGCCACAATGGGTTCTTAAACTGGACCGGAGGGCCGGAACAAAAGCATGGATGGAGTGTTTGTGTGAACTAATATAAATTCAAAGTAAACATCGTTACATAAAAGGGTACGGTCTTTTTTTTTCAATAGTTTTATTCATTTCAAACAGGCCGGATCCGGCCCGCGGGCCGTAGTTTGCCCACGGCTGGCTAGCGCTTGCCCTGGGCACTCTGAACCCATGTGCTGGGCCCCTGCAACCGCTGGAGCAGAGGCCTTCTCTGAGTTCCTCACTGGAGAGTACGTCCCTGAGCAGCTTGGGGAAGGGTGTGATTTCAATTCATTGAAAAGAAAAGATTGAGCTGCTCTTTCACATTCATGACTACTTTCTGTCCCATACGGGGGTGATACGCCTCCATCCCTGTGGCCACCCACCAGCCATTCTGTGTGGGAAGGCGCTCCTCCGGGTGACACACTTTACTGCATCTGAGAACACAGGCCACAAGTGAAAGCTAGATGGAAATGGACAGCTGATGCCCAACAGGCCTGATAGCCACAGGTTTGATCTGTCAGCGCGCTTGGAGTCGCTGTTTTCACACTGGCTTCCCAATCAGATGTCCCTTTGCCTGTAGCCTTCCTCCTGTTGCTCTACCTTCCTCCCCATCCTGCTGTGACGCATAGGATGCCTAGATGCTTGGCTGTGTGTAAGGCCCTGGGCTCAGTCCTAATGAGAACTTGAGGCGTTACCATACAATTATCCTGGATCCTTTCAAAGCGTTTCCCACTGACTTCTTGAAGTTAAACTGCTTTGTAGTGTTAGTAATGATGTGGCCTTTGTTACCCCAGCGGAGAGTGAGGAGTGGTTTTGGAGGCCAGGTAAAGATTTTATTTCTCAGTGTCAAGACATGTATTTTTCTCCTACTTTCCTCCCCCTTCCTCTTTCTCTTCTCTTTTTCTTCTTTGATCCAAACTGATCAGACCTCCACTGGTCCATCGGGGGCATCTGAGCTTTCAAATGAGTCCCCACTTTCCTCCTGCCACTATATTGGGTGATTAGCACCCTTCTTTCCACCTTCATTGTTGTCACCAGACTTACCCATTGGTAGATGCTCCCTCTTGAAGAGGGTGGATAATCTATTCTAAGACAGGGCCAGCCAGCCACACTGTCAGAGGTGGGGCCCGGGGCTCCCAGAACGCCAAGTCCAGAGTAGCTCGCTACCCTTGTCTGCAGGCATCTCTCCAGAGAGCCAAGGTCTCCAGATGACTTAAGGTTTGGGGTTCTATTTTCCTAAGTTACCTGCTTTGCGATGTCATTTACATTCACCTGCCTTCAGAATCCTGCCAGATGAAAACTCTGCATCTTTTCAGAAACTCAGCAGATTAATTTCATTTCAGTTTCTTATCTGTTAAGTTCAAACAATGGAATCCTCTTTATTAAAAATTTGTATGTGGCAAATTCCTTTGAAATTATTTATACCTATAAATCTATCCATTATCCCAAGTGTATATGTGCATAAAAATATAACTGGATTAAGGTCACCTAACCTGATAGATGCTGGGTGGATAGTAGGATTTAGAGTTTCATTCTCCTCTTCAGATTTTTCTGAGTTGCTTAATTAAAAAACAAAACAAAAGGCAGCGTGGCTCAGGGGTTGAGTGCCAGCCTATGAACCAGGAAGTCACAGTTCGATTCCTGGTGAGGACATATGCCTGGGTTGCGGGCTTGATCCCCAGTAGGGAGTGTGCAAGTGGCAGCTGATCCATGATTCTCTCTCATCACTGATGTTTCTATCTCTCTCTCCCTCTCCCTCCCTCTCTGAAATCAATAAAAATATATTTTAAAAAACCAACAAAACAAAACTAATACATGTAATTTCTCCAAAAAGCAATAAAGTAATTCCAAAATAATGACTATATAAGTAAACAAAGATATCTACCCAACAGATGACCTTCACAGAGCTGATAACCAGGTGAGCACTGGTCACCGTTGCCAGTGGAAGCACTCAAGGTAGAGGGCCAGGGACTGTGCAGCATCAGATTATCTCCTGTTTATTAGACCTTTGTTTGCTTGTGGCTGGATTTTATTTCGACCCACTGGCCTACTTTCCTGCAGGTCCTAAGTTGTTCGCCTGAGCTCCTTTACTTGCCTACTTTATTTTTTCCCCCCTGCCAGATGACATGGGGAGGTCCCCACAGGCAAACACCTACTTTTACTGGAATAGCCACCAGTAGAAAAAGTACTTTCTGTTCCCAATTAATGCTGTTTTTTAAAAGCAAAATGTGCCCCTTATCAAACTTCCACACTTCAAACCACTGGGAGGAACAAGGGGAAGCTTTTGCCTCACGGCCCAAGATAAGGCACTTGCTATATTGTGCAGAAAATTTAATTAGGCAAAGTGAGACAATTGGAACTGGGTCCTGCCCTAAGGAGGAAAGGAAATTAACCTCCGCCTGTCATAGCTGGGGCCCAAGGTCATGCTCAATTGTGTTCTGATCAGGTGGCTATTTCCGGGGCTGGATAGAGCATGTGTCAGTTCATAAACACTTTCTATACAAAGAACAAGTGCTCTTGGCCACTCTCTTCTGCAGCGTTCTGTAGGGAAGGGCACATTGCTCACATACCTTTGCCAAATCACAGTTTTTCTGGGAGCAAAGCCAAATGCCCCCAACCTTTGGGAGCTGGCCCAAGAAGAGAGATATTCTGAGAACTTCTGCACCTTGGTTGCGCAATTTCGGAGAGTTGGTTGGGTATCAGGAGAGAGAGAGGTGGTTGAATTGGAGTCATTCTATTTATTGCACCCCCATCTACCTTAAACAAAGGGTATGTGTTTGCAATCCTCTCCTGATGAAATTGAGTGACTCAGGAAAAACCATCTGACTAAATCCTGTTGTCGTAGCTGATCCTCTGAGCCTCCTTTTGTTACAAGCGCCTCTCACAGACACCAGAGAGGTGTTATTGGAGAGCCCCCGAGTCAGAGGGAGAGGGCTGTTCCCACCTCAATTCTTGTGCTTGTAGGAATGAATTCAAATGGGTGACTCCAGATGATTGCATTGTGATAAAGCCAGTTCACTAAAAAATTAAAGCATGCAAATTTATTAAAGAAGCAAGGCAAGCCCAGCCGGTGTGACTCAGTGGTTGAGCATTGACCTATGAAACAGGCGATCACAATTGGATTCCTGGTCAGGGCACATGCCCAGATTGTGGGCTCGATCCCCAGTACAGGGTGTGCAGGAGGCAGCCGATTGATGATTCTTTCTCATCATTGATATTTCTCTCTCTCTCCCTCCCTCCCTCCCTCTCCCTCCTTTTCTCCCTTTTTCCTTCTCTCCCTCTCTCCCTCTCTTTCCCTTCCTCTCTGAAATCAATAAAAAAAATATATATTTTTTAAAAAAGAATCGAGGCAAACAAATCTATCATCCAGCATCATAATGCGCACATGGGCTTTTAATCTGAAGAGCAAGTTGGGTGGAGGTCTAGGTAGCATTTATATACTGTTCTGTCTATAGATTTTAAAATTCCTCTGCTAGATATCCTGGTACAGGTTAACTCTGAAAGTCTCTCTCCCTTTTACTTAGTTATGGCTTTCCCAGAATTTATGAGAAGCACCTGCCAATTAAATCCCAAGACTGCTGGCTTCTCTGTTTAATGGGGTGAAATAAGACTGCACTCTTCCGTCCCCCTCCTCCTTCCTCTCTGCTGTTTTTCAGGAGTTCCAGGGTGGTTTAAGCTATGCACTCCCTGGTTGCATTAAGATTCCTCCTCCTCTCCCTCCATTCTTTGAAGAGACATTAACCATTTGCTCTCAAACATCCTTGGCTGGGGAAGATAAGGACTTGCTATTTGCAAGTTGGCTGCAGGCTGCCAAACTGTTTAGCCTTGTTTAGTTTTGTCTCTGTTTCCCTATTTCTCCTGCCTAGGAATTTTCCTAGATTCTTACTGTCCTATAACAGTTTGATCTTAATTTCCCTCAAAGTTTGCTACCCAGAAGGTATTTACACAAAAACCAATGTCTGCTTTGTAAAAGGTTTTGATTCAAGAAAGACCCTTTGAACTTGGCCATTTTGGACAGTTTTCTCAGCCATTATAACAGGTGTCTCAAAAGTACTCCAAAGAGACATGACAAAAGCTTTGTTCTTAATATGATCCTTTATTCAAGTGTCTAAGTCAGTGTGGTCAAGGAGTGCTGCTCTGCATCCAGCCCTGGAGTAGGCAGCACGTAAAGGGAGGTGGAGATGAAAGATGATGAAGAAGATGTGCTGTAGTCCAAGAGCTGTAGCCTAGTTAGGGATGTGAACTTCTTTATCAACAAGAGGCAGGAAGAGTCGGAGGCTGGCACTCCAGAATTGTTAGTCAGGGTTCTCCAGAGAAACAGAACCAATTATATATAAGGTGTAATTATACAATGCCTTATTTATCTTCTCACTGACTGTTGTCAGGGTTGCATCGTACACACCATTCTATCTCTAGTGCCTTGCCAGGTTTTGGCAAATTGTAGGTGGAGCACAGATCGCTAGCTGTTTTCCCCTCCCCTTACTTCTCCCCTTCTTCTCTAGTAAGAGAACCATTACCTTTTAGCTGGACCTATGGTTGCCAAGAATAAAAGAGAGTTATTGTAAGGAGTTAGGTCATGCAATTATGGAAGCTAAGAAGTCCCAATATCTGCAGTTGGCAGGTTGGGAGCCTAGGAAAGCCAATGGTATATTCCCGTCCAAGTCCACAGGCCTGAGAACCAGAAGAGCCAATGGGATAAGTTCTAGCCTGAAAGCCAGCAGTCCTGAGACTCAAGAAGTGCTGATATTTCAGTTGGATTCCAAAGGCAGGAAATGACTGATGTCCCAGCTCAATAGTCAGGCAGGAGGAGTTCCCTCCCCTCAGCTTTATTTTTGTTCTTCAGGTTTCCAACCAATTGGATGAGGCCCACTCACATTAGGGAGGCCAATCTGCTTTGTCCAGTCTATCTATTCAAATGTTACTCTCATCCAGGAACACCCTCCAGGTACACCCCGGATAATGTATGACCTAACGTCTGGGCACATAAAATAACCATCAGAGTGGTGTTATTTTTTTAAGGGTGTCCTCCTGTCTTCTCTTCAACAAATAAATCCTAAGCATATAATTTTAGTTACTATAAACCAGATCCAAATTAAGAATTTCCTTCTCACATAACAGTCCCCCCCTGAAAGCAGTCTGGCAGCTCCACAGTGTCTAGGATCCAGGACCCTCTGTCTTGCTGCTCCACCATCCCTATGGTGTTGTCCTTGCCTACATAGTCCTTTATGGCCTCACCCCACCAGAATTCACACAAGAAGGGGGGAAATGGAAAATCGCACCATGAGAAGTTTATGTATCACTTCCATCACATCCGATTGGCCAGAACTTAGTCACATGGTCATATTTAACTATAAGGGATCCTGGGAAATGTAGTTTTAGCTCTTGCCAACCATGGGTCCAGCTAAAAATGAATGGTTCTGTTACTAAAACCACTGGGGTGAGGGAAGGGACAGCCAGCATTCTATGCTACACCTCTGATTTGCTGAGACCCATGCTGCACACTGGGATGGGATGTGTCAGATGTGGTCCTGCCCCAGTGGTCATTGGGGAGATAGGGTACTTGCTATCACATTGTGTAATAAGTCCTAACATGGGGATAAACACAGGTAGCCATGCTAGAACAGGACTGTCAAAGAAGCCTTCTCAGTGAGAAGGTTGTTCTAAAGAACAACCATATTAGGCCCAATGGGTTGAGAGTCCATTTTCTTAAACCCCAATTTCAGCTGAACCTCTATTTTCCCTTTGGCAGTCAAACTGAAATCAGAAGTTGAGTTTCAGATCTTGCATTTAATGGCAAGTAGGGAGCTCCAAAATATTCCTGGAAGCATTTATTAAAAACAGGTAGGATTCCTTCCCTTTCCTGTCGCTCTCTCTTCTTTCTGCCTTCTCCCCTCCTTTAGGCTTGAGGAGTTCCCACTGTCCTAGTGGGAATGCAAATATCCCTTCTGAGCCTCCTTGCCCCGCGCCTATGGAACCCCCTGCAGGCTTGTGCAAATGTCCTTTAAGGGTTTCAGGGTGGGGGTTGGGGGGAGGAGTGGTGTATGGAGAGCTCTTATGTAATGTGGTAAACAGAGAGCAAATGGACGTTTCATTTTCCATTAGCCAGAGAGGCATTTTATTTCCACTAGAAATGGGAGCAGACGGGAAAGCAATTAGTGTTAGTGAGTTTACAGTGACGTCCCTGGAGCCAGCAAAATCCCGGGGCCAGATGTCTGTACTTTACTGGTTCCTTGTTCAAAGAGCATTTGTGAGTTATTCCACCCCTGCCCATCCTACCTCCTGCCAAACAGACCCAAAATATCACAGTTGAGAGAACATAATATTCACTGAATAACAGAGGCAGAAGGCCTGTTCTTTGGAGATAGAGAAGGCTGCCTCCTCTGAAAGTTGGGAGCAGCAAGAAAAATCCTCCCCAGCATCCTCCTGGCCCCTGGAGCCCGCAGGATACTGATCCCTTGGGGCCAGGGCTTGAAGCAGAGATAATATTAGGAATGGTGATCTCTCAGCCTACCTTCTACTTTTCTTTGTTCACCTTTTATTCATCTCTAATTCCAACCCTAATACATGTGGAGTAGGAAAGACAGAAATAGAAACAGCAGGAAAAAAAAGTCCCAAATATCTACTCCTCCCCATCTGCACTGTTATAATGTGATCTCAGTTTTATCCAATCTCAAGCTTCAAAATGACCACTGTCACCACCATAGCCACCAATGCTTCAGACTCTGCCACTTCAGTACTTTCCAATGGAGATGTTCTTTCCCTATATAACCTCACTCTTTCCTTAAAAAATCTTAAATTGCTTTGTTTGTCATTGGCTGGCTGTACCTGCACTGTCCAGTTTGGGGGCCACTAGCCACATGTGACTAGGAAGCACTTGAAATGTAGCCATTCCAAATTGGTATGTACTGCAAGTGCACAGTACACACTGGGTATCAAAGACTTAGCCTGAAAGAATAATATAAAATATCTCAATTTCTTATACTGACCACATGTTAATAATATTTTGGATATATCGTGTGTAAAGGAAATGTGTTATTAGATATAATTCTACCTGGTTTTTTTTTTTACTCTTTTCATGTGGGTATTAGAAAATTTTTAATCACACATGTGGCTTGCATTTCTAGCTTCTGTTGAGATAGTGCTGGTCTATGTTATGTCTTAAAATTCTATTTTTAAAGTCATTGAAAATATTTTATAAGGATTTAAAAAACCTACTACTGCTCCAGCTAGTTTGGCTCAGTGGATAGAGCATCGGCCTGCGGACTGAAGGGTCCTGGGTTCAATTCTAGTCGAGGGCACATATCTGGGTTATGGACTCGATCCCCAGTAGGGGCATGCAGGAGGCAGCCAATCAATCAATGATTCTCATCATTGATGTTTCTATCTCTCTCTCTCTCTCCCTTCCTCTCTGAAATATATATATATCTTAAAATAAATAAATAAAAACCTACTACAACTTGGAAAGTCTTTAAGAGAAAAGAAGAGACTTTCCACACCTTTGTAAGAAGAAAGTTGGGTAGCCAACAAAGAGATTTCATAGAGTTTGAGATAGAGTCAAGAAACTTAATCACCACCAGGAGCCAGACAGTGATGTAAACAAAGGAGGTACGCCTGGGGTTATGTGAGAGAAAATGGTGGGGCTAGTGGTTCTCTGGGATGAGGTACCCTATATAAAGGCATCCAATTTAAAAGTTTAAAATGCTGGGTGCTCCATAAGCAATGTCTTCCAATGGAATTTGGCCCAGCATGCTATCGTTGGAACCTTCAAATCTTTAAAACAAACTGTTTTACACTACAGATCCCATGAAAATTACCTTTTGCAGACTATTCAAACCAAGCTTTGTAAATCTTGAAATGACATTATTTTTAATTTTGCACCCAAGTTTACACATAGGTTCCACTCTGTAGCCTACATTCTTTTTACTAAGAGCATGGCTAACCATGAACTCATATTGAATGAGTTCATATTCTGGGAGATGCCAAGATAGTATCATCTCATATAGCTCTTGTAACAACCCTGTGAGTTTAGTTGTATCTCCATTTGCATTGAGGCTTAGGGAAAGTACGCCACCTGCTTGGCCATAGCAAGAAAGTGGCAGACCTCTCTGTGCCGATAGTGCTTCACAAACATGGCGAACGTTCCTCAAGCCCGCCGGACTTTCTGTAGGAGGTGTGGCGAGCATCAGGCTCACAGAGTAACACAGTACAAGATGGGCCAGGGTCCTCTGTGTGCACAGGGAAAGCAGCATTAAGGCAGGAAGCAGAGTGGCTATGGTGGGCAGGCTAAGCCAATTTTCCACAAAAAGGCTAAAGCCATAAAGACTGCTGAGGCCTGAATGGATTGAGCCCAACTGCAGATCTAAGAGAATGCTGGTGATTAGGAGATGTAAGCATTTTGAACTGGGAGGAGATAAGAAGAGAAAGAGCCAAGTGATCCAGCTCTAAGTTTCATATTTTGTTTTATTACGTGACAATAAGATCTTGAGAATATGTTTATTTCAAAAAAGAGAAAGAAAGATAGTGGCAGAACTAAGGTTCGATGTATTTTGGATGCCACTGTCATAATCTACCAAAAACAGTTCTCAAAGTTTTACTTTCTTTTCTCCTAAAAGTTTTATTGCTTTAGGTCTTTGATCCATTTTGAGTTAATTTTCACACAGGGCATTAGGTAAAGTTCCACCTTCATTCTTTTGCATGTGGATATCCAGTTGTTCCAGCATCATCACTTGCTGGAAAAAAAGGACTCTTTCCCTATTGAATTCTTTTTCTAAGTCTTGGCAGCTTTGTTGAAAATCAGTTAACCATCAGTGTGAGGGCTTCTTTCTGAATTCTCAATTCTATTTCATTGATATATTTGTCTATTCTTGTCTCAACACCACATCATCTTGATTATAGTAGTTTTGTAGTAAGTTTGAAATTATGAAGTGTAACTTTTCCAAGTTAGTTACCTTTCAATATTGTTTTTGCTATTCTAGGCGCCTTGCATTTCCATATGAATTTTAGGATCAGCTTGCCAATTTGTATGAAAAAAGGCAGCTAGAATTTTGATAGGAATTACGCTGAATCTGTAGATCGATTTGTGTAGATTTGTGCCGTGCTGCATCTTTTTTTCTCTTCTTTTTCTCCTACTCCTTCTTCTTCTCCTTTTTTATTTTTTTTTTACCCCACTGACCCCTCTCCAAGATGCTGGAACCTGCCAATTACCTCTACCACCAGGCAAATTTGGGAAAACACACAAACATACACAACATTGTTTTGCAGCTAAACATATGTAGAGAGGCAGGACAGTCAAGGCAGGTGATAAGTTTGACACCACCCCCCACCCCCCAACCCCCCACCCCCGCCCAGCAGCCACATCTGGAAACGTTTTGGGTTGCCATGGCAATAGAAGGAGGCCCTACTGGTACTGTTACCAGCAAGACAAGGAAACTTTTGTCCTTGTTTTCTTGTGGGAAAGATTTCACTCAAGAGACAAAGTGTAGAAAAGCAAGCAAGAATTTACTGACCACAGCAAAAATGTTCTTAGGCTGGGCTGCTTTGGCTCACTGGGAAGTCAGAGAAAAGGGGGCTTTGGAGATAGGTTCAGGGGGTTAAGCCAGGATGAGCTGCTGCTGCCCATTGCTCCCCTGGTTGCAAGTTTTATGGGGTCCCTTAGAGGTTAGGATGCATGCCTGTGGGGGAAGGAGAGGAGAAGGGGGAAGGGAATGGCACAGGCTTGCTCCCTGGAGGGAGAGTGCCTGCAGTGCTTCATCTTAACACTATTAAGTCTGCTGGTCCATGGCTACAGGATGTCTTTCCAATATGTAAGTCTTCTCTAATTTCTTTCGGCAACGTTGTTTAGTTTATAGAGTACAAATTTTACATTTCTTAAATTTATTTCTAAATATTTTTCCTTTTTGATGCGGTTATAAATAACTTATTTTCCTAATTTAATTTTCAGGTTGTTTATTTTTCTGCAAATTTAAAATAGTGTTCACCCTTCAAAATACTTCTATGATACTAGAGGCCCAGTGCATGAGATTCATGCAATGGGGGGTGCGGGGGAGGGGGGGGGCGTCCCTCAGCCCAGACTGCACCCTCTCACAGCCCAGGAGCCCTCAGGGAGCGGGCCTAATTCAGCAGTCGGACAGCCTTAGAATTGCTGCCACTGCTCTCACCTGCTGCCCCCTGGTGGTCAGTGCGGATCATAGCAACCAGTCATTCCACCATTCGGTCGATTTGCGTATTAGCCTTTTATTATATAGGATTCTACCCATAAGTGCCCAAGCTAGCATCTGTTAGTTTCTTTCTTTCCTTCCTCCCTCCCCCTCTCCCTTCTTTCTCAGTCACTGTGCCACTTAGTTGGACCCATAACAATTAGCAAGAATTTTCTGTTCCCATCCACTGTACAGCCAAGATTCAGATTTCTTTGATTGTCTGTAAAATATCTTCTCATGGTTGGCCTTCTCAAACCAGGATCCAAACAGTTCTTCTCTTAGAACTGGCAATGATATCTTTCAAGTCTCCTGCATTTTCTAATGGCCCCTCTTTTCTTTTTCATGTAAATTATTCAGGCACACTGTGTCTCCAACTTCATACAAGGCTAACATCTACAGTCGACAGTCCTCATTCAATGAACCTCAGATTCCCTCTCACCTCATTTCACATAAAGGCATTTGGACCATACAATTATTTCCTCAAGCAGTGGAGCCACTGGTCTACACAAGTGTGTGATACTGTTGTTGGCTCTTCAAGCACCTGCTGAGGAGAGAGCATCCTTGCTGAAGATATTGGACAGAACATTGTTGTTTCCTGTCCCCACCCCTAGAACTTGATCGTCAATGACTGATTGCTGTACGGAGTGACAAAGAGGGCTCTTGGGCATCTCACTTTACTTAACAGAGTGGAGAGTTCCACAGAAGAGTTCCTCACCCTCTCGTGCCCCCTCCTCTCATCCCTGCTCTCCAATCACCAGATGTGCCTTTTCTCTGTTCTTCTAAGATTCTTCCCTTTCCCCTTCATTTTCAACGTTGATCTGTTTTAACCCTAATTACAGACTCATGTCTCACTTCCAGATCAACTTGGTACATACCTACCAACACCCCACTTTTTGTGTTGTTGTTTTTTTTCCATTGAAAGCACTCAGTTCTGACAAAATGTGGGTTCTTTTAAATACTATAGGCCGTGATTACTCCTAATTTAAGTTTGTGTGCAGTGGGGGATGGAAGAGGGCAAATTAAAATATTTCCCCATCCAGTATGGCCAGGCACCAACCCATGGGCACAGAAGCCACCTTGGAGCTGGAGTAGGGTCTTGACTGTGTAGCTGCCAACCCTTAAAGTGCTGGACCACGGGGAGGTGGGAGGGTTCTTGAGTAATGGGAAGATACCCGGGAATCTCAGGGTAGCAGCTATTTACCAAATGAGAAATGCTTGTTTTAATAGTTTTCCACCTCTAGTGTGATTGCCTGAATGGGTTGTGTGCTGGCTGGATATTGGCCCAGGGACTGTGCATATTTCAGTGTAATAGCTTGTACGGTGTTTATTCTAGAGTTCCATTTCCCATCAAATCTTCACTATCTCTCTCCAATAAATCCACAAATGACAGATGTTGGCAAGGAAGTTGAGAAAAAGGGAAGTTTTGTGTGCTGTTGGTGGGAATGTAGATTGGTGCAGTCACTGTGGAAAACAGTATGGAGTTTCTTCAAAAAATTAAAAATGGAACTGTCTATGACCCAGCAATTCCATTTGTAGGTGTATGTCTGAAGAAAACCAAAACACTAATTTGAAAGGATATATGCACCCCCATGTTCATTGCAGCATTATTTACAATAGCTAATATGGAAGCAACCCAAGTGCTCATCAATAGATGAATGCATAAAAAAGCCACCTTACATGCATACTCGGCCATAAAAGAGAATGAAACCTTACCATCTGGGACAACATGGATGGACCTTGAGAGTATTATGTTAGGTGAAATAAATCAGACAGAGAAAGACAAATACCATATGATTTCACTCATATTTGGAATCTAAAAAATAAAATAAACAAAAAGAAACAGTCTCATAGATGCAAGCACAGACTAAGGCTTGAGAGAAGAGGGAGCTTTGGGGGAATAGGTGAAAAAGGTGACAGGATTAAGAAGTATAAATGGGCTGTTACAAAGTAGTCATGGGAATATAATGTACAGCATAGGGAATATAGTCAATACTATTGTAATAACTATGTATGTTGCCAGGTGATACCTGAATTATCTGGGAAATCACTTCGTAAATTATATAATTGTCTAATCACTGTGGTGTACATCTGGAACTAATAGAAAATAATATTAAATATGAACTGTAATTGAAAAAATAAAAATAAATAGAGAGGCTTCCAGAAATGACTCAGAACCCCCAAATGTCCTTTGAGGAGACTGAACAGGCAGCTGCCTCAGAGGGGCATACTGCTCAACCGAGTTGTGCTCTGCCTCTAGGTCCTGGCATCCAGAATGACCCTTTCTGAGTGCAGGAAGCTTTTCATCAAAACTAGTTCTCATGTCCATTGTCCAGATGAGGGAACTGAGGCCCAGAGAAGTGACTGACATAATATTCATGTACAAAGTACATGTCATTTTATATAACTTTATATTATACTAGATGCCCAATGCACAAAAATTTGTGCAAGAGAAGGCCTTCCTTACCCGGGCTGCTGCCACAGTTTCCCTCCAGCACCCGGGACCCAGGCTTTCCTCCTTCAGCTGCCCACAGGCACCTGGACCCGGGCTGTCTTTCCTCTGGCCCCGGCTTCATTGAGAAGGACTTCGGAATGACGTCCAGAAGACATCCGGTCTAATTAGCATAGTACCCTTTTATTATTATAGATAACATTATGTAATACATCATATATGTTTATATACTATATATGTTACAAATACCATATGATTTCACTTGTATGTTATTATATAGCATAAGATATGATAGTATAGTAACTAACATTACACAGCTAGTCACTTGCTGCTGTGCTAGAAGTTAAACTCAGTTGGGAAGGCTCCAGCGTTGGCCTTTTTCCCTAAACCAGGCTTCTCAGACTTTCTTTTGAGATACTTGCTAAGAACAGAGGAAAGGGAACGCATACTTTGGGAGTCAGAGGGAGAATTTGGGCACGTGGCCCATAGTCAGAAATTTCTTCTTCTAAAAATTAATGTAATATTTGTATTTGGTTTCAAATGGACCTGTGTTTATTTTAATATAAAATGTATTTAATATAAAAATGTTCACTCCCCCAGTGGTCAAGTCAAAGGACACTCCAGAGAGTTGCCAGGTGAGCCAAGTGTCATTCCTGGCTCACCTGCTGAAGGACGCGACCATTTTCTCGTAACTCCTAAGATGGAATGGTGTTTGGCCAAATACATTTCTTGTTCCCCCCTACCCTCCTGGTTTGCGTTGTCTTGTAGCATGGAAGCAGATGGAGGCAATGTTTGCCTTGCCAGGAGGTAACAGCCCTCAGGTCTCCCCTGCGATCCACGTCTGGGTTTTCTGATACAACTCTGGCTCCCACCCCTCTGGATATGGCTGAGGCTGCCCCAGAGGGGATGCAGGGTCTGGGAGTGAAAGAGGAAGTGAAAGGCCATGCAGTGGGGGTGCGGAGAAATCTCTCACAGCAGGCTGGCTGTCCGTAGGTGGAGAGGCGAGGCCCTGAAGCCTGACCTCCCCTTTTCCGTCAGGGCCAGCTGCTGTGGGGCCCCACTGCCCCCGGTCGCTGCTGTGCCTTCACTGAGTGACAGTTGTGGGTGCCTTGTCTTTCCCTGGGCACTTCTCCACCCAGGCCTCTCTGTGGCTCTGCAGGTGTGGGCCCTCCCGTGAGCCAGTGCTAGCTGCCATTCAGGGAACTTGATCTCCCTCTGACACGAAGCATCCCAGGGCATGTGAATTTCCTGTTGCTGCTGTAACACATTATCAGTCTTAGTGGCTTAAAACAATACAGATTCATTCTCTTCACAGTTCTGGAGCTGAGAAGTCTGGATTTCAGGTGCTAGTAGGGTTGCATTCCTTCTAGGAGCTTTAGGGGAAAATCCATTCCCTTTCCCTTTCCAGCGTCTAGGCACCACCTTGCCTGTATTTCTTGGTGATTTCCTCCTGTCACTCCAGCCTCTTGCTTATATGCCACACCTCCTAACACCCGTGCTGATCTCCTGCCTCCTTTTTATAAGGACTCTGTGATTATATCGGGTCCACCTGGATAATCCAGGATCATCTCCCCATTCCTAGATCCTTAACTTAATCACATCTGCTAAGTCCCTTTTGCCATCGTATTAGGAATCATTCACCAGTTCGGGGATTAGGATGTTGACATTCAGCCTATCACAGCAGGAGACACCCGCTGCTGGGAGAGCTCCCTGTCCTGTAGGTGACAGTGAGCTGGTGTAGCTCTCAGACACTTAGTGTGGCACTCACTTTGAGAGCTGCATTCGAAAGCACATGGGCACTCAGACTTGGATTCAAATTCTGACTCAGTTGTTTGCTCTGTGACCTCTCATAGGTAAAATGAATGATCTCTGAGCCTCAGTTTCCTCATCTGTAAAATGGAGACAGTAATCTAACGTTGCAGAGAATATTAAAGCGTCTAGCTAGCATGTGGCTAGCAAACAGTAATTAGTTGGGGAATTTCTAGTGAGCTACGTAGAGGTAGTACTGATACTGTTCTTTAGCTTAGTTTGCATGTTGGGTGGCTTCATGGGTAATTCTGTGGTTATGAAAACCAAACTAAATGTATAAATGCTGTCCCCCAGGCTCCCAAATTCTAAAACCCACTGCAGGGAGCAGAGACCAGGGAGCTCGTGATGCCTCCTCCTGTGGTGGCTTCTGGGACCTTTATCTCAAGTGGAGGGGCTAACATATATGGGTGAGAACTGGCAGCAGTTACTTTACATGAGTTATCTTTATTCGCTTCTCAGGATATCACTGCCCACATTTTCATGATGAGGAAGCTAAAGCCCTGAGAGGTTAACTCCCTTATCTGAGTTTGCACAGCTACTCAGGGGCAGCCCTGGCATCTGTCCAGCTTCTAAGCCAACCCAGCCTGTGTGAGACTGCAGTATCTGAATTTCTGGACAATCCATCAATCTATTGTATTAGAAGAAAGGGAAAACAAGCCTCCCCTCTCAGAGGCAAGGCCATGATTATGTGTTTTATCAGATGATTTATAGGCTCTTTATCGCATCCCCAGTGTCTGCTGGCAGCGGGCCAGAGCTGTCACGCTGCTGCTTAGCCCATTCTTTGTCCAACTTCTCCCTCCCTCCTGACACCTAGGCCCCCACATCCATCCAAAGGCATTGTAAGGGTTATTTTGTCCTTTTTGAATAAAAATTGTCGTTTTATTCATTTTTGAATTACCAATGCAGTTGCCCAATTTTAAATTCAAAGAGTACAAAAGCAGATATACTGGAAATCCTCTCCTTCAGCCATTCACTTTCCTTCCCAGATGCAACCAATGTCATTGTTAGCAGTGTTCCCTCCAGAGTATTTTACATAAATACAAGCAAATAAACATTTATGCTCTTCTTTCTATACCATACGTCTTATTCTGCACCATGCCCTTTTTGTTTAATTTTCCATGTCATGTAAGAAGAGCGTTCTTATTTTTTATGTGAAATATAAAATTTATATAAATCATGAAACAGATTATGTTTAATGACAATTAAAGTAAATCTTTAAAACAGACGCCGAAATTCTAAACATCCATGCTAATCTCCTGCCTCCTTTTTATAAGCACCCTGTGATTACATCGGGTCCACCAGGATCATCTCCCCATCTCTAGATCTTTAACTTGATCATAAATGCAAAGTCCCTTTTGCCATCATATAAGGGAACTTCAACACAAGTGATTTTTAATCAACATTTTAAAAATTTTGAAACTCAAACACTGGTCTTTATGGAGCCAATCTAATTGTAAAGATGCAAATGAGCATATAGTTGCACAGCTCCAATCGGACAGGGCATGTGCTAACATGGTTCTCACAACTCTCCAATGAAGTTGATTCTGTTATGATCCCATTTTATAGATAAAGAAACTGAGGCTTAAAGAGGTAAAGTTACTTATCCAAATAAGTGGTAGAGTTTTGTGATCAGACTCTGTCCTTGGTCTGGCTTCCCTACCTGTAGATATGAATGCAGTATTAGAGTGGTCATTCCTATTTCTTTTTTATACATATTTGTATTGATTTCAGAGAGGAAGGGAGAGGGAGAGAGAGATAGAAACATCAGTAATAGGGGAGAATCATTGATCAGCTGCCTCCTGCACACCCTCTACTGGGGATCGAGCTCACAACCCAGGCATGTGGGAGTAAAGTTGGACCTTGGAGAGGGTGTTGACACAATGAGGACTAGGGAGGCAGGAGCAAAGGTATGAGAGTGGGAAAGTGCCCAGTGAGGCTGCACCTGTTTGCACTTGAGGAGTTAGCAGAAGGAAAGTAGAGAATCCCTTTGGAGAGGTAAGTAGTGACCAAGGCATGGAAATCTCAAATGCCTTGAGCTATCTAGGCATTTGATAACTTCTAAAAAGGAGGTGTGTGTGTGTGTGTGTGTGTGTGTGCGCGCGCATATATATATATATGTTTAATGGTAAGATAGACTGGAAAGGGGTGTTAGATATTTTTTAAAGACACAGTAGTCACACAGTGTGGACCTTTAGAATATTGATTGCATATCAGCATTCGGCAAAAGCACCTCTATTTGAATTCTGCAGCGAGTTATTTACATGTCTAGTTGCTGAGATATTTTCTGAGCAGTTTATCATACCTCTTTCTTTTCTACTCATCAACGTAGAGGTGTGCATGTGATGGAGTGTAGGTAGCATGTGCTCCCCAACATGTGAAGTGCTTTCATATCCCTACCTTCCATGAATGATAGCTTCTAAAACTGCTAAAGTGCTCCTCTCTCGAGGCCATGTGGAGGGGCTGCTTGGCACCATAGATAGCCCTGACTTAGCATCACAGCCCCTCTGAGCCTTCATCTCCAATCTGATTCTACACCCCCAAAATAAATGCATATTGGCTATTTAGTTAGCAAGGCCCCATATAAAGAATATAAATCATGGGATGTTATACTTGGAGGCACCCTCTAGATCCTGGTCCAAACACAGGCTTTCCCTCTTCTTTAACATGCTTTCATCTAAAAGTGAATGGTCAGATAATTCGGGGATCATTCCTTGGAGATTTATGTGAATGTTGATGGCTCAAGGAACTACCATTTCCTTATGGAGAGGTGCTTGCAAATTCAATTTATTGTGCATATGCCTACGTAGCTGGGCACTTAAAATAGCTTTAAAAACCATCGAAACAGAAGCACACAGACTCATACGAGGCAAGGGTGGTATGAACACATCTGTTCTCCCCTGGGACTGTGAGGAATGAGATCTAGGCTGGGAATGGGGATGGAACATGGAGTTGAAACTTCTTAACATTTTTAACAAGCACTTTCCAAACGTCTTGGCTTGGCTGGAATCTCCTCCTGTCTGACACAGCCGTGAACACTCCAGAACTGGTGATCCTCAGAAGCACATTGGGAGGTGCTGCTTGAGCCCAGTCCCCTCACTTCGCAGATGAGAAAGTGGGTAGTGGCAGAGCTGGGACTGGATTGCAGGAACAGGAGTCACAAAAAGTCTCAATCCTTGTCACCTTCCTCATGTCCAGATACACTGAATACTCAACCTATACCAGTAGAGGTCTGTGTAGAGGTGAATGCTGCCGTTGGAAGCAACCACAGAGAGCTGCAGAATGGGGGTATTTGGGTGCTCACTGGTGGGGCAGTGGTGGGGCAGTGAGTGGTGGCTGCTGAGAGCGGGGTCTGCCAGGTGAATGACACTTCTGCTGACTTTGGATGGTGGGGGACAGTTGTGTTCCCCAAGGAGCACGAGGTTCCTCTGCAGTCAGGCCAGGGGCACCACCTTGAGGCAGCTTTCCCGGCCGTGGCTCTAGAGCTGCTGACTTGCTGGGCATGTGTCCAGCACAAATGCAGTGTATGTGTTTGCCTGTGTTTAAGAAGTGGTTTGGGGGCAAACTGCAGACTCCCTGGGACTTTCAGTGTAATAATTGTTCAGGGTCTGGGAAAGAAAGGAGAAAAAAGGACCAGGAACACCAAAGCAATTGTTTGAGAAAGTAAGGGTAATTGCCCACACTCACTGGCCTAAGATAAGGGATAAGATAAGGATAAGAAGCCTTATAAACTGGTGTTGGAGGGGAAATGGGCAGGAAAACAGCTAAGGGAGGGGTGAGCTGCAAAGACCTGAGTCTTTTACTGTGGAACAGAGAGGTTACTGAGGAGAGAACAGTTAGTGACTTTATTCTTGTGCATTATTATTTATTGTTAAATTTTTTATTTATTGTTTTTCTACTCTGAGTGCTTTAACTTTGATCAAGTCCGTTCTTCAGGCTTTAAGCCCTTGAAGAGGGTTTGGGGGCTGTGCTTTACCCGCCCCTCACCTGTACTACTCGATGTAATCCTTACCTCGCTCTCCCTTCCCCAGAAGAAATTAACCTGTAGACAAAAGGCACTCAGTGGTTCAATGAGCTAATTAGAACCATTTGGCCAGTTCTACTCATAAAACCTTGATGACTGCTTAATCGTAACTCACTGAAAGAACAGAAAAACGTTGTTATTTCCTTTCCTGGCCCAGAAGAAATGCAGGATAGGAGTTTTCTCTAGGCCCTGGATCCCTATCTTCCTACCCCCAGCTCCAAGCAGGAGTGCATCCATTCCTTGTTGCAAAATTCTTGGTCTTTACAGAACAGTCCCACCATCACCACTTGCCAGTTTTAAAAATAGTTCCATGAACATGGTTTCCAATGGCTTTTGGGGGTTGCCGGTGTAATCTACAGTTTATTAGAACAGGAGCCGCATGGGAGCAGGTGCCTGGGTGGGTCCTGAGATGTCTGCCTCATACTGACACATACCTCCTCTGCTCTCCCCTGGCAGTGGGGTACAGCTGTTACTAAGCAACCAGTTCATCTAGTGCTCTCCTGGTCAGCAGACACAAAAGCAGCCTGTAACTCCTGGAGATGTCCAGCTGGGGATCCCCAGGGGCTAGAACTTGAACTCTGAGGCTGCCCAACATCTCTGACCCTCCCCTGCATGCTGAGAGCCCTGGAGGTGGGGTCAGCCTGGAAAGAATGATGGAGATCAAGGACATGAGAATAGATTCAGCTTAAGTAAAACAGGATCTCATCATGGTCAAAGAAATCTCCTAATTTTAGAGAAGTTTAAAGTGATTTATACCTAAATTCTATATCCTCATTTGAATTCAAAACCTGTTGGGGGAAAGCCCCCAACGGTCTAAATTCAGGATCAATTCTAAAGAACTGACATGTAGCCTTATTCAAATTCATGAGACTTTAATAGGAGGAACGTATCTACACAGGCAAGACAGCTGCTCCCAGTGGTGGCTGGCCAGGAAGATTACACACCCCTCCCAGGAGAGGGCCTCTTTTTATAAAGGTTAATAGTAAAACCATATGGTGGGTAGTCACATAGCCCACTGGAGAGAACAGTGCATTTCTGAGTCAACAGGTAACATCAGGCCGTTATCACACTCTATACCTGCATTATTCCCCTTTCTGGGGGCGTGACGCTTATCTTTGGGTGACATCAGAGAGCCCGGAAAAGTGTATTCATTTTCTAGGGGTAAGAAAGTGCCATACATCTCTGGCCCCAGCTGGGACCTGTGAGCTGCAGTGTGAGTCGTCCCCATGTCACTCACACCTCACTGAACCTCTGTGGGTCTGCAAGGGCTTCTCGTGGCAGGTTCAGTCTTTTATTATAAACTAGGAATACGTACTAAAAAGCATCTATAGCAAACCAAGTACTATGTTAAGGGGAAACCAAAGTATTTACCAGTATAATGGGACTCCTGCCTTCAAAGAACTTGTAATTTATGGATGAGGGAAAGGAGTACACAGAATATTCTGGAACACTGATTCCCAAATATTCTCATGGTGCAGTTAGTCTCAGTAATTTTCTCTTGGTGCTCCTGACCAGAAGAAAGAGCTAGCAATCCCATTTAGGAAGTAGTAAGTAGTTAGGTCCTAACAACACAGCAGATGCTTGAGAAAACACATAAACTGAAAGAATATAAATATGTGTGTTTCCTTCTTCAATAACCTTCTTCACACATATAATGGGATATGTGTGCCTGTTGGGCACTGCCCAGCTTCTCAGACCTTGGAATCATATGGAGAACAGCCAGCCTTATTTCCTATCCCACCTTGATTTCTATCTGGTACTTTTTCCGTTTGTTTTGTTTTTATCACAAGCAACTGCCAAAAATCAAGCTTCACAGAGATAAGATGTTATTGAAAGGAATCCTACATAATAAAAGCCTAATACGCAAATCGACTGGATGGCAGAAGGACCCGTCGGTGGGGAGTGGGGCCGGCGAGTGGGTGGCACCAGGCCAGCCAAGGCGGGTGCCAATGGGCAGAGGGAGGGGACGGTGATTGGGGGAGGCGGGGCTGGGCGCTGGCGGGCTGGCGTAGTCCCCTGTCGGCCTGTTGGTTGCCTCCCTCAGAGGAAGGCCAGACTGTGGCTTAGGTCCGTTCCCCGGGGGAAGTGGGCCTAAGCCATCAGTCGGACGTCCCCTAAAGGCTCCCGGACTGCGAGAGGGTGCAGGCCGGGCTGAGGAACCCCCGCTCTTAGTGCATGAATTTTCATGCATCAGGCCTCTAGTGTAGTGTAATCCAATATTGAAACTGAACTTTCTCCAGCTAGTAGCTCCTGGAGTGCCGATAGAAGCTAAATACCACTGCGTTTCCACCAAAATATAACTGCAGTGCCCTGTGAGTTCCCTGTGGGACCTCGAATGCCTCAGGCGCCCAGGCATTCAGCTGGGAACCCAGGTTCTAACGCGAGGAATCCAGTAGTGGAGAATACAAGATCCCATTTCTTCTCAAGTGGTCCCTTGATAAGTGATTGTGGAACAAATCAAAGGTTATATGAACATCTGTGATTGCAACTTGATCCCTTGGCAACCGTGTTTACTGCCTGCCAAGCTGCGTTTAGAATGGCAACATCAAGTTCAAGATGAGCCACAGGTACAGGGAGCCAGAATATGTGGGTTTGAATGGGGCAGGACTCTTGCGGGTTTGGCCTCATGGCTTATGACACATAAGAATGACAGGGACCTCCCAGGATCTTGGGAGGATTCGAACGTGCAACTGCACTTGACCAGGTGCTTCGATCAGTAGTGTTAGCTCCACTCTCTTTCTCCTGGGTGGGCATTTAGACGTCAGTGTGTGGGAGCACGACGAGCTTTCCTCAGGAAGAGGTGTTAATTCCAGGAGGGTGAGGGTAAGGTGGAAGGAGGCACCCTGCCAAGGGAAAGGGACAAGCTACAGCGAGGCCCCTCCGCAGTGGCCGGCCTCTCTGCCGTGTGGGCCTGAAAGGCTGAAGGAAGAGCTGCTCAATGAGGGCGGAGACCAGTCATACAGCCAGGTGCCCAGCAACCTCCCCTGTGGAACAGAGCACACCACGCCTGGCTCCCGTCCTTGTCCGTCTGTATCTGGGCACCTGCTGAGTCAGAGACATCTGGACATCTCCCCACAGGCTCTGCCGGAGTCCTGTGCAGGTCCCATGAGTGACCAGGTGTTCAGGAGCCACAGGCCGGATTTGTTCCAGCGCTGGACCCAGGCAGAGCCTCTCCTGGGAGCCCCGGACAGTGCCTTCCCTGCAGGAGCACCCTCAGGATGGGCGGGGAGTCAGTACGGCCCTGCCCTGGCGCTTTCCCCAGGACCTGCCTTCAGCGCTTCCACCACCTGTGTGCCAGTCTCCTGGCTTCCTGGGGCCTCCCAGCACAGTGAGGAAATGACCCCTAGCCCATTTCCTCCTCTGTGAAATGGGGCTGCTGCCGCCTGGCCTCATCAAGCAGGCCATGGGCTTTCAACTGGTGCTGCTGGGGCAGCTGCAGACCCACTGTGTCCAGTTTTCTGGGAGGTCCTATCAACTAGGTTTCTTCCTTGAAAAAGAGTTTGCAAATTGTTGTCCTCCCCAAACAAACAAACAAAAAACTTCAGGTCTCACATTTCATCTTAGCCATTGCCTGGGGCAGTACAACTCCTCTGCACCCAGCAGTGAGCATTCTTCAGCTTTTCAGCCCTGATGCCTTCACCTTGCTGAGGACAGGCTGTTGTCACCTGGTCCCAGGACGAAAAACTGAGCACTGTGCCTTTAAGAGAGAAGGCTAGAGGAGGGAAGAATCCCTGCCTTCCAGGGCAAGCCCAGACTCTGTTCAGTTAGGTGCTTCGTAAGCTCCCCCTCCAGCTCACACAGCTCCCCTGCCCCTCACCTCCCACATCTTGCCCATTCCTGAGGCTCTGAGCGCTGTGACAGGATCTTCATTCTAGTGATGATGGGAGCACAGATCTGTCAAAAGATCAGCTGCAACCAAGGGTGAGGCTGGTTGTCAGGAAAGACGTTCTGATTTGCAGTCTCACCACTAGCTGAGCTTCAGGTGTTTACTAGAAGCAGCTGATACGGTGCTCAGCTAACTGCCCCAGACCGCCTTTGCCTCACATTTGCCCAGCCTGGCCTCTCTGTTGCCACTCTGTGCAACCAATCATGCCGGCAGAAGTCCCTGCCTGGGCACCCCGACCTGCACCTGCAGGCTCTGCGTGTTGTTTTCATTCACGAGACAGCACTGTGGTAGGTTTGGCTTTTTAGGTTTGTTTGTTTATCTTCTTTGCTGTTGCATCTCACAATGACTTTATTCTTCTAATAGGCTTATGCCTCCCAGCAGACTTTCTACTCATTTCATCCTCTCAGCAGTCTTTATAGTGGGCAGGGTCAAGGATCAGCCTTGTTTCACAGATGGATTTTGCACATTGAATCAGTGGCAAGGCCAGACTTCCTAGTAGACCCCATTTCGATTTCAAGTCTTGATACCTTGCCCATTCACCATGCTGCCTTGCTCTTCCCTCCCTGGCCCCCCACTTGTTTTGAACGCTGTAGCTCTGAGAGCTGAAGTGAGCAGGTTTTAATTGGATTGTTACTGACTTCTGCAGACACTTCTGAGCACGTTTCATTCGTCAGGACAGTGGCTATATGTCATCTCATCCTCAAAGCAGCCTTTGAAGGTGTTATTCCGATTGTATAGATACGTGATCAAAGCTTCCTCCACATCAGATGGCGTGGGTCCCCCAGTTCCCAATGCTGGAATCAGAACTTCAATCCACTTCCCCCAACTTCCTCCCACTTCCCTTTCCAGTGAATGCTGCTGGACCGTGGGCTGCTTTATGAAAAGGCACTCAGGGGTTCTCAGTGCCCGAATCAGTCTTTTCAGAAAAGGTCCAGAGCTTGTAAACCTCTTGTCCTAGAGAAGCATTTGAATGGCCAACAACAGGAACTACCTGGCTGACTTTAGCAGAATGAAAGTTTTTGAAAGGACATTAGTTCATCACGAGATGTTAGACAGGCTGGGGAAGTCGACTTGGAAAGCAGGAGGAATAAAGGAAGGTTTAGCAGCTGGAATCACAGTCCGTGTCTCACCAGGAAACCCAGCTGACGTAAACAGACCCCTTTGCTTGCGATGGTGCTGACAGTGGACTGTAGGTTCTATTGTTGGCATCCCCACACCCCAGCCCTGGGAAATTGGGTGTTGCTGTACCCACTGCCAGACTGGGTTCCCCACCTTCCTTCTTCCTTGTGTACCAGGCCCAGATGGTATCCCTGGTTGGCCAAACCCAGATGTGTGCCCAGGCCTTCTCTGCAAAGGCTGCTGGGAAAGCAAGCCCCTGGTGTGGCTTCCACAGTGGAACAAGCTCTTCCTCTCACCGAAATTCACACAATAGGGAGTTTCCCACATAGAACCAGCAGATTCAGGTGTTGCATAGCCCCGGAAAATTATCAGTCTCCATTACACGCCCCCAAGCCCACACAAACACCTAATTCTAGGTTACAGCTCTGTTTCTCACCATCACTACCTTCCCACCACTCCCCAAGCCTTATCGCAGACTTTGTCTAAGTTGTGGAGATGATGTATATGAAAGTGCTTGGGAAGTGGCTTGTTAATAATGACTCTGATCAGGCAGGAGGTTGCCTGCTGCCTGTGGTTTCTTGCTGTTGTCTGGCTCATCAGCAAGAGCCCTGCGCTTTCGCTTTCAGATTGAAGATGGTCTCACAGCTGATTTTCCCATCTGCTTCTGGCTGAGGGTGCGGGGAGCTTCATTGTTTCCTTGTGAGGAAGCATGGAGCATTGGGCTGCTTTCCTTTCCTGGGCAGGTTTTGGTCACACCAAGGTGTTTATTCTTCCAAGAATCTGCTCTCCTGGGCAGCACGGGGGAAGGGGTCAAGGGGTGGCCCCGCGGTGGTTCTGCTGCTGGCACACTGCTTGCTGGAGGTGAAGTGTCGCCCGTTCCTTTTGTGGGGCCTGGAGATGCGCGAGCAGAAGGCTGGAGCCCATCAGTGCAGGACTTCCTTTGTTCATCTGTGGGAACCCAGCCCCCACAGTGGCCATTTCCCCAGCCACTCTCCTTCCTGATAAGATTCTTTCAGTTGCTCTTGGTCTATAGCCATAGCTGTGGGGCAACTGGACACCTGCCTTCCAAGGACAACAGCCACTCTGATTCTTCCACCTGAGGCTCTTCCCACCCACTTCCCACCAACTCTTCCTCCTTGCAAGCACTAACTAGCCTGCCCTCCCGCTTTCTGCCCCCAGTCACTTCTCAACTCAGGGTTGGGGGCCAGTGGGCATATGGTTTGGGGCTTCTTTCAATAACGTGCCTGGTAGTGCTGAGCTCAGCCATTGAATCTTGCTCCCTCCCTTCCGCTGGTAGCAATTCCCTAGATGGAGAATGGAAAATGTGGGGCTTTGGGATCACAGACCTAAATTTGCAGCAGGACCTGCCACATCTCTGTGATCTTGGCAGTCATAGCCTCTCTTGGCCTTCAGCGTCCTAATCTGGACAAATGGGGAGAATGGTGCTGAGCACATAGCAAGCCCTGGCGGCACCTGGTGGATACACTAGTTTCAGCCCTTCCTGGTGCACTGTTTGTGTCCCTGGAGATGAGGCTCCCGCCCTGCCCTGCCCCACCCTGTTCCTATTACCGGGGCCTACAGGGAGCCCTGAACTGGGGACACAATCTCTGTGGTAACAAGGAGACTATTAATAGGTTTTTAAAAGTCTAGACTACCTCACTGATTCTTTCTTTCTGATGGAGAAAAAGCTACTGAGAGAACGTAGGAACAAGGGGAGGTTTAAAAGGAATGTCCACACGTGTCTGAGGCATTTTATTGGCAGGATGCCTGAGAATATTCCTCCTGGCGGGCTTTCTAAAGCGCACGCCCAAATGAGTGGACTGGGCTGGGATCATTTTAAGATAACCCTCACTACCCTTCCCCCCACCACCCCACCACCCCCATATCACTCCATTGATTAGTTATATGGCAAAAGGGAGATGACCTGGGTGGGCCTAATCTAATCACAGAGCCCTTTAAAGATAGAGTTCTCTCTAGCTGGTGGCAAAATAGGAAGTCAGAAAGATTCCAAGCCCGAGAAAGACTGACTTCCACATGCTGCTGCTGGCCTGGAGATGGAATGGCAAATGAGGAATGCAGGTGCCTCCAGAAGCTAGAGAGCCAGAGGGGACCTCAGGCCATCAGCCCCAGGGCCCTGAATTCAGCCACCAACATTGTGAACTTAGAAGCACATTCTTTCCCAGAGTGGCATCGTGAAACCCTAAGCAGACACCCAGCAGAGCCCACTGAACTTCTGATCTAGAAAACTCAGAGATAATAGGTGGTGTTGTGTTAAGCTGCTACATTTGTGCTAGTTGTTATGGCAGCAGTAGAAAACTGATACAGTCAGACAATAGGGACTGGTGGGGACTGGAGATGCACATGTCACTATTCAA
Source organism: Myotis nattereri (assembly GCF_964212035.1). NCBI lineage: Eukaryota > Metazoa > Chordata > Mammalia > Chiroptera > Vespertilionidae > Myotis > Myotis nattereri. The sequence continues at coordinate 133,590,631 of NC_138077.1, read as the reverse complement.
CTCCAACCCATAGTTGTCATGTGGAGGCTTTCGGGGAAGAAACCCAATGTTTCTGAATCTCCCCATTTTTTAAGAGGCCAAAACTTAGACTGTGTGAAGTATCCTGACTTAAAAAAAAAAACACATCTGCTATGTCAGTATACTGTGATCCCTTCAGGGAAGCATATCCCCCCCCCTTTTTTTTTTTGAGAAGTTGCCTAGTTTAAATTCCATTGTCTTCCATACTCTATATACTCTATGCACAGCGAGGGTGGTGTTTATCCCAAAAGTTGGCTTGCAATCGACAGTTAGGTGCTGAGGTTTTGTCAGGGACTATGGGGGCTTTGGGAGATAACACAAGGCCCCCACCTTTTTGCATGTGTGATGAGAATTCACACTCCACTTAGGAAGAGAAAGGACAGATTTTTAAATTTCTCTCCAGCCAATCTGATCACCATTCTAGGCCCCCATCTTTAGGTGGGTAGGTGGGGAATGGAATTATAGTCCGATCTGGTAATCACACCCAACCCAGCATTTACATTCTCTCTGGGTAGCCCAGTCTCTTTTAGATGACTCTGGTGGCCCAGCTGTTCAGCATTCTGCCCTTTGCACCCCTCCACCGCAGAAGGTGGCTGCTCCTATGGGGAAATTGTGGCTTATGTGACTGGCTATGTTCCTGGGTCCAGGTGGTGTCCTCTGAATCCTGGCTTCCCCAGGTGTGGAATGGGGGTGCAGGCTCGAGAGGAATTATTTCAGGCCACTCCCCAAAATAAGGACTCTACGGTGTCATTTAGCTATTTGGGATGAATGTAGCCAGACTCAAGTGATAAGGCCTACAGTCCTGGCTGTTTTTTTCTGTCCCCAAGTCCCTGAGCACTGTAGTGAGTGCATCCATCCCCAGGCCTCTGTTCTCCCATGGACTCACCACCTCCCTGCCCCTCACACTCGGGTTTTGATGTGCCACCTACAGGCAGGGCAGGGCTGCCTCAGACTACCTACCTGGGAAGTTGGCCTCTAGTCTGGAAGGTCTCTGGCTCCCACATGCCTACCTGCTGCTTCTGATTCCCTATTCATGGTCTCCCTGGGCTAGATGTGGCGAGCCTTTCTCTTCTCTCCTGGGGAATGCCCTGGCTGGGAGGAGCTGGCTAGTGACTTTCCAACATCAAATTCTCATTCTCAACAAATGGAAGCCATAGTGGTAGAGATGTGTGGGATGTACCAATGAGGAAATAAACAATGAAAAATGTTTCCGGATTACTGTCCCTGTTACGGATGTTATGGGCTCCATGACTAGATGATACTAAGGTGCATGAAACCATCTGAGAATATTTAACTCCTGATGAATTTCTGAGGGCTGAGACCACAGGCTTGAGTAGCAGGGGAAAGCCCATGGAAAGGCTTGGTGGGAGAGGGGTAGGCCTTTAAGGGCGGGTTGGATATAGAAAGCACTCGAATGTCTAATTCAGTTCAGCATTAGGTCCCATCCAGACTAGTGGCGCTGACTACTTTTCTGTGGTTGTCCCCTCTTTCAGAGCTGGCATCAGGGGCCTTGACGAAAGGAGCCGAATATGGGTCACCCCGACCCATTCCATCTCAGGTTTGAAAGGAGAATGGAAACTTAATCAGGCTCCTCTGAGACTTCTGGCTGTTGGCAGCTGAGCATTAGGCATCCCCACCCCCAGTGCCCCCATTTCTGAAGCTCCCCACAGTTCCTTACACAGCTCTCCTCGGAGCCCGCCTGTGGGGCCTTGTGGGGCAGGCCCTGCACGTGTGCACAGGTCCATGTAGCCGGCAAGGATGGTAGCAGATATCAGGGAGGTGATTGTCGTCTCTGGGTGGTGTATACAATTTAGATGTGGGTACAAAGAATAGCCTAACCAGTCTCAGGACCAGGGTGGCCAGAAGGCAGCAGGAGTGCAGACGTTAAGGCCAGGCTTGCCCTGGAAACATGGGTCCGATCCCAGCTGCACGACTCACTGAGTTGTCTCATTGTGGGCGAGTTGCTTACCCGCTCAGAGGCTCAGTTTCCACGTCTGTGAGTTGGGGACGATATCTGTACCTGCTTCATGGGGTTGTGTATCGTAAGAAATGGAAGTGCATGTAAAATACGCAGCGTCTTCTGGCACAAAGTAAAGTTTCAAAAAAACGTTTGTTGCTGTTTTAAGTTATGTCCTTGTTATTGTGAAGAGTTCAGATTCATGGTTTGAGTTGGGAAGTTGTTCATCAGGAAATCTCAGGGGACTAGGATGAGGGATTTCTCCAAAGGGGCTTTCCTCCCAGTGTGTATGGAAGGAGACCCAGAGGGCACAGAGTGGGTTCAGACACGTCACCTACTCTTGCTGCCACTCCTCTTGCACTTTCTAAGCTGAAGGAAAACACATGTGTTGCGGGGAAGGGAGGAGATGCAGAAGGGGCGTGGAGGGATAAAGGAAGAGAGAGACCCCAACTAACTGGAGTGTTGCAGTGAGTCAGTGAAACTGATCAAACGCCCTGCATCTCAGGTGCAGCTAAGGAGCTGTTATAAATAGCCTTGTCTGTTCAGATACTCGGCTCCGTCTTCACTCTAAACTCCAGTTCTGCTTGGTCAGCTTTGAATCATAGAGTTTTTTAAGACTCAAATGAACTTCACCCTCAGAAAATCGAGTATCAGAAAATATACATGCAATTTTTGTAAAAAGTCTAAGTTTAGCAGTTTCTCAGGTCACGGGGTAAATACCATTTTTTCAATGGGACCCGAAGCTTCTGAAGGAACAGGTAAACTCTTACACATACTTCAGAACCCTGCTCAAATGTCACCTCTCCCGCAAAGCTTTCTACCATGCCCAAATCAGTGGGCAGCCTTTCCTTTATACACTCATTGCCCATCCCTCTATTAGGTCTCATAATCTATTAGCTCCCATAATTTATTAACTCTCATAATCACTCATTTCCTCTGCTAGACTGTGAGCTCCTATTCATCTTCCTTACTCATTTTTTGGTCCAGTGGCCAGCACAGAAGTGTTGAAGGAATGGAATATAAATGAAGATAATGAGTTCCCTGCTTGGATGCCGAGAGAGCCTTCCCTCCCTTCTGTGAATGGGAGGAAAACTTAGGAAGCCGTATCTGATGACACTTCTTGAGGGCTCTGCCAATCTGCCAGGACGGGTTACAAGCCCACCTGCAGACCAGCATCCATTTTGGCTTTCAGAAGATAAAGGACTGTCAACACAAGTGGAATAATCCAGAAGAACTGGTGGGAAGTAGCACTGGCCTTCTAGATTCCCACCATTGATTAGATAAGGGAGTGTGTCGTTAGAAGTGTGTGGCAGGGAGGGATGCTTTGAAGTTCCAGGCTGGTTATGCTAAGGATGGGCTCTGGTCTCTTGGTGCCCAGTAGCAGCCATACTCCAGGTACCCAGAGGTAACCTGTCTGATCAAGGACAGGGAAGGGCAGCTGTTCTGCGGGGCACCTTGGAGCATGTCTTTCCCTAGAGGTGTCAATGGCAAGCCCTGTGTCCCGGCTCCTGGGGGGATCTATTTGGATGGAGCAGTGCCTGGTCTCTGGAAAAGATACAGATGGATGCTCAGCCACAGCTTGGAGACCCTGAGCCTGGAGGGTGTGAGGGGAGCAGCTGTTTGAGGGGGGCTTTGGAGTCTACTGGTTGGAATGGCCTTCCGATAGCACTAACTCTGATTTTGCAGAGTCAAATACCTGATGGGTATTTGTGAGAATGAGATATTCCATTCCCCACTGCAATATAACAGGGGCTGTGGGTATTTGGACTCTGTTACAGAGAGCACACTCAGCGGGCTTTGCAGGAAGCCACATTTCCATTTCCCATGAGGGATCTCAGGAGCGCAGTAAAGCTCCCTCTGAGATTATTTAATTTGAACGCTTCTGACAAAGAGCAGGCATTCTGCCTTGCACACTGCACTTTGACCCTCCAGAATTTCCTATCCAGCTCATTTTCTCCCCAGGATATAGGTGAAAGATTTGCAGTTCCACCAGTGTCCAGGCAGGGACCTCTTGCTTTATTTGCTGGTGAGGGGTACTCATCTTGAAAAATAAAGTTGGTTCCAGCCCAAAGGACCCCCCCACCCACCCCGCTAAAGACCCAGCATTCTGTTCTCATGCAAAAGGGTAATGGTCTCTGTGGATGTGGGCTGGGAAGACTTCCCCAGAATGTGCAGGCCAGTGCTGACACGGTCTCGGCCACACTCACAGTCCCACTGTGCAACCTTGACAAGGTGGCGAGACTCTAAGACATCCCTTTCTGGGGTCAGGGACAAGCCCCTTGGTGGAGCGAGCTGAGTGCAGCATGATGGGGTGATGGCTCACACTCTGAGAGGGAAGCAGCAGGGCTGCCGCTGTCTGCCAGAGCCCCAAGTGCCCAGAAAGCTCCCTCTGTCTCTTCACATCATTGTGAGCACCAGCGGGCTTTGCTGAAACTCCAACTGCTCGGGAAATGTTGGGGCTTGGCAAAACACAAACCACTTTTTCTCAAGCGTTTAGTATTTTTTTCCCTGCTTTCCATTTGTACTGCTTGTTTATTTGGAGTAAAATTGAGTCCATATGGTTCATGTCCTTGGCCTGATTCTCCACGGCATGATTTTCTGTAAGACTGTCTGAGGTCCTAGAGTTCTTTTTATCTTTTGCCTTAGAAAGACACAGCATCTTACCACAGAGAATCTGAAGCCAAACCTAAGGGGCGTGTGTTTTGCATGATCCTCTGAAAGGTACATGAATGCAGGGCTGTAAACGTGGCCCTCAAGTGAGAAAGCACAGCTCTCCTCGCAGGGGATGCGGAGCAGAGACCAGGGCTGTATTTTCCCTCATGGCTTCCCGTTAGGAATCAGCCTGGGCCGGGTTAGAGGCAGGCTCATGAAGGGCTCTGCCTGTCCCTGACTGTCTCTCCCTGAGAAACCGAGCCCTCCACTTTCTGTGTCTGGGATGGAATATATTTACCTTCACATGGGTATGAGGGGGGCACACCCATGTGCTTAGCGGGGAGTGCAAGATTTTGCCCTTACTTACTATTTCCTTTCCAGGGCAAAATGGACAGGGAATGCTTTTCTCTATGGAGCCCATTCCAGCACTTTCTCTGGGGGTGGCAAGAAAGGCAATGTGGTAAGACACCTGAAAATCAGGAAGACAACAAAGACTTGAACTTTCTAGAGTGCTAAACCCAAAGCTCAGGCTGACAGAGGCAACTTGAAGGCAGGTATTATCTATCTGCTTTCTTTGGGAGAAATTCAGTGTATGTCCAGTAGCATGTAACACACCCAGGCTTGTGGGCTATGTCTATCCTCTGCCTGGACAATGCAAGTTCCAGTTACCTTGCATGTGATTTTAGGGGTAAAGGAAATGCTCTGCACGGCACTAATGCACCCACACACCTGCATACATACACACACGTTTGCATACACACACACCTGCATACACATACCTGCACACACACACACACACACACACACACCTGTACACACACACACACCTGCATACACACATTTGCATACACACATGCATACACACACACCTGCACACACATACACACACCTGCATACACACACCTGCATACACACACCTGCACACACACAAACCTGCATACACACAGTGTCTGATGACTGGAAGCCTACAATTAAAATTGCATTCCTTGAAGTATAAACTTTCAGCTATCAGATGAATAAGGTCTTAGGTGGTAAAAACATGGTGATTGTAGTTGATAAAGCTGTATTGTATAATTGAAATTGGCTAAGAGGGTAGAACTTAAATGTTCTCACATGCACACAAAAGATAACTATGAAGGGTGATGGAAGTGTTAATTAAGTAGATGGTGGGAATCCTTTCACAATATATATCAGGTCACCATGATGTACGTTTCTAATGTCTTATAATTTTATGTCAATTATACCTCAATAAAGCTAAAATAAAACAAAAACAAGCAAACAATGACAAAAATAGAATTACATTACTTTAGCCTAAGCCCTGGATTCCTGTTAAGCCACTGAGAACCTTGGGATTTTGGTAGGGCATATTTGGGTGGGAAAAGGCTGGGAAGGAGAACCTAAGGATCCTGGGGATCCAGAGTGGGCTTTGCAGATGTCTCACCAAGAGGTAGGGTTGAGGTAGACTGTCCAGAAGAGAGAGAAAGCAATCTTTGTTTTAGACATCTGTGAAGGGTCTGCTAGTTCTGCATTTTGGATTCCTTTTAAAACTAGAAGCATTATCCTATTTTTAACAATATGTCATAAAAGTTTCAAGAAGTGATCCAACACTTTTTGATGGAGATTCCTATTCCTCAGAACCTGGGGGAGGGTTGTGCATGGGCTTGGGATGTGGGCGAAGTTTTGTAGGTATGTTTGAGATGCATCTTCTGGAGAGAGACCATAGCTTTCACCAGGATCATGAAGAGGTCCTGAGGAATTGGAGCAGAAGACCTGGCCACATAGTCTGAGCCTCAGGAACAGTCCAAGTTCAGGGTCTGTGGCGTTTTCACCAGTTCGCTGGGGCACAGGTATAGGGACAGGTCTGTTAGCTCTGGGATGTGCCTGCCCATTCGAGCTGTGGACGGCCCTCCTGCCATTCCACGAACTCTGCCCTTCAAAGGTTTGCTTGTTTCTTTTGGGCTTACAAAAGAAAATGTTTTATTTTCTGTCCTTAAAAGTAGACATTTAGAAATGTAGAAAAATGTAGTGAAGAAAATAAAAATCCATCATAGTCTTAATAATGAATTAATCATTGTAAACATTTGAGATAGCCCCATCCAGGTTTTTTCCTTTTGTCTTTATAAGAAAGAGTTGAGATCATAGTATGTCTATGAATGGAACACTTTTCACTTAACATTACATCATAATCATCTTGCCTTCCATTAAAAAGTCTTTATAAGCATCATTTTCAGTGGCTGCACAATATTCTATTGTATGGCTGTACTATAGTGTACTTACCCCTTCTTCTAGCGTTGGGCATTTGCATTGTTCCCGGCTTTTTACTTTAATAAATAATGCATGAGAAGCATCTCTGGCAAGAAGCTGTGCTTACATTTTGGATTATTTCTTTATGATAGATTCCTAGAAGTCTCTTTTGATTTTTGATGATACTGTATCTTAAGGTGTTGCTGAGACCTATCCATAAAGTGGGGATGTCGCAACAGACTGTGGGCAGAGAGGTGGGGCCAAGCATCACTGGATTCCTGCGAAACGCACGCCTTGCCTCTAGGTGCTGTGGGCTCAGGGGAAGACCCTGCCGTTGTCCTTGAGGAACTTACTGTGCAGTGTGAGCCCACAGCATACATAAGTAGCCTAAAGGAAGAGATGCCTGCATCTCAGAACTGTGGGGGAGCCATGCATGAGTTCAGAATGGGGCAGAGGTCTGCATGTATGTTCATATTGCATTTTCTGGAGAGGGAGTCTAACTTTCATCAGAATCTTTTCATCTAGAGAGCTGCAAAGAATTAACCATCCAATGATGGTTTGGGGTGGGGGGAGGGGGGGGGGGAGGGGGCGGGGCATGAGTTAAATTTCCCAATTAATTATTTTCTTTTACTATTTTATAGTTTTTATAACAGAAATAAGATAAACTTTTTTTCATCTGCCATTAATTTGACCTATTGAGCGTAACTAGCAGATGGCAGTCAGGGGTCCTGGTTTTGGGGACCTTGAGGTAGGATATAGGAGAGGCCACAGCACAGCCTGTACCCAACTGGTATGCGGCAGATTTGGGCAGCATTTGTCACCTGCCCCTGCAGTGGCCTACCAATGCACTTACATGTAAATCTGCTCCTGCAAACATGAGCTGGTGTTACATGAGCCTAATGCCTACAGGATCATATTATTGGAACGTTAGGTTATGCAGGTGCATGGCATTTCTGGTTGCTAAACCAGTGCTTCCTTATCCCTCTGCTGGAGCCTGGTTGCCGAAAGTTAAAGGTGCTTCTTGTTGCTAACTCATGGTCACCAGGAAGCCACCAGCTTTCCTAATAAGGAGATGTGACTGTGCAGGCTCCGGGCCTTCCACTCAGGGCCAGAATGAGATGTGCACATGGAAATTCATAGCCACTGATTGTATTTATTTTCTGCACTCTGTTCTGACGGTGTCTGTTGTTGGATTAGTTCTTCCAATGGGGAGAGAGAGCCGTGTTCCAGGCTGTGGCCTTGTCCAGGTGTCCACAGAACCCTAGCTCAGCTCACCTTGTGGTGAGATTTCATGGATTTTGCCAAGTCGGGTGCCCACAGTCGGGACAGGCATGGGTGTGTGTGTCTCATCATCCCACAGCCCTGCGGTATCTCCCGTGTCTGTGTTAAGAGTGCCCGCGTCCCCATTAGAGGGTCTATGTGCAGAGTATGACTGGACAACAGGGCCCTACCATGGGTAGCCACATGTCTTGACTCAGAAGCTCCCCAAATCATTTTTTAAAAATGTGTTTTTACTGATTTCAGAGAGTAAGGAAGAGGGAGACAGAGAGGGAGAGAGAGAGAGAGAAGCATCAGTGATGAGAGAGAATCATTGATCGGCTGCCTTCTCTATGCCCCACACTGGGGATCGAGTGCTGACCGGGAATTGAACTGTGACCTCCTGGTTCATAGGTTGACGCTCAACCACTGAGCCATGCTGGCTGGGCTCCCTAAGTCTTTTTACCTAGCTTCCTGGCTTGCTAACAAAATCTGTATAATTCTGTTATTGTTGTTGTGTTATCCTGAGTTCCAGCTGGCTGTTCCTCCAGGTTCGGCTGAGTTGTTTTTCTTCCTTGACGCTTGGCTTCTGCAGAATGCGTCCCTTTCTCCTTCCCTGTCACTCTCCTTCCCTAGCCCTTCGTTTTCTCTACACCCAGAACCCATTCTCCTCACGGGCTGGCGTCCACCTGCAGTTTATGCAGTCATTCAAGTCATCGCATAAGCCTAATTCTTATTGGGCCTCGGCTCCTTTGGCCAAAAGCACTGAACCTCACTGTGAGACAGATGGCAGTCAGGGAGGAACTGGTCACTGCCCACCCGCAGATAGTATCTGTTCTTCCCATAAGGAGGCAGAAAACATTCAACTAGCACATCTGTGACCACTGCCAGCCTAACCCATAATGCACAGTAAACAAGCAAGGTAACACTCAAAATATAATCCTTTGTTGGTGGTTGTGGGGGAGGCAGCTAAAAGCTTAGGCTTTTGAAGGATATCATTAAGAAATTCTTCCTCATACTTAATCAGAATGACCTTGGCCTTGATTTAAACTTATTTATTCTGGTTTTGTCCAGGTAGAGACCTATTCTTTTCTCTCCATATGATATTTTTAATAATGCATTTTATTTTATTTTATTTTTTTAAAATATATTTTATTGATTTTTTTACAGAGAGGAAGGGAGAGAGATAGAGAGTTAGAAACATCGATGAGAGAGAAACATTGATCAGCTGCCTCCTGCACACCCCCTACTGGGGATGTGCCCGCAACCCAGGTACGTGCCCTTGACCGGAATCGAACCTGGGACCTTTCAATCCGCAGGCTGACACTCTATCCACTGAGCCAAACTGGTTTCGGCTAATAATGCATTTTAAATAAAATTTTATTTTACATAAAAAATAAAACTTAAAGCATTTCCTATGTAAGATACTTGTAGTAAAACATATTTCATATTTGTAAAAAGATTATATTGTATAATTTAATAGAACTCATGTTCTATATTTAAATATTTTAAATATACCTTATAAGTAACATATTTGTATATACATAAAATATTAAATGAGGTATTTTATATTTTAAACAAAACAAAGGCTATTTAAAATGTTTCAATAAATCAATATTTAAATCATTGCTGATGGTTTCTACTAAAATTAAGTAGATCAACTTAGCTATTTAATAATTGTATATAAAATATTGAAATATATAGAATATATTATTTTTGCATAAATAAAAGCTGTTATAAAATATTTCATTGTAATAAGGATATCTGATTCCGTCAGGTTCCCATTCCAAGAATTAACATTTGGGGGCATAGCACCCCCTACCACTCTCTGCTCCCTCGGCACCCAGCGCCCTGATCTGCTGTTTTTCCTCCCGCCCGCAGGCATAGGCAAGAATGTCATCTGCGACCGCACGGCCACGCCGCTGGACGCCTTCCGCATGATGTCGGCCGCCCACTACTACCCCAAGCTCATGAGCATCATGGGCAACGTGCTGCGCTTCTTGCCGGCCTTCGTGCGCATGAAGCAGCTCATCGAGGAGGGCTACGTGGGCGAGCTGCTGGTGTGCGAGGTGCAGGTGCACAGCGGCAGCCTGCTGGGCAAGAAGTACAACTGGAGCTGCGACGACCTGATGGGCGGAGGCGGCCTGCACTCGGTGGGCACCTACATCATCGACCTGCTCACCTTCCTCACTGGCCAGAAGGCCCTCAAGGTCCACGGGCTGCTCAAGACCTTCGTGAAGCAGACCGACCACATCAAGGGCATCCGCCAGATCACCAGCGATGACTTCTGCACCTTCCAGATGGTGCTGGAGGGCGGGGTGTGCTGCACCGTCACCCTGAACTTCAACGTGCCCGGAGAGTTCAAGCAGGACGTGACTGTGGTGGGCTCTGCCGGGCGCCTGCTGGCGGTGGGCACAGACCTGTACGGGCAGCGCAATAGCGCCCCGGAGCAGGAGCTGCTGCTGCAGGACTCCACACCTGTCCGCAACTCCCTGCTGCCGGAGAAGGCCTTCAGCGACATCCCCTCGCCCTACCTGCGGGGCACCATCAAGATGATGCAGGCCGTGCGCCAGGCCTTCCAGGACCAGGACGACCGGCGCACGTGGGATGGCCGGCCGCTCACCATGGCTGCCACCTTCGACGACTGCCTGTACGCCCTGTGCGTGGTAGACACCATCAAGAGGTCCAGCCAGACGGGCGAGTGGCAGAACATTGCCGTCATGACGGAGGAGCCGGAGCTGAGCCCCGCCTACCTAATCAGCGAGGCCATGCGCCGGAGCAGGATGTCCTTGTACTGTTAGCGCAGACTGGGGACCTAGGGGACGAAGGCCTTCTGCGTGAGGCCCAGAGGGAAAGGTGTGGGAGGGAGGGAGCGTCCAGGAGTGTGGGGATGGGGAGGTGGAGGGACAATGGGAATAGGTGGTATCTGAGAAGGTGAACCGCAGCCCAGGTGAGGGGCCCAAACAAGACTGTCAGGATGCTGAGTAAATAGCCCGGGAGTGTTCAGAGGACCTGCCTTTCCTGAGGTCATCCCTGCTGGGCACTTGCATGAGAGGCAGGAGATTTAGCTGCCTCTGCTGCCCTTTACTGTGAGGAGCAAGGAGGGATGCCTTTCCACTTCACCTCATCCACTCCCCATACCTTGGCCTCCTTTGCAAGCCAAATACTCCGGTGAGGTCAAGTTCAGTTGGTGTGGCCTCCCTATTCTGGCCCCCACAAAAAATCTCGCAGGAGAAGGCACATCCTCCCATGTCCACACAAGCCTGTTGGCCTGGGGAAAGGTGGGGGTGCAATGGGCTACTGAGAAAGTTCAAATTCCAGGAAGCCACTTTAAGTGTCTGGAGGCCAAAGTACTTGGCAACAAAGTGTACAGCTTTCTGGATTGATTGGTCTTCCTCATAGGAAGCAGGAGGGAGTGTCTTCCCAATTGGCCCGCGGCCCTTCACTTGGCCTGAGGTGGGGTAAGGGAGTGCCGGGAATGCCAGCAGAGACAGGGCTTCTTTAAGCCAAAATGAGAGAGCAAGAGCATATCCCGCATGGAAACAGATGGGGCAGAGAAAAGCATATCCCTTTGAACTCGTCAGCAATTAAAAAACTGCAAGAAGCCATCTTATAACACTACTTCTGGTGGTGAGTTGAGTGTAAGAGGGATTCCATGCTGAAGTATCGAGGTTGTCCTTTCACCTGGCTCCCCAGTTATGGCCAAGGAGACAGGAGGAGGTTTGGGCCTGACTGCAAGCTTATAGCTGCCCTCAAGAGGTGGGGCAGCTGCATGCCCCAGTGTTGCACTGGGGGTTCCCCCCAGAAGGGAAAGGGAGCCAGCCCTGGATTTGTGTTCCAACACCCATGCCTCCTACAAGCCAGGGAAGGGCTTCTAGGAGTTTCACGCAGCTCTGTGGAGGGATGTAAAAGGCAAGTCTTCAGTTCCACTCAAACATAATCCACTTCCCGTAAAAAGAAGTAAAGGCTCTTTTCTCTAGCTTTGACCTTTGTTTTCATGATTCTGGTACCCCCCCCCCCCCAATGTAACAGGTGTTAAACAAAAGGACAACAAGGAACATAAGTTTCAATGTTTCTAAAATGGGGTTTAGAGGCCTCTCAGGTGTATCTTCATGGAGGATTGAGAAGCTGATGTTGGAAAAAACATATTCTTCTACTCCTTGGTCTCTTGTCTCTCGTCACCCTCTGCTTACAGAGCTTTCACTGGAGATGGCGAGCTGCAGGCTCAGAACAGGCAGCCAAAAGGGAGCAAGCTGACACACACACATGGATTTGTCAATGCTCGCTGCCACCAAATGTCACCAAAATGGCTCTTAAAAACTCAGGACAAGTCTTGAAAAAAAGGCCAAGTCGAATACATTTTGAAAACAGAATTACCCTTTTATCTTGTCTTAGTCCTTCATCCCAGCCAGACATTTGTCAAGGTTGGAGGTAGAAACTAGGACTTGTTCACAGCTCACACAACGGAGGCTCAGGCTTCTCTTCCTATGCCTGGCAGTAGAGCTAGAAGGGAGCTTAAGCGGGCAAGAGTTCACTCCCAGGCCCTGCCAAGGCAGAATCTGAAAACAAACAGTGTCATCAGTTGCAGCCTCCATGCTTCTCCCAGGGCAATCTACTGTGCAGCCCAGGCTGTCCATGGGTGTGTTGTGGCTGTGCAAGCATCATGGGGATCGTGGTCATTTTCTAGCTCAGAGGAGCAAGGACTGCCTCCCTGGAAACATCTCTCTACTTTGGGGGCCTCACCACAACACAGTCAGGTTAGTCAGCCGAAACTCTCCAGGTACCTTCTAGTCCCTGATGTGTTTTCAGACTTCACGATGACGTGTTCAAAACTAGCGATTTGGTAGAATGGAAGTCTCGCAGTAATAATTTGAGCAGAGGGTCATGCCATGGGCTGTTTTGGTTCAGGTTCTCCTGAATTGCCCTCTGGACAGCTTTTGTGGAAACTGAATAGAACTTTGTGTGTGTGTTTTTCCCCTGTATTTTTTGTTGTTGTTTTGTTTTTGTTTTTTGGGGGTGGGGTAGGCGAGAGTGGTGGGGTCCTAGCTAGCCTGAAAGGCTGCGATTAAGGATGAAGGGAAAGGAAACTAGATGACTCTATGGGCCCCATTTTTCTAAGTCATTTATAATCTAGGGGTTTTCCTGGGGTTTTAGGTTTCTGTACTTACCCAATTACCTGGGAGTTATTTTCCCCTGAAGGTGTCTGAGCTCTGCGAAAAAACACTCAGTGTCTAAAACAAAAATTCTCCTTTGAGGCTAGGGTATATAGAAAGAATATACTTTTTAAAAGCATGAAAAATATTTTAGTAAATGTAGTCAAATGTTACCTACTGACATGCATGTAGTAGGTAAATGCAGGAATGAGAGGAAGAAAGGACTGAGATAGTTAATCTTTTTAAATACAAAAATTGTAGTAAATGGGGTTAAGCTGCTTCTTTAGTGCTCCTTTTGTGCCTGGCCTACCACTAGCAGAGACTTAATTGCACTCTGAAGCTAAAATCTCAAGCTTTTAACAGAGCTTGCTGAAACAAAGCCCAGCATCGAACAGCACCCTTGGGGGTCTGCGTACTATCAGCTGACTTGGACCCTGGACAAGTCCCAGCAATAATCCAGCTCTTTCCACTTTAGTGTTTCAAGGAGCTGGTGTATTAGGGGCACCACTTTAGGGTCATCACACTTAGTCCCATCCTTGTGCGGATGCCTCTGCTGCTGGAAGTTTTGGCTCATGCCACCGGTTGCCTCTGCTGATGTCTCAAATTCCAAATTCTGAGAGGGGGGCAGGCCAGGGTTTCCTACATGGCATCCGCAGTGTGTGGACATGCTCTGGGCTTGTTGGATTCTTTCTGTTTTCCTCTGGAGAGAGAGTCCATGACCACTCTCAGCTTCTTCATGACTCTCCCTGTAATGGGAGAGGTGGAGCAGGATCCACAGAAACTCCTTAGCTTACCCGGCAGCAAATACCGTTGTGTCCGTGTATCTGGACCCTGGCGGTAGTCCTGGCCAACTCCAGCTCATGACGAACTTCTCCCAGAGCCTTTTTCCTCTGCAGATCCAACGAGTACTTCCTATGCTCCACCATTTCTTGATATCCATTGTGTGCAGGGATTTTAAGTTCATTATCTCATTTAGTCCACAAAAACAACCCTTTAGTATTGGGGATTGTTACTCCCATTTTACATGAGGTAATCAAGGCTCTGAAAGAAAGAGGAACTTGCCAGAGTCACACAACTATGAAGCAGAGACAGGGTGACCACATGGTTTTACTGTCAGCCCTGGCCGCCCGCCCAGGCAAACTTGTGATTGCCACACTAGGCATAGGGCCACCCCCAGGACATGGTCTCATTATTCCTCTGCTCACTGCTGGTGTAAACAAAAAAGGGCGCAAGAGTCAAGATGCAACAGTGCGACACTTTAGTAGCCTGAGAGCCAGACACTTCAGTGGTCCTCCCAAGGGCTCCAGATATAGGGACTGTGATGTGGGGAAGGAAAAGGTTGGTAGGCCCCCACTTCCCACTGTTAACTAATATGGTCACTCAGATATGGTACTGGCTGCACCTCCAGACTCAAATGAGAGCACTTGAGCCCATCACCTCTTAAAGCAGCATTGGGGTGGGGGTGGGGGGAGGAGGGAGCTTCACTTGTCCCCGAAGCTGGACTCAGGGCTGTTCCCTGAAACCCAGCGTTCCCACCTGCACACTTGCCCGCTAGGGAGGGAATGCCTGCTGCTGGTAAAGACAAAGCCACAGAGCAGACGCAGACAGCTTTCCTTCCGTTGTCCTCCTCCCTGCTCTCAAAAGGGAATTGAAATGCGGGGCTTTGATCGTTTTTTAATCATGAGCTCTCCAATGTCATGGCCTCTGTTCCATAAACTTCAGGACTTTGATGGCCAATAAACGTGGGCAGTGGGTGGAACAGGAGTCCTAAGCCAGATCTGTATCTAGGAGAGGGGTGTGTGTGTTGGGGGAAGCAGGGGGGGGGGGGCGGTATTAGTAGAACTGGCCTCAGGAAATCCCAAAGGCCCACATCTGGATTTATGTCTCCAGCCTTGCCAAGTACCATACAAATTAGAGATAACTGTTCACATAGTCACAGTGGGAAACCTTAAACAGCTAGTTTTTATGAGTACCTTCAAGACATAAGTGAGTTTCTAGAAAATTGATTTAGCTGCAACAACTCAGGAAATACAGTCCATTTGCAGGTCTGAGTTCTAATTGCAACTCTTCCACTAAGTAGCCATGGGACCTCAGACAAGTCATTTCATCTCTCTGAGCCTCCCTCTCCCCACCTGAGAGCTATGAAGGTGCTGTGTGCAGCAGGATGTGACTTAGACAGCAAACGTGGCTTCTAGTCCTGGGTCTACCACTAAAAATCAGTGTGGCCATCACTTAACCTCTGGGGGATAGGAGATAAAGTCCCTGCAGATGCAACTGCATTTACTTTCACCGAGGATGTCACTAGAATGCCGAATCCCACCCAACCCCCACCTCCAGAGTAAAGACAATGGAATCAGAAACCTAATTTACAACCACAGGTCAAATTCAACAGCTGTGGCTATGAGACAGGGTGAGAGTTAAGAGGGTGTAAAGGTAAAAATGCAATGCACTGCTAAATTTTGAGTCACAAAAAAATGAACTTAGAAAGCCCACTCCCCAAGAAAAGACATTTTCCTATGTTATACTCAACCACCGGGAGCACACTCCAAGGCCATCTATAATAATCGGCCAATGACATTTCGAAAATCCCCAACTCTGGTTTGATGTATCACCTACAATCAGAATCAACTTAGAAAGTCGATTTTAAAAGAAGCTGAGTATATATGTATGTATATGTATAAAACCAAACTTATGTATAAAAAGGCATGTATACTAGATATTTTAAAGAATTATTTATCAAGGGAAAAAGATGTGTGTTATAAAGTAAACAGAGTCTATATTTTCTATATAATGTAGATAGCAAAAATAGCTTATAAATTATAGGTTTTTGTTTTCTTTTTTTGTTATTAAAGAAATAAAAAGGACAAAGAATGCAACTGTCCTTCATGTTTTATTGGCCAAACCACTGTGGGAGGTGGCTTCCCCTCCGGGCCCAGGGGCTGATGCCCACTGTTGCCTCTGCTAACGTGGGGCCACGGTTAGCATCACTCAGTCAGCCGGCACGTGCCACTGCACACGTGGGTGGCCTGCTGTCCTCCACAATTTGCATTGATGGATAAAGGAATGACAGTAGCAAATAAAGACTGAAGAGAAGAACAATTCCAGCTGTTTTTCTGTTTATTAGATCCAAGTACTCTAGCTCATGAGTTAGCTACGTGGCCAGTCTGTGGAATGTGAAGCAAGAAAGGGGTTGGGAACAACGGTGGTGCATCCAGGGAGAGAGAATGTGTGTGTGTGTGTGTGTGTGTGTGTGTGTGTGTGTGTGTGTGTGAGAGAGAGAGAGAGAGAGAGAGAGAGAGAGAGAGAGAGAGCCTACTAGTCAAGATAAACAAGAGGACAACAAATATTTTAGGTTGGCGAGCAAATTTTAGAATTCCTTATTAATTTACTATCTTAACCCAATACCTAACATCAAGCTCTGAAAGACACATTCTAACAGTCTCAGATGACTGTTTACATTGAATACTGCTTGCTTTGTTCTTAGCAGTATTCAATGGCAAGCATTTTGAACTGAGCTCAGCCTAATTTCCAATCTGCATGACATGAACAGGCGACCTCTCCTTCCCACCCTGTGCTGTTTTAGAGAACACACAGAGGTAATTCTTCTGATCATGTTTTCTCTTCATTTAAAACAGTTAAAATGAGAAAGAATAATACAAGAGCTGAGATCTTGTTATTTATTCCTTCAGGAGCAGATTCTGATGCTAATGCATTCAGAACAGCCATCCCGTGAGATAGTAAATTGCAGCCAATCCCTACGTTCATATGGATTATTGTAGTGCACACGTAACGTTCCCACCTCATGATGCTGTGTAAACACCTTATGATACTGTCATAAACCTAAGAGCAGATCTGAAGAAGGAAGTGAGAGGAGAGAGTGCTCTTTGTCAAAGCTGAGAGTGCCAAGGTGCGGTTGCAGTGCGGCCCTGATGAAAGAGTCTGCTCTCCAGCGCATCTATGTACGTTTTTAATCCAGGGGCTAGTTGTTCCTTCATGGATTTGGAGTCTCTTTTTGATGTTGGTTTCTCTCATGTTAAACCCGTTTCTTGTTTTGTAAACCAGGGATTATACTGCCTCCTACTAAATCAAAGGAGATGATCAGTGTTGCTTCCTTGGTCTCTGAAGTGTTGCTTAAAAAGAACAGATGCAATGAAGTCATTCAGGTTGTTGTTTACCAGTCAAACGAAGAAAAATGTTTATCTTCCTATGCTCACTACCTCTTCCCCCTACCCCCAGCACAGATAATCTCCTGCTTTGGTTATCTTGGGCATTTGTAGCTCCTGTCGTGACAAGATAGGGTGATTCAATCTCCAAAAATAAAATTACTGCTATAATTGTTATGAGAATAAATTACACATAGAGTTGCAGAATTTTGTGTAGACATGAAAAAAATATATAAGTTCACCTCAAAGTAGTAGGCTCCCATTTTATTAACCCATATTTACCCTCAGCTTGCCTGCGCAGAACAGATCCCTGTGCTGGTGTTCCTAGGCAGCCCTGACATGCACTCAGCTGTAGCAGTGCCCCCTGCTGGGAGGCTGTCCAAGAAGTGTACACAACAGAAATGGAAAAAGACACCTGCTTATGAACTCTGAGCCAAGTCACAACCAGGTAAATGGCATTACAGACTCAGCCAAACTCTCTCTAAAAAAAAAGCTGATGCAAAACATTCAAAATCCTTTGCTTTGTTCATCCAAGTGCACGCTTCCTCTGAAATCCTAGCTCTGAGTCTGTCTGCAGGGTAAATTCCTGTGAGGACTTGAGCTTTTGTAGCATTGCTGGAGTCCAACAACAGCTCTGCAAGATGAGCTCACCGTATCTAAGTTGGTTTTTGGACTTCCTCTAAAAAACCTGATTATGGGAACACCTTTCTCACTTAATTTTACACAGATTCTGCTGATTTTACAGATTCTGATTGCCTTGGGTCAAACCAAACTCTTCCTTTAGCCATGAGTGAAACTTCTTGTGCAAGTATATGTTCATTCATTTCTTGGTCAATTATTTGTACACTGCTGGTGCTCAATCCCAGAATTACGGCCTGGAGCTTACATGTACGTAAGCCCCATTGGCCACCAGTGCCTTGGAGGAAGAACACCTGGGAAGGAGGAACTCCAGGAGGGCCTTGAGTGGCTGCAGAGAATGTGAAGACCATGTCCACAAAGCCCACAGGTTTCAGGCAGTCCTCAGTCTTGAACTCCCCCAGGCCACTAACTCCCAGGGGTCTAAATCAGGCTGAAGTCAGACCAGGGCTGCATGAGGCTGACTTGGAGTGATGAATCACTCCAGACTCCTCAAAGTCCAAGATCAAGAAGGTATAGCCAGTGAGACTAAAGGGAGGGAACAAGATGAGCGTCCCCACTGTCTTTTCAGGCTTTCTGAGGCTGCTTGTTGGGATGTGGGGGCGAACAGGTGAGCCTGGAGAAGCCAGTCACTCTTCAGTACGTCAGGCTAAGGGACCTGGACTTGACATTCAACTTCCTGCCATGAAGACAAAGAGAGTTAGCTTGAGAAGCACAGCTGTGTATCATGGGCTGTGGAGTGCTAAAACTACATGCAACCCTAACGGGTTTGGCTCAGTGGATAGAGTGTCAGCCTGTAGACTCAAGGGTTCCAGGTTCGATTCTGGTCAAGGGCATGTGCCTTGGTTGCGGGCACATCCCCAGTAGGGGGTGTGCAGGAGGCAGCTGATTGATGTTTCTCTCTCATCGATGTTTCTAACTATCCCTCTCTCTTCCTCTCTGTAAAAAAATCAATAATATATATATATATATAAAAATAAAACTACGTGCAGCACCATGAAAGCAAGAAGGAGAGAAGGGATGGGGATAAAAAAGAGAAGGACCTAGGAGTAAAGGGTGGGGGCAAGGGGGGCAGCAAAAGGATAGAGGGTGGGAGCAAAAGTGGTAGTTTATGCCAAGGGTAAATATAGATGAAGGGGGAAACAGGTGAAAAGGTCAGAGCTATACATTTAAGCGGAAGGTTCTGAAGATCAGTAAATGTTATATATCTGAAATGTGGTCCCACTGTGGCTGACAGTCCTATCTGTGCTCTAAGAACAGCTTGTGTGAGGAGGAGGAGATCAGATGGGAAGGAATGAGGGAGGAATTCTTACAGGAACTTCAAAAAGCCTGTCTGATTCACTGCTAAAGCTATTCGAAGCTATCAACCTGTTTGCATTTGCTAGAAAAGAGTTAATACAAAAAATGGTGTTACCTGAGCACCTGACCCCAAGGGCCCCTGGGACCCCATCCTCCTTGTTGCTTTATTTGCAGTTCCCTCAAATCTGAAGTCCTCAAGGCCATTAGTATATTCCTGGGGCCATTGTACAAACTCTGCACTCAGGAATCGGACATTTAACCTTTTCTTGCACACACAGGGTCTCTTACCCCTCCTCGGCTTTCAGAGGCCCTGTTCTCCCGCCCTCGCTGCATCTCCTCTCTCCTCTTTCACCTGAGCATTTCTAAAGACAATCCCAGGAGGAGCAGGCCAGGCCTGTAGGCCAGGCGCTCACCAGCTACAGCTGGCCCCGGCTTCTGCCTCTAGCTGGCTCTTGGACTTGCTGGCTCAGTCCTCAGGTCAATCCTGGATCTTCTTTCTTTTTGTAAAGCCCCGCAGGTAACTGATCTGTAGTTCTTCACCCAACCCCCATCTTCTGCCTCGGGCAGCAGCCTGACATTTAGGGGACACCTACTCTCCTTTGCCTCTTTGCCACCCTTCGAGTCCTCTCATTCTGGGGAATCTGAAAGCAAAATGACGATTTGTATTTCTTTATGGAAACAACTGATCTCCTTTCCACGGGTGGCGGTTAACAGTGTTAGTGGCATGAAAGGGTTCTTCCCTAATCCTGTCAGCAGTGGCAGGCAGCTGGCATCACCACTGACAGCCCTAGTGTGGCTGAGGACAGAATCCTTTTCAGCCCTGGAATGCCTTTCATCCTCGGTGTTGAAAGCTTTGCGGAAATTAGGCCAGAGCCTGTGCAACAATGCAAGCCTGGTCACAAACAACCAGAAAGTCTAGGCGAAAGGCTCCTTGTACTTTCTGGAACCAGTGTTTCGGCGTCCTTGACCCAGCTAGAAGGCTTGGAGAAAGTCTTTTCACAGGGACATGCTCAGGTAAGTGAGATCCCCTGGAAGTCAGGCCGGACGGTAAGTCTGTAAGGTCTGATGTACTCCACTGATTCACGGACTCTGGAGGGGCTCAGGTCTGAGGGAACAAAAGCTGGTCCAGAGAGCAGCACTGTGAAACCTTCCGCCCCAGGCAGGCCTTCCCAGCGCCTCGTCCATCCGTGTCACAGAGAAGTCCACGGAAGTATTGCCTTGGCTATGGCAGACTGAGGGCACCGTCCCTTCAGTAACCTGGAAAAGTTACTATGTACCCAAATTCTTGTCTCCAAATTATATTAAGGAATCACTTATAATCTCAATTTTAAGTCTCAACACCGTCAATGTTCAAGCAGCTTGACTCCCTGAGTGTGTCTGAGCCTCAGCAGTGGGGTCCTGCAGGTGAGGTGACGGTGGAGATCAGTTTCCCAATGTCGTGTCACTCCCTAAAGTGTTATCCTACGTCATTGCAGACATCAACAGGTCACGGAAGGAGTCTTTGGTTTGGGAAGGAATGACTATGAATTTATCTCATTAGTTCATTGGTGATTTTTTTCCAATATTCTACTTCCCACATCGTCACTAACAGCACTTCTCTGGAGTGTCTCACTGTATACCCCTCTGCCCCTGCCCTGTTGTCTGTGCATTCGTGAACTTAATTACACTGTCCCCTCCATTGGATTTTTATCTGCTCACACACAATTCCTTTGAGCCATTATGGCCTTGCCTGGCCCAAGCATGGTTCAATTCAAGACATGGAATCCAGAAGCGGCAGTGCCCTGGCTGCTATATTCAGAGAACTGTGGGCCGCCATACCAATTGTATATTCAATTCACTGCTGCCTTTCCTCTGAAATCAGGGTGTCCTCAGACCTCATTTTGTGACTGACATCCTGGCAATGACCCTATAAGGTCAAGTAAAGCAGCAGGACAAGCCCTGTGGAGGCTACAACGGGTCCCACGTTCCTGGCAGGCTGGTTTTCTTGAGATAAAGCTCTTGCCCTCAGTTGCTGGCTTGCCATGGTGCCTGAGAACAGACCATGTATAGTCTTTGTAGAGCTGTTTTCCAAATGTTAACTAGTTCTAGTACAAGTTTCAAGAGACTTTACTTTCAGGTAATAAAAGAAATATAATTGCCCCAGTTGGTTTGGCTCAGTGGGCAGAGCATCCGCCTGTGGACTGAAGGGTCCCAGGTTCGATTCCAGTCAAGGGCACATGCCTGGGTTGTAGGTTCGATCCCCAGTAGGGGGCGTGCAGGAAGCAGCCAATCAATGATTCACTCTGATTGATGTTTCTATCTCTTTCTTCCTCTCCCTTCCTCTCTGAAATCAATAATATATATATGTATGTATATATATATATACACATATATATACATATATATGTATATGTATATATATGTATTTTAAAAAATATAATCAATTCTGGTTTTTCTATTCTGAGTTGCTAGTTGATAACTGTTTCCTGCTCCAAGACACCTGAGAAATGGCACAGACTACAGTGGGAGTTACCTTCTCTGCAATCACTTTTGATTGGATTCTTAATCAGATCTACCCTCTTTGCTACCTGTGCACCCCAAATCCACTCTAAGGGGGCGGGGTCAACAGACTTTTAGGCTGGAGACCAGGCAGGGGTAGTTTGTTTGAAAAGTAGCCTCTAGGTCAGCAGTTCTCAAAGTGTTGTCCAGCATCACCCGCGAAGCTTGTTAGAAATGCAAATCCTCACCCTGGCCAGATGGCGCAGTGGGATGGATGGAGGTTGCAGGTTTGACTACTGGGTCAGGGCACATACCTCGGTGGCAGGCATCCCTCGTGGGGATGCATCTGGGAGGCAACTGATGGAGGTTTCTCTCTCACATGGATGTTTATCTATCTTTTCCTTTCTCTCTCTCTGTAAAAATCAATGAAAATATATCCTCAGGTGGGGATTAACAATAAGAAAGGAGAGGAGAGGAGAGGAGGACAGGAGAGGAGAGGGGGACAGGAGAGGGGGAGAGGGGAGGGGAGGGGAGAGGGGGGGGGGAGGAGAGGAGAGGAGAGGAGAGGAGAGGAGAGGAGAGGAGAGGAGAGGAGAGGAGAGGAGAGGAGAGGAGAGGAGAGGAGAGGAGAGGAGAGGAGAGGAGAGGAGAGGAGAGGAGAGGAGAGGAGAGGAGAGGAGAGGAGAGGAGAGGAGAGGAGAGGAGAGGAGAGGAGAGGAGAGGAGAGGAGAGGAGAGGAGAGGAGAGGAGAGGAGAGGAGAGGAGAGGAGAGGAGAGGAGAGGAGAGGAGAGGAGAGGAGAGGAGAGGAGAGGAGAGGAGAGGAGAGGAGAGGAGAGGAGAGGAGAGGAGAGGAGAGGAGAGGAGAGGAGAGGAGAGGAGAGGAGAGGAGAGGAGAGGAGAGGAGAGGAGAGGAGAGGAGAGGAGAGGAGAGGAGAGGAGAGGAGAGGCAAATCCTCATTCCCAGCCCAGACCTACCAAATCAGAAATTCTGGGGGCGGCCCAGGATGCCGTCTGGATGGGCTGACGCATGCTCACTGCCCCCTGCTCTATGCTGAGTCTGCCTTCCATCGATCACCCTCTAAGAATCACTGTTCTGGAACAGTGGCTCTCAGCCCTGCATCTTAGAATCACCTGAGGAGTCCACAAACTATGGGGACAGCCTGGCTCCACTCCAGAGGTTCTGATTTCACTCATCCTCCAATGGCCCCATCGCAGCTGTTCAGACAACTCTAATGGACGCATGCTCTTCGCTGCAGATTTTGGCAGCCTTGTAAGTAACCACCTGTTTGTTCCCACTGCCTCCTTCCAGCACAGAAGTAATTTATTCCTTGTGATTCATCATGATCACTCATCAGCCAGAGAGACTACAGGATGCTGTTTCTACCTCCCCGCCCCCTTACCGGCTGCAGGACTTGGAGAAAATTAAGTCCTCTCATCTTTCCATGCCTTGGTTACCTCATCTCTAAAACAGAAATTATATTAATAATTATTTCCTTCCTTCAAGTGAGAGAGCTAGTTGATACTCTCATGGTGTCTTTTCTAACAGAAAAATAAAATCTTAGAGCAGTGGTTCTCAACCTTGGCTGCACATTAGAATCACCTGGGAATCTTTTTAAAATCCTGATTTCTGGGCCTCATCCTCCGGAAATTCTGTTTCTTTGTTATGGGGTGGGGCCACAACATTAGTTACAAAGAAACAGAATTTCCGGAGGATGAGGCCCAGAAATAAGGATTTTAAAAAGGTTCCCAGGTGATTCTAATGTGCAGCCAAGGATGAGAACCACTGTCTCAGAGTAACAGAGCTTTTACAAAGTCAGAACTTGTCTTCAGCATAGAATTGCTAATATTGATTTTACACCCTCAAGGATGGGCAGAAATATTGTGAGCTGGTAATTTGTGCTTTTTCAGTATTTATAACTATGTTGAGTCTAAAAGAAGTTAGAACTCAGGCAAACCTTACAATGGTTTGTATTCTTACTCTCCCCTAAAGTGTACCCCTGGGCACTTGGCAGCCTCTCTCAGGAGGGCACACTTCCATGCCCAGCCCGACTCCTCCATGTTCAAGGACACCCACGACCTTTCACTTCCAGCTGGCTACCCACCTTTCCTCCCAACTCCTCTTTTGTTTTTCTTTCTGACCCTGAAAAAACTGTACAATAATGAGCCTATGGTGAGTCTTCATGGAGCTCATCCACCCCACCCCACCCCACCCCACCAATGTACAGACTCCCATGAGAAAGAAGTCACGCAGCCAGGAGGGAGGATGTGAATAGGTCAATTGATAGTTTTGCATTCCTCTCCCTCCCATCTCCCAACAGTAAGTAATGAGATTAGAAGGCTGAGGAAGGTGGTAATCCGCTTTAAGATGATATTGTATCCACCATACTATGTAAATAGCCAAGAAAACCTGTAATGTCTAGGAATCCTTCAGAAAGAAAAACTATAAAAGAAACCCAGGACGTTGGCCAGAAAACACTGCCAGGTCTTCCCAGCTGTGGCCCAGGTCACTGTGGGGACAACGGTGTTATGTTCCATACCCTGTTGTTCCACCTTCAATTCTTACCCCACTCCCTACTCCCTTTCTTTAATCAGAGACCCCCTTCCCCAGAGATGTGCAGGAAAAGCCGTTCACAGCCAGCGAGCTGTACAGGCTCTAAACCGGCCGCGCATTCTCAGCTGGAGTTTGGGAGACTGAGTGCAGCTGGCCGAGAGTAATCACATGCTTTTTATTGGGTGCTCTGACCAGGATGAGTGCCCTTTATTCTCTTTCACATGTTCCCTTGCTGCTGAGACTTGTATTCTGGACCCCAGGGCTGCAGTCCCCCCACAGCCCCCAGAAGTCTCTCAGGGAGGCAGGTATTTACAGGTATAGACTCTACACATGAATTCCTGGAGTGCCTACAGCCTCACGACTAATGGGATATTTTCTAATTGAGGGGATGTCTTGAGTTCTAACTGCTGTTAAATCCTGAAGAGGCAGAGTCATCTCCAGGACTTCTCCATCCTTCTGCTTTTATAATATGTGTCATGAGACATCTTTTTAAGGCTACTTAGGTGACAAGCTGGCTGTACAATTCTACAATGACTAGAACCTGCCTGATGGTGAAATAAGCTGGTCTGGCTTGTATGATCTGAGGGTTCTGGAACTGCTGGAGCCCAAATTTCTCTTCCATCCTATTCATACCTGAAACTTTACCCTACTGGTTAGTGACTTACACACCCTGAAGTACCAATACCCCGGGAGAAAGCAGCTTTTTGATTTTTCCTGAATGATACTTATCAGGTCCTTCTTAACATGGCTTCCTTTTGAGAGTTTTCGGGAGTGGGGAGAAGTGGCAAGAACTTTGTCCACGGAAAGCTGGGCTCTGTTCAGCCAGGGAAGTGTGAGGGCACCTTCACTTAATCCTCACAACCACCCTAGCAATTGCTAACCCTCTTTTACATATTCCAAACCCAGAAAGGTTAAGAAACGTGCAAAATATAATTCCCTTCTCACCAAATCAGCAGTTACTCCTTTGCTACCACACCATTTCTGTAACCATTCAAACGTGCTGTTCATCTGGGCTTTATTTACTTCCTATGCGATCGCCCATTTCTTTACTTCTCTTTGCCACACAGCTTCTCAGAGGGCTGCGGATGTGCTGTCTCTCCAGTTCTCCTAGTCTCTCCCAAACCACGTCAGTCAGGCCTTTGCCCTCATCCATATTGCCCATGTCATCAATGACACCCTCTTTCCCGTCGGTCCCTGATCTTATTTTTACTGGACCTATCAGCAATATTTGACAGAGCAGATCACTCCCTCCTTGGTACACTTTTTAAATTTGGTTTCCAGGAAAATCTCTTGCTTTTCTTCCTATCTAAGTGGTTGTTCCTTCCTGATCTTTTATGCAAATTCATCCTTTTCTCTTGTCCTTTAAATGTGGGAGTGTCATCTATTTTTCTTCTCTCCTCCATCTGCCTTGGTGATCTCATGGATCTAAGTAGCCTTTAAATGCTGACAACTCGCCCTAGCTCGTTGCTCAGTGGTTAGAGCATTGGCCCGCAGACTGAAGGGGCACAAACCTCAGTTGTAGGCTGGATCCCCGGCCCGGTCAGGGCACACGTGGGAGGCAACCAATCTATGTGCCTCTCTCATATTTTAAAAAATATATATATTTTTATTGATTTCAGAGAGGAAGGGAGAGGGAGAGAGATAGAAACATCAATGATGAGAGAGAATCATTGATTCTCTACATGTCCCCTACTGGGGATCAAGCCCACAACCCAGGCACATGCCCTTGACTGGAATCGAATTCGAGACCCTTCAGTCTGCAGTCTGATGCTCTACCCACTGAACCAAACTGGCTAGGGCTCTCTCACTTCTCTCTCTCTCTCTCTCTCTCTCTCTCTCTCTCTCTCTCTCTCTCCCTATCTCTCCCCCTCCCTTCCACTCTTTCTAAAAATCAATGGGGAAAAAATGCTGACAAATCCCAAGTTTGTATCTTCTGCCTGGACATCTCTGCTGAAGCCCACCCATCAGTCAGGGCTCAGTCAGGAGCCAGACACCACACAGTAATTTGATCATGGATAGTTTAATATGATTATAACAGAGGATTAGAGTATGGAGGATTAGCTAGCAATTAGTAAAGAAAACTCTAAATATAGGAATAGCAGCTATAGGGAACAGCCACTCCCCTAGGGCTAAGATGCAGCTAGTTGGAGAGGGTATAGCTATAGCTCACAAGATGGTGCTGCATCAGTGGAGCTCCTCTTGGGCACTGAGGAAGCTGTCCGCTGCTTGGGGCTGCACCCTGGAACTTGCTGCAAAGCTGCATGAGAGGGTACTGGGGAAGTCATCCATGAAGAGGTATCTCATGCTGCAGGCTGTCAGGTGCCGACTATGCCCCGCTGCAGGAGCTGGGCACTGCGGACACTGTACCCATTGCAGGGGCTGGGCACTGCAGACACTGTACCCATTGCAGGGGCTGGGCACTGCAGACACTGTACCCACTGCAGGGGCTGGGCACTGTGGACACTGTACCCATTGCAGGGGCTGGGCACGGTGGACACAGTGCCCATTGCAGGGGCTGGGCACTGCAGACACTGTACCCACTGCAGGAGCTGGGCACTGCGGACACTGTACCCATTGCAGGGGCTGGGCACTGCGGACACTGTACCCACTGCAGGGGCTGGGCATGGTGGACACAGTGCCCATTGCAGGGGCTGGGCACTGCAGACACTGTACCCATTGCAGGGGCTGGGCACTGCAGACACTGTACCCACTGCAGGGGCTGGGCACTGCGGACACTGTACCCACTTCAGGGGCTGGGCACTGCGGACACTGTACCCACTTCAGGGGCTGGGCACTGCGGACACTGTACCCATTGCAGGGGCTGGGCACTGTGGGCATTGTGCACATTGTAATGCCTGCCAAGAAGAGTTCACAGGAACTAGGAAGAGCACCCCTTCCTCCTGCAGTGTTGCTCCAGTGCTAGGGCCGAGGAACTTAGTACCACGCCAGAGGGCAAAGTAAAAGTATTCACAATGTTTGGCTCTATCACCACAGAGCTGGTGGACTTTGGGGCTGAGAGGCAATTAATTGATAACTGGTCTACTCCAGACTTGTGATCAACCGCCTACCTGACATTTCCACTAGGATGTCTGATAGACATCTCAAACTTACCCTGTCCAAAACGGGACTCGTGTCCCAAAGCTGCCCTCCCCATGCTCTTCCCACCGTCCAGCTGCTCAGGCCCCACACTCCAAGTCACTGCTGACTTGCTTTCTCTCACTCCTCATATATAGCGGGTGAGGAAAACTTCTTGGCTCTGCCTTCAAAACAGCTCTGTAATCTGACCACTTGTCACCCTATCCACTGTTACTTTCCCTGTTCCAGTCATCATCATCCCTGTTCTAAACTACAGTGTATTAATAGAAGGGTTGGGGTATAATAAGGCCAACAGGGTCAGGAGATGACTGCCATTGAAGAGACAGGCTGTTAGACTCCGTCCCAAGAGGGGAAGGCACGCCACAGCTGACCCTGCGGGAGGCCACACAGGGAAGCACCAGGGCCTGTTGGGTCAGGAGCAGGCAAGGCAGATAAGCAAGCTTAGGACTGCATGAACAGTGTCAGGGGGCGCTGGGCACAGGGGCTGTCCCTACTTGTCAGGCGCCAGGCCCTGGGATACTCAGGGCTGGGAACAGGGCCCAGCGTGTGAGCTCAGTAAGGGAGGTGGTTGAGGTGCGGGCTCCAGATTGGTGGGCTTGTATTTGAAAAGCACACCCCCAGGAGGAGTCCTCCTGAGGAGGGGGCAGTGAGGGCGACAGGAGACACACGGTGACTCAGGCATATTCGGGTTGTCCAGAATGGGGTGTGTAGGGGAGATTTTAAAACACCACATTTACTGAAGCTAGAAACATGGTTAATACAACCCCTTGCTTGAATTTTTGCAACGGTTCCAGACATCTGGGTGTCTACCCAGACCCCTCTGAAGTCTGTTGTCCACAAAGCGACAAGTGAGTCAGAGTGTGTCATTCCTCTGCTCGGCACTCCCCCTTTCACTCAGAGAAAAGGCCAGAGTTCTCACTGTCACCAGTGTGGCCCCACCATCTCCCCATTAACCTTTCTGACTACTGCCATCACCGCGCTGCCCCTGCCCCACTGTCACTCCCCTCCACGCACACTGGCCTCCTTGTCATTCTTCAAGGAAACAGACATGCAGTCTCCGTCTCACCCCAATACCCTCATCTAAGTGTTCTTCTTTTTAAAAAATGATTCACTTATTATTTATATAATTTGTTATTTAATAATATGTTAAATAATGTATTAACTATTATATATTGTTTATTGTACATTTACCCCCACTAGAATGAATGCTCCGTAAGGATAGGTATTTTTTAAAAATACATTATTTATTTATCTATTTATTTATGTACATGGACATACCCTAAGCACTTAAACAAGTGCCTGGAACTTAGTAGGAACTCAGTAACATTAGTTGAAAATTAAAAATCTGGTGTGTGTCCTCAACAAAAAGTTGTGTCCTGTGGCCAGACTTCAGCTCATTACACGGCCAGCAGAAAGTCACTTTCTTTTCCTGTTAAAAGCTTGTCCTTGTATCAAAGTCTCTTCTTTTAATCCTCACTTGAGGATACTTTTTATTTTAAAGAGAAGGGAAGGGAGGGAGGGAGAGGGAGAGGGAGAAAGGAAGGGAGAGAAGCGAGAGGGGAGAGAGGGAGAGGGGAGAGAGAGAGGGGAAGAGAGAGAGAGACATCAATGTGTGAGAGAAGCATCCTTCGGTTGCCTCCTGAATGCGTCCCTACACAGGATTAAACCTGAAACCCAGGTATGTGCCCTGACTGGAAATTGAACTCACAACCTTCTTCTTTTTTTTTTTGGCGAACGGGACAATACTCAACCAACTGAGCCACCCAACTGGGCCAAGCCTCTTCTTCAGTGTCAGTTTCTAATCTAGGGAACATCTCTGGCCCTGTCACTGGCTCCAACCTCTGAGAATTCCTTCAGGTGTCCACACGCTACTCCTTCACCCCAACCGCCTCTTCCCAAACCCTGGGACTACTGTATTCACAGAGTAAGAGAAGAGGTTCCCCCCACAGACACTCAGTTGACCAAACTACTGGGTGTGACCCCACACATAATTAATTACAGCAGTCTATAGATTTATTTAACCCTCATGATAGCCCAATGAGGGAGGTTCTTTATCCCCATTTTACAGAAGAGACAAGTGAGGCATTGAAGAGTTATCTGTCTAACTAGCAAACTGAGAAGCCAAAATGTGTCTGTGCCCTGTTGCCAGAGACTTTTGTGTCATGAAAATGACAATTACTGATTTGGAGGGAGCCAAACCTGGTTTGAATTAAAAATTGTTTCTGAGCTGAATTACAGAGAGATGGAAGTCAAATGAGATTTTCCAAAGTACACCATCCTTAATCAGTCTTAATAGGCCCACATGGAACCAAGACAGCCTGGCATCCTCCTGAGCTACCCCAAGACTGGTGAACATAGCTCAGGCTCCCATTTCTATCCCAGTTGTGCAGCCTCTAGGCGTTGCCCTCCAATGCCTTCCCACTGCTCTTAGAGCAAATCCCCCACTTCTTCACTTGTTATGATCCCTCCCAGTGTGAATGAATTCTCCTCTGACCCCTATACACCAGCGGTCGCCAACCAGTGGTCCGAAAGGTTGGCGATTGCTGCTATACACCACCTAGTGCAGCGGCTCTCAACCTGTGGGTCGCGACCCCTTTGGCGGTCGAACGACCCTTTCACAGGGGTCGCCTAAGACCATCCTGCATATCAGATATTTACATTACGATTCATAACAGTAGCAACATTACAGTGATGAAGTAGCAACGAAAATAATTTTATGGTTGGGTCACAACATGAGGACCTGTATTTAAAGGGCCAGAAGGTTGAGAGCCACTGACCCAGTGTATGCATTAAAGCACCAGATATCTGTGTGGTTTTCTGGATTCAGCTGTGTCTCTCTCAGTGAATTATAATATAAGCTCCTTGGGGCAGGGACAAGGATTCCCAGTGCTTGGCACATAGTGGGACTCAAATGTTTGTTGAAGCTGCTGGCTGGGTGGGTCAGTTGGTGGAAGCGTCGTTTCATACACCAAAAGGTTGTGGGCTTGATTCCCGGTCAGGGCACATACCTAGGTTGTGGGTTCAATCTCTGATCGGATGTGTATAGGAGGCAACTGTTCGATGTTTCTCTCACATGGATGTTTCTCTCTCTCCTCTCCTCTCCCCTCCACTCCCCTCCCTCCTCTCTCTCTCTCTCTCTCTCTCTCTCTCTCTTTTTCTCTCTCCCCCCCTTCCTCTCTCTCTAAAATCAATAAACATATCCTCAGGTGAGGATTAAAAACTGTTTGTTGAAGAAGAATGAATGCTTCCAGTCCCCCCTCACCCCCCGCCCCCAGCCATTTCTATCGAATTCTATCAGATCATGCTTTCTGGGGAGAATCTGACAAGCTCTTACACACCAGTACACAAATGATCGATTTGGTTGAATGTGTTGCTCTTTCCAGGGCTCTTTACTATTAGAGAGGAATGCTCCTTTCTAATAGCAAAGAGTCTTAAGCCAAAGACATGGCTTTTCAATGCAGAGCAGGGCAGAGGAGGAAAGATTTGGGGGGAACTGGGGAAAACTTACTGGCAAATCATATTGTGTGGACATCTACCCTGAGTTTGTGCTAAGCAGGTACTCCTGAATCAACACAGAGCTCAGCATTCCCCCAGAGAAGGAAAAAAACTGCAAGTGAACAAAAATGTTTCATTATTTTTTCTCTTTTACTCTAACGAACTCCCCCCTCCCCATTTTTAAGTTTTACTTGTGCCTTGAAAAGTTCTTTTTGATTTTTGTTTTTCTCGGAGTAATGCCACTTCTCCTAGAACTTTCCCCCTTTATTCCTAAATAGCGACTCTTTGATGTCAAATCTGGAGTGAGGGCAAGGGCTCGTTTTTCAGCTGAACATCAGGCATTTTTCATGGTGAGTGATGAGGAATAAACCAATGTGGAAGCCTGGTTTACCACATGATCTCAGAATCCTTTGCTGGATCAAATGTACATGCAAAAGATGCATCCGCAATGCCTAAGCGCAGGTTTCACACAAGATTATTCCACACGCTCCCCCCCCCCCTTTTCTTCATATTTCCTGCTTTTCCTACCCTCAGTGCACTGATTTGGCTCAAGGCCAAGAAGCGAAGAGGATCCTGTTTCTTAAGTCTTACCAAGTTTCTCCATCCTTTTCCCCCCTGTTCCTTCTCCTCCTCCCATTTCCTCTCCTCCCACCTCCCGCTCCCCCTTCCACCCCCTCCCTCTTCACTATATTTTAATCATGATCATCAGTGGAGCTGTTGGAGGATTTAAAGGGGTAGCTCCTCTGTGTTTTAATAGCTATCTTGGATGTTCATTTGCTCTTTAAAAGGAACATATCTAACAGCCTACAGACCTTTACGTGCGTGTCATGAACTCGACTGCAGTGCTTCTCAAGCAATCTTGTGGCAAAATCCCCAGCTTTTTATTTTTTAATTCTAATCTGCTGCAGACTTACCTTCACTCAAATATAATATGTATTACTAGAAAAATGAAATAAAAGAGACAACATACAAGCCCAGAGTTATTATGACTAGGTTCAACAGGCATGGAGTGACTGTCACACTGCCGTAAGTACCTAACGCTTGCTCAGAATCCCTGTACTTGACCGTTGCAGACCCATAACAAGTAGTTCCTTGACCAGCACTAGGCAGAGGGCCACACTTCAAGTACTCTGCTCCAGCCAAGCACAGCATCTTGTTTCTGCCGTACAGAGTTTGGTTTAATAGATCAAGACATCTAAACAAACTAACGAAGAGCAACCCTGCACACACACCTACACTCACTCCAGTAACAATACCACTTCACAGGGAGGTCACAGAAAGTAATGATTAAGTATGTGGACTCAACATTGACAAGGTGTAACCACTGGAACCCATTTCCTATAAAATGTGGATGGTAAAAATACTACTCCTTCGAATTGTTAGGACAATTAAATGGCATAATATGCACACAGCTCTTGGACAGTAGGCACTCAATACATTTAGTTCTTATTCTTTTTACTTGAGGGAACAGAGATCCCTGTTGCTTTGCTCAGCATTTCCAACTGCAAGAAGATGGACCTGTGGTTTACCTGGCAAGCGGGCCCCGTCTTCTCTTCCCCAGCATCTGGAAATACCTGCTGTCCCTCGGTGGAGGCCAAACCCGAAGTGCCCCTTAGGACTGAAGTTCCCTTCGCTTAGTGAGAGGAACATCCCAACCACCTA
This sequence comes from Myotis nattereri, assembly GCF_964212035.1. NCBI lineage: Eukaryota > Metazoa > Chordata > Mammalia > Chiroptera > Vespertilionidae > Myotis > Myotis nattereri. The sequence goes on along the minus strand of NC_138077.1, from coordinate 133,557,969 downwards.
CTTTTGTTGCCCTCTGCTGGTGCCATTGAGAATTACACCGAACTGAGCTTCTACTGCTGGAAGACTGGCAAACATTAAACCTCAGGTGGAGGTAGTTACCTTTATGTACTTTATTCAGGACTCGATTGGCTATCCTAGAATTTGTTTTTCACAGTATCTCTAACATCGTAGCTTTGTATTTTTATGGTACATGACACACAACCTATAACTGATTCTGGACACTGCCATCATACACAGATCTTGGTCACCTCAAGCTCAGCCTACCTGCAATTGAAAACGGCAAGTTCTCAGACCTGCTCCAAACTTGCTTCCTCCATATCCAAGATGTTCAAACCCGGGGCCCAAGTTAGCTGTGACCTCTCGTATTCTCTCAGCTGCCCAAATTCTTCTCTTCCTCCCGCTGCAAGGTCTTCCTAGCACCTCCCAAGAGGCCCTCCTGCCTCCAAGTCTCTCCCGCCTCCAGGTCTCGGATCTGAGTCACCTCCCCACTGTCCACACTTGGTCCAAGCTCCACTGGCCTTCCACATGGACCTTCACTGCTCTGCAGCCTTCTCTCTCATGACACCCACACAGCTGCGCAGGCCAGCGCCCCTTCCATACACACATAGCATTTCCTTAATGGTTTAGTGGGTGCTGCTTCTTTTGTCAAAAATACCCTCTTTTCTACAAAAATCCTTTACTCCTCAGCTCAAATGCTGTTTCCTCCACAGTCTCTTCTCTCACCACTCCAGGAAACAGTGTCTCCACGTCTAAACATTTCTTAGGTATTTCTCAGGTTGCCCTTGTCAAATGCAGACCTGAGTAAATTCCTTTTTAAGTTTTTTCCTGACAAAATGTTTTGCTGAAATTCTTGGAATTAATAAAGATAATGATAAGATTAAAAATAGTTTTTTTGCTTTTTGCTTGTAACCATGATGCAGAACAACGGCAGATTTATCTCTCACCTAAAACAACAACAACAAAAAAACGGGAGAAAATCTGTGAAACAATGGTTTTCAGGACACTGGATATCAGGCAACAAAAGACTGATTCCATGAATGGGAAACAACGAGGCATGCCCGTGACTCCTCTAGCTCTCGGCCTCCAGCGAGTTTCTAACTGTGCTGCAGGGACGCCATGTGGAGCCTGGCAGACTCCCTGAGCTGAGGAGAAGGAACTGAGAGATCAGGGAGATGATGGCTGGAGTTCATGGGCAGAGTATTGGTGAGACCTAGACACGCAGAGGATCCCCCCTAAGCAGAGCACTGGTCAGTGCATGCAGGTCAGGAAACAACCTGAAGCTGGGGAAAGAATCACCCAAAGGATCAGAGAGAACTCTGTCCAATGGGTTGGGGGAAAATTAGTGCCTTTCCCACCATCCAGACTGGGAAGCCTTGTAGTTCATGGAGCACCAGGTAGAGTACTCACTCAGAAGGGTCTTGCCTCAGTAGTGAGGAATAATCAGCCCTGAAATAAACATGTCTCCGGTTCCACCTAGCAAATCTTAAAAGCAAGACCCAAAAGGATAAGGCTGTTTCCAAGTAACTGAGCAGCATTTCAGAACAAGGCTCACGAATATTTACAGATATCTACACTAATAAAAGACAAAGATGCTAATTGACCATACCTTCGCTATGCCCCAAGCCATGCCCACCAGCCAATCAGAGCGACTATATGCAAATTAACCCAACCAAGATTGCAGCCTGCAGCCACGGAGCTGGAGCAAGCAGGAGGCTTGGTTGCCCGGGTGATGGAGGAAGCCAAGCTTCCCCCCTGCCCTGAGCCCACTGTGGCCTCTGCTCATGGCATCAAAGTTTCAATTATAGAAGACAAGTAAATCCCAGATATTTGCTTCCAGCCAGCCTCCACTGGGAGCTTGGGTGGCTGGGGGCCGCGGCCAGCCTGCAAACAGCCATCAGCCCCTCACCCAGGATGGCCACACCCTCATGGGGTGAGGGTACCCACTGGGGGGCTTGGCCAGCCTGCAAATAGCCACCAGCCCCTCACCCAGGTTGGCCACACCCTCATGGGGTGAGGGTCCCTGCTGGGGGGCTTAGCCAGCCTGAAAACGTCCCTCAGCCCCTCACCCAGACTGGCCAGGCACCCCAGCAAGACTGCCCATCCTGAAGGGGCTGTGGCCAGCCTGCAAACGGCCCTCAGCCCCTCACCCAGGATGGCCAGGCACTCCAGTGGGGACCCCCCACACTGAAGGGGATGTGGCCAGCCTGCAAACAGCCATCAGCCACTCACCCAGGCTGGCCACACGCTCATGGGGTGAGGGTCCCCGCTGGGGTGCTTAGCCAGCCTGCAAACTGTCATCAGCCACTCACCCAGACTGGCCAGGCACCCCAGCAGGACCCCCCGACCCTGTAGGGGGTGTGGCCAGCCTGAAAACAGCCATCAACCCCTTACCCAGGCTGGCCAGGCACTCCTATATAATAAAAGGGTAATATGCACATTGACCCTAACAGCAGAACGACTGGGAATGACTGGTCACTATGACACACACTGACCACCAGGGGGCAGATGCTCAATGCAGGAGCTGCCCCCTGGTGGTCAGTGCGCTCCCACAGGGGGAGCTCTGCTCAGCCACAAGCCAGGCTGACGGCTGCCAGTACAGTGGTGGTGGTGGGAGCCTATCCCGCCTCCTCAGCAGTGCTAAGGATATCCAACCGCAGCTTAGGCTTGCTCCCCGCTGGCAAGTGGACATCCCCTGAGGGCTCCCGGGCTGCCAGAGGGATGTCTAACTGCCAGCTTAGGCCCAATTCCGGGGAGCAGGCCTAAGCCAGCAGGTGGTCATCCCCCGAGGGGTCCCAGACTGCAAGAGAACACAGGCCAGGCTGAGGGACCCCCCCGAGTGCACAAATTTTTGTGCACCTGGCCTCTAGTACAATTATATTCAACACTCAAAAAAGTAAACTTCACAAAGTCTGGCATCCAATAAAACATTACCAGGCATTTAAAGATGGAAGAAAATATTACCCATAATGAGAAGAAAACTTGATCAATTGAAACTGACCCAGAACTGACACAGATGATAAAATTACCAGACAAGGACATTAATACAGGTATTATAACACTATTTCTTACATTAAAAAGCTAGAGGCATGGAAGTTATAAAAAAAGACCACACTGGAAATTCTAGTTTGAGACACACTGCACACTTTAAATATATACAATTTTATTTGAAAATTATACTTCAACAAAGGTGGAGAAAAAATGATAGAACAAGTAGACAAAATCAGTAAGGATACAGAAGACTTAAATGATAGAATCAGTGTGTATCAAATTCTCCCCTGATAACAGCAGGATATACTTTAAGAATACCTGGAGTATTTAATAAGATAAACTATTAAACAATTCTCAATAGCTTCAAAAGAATTCAAATCATAAGAAGTATATTATCTAACCACAATGGAATTAAATTAAAAATAAAAAACAGGCCCTGACTGGGTGGCTCAGTTGGTTGGAACCTCATCCTGTACCCGGTTGCTGTTTCCATTCCTGGTCAGGGTACATAACCGGGTCGCAGGTTCAATCCGCTATGAGGGTGCGTATGGCAGGCAGCCAATTTATGTTTCTCTCTCACATTGATATTTCTCTTTACCTCTCTCCCTAAAATCAATAAAAACATATCTCCAGGTGAGGATTAAAAAAATTAAATAAAAAACAGGAGAATCTCTGCAAAATTCCTCAAGTATTTGAAAATTAACTGATGGGTCAATAAAGAAATCAAAGGGAAATTAGAAAGTATTTTGAACTGAGTGAAAATGAAAACACAACATACTAAAATTTGTGGGATGCTGTTACAATCATACTTAGGGGGAAATTTATAGTACTAAATGCATATATTAGTAAAGAAGAAAAGTCTCTGAGTAGTTTCCAATCTAGAAAAGAAGAACAAAATAAACTATACAAAGCTAAAGAAAGGAAAGAATAAAGATCAGAGTAGAAATCAATGAAATAGGAAACAGAAAAATAATATAGAAAATCAATGAAATTAAAAGCTGGTTCTTTGAGAAGATCAATTAAGTTGATAAACCTCCTGCCAGACTGATTAAGAAAAAAGAGCAGATACAAATTACCAATATTATGAATGGAAGAAGTGACATCAGTGTAGGACATATAACTATAAATCCCCAGTCACTAAAAGGATAGTAAGGGTACATTATAAATAATTTTATGACAATAAATTTAAAGTTAAATGAAATGGAAAAATGTTTTGAAAGACCTAAACTATCAAAGCTTAGTCAAGAAGAAATAGATACCCTGAATGCTCTTTATCTATTAAGGACATTGCATATATAGTTTAAAACCTTCTCAAAAAGAAAACTCTAGGCCCAAGCGGTTTCCCTGGTGTATTCTACCAAACACTCAAGAAGAAATAACACCAACTCTACACAGACTGTTCCACAAAATAGAAGAGGAGGAAACATTCCCAACTTGTTCTGATATTAAAAGCAAATAAAGGCCCTGGCCAGGTGGCTTGGTTGGTTGGAGCGTCATTCCAAGGAGCCAGGGTTGCAGGTTTGGTTCTCCAGTCAGGGCACATACAGGAATCTACCAATGAATGCATACATAAGTAGAACAACAAATCGATGTCTCTCTCTGTCTCTCTCTCTGTCTCTCTCTGTCTGTCTCTCTCTCTCTCTCTTTCTCTCTCTCAAAATCAATTTTTAAAACCCTAAAGACTTTACAAGTTAAAAAAAACTACAAAACATTATTCCTTATAAAAATGATGCAAAATTTATAAACAAAATCTTAGTAAATAAAATCCACCAATAAATAAAAACAATATATCATGATTAAGTGGAGTTTATTCAAAGAATGCACAATCTGTTTAACATCTAAACATCAATCAATGTAATTCACCATATTAACAAAGTACATATGAAAAGCCATGTGATTATCTCTCTACATATGCGAAAAATCATTTGGCAAACTCCAACATCTGTTCCTGACTTTAAAAACACCTTCCAGAGGTGCGTTTTGCTGGTTCTTCCAGAGATCTGCAGCCCCAGAGCCCCTCTCTCTCACATGTACCCTGTTTGATCGCCACCGTGTTTGGAAATTTCTTCACCCATTTTATAATTCTTTCACTGAAGATGGAGTTTTCATTTTACCCATCTGACCTTAGAGGCCATCTTGACACTAGAACGGTCCAAGATTCATGAAAGATATGAGATAGGGCCAAGGCCAAGTAATATCAGTGGTTAATGGATTCATTCTTTGTTAAATGACTTCATATGCACTAGGCACCTGAGGCTCTATGCAGAGGTGTCCATATACCAGGGCTGTATTGGAAGTCCATAATCACATCTACAGAATACACATGCTACCAGTTTTGTCCCTTGCCCCTACTAGGACATTCCTGTATACAGTGATTCATCCTGAAAAAAGGATCATGAAAACACATCGCTAGTGCCAAATGATGTAGGTATAAAGTAGGGTTTATTAGAGGAAAAACTTACAAGTAGAAAATAGTTGAGTGCAGGCAAGCTCCCAAATCCAATCATCCCAAGCTTAGGCCAGGCACAGAGAGTCTGCATGCACTGTGGCCAACATGCCAATCTAGCGAAGCCCCTGTGCCCTTATTTGTGTATTTACAGTGATGAGGTCTTGTAAGTTAGAGAACTGCTATGACACTAAAGGAAGGCCACCTGATCAGAAAGTTGGAGCCTCCGGAGTCCCATGGCTGGTAACTGCCTATTGATTGAGCCTGTTCACACCAGCTGAGCCAGTTCTCTGCCAAATGACTAAAATGAAGAAAAAAAATGAGCATCCAGGACAACCCAGATTCGTCCCTCTTCAGATGTCTTCGAGAAGTGATTTGATACATCAATTCCCTGAATTTATATACTTATTCGCCAATCATGCTGTAATGAATTTTTTTACTATATTAATTTTAGTTACTACTAAAAATGAAGATAGTTGCCTTAGCTATAACCTCACTAGGTCTCCATTTCCTTATCTTTTGGAAAAGGACAGACAAGATATTGAGGTTAATGTTATTTGATAATTTCCTATCACAAGTGAATCTAGTAATTAAAAGATGTAATGCCATTTCCTAAATATATTCTTCTGTTTTCATACCATGAAATCTAGCTCTCTACACTGCACTTAATGCAGTGGTTCTCAACCTTCTGGCCCTTTAAATATAGTTCCTCATGTGACCCAACCATAAAATTATTTTCGTTGCTACTTCATAATTATAATGTTGCTACTATTATGAATCATAATGTAAATATCTGATATGCAGGATGGTCTTAGGCGACCCCTGTGAAAGGGTTGTTCGACTGCCAAAGGGGTCTCGACCCACAGGTTGAGAACCGCTGACTTAATGGGATGGCTAACCTTTGAATCCTTTTCGACCTTGAGATTTGATTGACTAGCAGTACGACTATTTCCAAATTTAATACGAACAACTAACCACTAGAGGGCACTCAGGTTCCAAGGTAGTAAGGAGTGTCTCAAGCCACAAATGGACAGCAAGTGCATTCACATAAAGTGCACCTGTTGTAACCCACCCACCATTCTTTTGACATGTTTCTGTAAATGCTGACTCTGACTCATATGTAACTTGTAGATAAAGAGCATGTTTGTTGTATAAGCATCCTAGGAACTAACTTCAAAGGATGCAGACTCCAACCTTCAGACATTCCAGCTCTGGGAGATTTGTTGACCTTCAAGTGTAGAACCAGGATGAAGTAGCCAGGATGCCGAAAACCAGGGTGACACACACCAGACCATTGCTTGACCAGTTTCCTTATCAGAAGAGACTCTACTGGTTTAATTGCAGAGAATTTTTCAACACCCCCCCCCCCTCTTTCTCTTTTCCTTCTCCGTCCTTATAAAAACCTCTGCCCGCATGGACATGTTAAGGTGGTCTTTGGGATGAGGGTCCCATTTTCTTAAGCTGCCAGCACTTGAATAAACTCTTTCCTTACATCAGCACCTGTCTTTTGAGTATTGGCTTTGAAGCAACAGGAAGCTGAACCTGGGTTTGGTATCACTGTGACTTTTAAAATTCTTATTTCAATTAAATTTCATGAAAATGTTTCATGATTTCAGCTAAGATTATGCCACCCAATTCTGACGTGTTCATGTATGCTGGGGGCCGGGGGGGCATGTTTCCCCACACCACTGAGCAATTCTCAGACACCAGTTTGGGTGTCCTACAATTGAACTCAACTCTTCTACCAGACAGACCATCACATTCCATATAGTAAGGGCTCTGTCCTACAAGACTTCTCCCCAACCCTCACTTCAGAATCCAACTGCAAGTCCAGGTTGTCACCTGGGTTTCTAACCCGCCCTCTATAGACTATAGGTTCCAATGACTTCCTTACGTTTGATTTATTTGCTAGAATGGCTCACTGAACTCAGAGAAACATTTTTCTACTAGATTACCAACATATTACAAAAGGATATAACTCAGGAACAGCCAGGTGCCAGTGGGAGAGATGCACAGAGCAAGGTATGGAGAAAGGGGACTTTTGACCAAAATTGAGGTGAGGGAATAGGCCATGTGGCTCTCTGGGGAAACAGCATTTCAGGCAGAGTGAACATGAGACAGGAGCATCCCTGGTAGTAGATGAGGTTGAGGTAAAAGGAGGCAGAGAACAGAAAGACTTTGTTTTTTGCTCCGAGTGAAATGCAGAACCATCACAGGATTTTGAGCAGAGGAAACATTTTTAAAGGGTCACTTGGCTGCAGTGTTAGGAATAGTCTCCAAGAGACTTATCTCTTATAGAAACTTCCAAATATTCTATTTAACAGCTCACCAAAAAGCAGACTACTAGGCCGTAAAAAAGAAGGAAATATTACCTTTTGCAACAGCATAGATGGATCTGGAATAGGGGTCCTCAAACTACGGCCCGCGGGCCACATGCAAATACAAATATTGTATTTGTTCCTGTTTTTTTTTTTTTTTTTTTTTTTTTTACTTCAAAATAAGATATGTGCAGTGTGCATAGGAATTTGTTCATAGTTTTTTTTTTTTAAACTATAGTCCGGCCCTCCAACGGTCTGAGGGACAGTGAACTGACCCCCTGTTTTAAAAGTTTGAGGACCCCTGATCTGGAGAGTATTATGCTAAGTGAAATAAGCCAGTCAGAGAAGGACAAGTACTGCCGTAGGCCAGTTCCAGCATGTCATAATTTTAAGAGTTTCATCAAAGGTTGATGAAACTTGGGGACTCAACAGGGTTGAGTCACACATGTAGTCACCTGGTGGAATGGCTAAAGGCATTTCCCCAAACCTGAACAGGATACATTAAATTGATTGTGGCTGCCAGACAGTTAAAGGGCATCTTAATCTACATGTTACTGCTCCTACTGGCCAAACACCTGAACAGCCATAGGCTAATTCCCCCATTCTGACAATGCTTCTGTACCCTTTGAAACCTTACCCTTTGAAGTGTATAATCTCCACCTTGCCTTAGGACAAATTGTGTTAATAAAAGCAAGGGTCCTAGACAAGGAGGTACTCTTCAGTTCCTTTAGCTGAAGGTCCTCTGACCCCCAATGCCTTTCAAAATTATATCTCGTTCCCCGGACTCTTTATTAGTCTCTGGATTCCTATGTCATCTACGCGCAGCGCCTTTTCCAGATTCCTGAACCCTTCTTGATGCTGGGACAAGAACCCCTGCAAAGTACCATATTATTTCACTCATATGTCAAATCTAATGAATAAAATAAATTAACAAACAAAATAGAGACAGACTCACAGAGAACAGACTGATAGCTGTCAGATGGGAGGGGAGTTTGCAGGGCTGGGTGAAAAAGGTGAAGGGATTAAGCAAAAAAGAAAAACCAAAATTCATAGACAGACCCAGAGGGACGGGGGGACGGGGGGGGGGGTGCTTGGTAGTAGAGGGTAAAGGGAGGATACATGTTGATGAGAGGAGATTTGACTTGGGGTGGTGAACACAATACAATATACAGATGATGTATTATAGAATTATACACCTGAAACTTACACAATTTTATTTACCAATGTCACCCCAATAAATTCAATTTTTTTAAAAAAGCAGAGAATTTCAGTTAAAGGCAACCATATTCTGTCACAATTTAGCTTACAGCAGTCAATTCAGATATCCTCACTGTGCCAAGTGCTTTACAAACCTTCTCATTTAGTCTTTCCAATACCTCTATGATATTGTCACCACTACTAGCTTTGTTTTAAAGACAAGAAAAAGGAGATGCTAAGTTTGTGACTGGTCCGCGGTCTGGATTAAGTACATGGAATTTTTAAAAGCTGTAACTTGAAGAGCTCCAGTTACACATGTGAAGAAACACAGCCTGCGGCTTAGTGCCCTAGTGCTGAGGAACCAAAGAAGGTGGTGGTAGGGGAGCTGGGCGGGGCATGATGTTTGATTTCAACCACCACTTCCTTATTCTCAAGTTTCATCTAGCCATTACACCACAAACTTGCCAACAACTGGACTGACTGCTGTACCGTTGATTTCTAAGTTTCTCTCTAGACCAGTGGTTCTCAGCCTTCTGGCCCTTTAAATACAGTTCCTCATGTTGTGACCCAACCATAAAATTATTTTCGTTGCTACTTCATAACTGTAATGTTGCTGCTGTTATGAATCATAATGTAAATATCTGATATGCAGAATGGTCTTAGGCGACCCCTGTGAAAGGGTCGCGGCCCACAGGTTGAGAACCGCTGCTCTAGAGCCTGGCCTCTGTGTGGTCTGTTCTGTACATGTTTGGGCTTTTAAGGAGGCAGCATCCATCACCGAACCAACTTTCCTCTAGGGCAGTGGTTCTCAATCTTCCTAATGCCGCGACCCTTTAATACAGTTCCTCATGTTGTGGTGACCCCCAACCATAAAATTATTTTCGTTGCTACTTCATAACTGTAATTTTGCTACTGTTATGAATCGTAATGTAAATATCTGATATGCAGGAGGTATTTTCATTGTTACAAACTGAACATAATTAAAGCATAGTGATTAATCACAAAAACAATATGTAATTATATATTCAATATGTGTTTTCCGATGGTCTTAGGAGACCCCTGTGAAAGGGTCGTTCGACCCCCAAATGGGTCGCGACCCACAGGTTGAGAACTGCTGCTCTAGGGGATTCCTCTTAAATCTCAGTGGTTTAAAAACCCACTCAGGCAGTGCTGCTCGGAGGAATGTTTCAGAACTAGTGCCAGTTGGTAACAAGGTAAACAAAAAAAATTGAAAAGTATTTCTAAACTTTAATAGCCACATTAAAGAGTAATTTTATGTCTGCTGAAGCTAATAAATTGGGGCTTATGTTTACTATATTGTGTTTTTAAACTTCATTATTCATATAACTTATTTTTTATAGTGTTTTACTTGAGAGGCTGAATGTACAGAACTCTGACCCACAGCCTGAAGCAGCAACCCGCCTAGAAAAACCACCTCTTATCTACGATAATCAGCCTGGGAAGGCAGCCTTCAACTTTCAGAAAGCCAGATTGCCAGCTTTAGTACCAACCCAGGAAGCTAAACAGTACCTTCTCTGACAGGTGGCCCCAAATGGCCAGAACAAGATTAAGAACGTACAGCTGCCCGAATTGTTGTCCCTGCTTCCAGCTTAGAACCAACCAGAGAAAGCCAGACATGGCTAGCCAATGACAGAGGATGCCCTGCTTCTAAGCCTACAGCTTCCCTGTGCCAACAGCCTCCACTGAAGGCACGCCTGAAGCCTTCCCTTCCTCCTTTCTTTCTTTTAAAAAATATAGTTCTATTGATTTCAGAAAGGAAGGGAGAGGGAGAGACAGAAACATCAGTGATGATAGAGAATCATCGATCAGCTGCCTCCTGCACGCCCCACATTGGGGATGGGGGTCGCAACCGGGACCTCCTGGTTCACAGGTCCAAGCTCAAGCGCTGAGCCAGGCTGGCTGGGCGCCTTCCCTTCTTTCCACTATCAGCCCCTCCCACTCCTCTGCCAGCCTTTGAGTCTCTGCCAAAACGCAGGCGAGGGGATGGCAAGCTCTGAATAAAGTGCCTTTGCGTTTGGGGTTGGTCTTCATTTATTTCCACACACCACAAGAAAAGACAGAAAAGGAAAGAAAAACCAAAAACAAAACAAAACGGGTCCTCCACCAGACAGCTTAGCTCGATGCGTACCGTCCCGCGGTGCGGCGGTCGCCTCCAGGCAGGCGCCTGGGGGGCCAGGGCGGGGAGAGCACCCCGGGCGCGCACCGCTGGGACGGCCAGGACAGGTGGTCGCGAGATTCCCCGGTTACGAGTGGCCCCGGGGAGCGGGAGGACGGGTGTTCGGGGCGGGGAACACTGGCTACCTTCGCTCTCCCACGTGTCCGGCGCGGGGCGTCTCTGAGCCCCCGCACAGCCAGGGGGCAGCTTCTGCGCACGCTCTCCGCGCACGCGCACTCTCCGCACGGACCGTCGGCTGAGTGACGTCACGTCCGCCGAGGGCGGTGGTGGCGGCGGCGGCGGCGAAGGCGGCGGCTGGGGGCTGTTTCCTGGTTGGGCCGCGCCGGGCGCTGATGCCCCGCGGTTTCCCTCCGCCCCGCGGGCCCGCAAGCGCCGCCCGGGTCCCCAGGCCGGCCCCCACGTCGCCTGCCTGCCCGCCCGCCCGCCGGGCAGCGCCCCTGGCCTGGCTTCCGCGGCCGCCCCCGGACCACCTGGTCTGCACCCGGGTTTCCACCACTGGAGGTGAAGCGCCTTGGAGATGGGGCGGGGTCTTAGGCAGGTGCCTCCTGGGCCGTCGGCTGCACGGCCGAGGGCAGGTGTGCAATTTGCAGTATTTCCTCCAAGAGATCGCCTTTGCCGTGGTGCAGTCTGAGGCTGGTTTCTGTGGACAGCAGACACGTATCGCCGTGTAGCTGTTTGGATGCTTCTTTTAAATAAACCCCCCAGTTCAATGAGGGTTTTAATGCTTTGGAATTTTGTCCTTAAAAGAACATTTGGTCCCCAAAGCTCGGAACCCTCTTTCTCATTTTAAGCGAATCCTAATCTTTCCTGTGATTGCATTGACTCAGCATATCTTTTTTATAAGGAAGACCTTGGCTGTGTGGAACTCAAGCCTCCTGTGCCAGAATTTCTGAAACCTGAGGATTATGTTCTTTTTTGCACTCACACTTCAAGCATTTGGGTTGGGCAGTACAAAACTTTTATGGAAAATGTATTACATCCACTATATTCTCAAAACAGCAACCTAATTTGACCTTTTCCTGATGACTTGCCATCAACCTATGAAGGTTATTGTGAAAGAACCTAAGGCTATTAAACTTTTTGAGTTCTGAAGACAGATTATAAATTGTTATTCTGTCTCCAACTTTATGCCATAATTTATCACCCAGCCACATTCCTGCCCCTCTTCAGGTTTATGATTTAATGCTGTTAAGCTTTATGAGTTTTGAATTTTGATAATTACCTTTGGTAGAATTGTGTTTAAAGGAAAACTAAGTGAGGGACTTGTAGCTTTTTACTTTTTATAACTTAGTTTTTCCATTTTACAAAATGCCCATTTTAGAAAATACAGCTAAGCAAAAGAAAATTTAACATCATCTGGAGTTCCACTACTTAAAGATAACCATTGCTAACATTTCAGAATACAGTCTAATTTTTAAATGCATAGTTTTATAAAACAAGACCAGAATCATAGTGTATACTGTTTGGTAACACCTTTTGTATGACATCTTGTCTTCCTATTTCATATTTTTCTTTGAACATGTGGTGTGGCTAGGTGCTCTCATAAGTAAAATAGGATCCCTAGGGCTTGAACCTTGTGCCATCTACTTTAGCAACTCAGAGGATGCTGGTTTTATGTCTTGGTTTTTGGCCAAGGTGCATAGGTGAGGTGGTGTTAGAGTTGTGTGAAAGGAAAGATTTAATATTAAGTCCCATGCAAGGGCAGACAGTTTATTATATCAGATTCACTGAAAAGTTGGAGAAAATCATTGAAAAATTTTAATTCTTCCTTCTTTGTTTCTCAACTCACTCCCTCCCCCCTTCTCCAAGAATGAAACATGACTGAGGATTCTCAGAGAAACTTTCGTTCAGTATATTATGAGAAAGTGGGTTTTCGTGGAGTTGAAGAAAAGAAATCATTAGAAATTCTCCTAAAAGATGACCGTTTGGGTGAGTTTTATAAGTAAAATTAAGCCTACTGCTTCTCAGTCATCCCAAATGTTCTGAAATAAATGTTACCCGGAGGGCATCCAGAGGTATTTGTTACTTTATGTATTTTTTAGTGATAAAATGACTGCAGAATTTTATGTGTGTGTGTGTGTGTGTGTGTGTGTGTGTGTATAAATATATATATATGAAGAAGTTATGGATTTTTCAAGTTTATATTTCTACTGAGACAGAGTTAGATGGTTTTGAAAGGCCTCCTAAGAAATCAATTTTTTTTTCTCACATTAGACCCATATATTTTCTTTTCTCAATTTTCAGAGGTGTCTTCATAGCTTCTGGGTAAATTTACAACAACTCTTGCCGTGATTTTCCTTTATGGAAATACTGAGACTGTATTATGTATTAACATTTTCGTTTCTTCCAGGCCAGTAATAATAAGGTCTGTTCTGTGGTTGACTAAAGTAAAATAAACTGAACCATAGTTAAAAATAGTACTTTACATGCTTTTAAAGTTTCAAAAACATTTCCCACCTGATCTTTGATCCTGGCTAGACAGTCTGTGCCTTAAGCATGTCTGGTATTGTCATTCTCATTTGACAAACAGGGGAATTTAGATCCAGGACCAGTTGAGTGTGCTTTATGGGAAAATGTGGGATTTGAGGGCTGACTATGCCATTCACTTGCTGTTAACTCAGTCAAGTGGCTTAACTGCTTTGAGCTTCAGTTTTTTGCATCTTTAAAACAAGAACTAGCTAACAAGCTTGCAAAGTGAATTAAATGAAATAAATTCTATAAATAGTAGCTACTGCTAATGTTATTGTAAATGTAGTAATATATGCAAAATGTATTTCCTATGCTGTGAAACACTAATTGTTTTAAGTAATTAAAAACAAAGTATAGTAAGACAGTTGGTGGAACCCCTTTCTTACAAAACTTTAATGTGTAAACAATGAAATGCACAGAAAGCTTCTAACTATTGTGTTTTTTCTTCCTTTAGATATTGAGAAACTCTGTACTTTTAGTCAAAGGTTTCCTCTCCCGTCTATGTACCGTGCATTGGTATGGAAGGTGCTTCTAGGTATGAGACCAAGAATTAGAAATTTATCTTCAAAAATGTTCATTTGTCATTGAATCAGTCAGAAAAAGGAAAAGTTACTGAATATTGGGCCTAATCTTAGGAGACTGAGTTCCTGCTCACTATGATTGCCTTTAAGGAGGTGGCTTCAATGGGAAAACATTAAATATTACTCCTGAGTGTCAGTTTATTAATGATAGGAGGGAAAGTAAAGTATGTACCTGAGACAAGGTGGGGGAAGAGCACTGTACTGGGAGAACTAACTGGTCTAGGCTTTGCTGTCAACTGGGTAACCTTGAGGAAGACTTAGCGAGGCCTCATTTTTTGCTAAATTGACTTTTAGGTGTTAGCACTCAGTTTGTCGTTTCTGTGATTCCTAGTCATAGATGTATACTTGTTAGAAGCCCAGAGGAATTCAATTCCAGTGATGAGTGGCTAAGGAAGGAAAAGGGACCTTGCTCAGTTTCTGTGGAAGGAAAGGTATATCAGGTTCCACAAGTGACTGACGTTATCCCTTTTAGCCAAGGCCTTTTTTCCCTTAATTGCTGAGCCTGCTGAAATATATACCACCCTCCTTTTCTGTCTTAAAAAAAAAAAAAATTGACTGGCCTGTGTGGCTCAGTTGGTTAGGTGTTGTCCTGTGCACCAGGAGGTTGCAAGTTTGATTCCTAGCCAGGGCACATGTATGGGTTGCTGGCTGGATCCTCAGTTCAGGGTGTGCGGGAGGCAAGTGATCAGTGTCACACCCTCACATCGATGTTCCTCTCTCTCTCTGGAAATCGGCGGGCTAGTCTTTAAAAAAAAAAAAATTAGAGTAATCCTAGAATTTCCCTGTGAGTTAAATATCAGTATCCCCATTTTGCACTTGGGGAAAAGGATTGTGAGGCTAAATAACTAGTCTAAGGCCTTATAGCCTCTCAGTGGCAAAGCTAGGT
The DNA here is from genome assembly GCF_964212035.1 of Myotis nattereri. Lineage (NCBI taxonomy): Eukaryota > Metazoa > Chordata > Mammalia > Chiroptera > Vespertilionidae > Myotis > Myotis nattereri. The sequence goes on along the minus strand of NC_138077.1, from coordinate 133,542,887 downwards.
TTTGAGCTCAGGTGTGTAGAGCCCATCTGAAGGTAGGATAGATTACAGACCTTGTCTTTACAAAATGTACTGTATTTTCAGGCCTTGGCAATTCTTAGTCCCAAGTCTGACTGCAAACCATTTCAGAAAGTACTGTATAATGACTTTTGTTATGCATCTTTGTACTTATATTTCTAGTAGGTCTCTGTGTAGTTGAAATCTAGAAAATGGTTGACAGCTATTTTAGTTTTCCCCCAGCATTTTTCTTAAATCTTAGTGTTTCCAGTAGTCATCCAAATAAGGATGCTTTTTAGGTGGCAGTGTAGATATTACCTATTTCTGTTGGGAAATATTATGTGTCTAACTAGAGGCCTGGTGCACGAAATTCGTGCACTTGAGGTTGGCGGTGGGGGGAGTCCCTCAGCCCGGCCTGTGCCCTCTCGCATTCCAGGAGCCCTCGGAGGATGTCCGACTGACAGCTTAGGCCCGCTGGGCTTCTGGCTGAGTGGCACTCCCCCTGTGGTCAGTGCATGTCATAGCGACTGGTCGTTCTGCCATTCGGTCTGTTTGCATATTAGCCTTTTATTATATAGAATAATGACAGTGGATTAATGGGAGAGGCACAGTTGTACTTTGTGACACTTCCCAAGTGCCAGGCTATCTGGCTTATTTCTCACCTGTGTTTCCCCACCTGTCTTTCTCAGGCAAGTCTTTGTTGTTATTTTTGTGGTAGAGGCCCTGGAGATTTAGGGCTGCCACGCTGTGTAAGAGACAGGCTGACTCCTCCTACATAGGCTGTGGATTACTCAGGGACCTTGTCATGCCCACTTCATGATTGTCGGGGGACTCCCTTCTCCACGTCCAGCATGGAGAGAGAGAGAGACATGAACCGGTTCTTTTAAGTAGAGGAGCTGGGGATTTAGAAATGAAAGAGACAGGACACAAAAATAGAATAAGCTGGGTCCGAGTGTGGTGTCTGCCCTCTGATGGAGGGACAGACAGACAGATGTGCTGCACCGGAAGTAAATTTAATATATGTATTCGAAGTAACAGGAAGTTACTTCACATCTGGGTGGGCCTTGAGTTAATAGGATCCATCCCCCTTAGCACCTGGGTGGGAAAGTCAGACTGAGTGGCGACCTAGCCTCTTGACTAGGACCGCCCCCAGGGCGTGGCTCTGCCTGCACTCTGGGTCCAGCCGACGATATTTAAAAAATGCCCGAATGTGCTAGCCAGCAGCCCTCCACACATGATATTGTTTTAGGTAAATATCAGAAAAAGACTTTCTAGGACTAGGTCTTAGAAAACAAATGTGAGGCTTGACATAGAACATTGTGCTGCCTCTAGTAGTATGATAAGGATTTAATTACACCCATTTAATCTGTACTGTTTTAGTCCAGATTTGGAGGACATTTTAGTGTATTTCTCTGGCTTTTCTGGAAGCCTGGCACAGAGCCCATAGCTAAGGTAAATAAAGGTTTATGTCAGGAAAAAGAACATTTAAGCAAGTTTGGTTGTAGAATTAACATAGCATCATGCTAGCTAGAGTCCTTAAAGCTCATCCAACTTTTGTTTCCCAGAATGTTCTTTAGAATACTAGATGTGCGGCATTTTGTACCAAAGAGCGATCCATAGTTAGGTGTACTAGCTAACACTTCTACTACCTTTCTAAATGCTTTATGTATAGAGATATATTTATCCATCACAACAGCTGTTTGAGAAAGCTATTATGATTCCCATTTTTCCGCTGAAAAAGCGAAAAGAGATCAAATGAGTTGCTGATGGTCACCCACCAGTTAATTGTAGAGCTAGAATTCAAACCCAGAAACTTTGACTCCGTAGTCTGTGCTGCTAGACCATTTGGTTAAGTTTAATGGGGCTGGAATAAATAAAATAACATGTTTTTCTTTATAGCAAAATTTAGAACCTTGAAAATTCATTCCAAATCTATTTGATCACGGCACCCTTTTCTCATGAAGACTCTAGGAGCTAGTGTCCTGCAAAGCTTGTTTGGTGAAATGCTTACCCCTCCCATTGCCCACCCTTGATAGGTGAGGGAACAAGGGCCCAGGCTGATGTTCCTCAGAGTCCTGCTGTTAGACCTGGGGCTAGACCTTCTGTGTCCTTTCCACTCTGTTTTCTCCATGCCATTTGTTTGTTAAAAAAAAAGCACATGGTTCTTGCTCCAAAGCTATCTTTAAGTGAGCTAATAAGTATAAAATGGCATCAGAATGTGTAACGTATAGTGGTGTTGTCAGTGCAGATTAGAGATTTCTGTGGTCCTGAAGGTAGGCTACATTGTGAGCAAGTTTCAGTTGTTGGGGAGAGAAGTATTTGATGGGTAATTGGTGGTTCTGAGATGAAGGGGGCTATATTGTCAGCTAGTGCTGCCATAACAGAATGCTACAGACTGGGTGGCTTAAACAATTTATATTCTCCTGGTTTTAGAGGCTTGGAAGTCCAAGACCACGGTGCTAACTGATTTGATTCCTGGTGAAGCTCACTTCCTGGCTTCCGATGGCCACCTGTGACATGGAACACCGGGGAGAAAGTTTCATGCCATGTCACTGTCTTCACATGGCAGAGCATAAGAGTGCTCTGGTACTTCTTCCTTTTCTTAGAAGGCGCTATCCCTATTGGATTAGGGCTCTACCCTTGTAACCTCATTTAACTTTACCTTCTTATAGGCCCTCTTTCCAAATATAGTCACGTTAGGGGCTAGGGCTTTCACATATGAATTTGAGGGGACACAAGCCAGTCCATAGCATGGGCCAAGTGGGAAAACTGGACGGGCCTCCAGGAGCTCAGAGTTGCCTAGGCTGGCAGCTGTAATTGAATTAAATCATTATTATAATTGATACTAGAGGCCTGGTGCATGAAATTCATGCATGGCGGGATGGGGGGGCGGTGTCCCTCAGTCTGGCCTGTACCCTCTCCAATCTGGGACGCCCTGTGGGATCGGTCCTAAACTGGCAGTCGAACATCCTTCTCACAATCCAGGACTGCTGGTTCTTAACTGCTCACCTGCCTGCCAGCCTTGATCGCCCCCTAACTGCTCCCCTGCCAGCCTGATTGCCCCCAACTGCCCTCCCCTGCTGGCCTGATCTCGCCCACAACTGCCCTCTCCTGCTGGCCATCTTATGGTGGCCATCTTGTGACAACATTGCACGATGCCACCTAGGCTTTTATTATATAGGATGGTTATTATCTTGTAATTGATATGGTTATTACCTTGAATTTAGATGACACGCTTATTCAAGGGCTTTATGATGTCATTTCATTTCTCTTTTATACAGTTGCCATTCAAATATTGAGGGTATTTAAAATTCTTTTATAGTGAAAATTTCTAATAGCGAATCTATATGGTAAATACCTGTGTGAGTTTTAGTTTAATTGTGATGGGTGGCTTCTTCCAGGATTCTCTTTAATGGAGGAGGGATTTGGATTGGTATCTCAATATTTTGTCCTTTATTTTTCCTGGATCTCTGTATAGGAATCCTGCCTCCACACCATGAGTCACACACCCAGGTGATGATGTATCGTAAGGGGCAGTACTCGGATGTTCTTCATGCTCTGAAAGTCATTCGCTTTGTCAGTGATGCCACACCTCAGGTTGAAGTCTATCTCCGCATGTATCAGCTGGAGTCTGGAAAGTTGCCTCGAAGTCCCTCCTTTCCACTGGTTAGTGTTACTTTTGTTTGACACTTAGCTCGACTCTACACTGTCCCATCTTGCCAGCCTTTGATTGCATCATGTTTTGCCTTAGAAACTTTCATTGGGTCCCCTTTGTCTATAGACTAAAAGCAACACATCTTTTCCCAACATTCATCTGACTCCCATCTGTCTAATTATTTCAGATACTATGTTTTATTTTGAAGTAATTTCAAACTTATAGAGAAGTTGCAAGAATACTATCAAGAATTCCCATATACTCTTTACCATGTTCCCCAGTCATCTACAGTTTTGAACATATGCTTTGTCATTGTTCCTATATATGTATACACTAGAGGCTCGGTGCACAAAATTTGTGCACTCGCAGGGGGTGGTCTCTCAGCCCAGCCTGTGCCCTCTCGCAGTCCAGGAGCCCTTGGGGGCATTCCGACATCCTCAGCGCTGCAGCAGAGGTGGGAGAGGCTCCCGCCACCACTACTGTGCTCACCAGCTGTGAGCCCGGCTCAGGGCTTCTGGCTGAGTGGCATTCCCCTTGTGGGAGCACACTGACCACCAGGGCACAGCTCCTGAGTTGAGCGTCTGCTTCCTGGTGGTCATTGTGCATCATAGTGACCTGTCTTTCTGCTATTTGGTCGATTTGCATGTTAGCCTTTTATTAGATAGGATATTTTTTCTAAACCATCCTATCTAATAAAAGGCTGATATGCAAATTGTTCCTTTGACTGGGAGTTTAACCAGGAGTTCAACCAGGGGGCGGGGCTGGCTGGCCAGCTGCCTGCGGACCCTCCCCTGGCTGGCCTTGCCCCTGATCAGCCTCCCTCCCCCAACCCCGATTGGAGCGGGCAGGCTGGACCCCACCCATGCACAAATTCGTGCACCGGGCCTCTAGTTTGAGAATAAGATACAAACATGATATTGCATTACTTCAGATTTCTTCAGTGTATACTTCCTAAAGATAAAAACACTCCCCTAGCTAACCAAGAAGTTGACATTGATACAATATAAACATCTACTCACTTCATTCACATTTGACCCAGTGTTCCAATAACGCCCTTTATTAAAACAAACAGTAAAAGTTTTAATTCAGAACCTTTTCAAACTTTCCTATCAAACTTTTACCCACTAATTTTATGATTTGTTGATTTAAAAATTTTTAATATTTTAACTATTCATTTGGAAATCATTTTAAACATAGAAAAAAGTTGTAAAAATAGTCTAGTGTTCCCATATACCTTCGTCTATCACCTCAAATGTTACATCTCACGTACTGTAGTATAATTATCAAAACCAGAAAGTCAGCATTGACACAACACTGTCAACTCCTTGGTGGGCATTACTGACATTGTGCTGATTGTCCCACTGATGTCCATCTTCTGACCCTGGATCCAGTCTGGAATCACACTTTATGTTTATTTCCATGTCTTCTTAGTCCCCTTTAATCTGGGACAGTTCCTCTGTCTTTCTTTGTACAAACTTTCATAACCCTGGCATTTTTTAAGACTACTGGGCAGTAGAGCATTGCTCAGTTTGGGTTTGTCTGATGTTTCCTCATGATTAAAATCTGGTTTTGCATTTTTGGCAGGAGTATGATACTTAGTACTGTTGCTGCTAACTTTGTTCACTTGGTTAAGGTGGTGTCTGCCAGCTTTCTCCAATGTAAAGTTACTATTTTTCCCATTATGATTAATAAGTAACTTCTGGGAAGAAAGTTTCATACTATGTAAATATCCAAACACTTATGATTCTTGCTTGAAACAATTTTGCTGATGGCCAAATAGTGATTTTCTGATTCCTTTATTCGTTTATAAGGAAGGTTTTCCCCTCTCCCTCGCTTATTTATTTATATCAGTATACTTTTATGTCTTTCTGACAAGTCCCCATCATTCTGAGCATTTTCTTACTTTCTGGTAAAAGAGATATTCCAGATTCATCTTGTGCTTTCCCTGTGTTGGACCTGGAATCAGCCACTCCCACCCCCATGGAGTGTGGTATTTAGAAACCAAGAATAGGGCACTAGATATGGTAATTCTTCCTAGTGTATCATTGCTTCTAGGCTCTCTCAGCAGGTGCAAGGAAATACGTGTGTGCACACACACATTCACGTACATATTCACACACACCTGTGTACTAGTAGAATATTAATAGGTTGAAAGAAGGCCTAAAATGAAGTACTTTTATTAGAATAGGAATTTTGATTTAACTTGGAACTTCTTAGGAGAATAGAAAGATACTTTGTTTCTTTTTTAGCATTAAAATCACTCAGCTCTTAAATCCTAGATGAAAATGTATTTTCATGTAAGATATGGTATTTGGAAACAATAGATTTTCAACAGATTTCACTTTTTATAAGATTTTTTTGTTGAAGTTTCCTTGAGGGTTTACTTTCATGTTCTGAGTCTTGACACGAAAGTTTGAGAAGTACCATTCTTCTGAATCCTAACATGCTGATTTGAGGGACATTCTAACGTTTTAGGTGCTTAAAGATAGAACAAAATTCTGCAGGTCTGTGTGAACACTTTGAAATAAAGACAATGCTTTTTTAGTCCTTTCCAAGTCAGTCAGTTTTTGGAAATTACCTTATTGACAATGTCTCCAGTTATTATGTGTGCTGTGTGTGTAACACGTTGTTGTGAAAGAAATGCTCCTCAGCACTGAGAATGTTTTTGGGTGGAGAGAAGCAGTGCCTGCTGGCGTGCACTGATGCTTTCATGGGCAGCCTTGGCAGTAGACCAGCGATGACGAACCTTTTGAGCTTGGCGTGTCAGCATTTTGAAAAACCCTAACTTAACTCTGGTGCCGTGTCACATATAGAAATTTTTTGATATTTGCAACCATAGTAAAACAAAGACTTACATTTTTGATATTTATTTTATACTAGAGGCCCAGTGCACAAAAATTTGTGTACTCGGGGGGTAGGGGGGTCCCTCAGCCCGGCCTCTGCCCTCTCGCAGTCTGGGACCCCTCGGGAGATAACAGCCTGCTGGCTTAGGCCTGCTCCCAGGTGGCAGAGGGCAGGCCCAATCCCTAGGTGCAGCCCCTGGTCGGGCTCAGAGCAGGGCCAATTGGGGAGTTGGGGTGCCTTCCCCTGTCATGCACAGAGCAGGGCAGATTGAGAGGTTGCGATGCCACCCTCAGTCACGCTCAGGGTAGGGCCGATTGGGGGGTTGGGGCACCGCCCCCTGTCACACTCAGGGCAGGGCAGATCAGAGGGTTGGGGCGCTGCCCTCTATCACCCACAGAGCAGGGCAGATCAGTGGGTTGGGGCACCGCCACTGTCACACTCAGGGCAGGGCCAATGGGGAGGTTATGGCTCTACCCCATCACACACAGAGCAGGGCCAGTGGGGGGAGGGGGGTTGGGGCGCCGCACCCTGTCACACATAGAGCAGGGCCGATCAGGGGGTTGAGGCGCCGCACCCTGTCACACACAGAGCCGCAGGGCGATCAGGGGGTTGGGGAGCCTTCCTCTGTCATGAACAGAGCAGGGCGGATAGGGAGGTTGTGGCCCTGCTCCCTGTCACACACAGAGCCGCAGGGCGATCAGCGGGTTTGGGCACTGCCCTCTGTCATGCTGATCCCAGTGCCGGGAGGCCTCTTGGCTCCGCTGATCCCGGTGCTGGGAGGCCTCGCGGCTCTGCTGATCCCGGTGCTGGGAGGCATATTACCCTTTTACTATATAGGATAGAGGCCTGGTGCATGGGTGGGGCTGGCTGGTTTGCCCTGAAGGGTGTCCTGGATCAGGGTGGGGGTCCCCACTGGGGTGCCTGGCCAGTCTGGGTGAGGGGCTGAGGGCTGTTTTCAGGGCAACTGAAGCTCCCAACTGCTCCTTTTTTTCTTTTTTTTTTATTCTGGGCCAGCTTTAGCTCTGGCTCCAGCTCTGAGGCCTCTGCTGCTGAAAGAAGGTATCTGGTTTGTTTGGGTTCTGTAATCGAAACAATGTATAACTCCAGCTTTGAGATCCCGGGCTCACTGAAAGCAGGTTTCTGGGGTTTTGTTTAGCTTCTATATTTGTTACAATGTTTCTTAAACTGCAAGCTCAGAGGCCGGCAAGGCAGGTGGGGAACGTTGGTTTCCTCCGTCACTGAAGCAAGCAAGCCTCATGTTAGTTTCAAGCTGCCTGGCTGCTGGCCGCCATCTTGGCTTGCAGTTAATTTGCATATCTCACTGATTAGCCAATGGGATGGGTAGCAGTCGTACGCTAATTACCATGTTTCTCTTTTATTAGATAGGATATTTAATTGCCATTTAAGAAAGAAAAATCAACCAAAAAAATGAGTTTACGTGTCACCTCTGACACGCGTGTCATAGGTTCGCCATCATTGCAGTAGAAGCTGGAAAACCTCCGAGTACAGCCCGAGCCTGGATGCTCATCAGTAGCACACCTTCCCATAGACTTATTTCTGTGGTCGCTCATTCTCACCTCCTCCTTGCTCCTCTCTTCAGTGAAGGATGGGTGCTTTTTGGTTCCACTTTGACTTATTAATGCAGCCTCTTCAAAGTTTAGGGGGTAAATTCTCATTTTTATCAAGGAAATATTTATTCCTCCCTTCCGCTCCCTCCCTCTTGAGATTTATTATTCATCTTTCAGAAGCCAGAAGATGAAGTGTTTCTTGCCATTGCTAAGGCCATGGAAGAGATGGTGGAAGATAGTGTCGACTGTTACTGGATCACCCGATGCTTTGTGAACCAGTTAAACAACAAGTACCGGGACTCCTTACCCCAGCTGGTGAGGGACGTTTTTTTGGCTGTTGGTGGGGAGGGGAGGAAAGGAAGAGGGGGGTGAGTAGTGGTACTGGGAACCTTAGGGAAATGCTCTTACCCCTTGGTGCTGCTACAATTAGGAGCAGACCCCCTCGAGTAGGAGTCAGCACGTGTTTTCTGTAAAAGGCCAGGTAGTAACGCTTTCCAGCTTGGCGAGCCAGATGGTCTCTGTGTCTCTACTGCAGTCATTCAGCTCTGCTGTTGTCACACAGAAGCAGCCGAGGGCACCACATAAAGGAAAGGTCATGGCTGGAGTTGGCTGCTGCGGGTCATAGTTTGTCCACTCCTGCTCTATAGTATTACTTAAAGCTGGTCTAGAATCCACTGGCTTTATCTAGAATTTTCCCTGTGTATGAGGTAAGGTTTAAGTTTGGCTGCACATAATAGGAAGACCCCCAAAACAGAAGCCTTATTGTTTTGTTTCCTTAAACAAGAAGTGCAGAGGCAAGGCGTTTCAGAGCTGGCATCCCAGCAGCACCGTTTCCATAGGGATCCAGGCTCCTGCCTGCGGCAGCGTGCTCAGGTGTGATCCTCCTTGGGCCCCCCAGGCGGATGCTGCAGAGACAGTGGTGACATCTAGGCAGGCAACAAGGGCAAGTTGAAGAAAAAAGCACAGGAGCACAAGGGGCAAGGTAGTCAGGCCTGTCCTTCTGTAACAGACTTTCCTGCTGCATGTCAGTCAGTGGAGGACAGTGTTGCCTGGCCGCCCATCTGCAGCGGAGGCTGGGAAATGTGCTTTCATTTAACTGGACCCACTGGGACCTCCCATTAACACAGGATTCTGTCTGCTGTACTCTCACTTGGGAATCCAGAGAACCCGATGGCATTTACTTCATCCGCATAAGCCAGTGGGCCTTTGACATTCTCTTTGTCGTTTCTTTCCTTATTTCTCTCATTGTAAAAACGAATCCGTCTTTCTTTTTTAAATCATTGAGTTTTATTTGAAAGTTCTGTTGAAGCAGCCACTGTGACATTGGGTTGCAGGGCCCGAGGAGGGGCACTAAGGATGAGCCCTGTGGCTCACTGCTCCAACTGAGTCAGTCAGCAGGGCAGCTGGCCAAGCCTTCAGCTCTGGAGAGTACTGTACAAGAGAGGGTTTTAAATATTTAAGTAAAATGTGATTTTTAGAATCTTAAAATTTAATTCATTTAGTTTATTACAATGAAAATAATTTAAGCATGGAATTGGAGCATCTGTAAATATAATGTTGCCTCATTAAATCAAGATGTCCAAATTATTCCACGATTTAATTAGCCTTCTTTCTTATTATTGGAGTAAATTCAGTAACATTTTGAAAGGTTCTGTTTAAAAATTCATCCTTTATTTTTGATAACACAGGTAATAGGCAGATACACTCTTGAAGCATTAAACAATCCAAATGAATCCTGTGTTCCCATAGATATGTGAGAGTACCTCCTCATCCCCCATTTTCTAAGAAGTAAACCCTGTTATCAGTTTGATGTGTATTCTTCTACACTATTTTATGTACATTAGGATGGATGAGTGTGTTTAGCGCTCATGCACATGAGTGTGCATGTTTGCATATACATACATATAATGATACATATTTTTAGATATACTAGTATAAATATTTTTAAAAATGTAAATATTACCACACTGCTCATATAACCCTGCAATTTATTTATTTATTTAAATATGTTTTTATTACTGATTTTTAGCAACAGATGAAGGGAAAGAGAGAGAGAGGGAGAGGGAGAGAGAGAGAGAGAGAGAGAGAGAAACATTTATGTGAGGGGGTAGCATGTCAGCTGCCTCCTGCCTGCCCCCTACTGGGGATCGAGGCCTCAACTCAGGCATGTGCTCTGACAGATAATTGCACCTGCGATCTCTTGGTGTGTGGGATGATGCTCAGCCAACTCAGCCACATGTGGGCCAAGGCCCTACACTTTATTTTTAATTTAATGTCTTGGAGGCTTTTCAAGTTAGTACAGATAGATCAGCAGTTTTCAGCCCTGAATTCCTATTAGTACCATATGGGAGCTTTTAAAAATTTCCTCTATACAGACCAATTAAGCCAGACTCTCTGGGGGTGGGGCCCCAGAATTGTAATTTTTCAAAAGCTCCAGGTGATTCTGAAGCTTGGCTTAGGTTGAGAGCTACTCATGTAGAACCAGCGTTTTTTTATTTCCTCATAGTATTTCTCGTTAGGAATTTGCCATAATTTAACATAATAGGTCCATGCTGACCTTCAACATGCCCTTATCCATGTTCCTTTGTGTATGCCTGTTTCGTGTTTCTCTAGGATGGGTTACCTATAAGGGGAGTGTGCACTTGAAGGAGAGACACATTTAAAATTTTAACTGCCAGGTTGCTCACCAACCCAATTTTGCTTCCTCCAAGAGATTATGAGATTTCCTGTTTTCCACTCCATTGACAGTACTTGATAGTATCTATCTCCTAAATTTTTGTTAATCTGATAGTGAAATGGTACCCATTTTAATTTGCATATCCTCATTTTCTAGTGAAGTTGAGCAGCCTTAAATATCTACTGGTCATTTTTATTTATCCACCTTTTTAATACATTGTTTGAGTCCTTCTTCATTTGTAAGAGTTAACGATAACTCTGGATGATTATCCTTTGTCTGTTATACATGTTGAAAATATTTCCTCACTGTCTGTTGTACAAAAATTTTACGTTTTGATACAATTGGATTTGTCAATATCTCTCTCTTGTTTTTTGCCCAAGTGCCTGACGTGGGCCCTAAGCATACAGTAGGGGCTCACTGAGTAGCTGCTAGATGAATAGATGAAGGGGTGAGTGGATGGATGCATGGTTGGGTAGATGGGTGGGTAGGTATCTAAATTTAATGGAAATTCCTCTCAGGGTAGTTAAGTTTCTTTTTGGTCTGGTTTTGCCTTCTATTGATGAGGTATGCTGTATTTTCTCCATAAAGTAAGAATTTAGGGTCATAGAAACATTGTAAATAACCAAAACCTATTATATGTAAAATATAATAATCACATCTACCATTTGCTAAGTACTAAAATTTCAGGTAATATAAACGTTATCTCCTTCCACTAAAAAAAAAAAAAAAGCATAAATGTAATTTCTGTTCACCCTTTTCCTTAGAATTAGCAGTAGCACATGATACCCATTTCTCTTCATCCTGCTGTTTTCACTTGATATATACTGGAAGTCATGCCATAATAGTATAGAGAGACATTCCTTATTCCTTTTCATGGCTGCATACTACTCCATTGTGTGTATATATGCTTGTTTATTCAACCCATCCTCTATTGCTGGCTATTTGGGGTGTTTCCTGTCTTTTACTATGATACAATGTTATAGATCAGTGGTTGGCAACCGATGGTCTGTGAGGTCCAAAAGGTTGGTGACTGCTGATACAGATAATAGTTTTATGTGTACATCTTTTCATATATATGCCAGTATACTTTTGGGATAGATTCCCTAGAAATGGATTGACTGATCATATGTTACTTCACTAGAAATATTCATATTCCTCTTCATAAAGCTTACACTCTTTTGCATCCTCATGACTAATGGATGAGCGTGGCTGTTTCCCACAGCTTGCCACCATGGTATGCCATTTTTGCCAATCTGATAGGTGAGAAACAATACCTCAGTGTAGTTTTAGGTTGCATTTGTTTTATTAACAACATGGAGCATCTTTTCATATGGGTAAGAGCCATTTGCATTTTTTCTATATAATTTGTGGCTTTTTTCTTTTCTATTTTTAGAAGTTCTCTTTACTTAGGGTACTCACCCTTTAAGGTTGTTTGTTAATCTGGGAAAATGCCCACAATATGTTGAGTACACAGAGCAAAATGCTGAGTTATATATTCAGGGTGAGCTCAACTGATAAAAGAAAAGTGTGTATGTAATGTATATAGGAAAACAAATGAATGCTGTACAACCTAAATATTGTCACTAGTTATCTTTGGGTAGTGTGACTATAGGTGATCTTTATGTCCTTCTTTATTCTTTCCTGTATTTTCCTTTTTTTTGTGTTTTGTTTTCTTTTTCTTTTTTTAAAAAAATATATTTTATTGATTTTTTACAGAGAGGAAGGGAGAGAGATAGAGAGTTAGAAACATCGATGAGAGAGAAACATCGATCAGCTGCCTCCTGCACATCTCCTACTGGGGATGTGCCTGCAACCCAGGTACATGCCCTTGACCAGAATCGAACCTGGGACCTTTCAGTCCGCAGGCCGACGCTCTATCCACTGAGCCAAACCGGTTTTGGCAGTGTGTTTTGTTTTCTTAATCCCCACCCAAGGATATTCTTTCCATTGATCTTTAGAGAGAGTGGAAGGGAGGGGGAGAGACAGAAAGAGAGAGACACCAATGTGAGACTCACATCAATTGGTTGCCTCCCACACAGGCCCCAATGGGGCCGGGGATTGAGCCTGCCCTTGACTGGAATTGAACCCAGGACCCTTCAATCCACAGGCTGATGCTCTAACTGCTGAGCCAAACTGGTTAGGGCTATTCTCTCCTATATGTTCAAGATTTCTTGTAATAAGCATATTATAAATCAGGAAACATACTTTAGAAGAATTTAAGACTGGCTAAAAGATGTACATTGAGTTATTATCAAGATGTTGATTAATACATTTCAAAATTTCATTTAATTCCAATATTTATTCATTGAATAGTTATATATTGAGTACTTATCATGCCAAGTAATGTTTTAGATACTGGAGAACTAGCAGTGAGCAAAACAGATACAGTCCCTACCCTCACTGAGCTTATAGTCTGATAAGGAAAAAGACAATAAATAGTTTTAGATCTTCACTCATCTATATTTTGTTATTTGTATTGCCTTTTGGAAGAAATTTTCTTTGCTGTGAGACATAATATATAAATATGTTTGTGTGTGTTTTCACCCATGTCACTTTGTGGGAAAAGCACACCTACGCGCCATTGGCAGGACCTACCAAAATTCTTGAATAGAGTTTCAGAGGTGAAAGGCTAGAGCAGGAGCCCTCTGGCAATCTGTACTTAGAGAAAAGCTCCTGTTTTGGGGAGCTCTGTAGGGTGTTCTTGAGAAGGTCTAGGAAATGTTAAGTAGGAGAGGTAAGGTGGATAAACAGAAAAGGTTAGAGATCCTCTGAACGAGAGAGTGGAGAACTGGACCAGATATTAATACGCGGGCCCACTTGGTGAACTCCTGTGCATTCTGTGGGCCAGCTCAGATGTCAGCTCCCAGGGAAACTGTTTTTGGCATCTAAAGCCTGGGTCAGGATTCCCAGCTAGGTGTGCCCACATCTGTGGTGATCCCCATCACAGCTTTATTACAGTGTGTTCTGGTTACCTCTTTCCTGGGCTCCTTAAGCTCCTCAAAGGCAGGGACATGACCTTATCTTTTCTTTTATTCCCTGTATGTAGCAGTGTCTGGTTATAATGGACACAGCGGGGTTTTGAATCACCTCTTTGGCAGAAGCATAGAGATGCAGGTATTTAGTAAAATAAACATTTGCATGCACTTGGTGAAAAGGTTGTGCTTTTCCAGATAGGGAGTATAGACTTTAGGGTTTAGCCCTTACAGCCCATTGTAGTCAGTGGACCTTAAATAGAGCAGTGTGGGCCAGGCGGATGGGGCCTGGCCTGGGGAGCCAGCTGTGTTAGCCTCTCCATCTTCTAGAGTTGGCTGCTGCTCAGCCTTATGTGGGAGAGGCTACCAATCCAGGTACTGTGTTCCCCCTGCGGTATTTATTCCTCTGATGACAGAGTTCTCAACATACATTTTGTTGGGTACAGAGCTCCTCCTCTGGACATTCCTGGTGGGTGGACCTCCTTGGCATGGTGCACAGTGGCACTCAGCACATGTGTGTGGTCAGTGACCCATGAGCCCTTTTCGTCTCCAGCTCTTTCTGATTCTTCCTAGTTCTCGCGCCCACTTCATTCCCATCCTGTTTCTCTGGTCCTCCCCTCCCCTTCTCCCCCTTTTCCTAGAGCAGCCAGGAATATCAAGGTCCTATCAAAGCTCCCCAGAACAATTGAATTTTGCTTTGGACTTTTGCCTTAGGCTGTTGAATCTGGTTAGGGCAAATAACATTAGGGTGACCAGCTGTTCACTTCAGCTGGGACAGTCCTGGGAAACCCCTCAGTCTGATGGGTAGTGGCTCCGGATATGCTAACTTGGGAAGCGCTGCATCACCAGTGACTTGGATTATTCTGAAATTTTGGTTCCTAGTCCTTGCTTGCATTCATCATGTACATGTTTTCTTCATAGGCTGTAAGAGTGGGTAATGTTATGTCACGGGAAGTGCGTAATCTCTTCCTGTTTCATCACTAGCCAAAGGCTTTTGAACAGTACTTGAATCTGGAGGATAGCAGGCTGCTGAGCCACCTGAAGATGTGTTCTGCAGTGTCCAGACTGCCTTACGATCTCTGGTTCAAGAGGTGCTTCGCGGGGTGCTTGCCTGAATCCAGTTTACAGAGGCAAGTATTTCTTGCAAACATACTGAAGCTGGAGTCGGAGAAGAATCCTGGTTTTCATGTGATCATCCCTCACAATATAAATTAGCTCTAGAACAACACAGTAATTTAAAGCTAACTTCTCTAGCAGCTAACATAACACATTATTCTGTTATACATACAATAATATTAATATTAATTTAATAGTAACAAACATTACAAATATTAGAATATACAATTATAAAAATTGAGAGCCCTCAATATGTCAGATGACGTATAATATTTACATCTGAAACCGTCTCCAGGAGTTTATAATGGCACAGCCTTTTTTTTCCAGGAGTGTGGTGAGTCCTAATCAAGAGAAAATATTGGTACTTTTTAGTTTCATCATGACATTGTGAGAGTGGCTGAAGGCAGTCAAGGGTAGAGACTCAAACACAATGTTCCTAGTTTAATGAAAGCACTAGTTTCAGACATGTCGTTCTGGTTATTTTGGAGGCCTGGCCCTTCCTCCCCAAGGTATTAGTTATACTGTAGCTGCAAAGAGGCAATACAGAGAGCATTACAGGACGATACACAACTAAGCATAGAGTGCAGTCCCATAAGAGATGTAGGAATTACCAGAGTAATTATTTTATAGCTCTTCTGTGAAGCTTATACTTAAAAAAGAGTGTTCTGATTTAATTTGTAATTTGAGATGTCTAGGTAAACAAATTTTAACCTCACCTAATTTGATTGTACATCTCTTCATTTTTGTAGGGTTTGGGATAAAGTTGTAAGTGGATCCTGTAAGATCCTAGTTTTTGTAGCAGTGGAAATTTTATTAACCTTTAAATTAAAAGTAATGGCACTGAACAATTCAGAGAAGATAACAAAGTTTCTGGAAAACGTAAGTATGCTTCATTTTATTTCATTTTGAATCCAGAAAGGAAGTCCGTTTAGCAAGCCGATTTTCCTATTCATTAAATTATTTCAGGGACATAACACAGTATGTTTTTACATTATAAGAAACAGATTTCCCCTGGAAACCGTGTAGCTTACAGTTGATCAGTGGATTGTAGTTTGCATTCTCTGTTTGGGGGACAATGGTCTGAGCAGCGAGACTGTCGCTGTGACACTCTGCCCGGCGGGGCTGGGAGGCTGGCGAGGAAAGGGGGAGGTGAGACTGTCGCTTTAGAATTCGTCATCCTCGCTAATGGAAGAGGAGTCCTGGTGTTTGGGGGATTTCGTAAGCCCTTTCATTTCTGTTACCATCGCTGTTGGAATCCCAGTTGGGTTTGTTACTGTGCTTACGTGTAAACTTAGTGCGTGTTGAGAACGGTCTAAAGCAGTGGTTCTCAACCTTCCGGCCCTTTAAATACAGTTCCTCATGCTGTGACCCAACCATAAAATTATTTTCGTTGCTACCTCATAACTGTAATGTTGCTACTGTTATGAATCGTAATGCAAATATCTGATATGCAGGATGGTCTTAGGCGACCCCTGTGAAAGGGTCGTTCGACCAGGGTTCGGACCCACAGGTTGAGAACCGCTGGAAAGGAATCAGCTTTTCCCTCTGTGTATCTCAGAATATCTTTAACCAGGCAAGAGGCAGAGGTGAGGAGGCTTATGCCTGGAGGAATTTCACTGGATCCAAAATCTGTTCTTTTATTTTTATCAGTCAGTATTAGCATTTGAACACTGGTCCGATAACTGATAAGTACCACATGCATTGTGTTGAATAAATTACTCACATTATAATAATTAATGGCTAATAGTGCCAGAGCTGTGGCAAGTGTTTTTCATGGATTATTTTATGTAATCCTGTAACAGCCCTATGGAGTGGTCCTACCATCTGCCCCATTTTAGAGATAGGATCTGAACCCACGTAGCTTAGGTAACCTGCCCAGGTGCACACAGCTCGGTGGGCAGTGCAGGATTTGAGCCAGGCTGTCTGAGTTCCTTAGCATGTCCTCAGGTGGCCTGTGAAGCAGAGATCCTGGCAGCAGCCTTTTATGCGATCACTTTCTGGAAACCAGTGAGAACTCCTGTGGCAGTAAGGTTTATGCCCAATGAGAGAGGGAGATGCTGAAGGTATAAGCACTGAAACCTCACGGAAACTGGTTTGCTTATTCACAGATTCCCCAGGACAGCTCAGATGCAATTGTGAGCAAGGCCATCGACTTGTGGCACAAACACTGTGGGACCCCAGTACATTCAGCCTGAGTGCCGTGGACAGCCCGCCAGGCCTGCACCAAGTGTTCTTTGTGGGATGGTCTAAGCCGATTGAAACAGGATTCTTGCTTTGTGCTCAAAGTGTAATTGCTTTTCCAGTAAAATTATATAATTAAGATGCCTGGGGTGCTGTGCTGTGGAGCAGCATCTTTTGGTTACACAGATGTACAAAGTTCCACTCTGAATACAATTTAGAGGTGGTTGGAGTTTCCAAAGCAGTTCAGGGGAGGCGGGGGGATGGTGTCAGGGTGGGGGTGGGGGAGGGCGGCTCGGGTAGGTGCTTTAACAAGCAGTGCATGACCACACCCTGCCCTGCTTCTCTCTAATTAGCACCAAGCCAGTGACTTGCTAAGGTCTATTTCTGGAATAAAGAATAACTTCCTTTTGTTCACAACTCTGAGTCGGCTTTTGTTGATGTAGCAGCACTTGTTTAAATCTAAGCTGACTGCTTTCTGAGGCTTCATTTTGCTAAGTAGGTTTAAATAAAGGACTTGCATTTTTTTTCTCTTTGTCCCATTTGTAATGAAACAGATAATGAACAAAATATGTCTAAATTTACCTCCCAGGAGAGAGAATACTTGTTGATATTTTGTTGGCCTCATGCTTTTCCCTGGTGGGTCATTAAGTGTTGGGTGGCCTTCGGGAACCACTGTCACCCAGAATAGGAGTGGGGGAAACAGCAGGTTCGAGTTAACAGCTGGTGACCCAGGCCCTGTGGTACCACATAATGGTAGCTGCTCACTGGACAGTGGCAGGCTCTGGGACTGTGTTTAAGACCCATTCAGCTATCAGACATGCAGGAGCCTGAGTGGGGAGCTGGATTCCTCACCCCACCCCACCCAAAAGAGGAGGGAGAACTTGCATTTATGGAGTTATACATATGAGCAGTCAGTCCTCTTAAATGTGTGAAATAACTGACAAAAATGAGTTCATAGCAGCCTGAGTTGTTAACCAGCGTGTCCTCCTGAATAGAGCATAACTAAGAGTATTTAAGGTGGTTTTCTTTTAACTTTCATCTGAGGATATGTTTTTATTGATGAGAGAGAGAGAGAGAGAGAGAGAAACATTGATTGATTGCCTCTCGTACACACTCCCACCAGGGATCAAGCCTGAAACCCGTGTATGTGCCCTGACTGGGAATCGAACCCATGACTTTCGGTATATAGGATGATGCTCCAATCAACTTAGCCACCTGGCCAGGGCCTAACAGTATTTAAGTTTTTAAAGCAACAATAAAGAAATACACTCAGATTGAGGGACATCTGTAATACTATCAACAATAAAATTAAATTAAAAAAAGAAATATGCCTTCTTAGATATAACATAAATACAATATAGAGCTTACTTACATTGTTATTCCTACACTAGGGGCCCAGTGCACGAGTTCATGCACCTTGAACTGTGGTCCATGAAGCTGCGGTAGGCACAAGGGCGGGTCTTGGCCCATCCTCCACTCCCCCGCCTGGCCCCTCCTGCCGTGTTCCCCTGTCCCCTGTCTGCCGGCAGCTCTGCTCCTGCTGCTGCCGCTCCCATGCGCTGACAGTGCTGGCCCCACTCGCACCTGCTGACGGCGTGGAGTGATTGGGGCCGGTGCCAGCAGCGGGTTTGAGAGGCGGCTGCTGGCCCTGATTGCCCCTCAGGAGCAGGGGGAGGTGGAGAAGCCCTGAGGGGCAATTGGGGCCAGCAGCCACCGCTCACACCTGCTGACGGTGCCAAGCAATTGGGGCTGGCACAGGGTGCTGGCAGCAGATGTGAGTAGTGGGTGGGACCACAGTGTGTGGGAGCAAAGAATTTTTAGCAACCACCAGTGGCTCGCCCCTATAACAGAGACCAGTGCCCCGCCTTGGTCTGGCATCCCCGCTCACCTGCTCCACCATCCTGCCATGGCTGGTGCCCATCATGTTCCATGTTCTGCCACCTGCTGCTGACACTCACCATGTTCTGCGTGTGCCCCCTGGTGGTCAGCGCACATCATAGTGACTGGTTGTTCAGTTGTTCCACTGTTTGGCCTATTTGCATATTAGGGTTTTATATATATAGATTACCTTTATATTACAATTAAATAAACTATAAAGTTCATTTTTTAAAAAAATACACTCAGAAGAAACCCTCTTAAAGCCCTACAGTGAATGCTTTCCCTTTATTCATTGATTATTCTGCCCTGAAGAACAGTTGGGGTTGTAAGAAAAAAGCATGATTGAATTCCTGCTCCAGTGTCTGCTCTCTGGTG
Source organism: Myotis nattereri (assembly GCF_964212035.1). Classification (NCBI taxonomy): domain Eukaryota; kingdom Metazoa; phylum Chordata; class Mammalia; order Chiroptera; family Vespertilionidae; genus Myotis; species Myotis nattereri. Next base: position 133,523,627 of record NC_138077.1, on the reverse strand, counting down.
ATCTTGCCCCCAAGAATATGTGAAATTCAAAGAGACGTCATAAAGCAATAATAACTTTATGTCTGTTTAATTTATGCACCAGATATCATTTGTATAAGTATTTAGTAAAATAGAGTTTAGAAAGTTAGGTGATGTTAGTGAATCTCTATTACAGAAAAAAGAGAAAAAAAAGAATTAGCCATCTCTCAACAAGGGGATAATTTCAAGATTTTTGATGCTGTTTATGCCTAAATGCTGGGAGGAGACTAGGGTGTCCGAGGGGAAGGGTGGGAGGCAGGGGAGACCAACCTGGGGCTGTTGGTGGGGAGGAAGCTGAGGGGCTGAGTGTGGGTCCGCACAGTCGGGGGAGGGTCCGGGGGAGCTGGAAGGGGGGACCGCTGCTGTCCTGCTGAGGAATTGGACCACGAGCGCCGCGTGCTGCAGGTGGGCCTGCACACCTTCGGCAGAGCCTCTCTGGCTACAGGGTGTCGGGTGGGAATTATTTTTTAAGTGAGTCATTCTGAAGCCATCAAGAGAATTTTCTTTATTAGAAAACTAAGCGCTTCACCTCAGTAGGAGGGTTTTGAAGACATACTGTGAGGACAGTGATAGAACTATGAGGATTCAATTTCACTTAAATACCAGAATTCTCTTTAGCTAAGAGCTAAGTATTTTGAAAATGTTTCTGTCTACTTCCTTTGGTGAGAAGCACAGCTCCTGATAAAATAACCCCCTACTTCCCTTTATGCAAACTTTGGTCAGGATTCTGCAGAATTCCTCCTCTGTGTTAAAGCCCAGGGGTGCTATTGTAGCCAAACTTGTGGAGTTCTCCCTTGGAAAACATCATTAAGTGTACTTTCTAGTCCTTCCCTTCTACAGTGTTTTCTTCTTAAACACAGGTGAGAGAATCTCTAAGTCTGCTCTGATAGGAGACTCCGAGGGAGTGTGTGTGTGTGTGTGCGTGTGTGCACGCGCGCCTGTGCATGTGTGCGCGTATATGTATGTGTGTGCAGCTTCTGCCCAATAACAGGTGGACCTGGTAAATTGTATGTACACAGGCTTGTGTATGTGTGAGGCTACTTCAGAAATGAGGTCAGGGTTCATTCACACAAAGTGCTTTTTTTCGTTCATGGGAAGTTTGCCTGAAAATCGTGGGCAACACTGAGTGCACATGGTGTGTAAAGAGCGCTCTGCAGGCCTCCTCCCCTGCTGCTCTGGGGTGAGAATTGCTAAGAATCCTCCCTTGCTCTGACCAGCCTCTGGCATGCGTGGGTCATCACCTCCTTACCGTAACTTGAGGGTTTCTTTTTTGTCCCTGAGAGAAGAATCTGGAGGGAAGTCTGTGGGGATGAGGAGGATAAAAATAGTGTCTGCTGAAGGTGACAGCCTCTGCGGGGGCTGGGAGATTTCAAGCAGGAGTGGTGTCCTGAGCTCTTCAGTCAAAGGCAGTCCTTGCGGGGTTGTGGGTGGGGGTGCTGGCAGGGCGTCCAGCTCTGCATTGCATCTGGCCCCGTGGCAGGGAAGGGCTTTGTCTCCAGCTGGCTTTGGCAGGGCTGGAGGACATGTTCTCTGCTCTGCCTGATGGGAGCGTGGGAATTTTTGTAGCAGGAATTGGTGGCTATCCCTCTGGTGGGTGAACAAAGGGCTGTTTCTTTTTCAGAGCCTGTGCCAAATGAAACTGCTTGTGGCTCTTGGCAGAAACTGCCTCTGCATCAGCTGTTGCTTCTCCAGAGCAGCACCCATTGGAGTAGAAGGAAGGGTGAAGGGAGGGGGAGTGATGAGACCAGAGGAGGAGAGACTTTTCCTGGAGGGCCATGGCGGGGGTGGGTGCTGTCCTTCATGCTTCCCTGCACGTCCTCCCTTTCCAGTTTCTCTCTCAGCCATATCGGATGGAGGTGAAAAATGAAGTGGACAGTGAGTTGCTGGTGATGTTACCATTCCCCCCTTTACTCCTGGGGACTGGTTTTATTGTAGGGCACCCACAGGGGGAGTGGAGAATGTGATATGAGAAGGACCTGGGAAAGAATCCTTCAGGAAGCGTGTTCTGACTGAGGGGAACTCCAACTAACAGTGATGGCGAACCTATGACACGCGTGTCAGAGGTGACACCCAAACTCATTGTTTTGGTTGATTTTTCTTTGTTAAATGGCATTTAAATAGGAGAGAAACCAAGATGGCGGCATAGGTAAACACCAGAAATTGCTGCCTCCCACAACCACTCCAAAAATACAACTAAAAGACAAAAAGGACATCATCCAGAACCACAGGAAGGCTGGCTGAGTAGAAATTCTACAACTAGAAGGAAAGAGAAAAGCACTGAGACTCAGAGGAGGTGCGGTGTGGAAGTAAAGTGCAGAGGTACAGAGGCGCACGCCAAAAGGGCCGGCAACTGAGGACGTGGTGCATGTGGAGAGGGCTGGTGGCTGAGGACGCGGTTGTCTTTTTCAATCAGGAGGGAGTCTCATGCTCCTGACTGCTCTGAACTCCAGTTCCGGGTGAGTCTCTGGGGACCTAGACTCATACAGGGAGAAACTGGACTGTCTGGCATCAGGCAGAACTCGAGGGCGGCTTTCTCTCAGAGGTGCTTGCAGCGATTACCGGGACACTGAGACACGGGGCCTCTTAGGGTAGGACTGGGGAGCAGCCATAGCTGCTTGCTCCGCCCTGTTGATCCCCTGAGGCCCCCCCACCCCACCCAAGCTATGCGCAGAGGCTTTTGCCTATGAAAGACCTGGCCCTTTGCAACCTGAAAATTACCTCACAAACTGCAGCTGAATCAGAGAGACCCAGAACTTCCAAAAAAAAATCCAAGGCCCCAACAGCAGCTTGCATTGCTTCACAGCTGGGCCTCATCTGGGCACCTCCAAACCCCAAACAAAGAAGAGGAATCTCTCCATAGCTCCTGCTGGGTAGCCTCAGGCAGAGACTAAATTAGCACCTCCTTAGAGATCCAAGAGCCAGTGTACCCAGTGGACAGAGTGGGACCATCCAGATTACAACTCCTCAGATCCATAAGGGACACACTCAGGGGGCAGACTCAGTGAGCACCAAAGCCCCACTGAAGCAAGTCTTGCCCTAGAAGGGTGTCCCCAGCACAGAAATTCTCCCACTGCAGACACAGCTGATTCTCACAGCCAGTTGGCCTGGAGGTCAATTCCTCCCAGTGATACCTACAACAATCAAGACAACTACAACAAGACTGTGCACAAAGCCCACAAAGGGGTGCACCAAGAGTGTCCACCTCAGGTAATTGGGGAGGCTGAGCCACTGGGCCCTATAGTACACCTAGCACAGAAAACCACTCTATCAACACAGGGAAGCATAAAAAATGCAGAGACAAAGAAGTCACAAATGACAGAAATGGAGGAAAGCAAACTACTGGATATTGAGTTCAAAACCACACTTTTAAGGTTTTTCAAGAATTTTCTAGAAACCGCCGATAAATTTAGTGAGACCCTCAAGAAATCTAGTGAGACCGCTGATAAATTTAGTGAGACTCTCAAGAAATCTAGTGAGACCCTCAAGGTTATGAAAAAGGACCAACTAGAAATTAAGCATACACTGACTGAAATAAAGGATATTATGCAGAGTTCCAACAGCAGACTAGAGGATCGCAAGAATCAAGTCAAAGATTTGAAATACGAAGAAGCAAAAATCACCCAACCAGAAAAACAAAAAGAAAAAAGAATCCAAAAATATGAAAACAGTGTAAGGAGCCTCTGGGACAACTTCAAGCATACCAACATCTGAATTATGGCGGTGCCAGAAGAAAAGAGAGAGCAAGATATTGAAAACCTATTTGAAGAAATAATGACAGAAAACTTCCCCTACCTGGTGAAAGAAATAGACTTACAAGTCCAGGAAGCGCAGAGAACCCCAAACAAAAGGAATCCAAAGAGGACCACACCAAGACACATCATAATTAAAATGCCAAGAGCAAAAGACAAAGAGAATCTTAAAAGCAGCAAGAGAAAAACAATCAGTTACCTACAAGGGAGTACCCATATATATATGACTGTCAGCTGATTTCTCAACAGAAACTATGCAGGCCAGAAGAGAGTGGCAAGAAATATTCAAAGTGATGAATACCAAGAACCTACAACCTAGATTACTTTACCCAGCAAAGTTATCATTCAGAATTGAAGGTCAGATAAAGAGCTTCACAGATAAGGAAAAGCTAAAGGAGTTCATCACCACTAAACCAGGATTATATGAAGTGCTGAAAGGTATCCTTTAAGAAGAGGAAGAAGAAGAAAAAGGTAAAGATACAAATTATGAACAACAAATACACATCTATCAACAAGTGAATCTAAAAGTCAAGTGAATAAATAATCTGATGAACAGAATAAACCGGTGAATATAATAGAATCAGGGGCATAGAAAGGGAGTGGACTGACTATTCTCAGGGGGGAAAGGGGTTTGGGGGGTGTGGGAAGAGACTGGATAAAAATCGTGCACCTATGGATGAGGACAGTGGGTGGCAGGGGTGAGGGCAGAGGGTGGGGGGGGGGGGAACCGGGTGGAGAGGAGCTATGGGGGGGGGGGGGAAAGGAACAACTGTAATAATCTGAACAATGAAGATTTAATTAAAAAAATAAATGGCATTTAAATATATAAAATAAATATCAAAAATACAAGTCTTTGTTTTACTATGGTTGCAAATACCAAAAAATGTCTATATGTGACACGGCACCAGAGTTAAGTCAGGGTTTTTCAAAATGCTGACACGCCAAGCTCAGAAGGTTCGCCGTCACTGCCCTAGGATATCACAGCAGGCGCTCAGTGTTCGACCCCAAAACCACACCTCGAGTGTAGGCATTACTTAGTGCTTTACCAAGAAAACTCTCTCTCTCCCTCTCTCTCTCTCTCTCTCTCTCTCTCTCTCTCTCTCTCACACACACACACACACACACACACACACACACACACACACACACACGCTGGGGATAACTAGCGCTCTCACTCACTTCTTGCCTCTTCCTGGTCTTCTCCTATCACCCTCCTCTTCCTGGTCCTTGTTGGTAGCTTTAGCATCTCCTCCCTCTGCCTGCCCGCTGGGCATAGCGCCAGGAAGGTGTGTGAGGGAGGCAGCGAGGCTGAGGAGGGCTTTGATGATTTGCTTCTAAAGGTCGGAAGGCTGCACTGTTGTCCGTGAGCCTGCATCTCCACCTCCCATTCCTCCCTCTTCTCTTCTGTTTGGTTCATTTGTTCTTGTATAGATTCTCATTCAATCATGAAATAAATTTGAATGCACTCCTTGATATGGGACGGGTACTGGGCTTAATTGCTGACCAAATCATATGCTATCTGCCCTCTTGGAATTTGTCACCACTCAGAGAAGACAAATGTTACATTAAACAAGCCCATATTTTGTCCTCTTAGCCTTTCAGTAAAGCACCTTGCATCACAGGGAGAAGGTCACCCGGCTGGCCCAGAAGCTCCAGGGAAGGTTAGAATACTGAGAGGTGTGCTTCTTTGTCCCCTGCCCTTATTAACGGAAGAGGTCCCAGAAAGAACCTTGGCTGGAGGAAGAGGGGGTGGGGCCTCTGCCCACTCAGCCTGTGCCTCGGTTTCCCCACTGTCAAGTGGCAATTCTATTACATTCCTTACCCCTCAATGTGCTTCTGAACATCAAATGCGTTTAATGTGAAAGCACTTTAAGAAATGCGGAGCTCCATGGAATGCTGGCTATTTTAATAGACGGTTTGCCGGAGCGTGGCCAGCACGGCCCCTGGTGGAATCTGCACTGTGCTCCCAGGCCTGACTCAGTCTGGCTGGCGCTGCAAGTCTCCTGTCCATTCCACACGGAAAGTGCGTCCTCCTTCCTCTGACCTCTGTAGCGTTTCAGGCCCCTCAAGTAGCGAGAGTTGTTTGGAAGTCTCGCGTTTGGTCTTGAACTTGTATTAGCCTTCCCATGCGGTCTCCCTCCAAGGCAGGCTTCTGTGGCCAGAGGCTGTCTCGTTCCCTCCCACACACTCCGAGTTGCCTCGTACAGTTCCTCCCTGAAACCAGGCCTCCCACCCCTCCATGGGCACACTGTCATCTCTGCCAGGAACGTCCTCTTCCCACAGCGGGGCTACATCCTCCTATCTCTAAGAATCAGCTCAAGCACCCCCTCCTCCAGGAAGCTCTCCTGGCTCTCTGCCCTTTCCTTGTTTCCTTCCTTGGCACTCTGTATCCTTTTTACCACAGTTAATGCATTGGTTCAGAGTGACCAATGTATTTATGTCCCACACTAGCCTGCAAGATCCTTGAGGGTAGAGATCCTTGAGGGTGGAGATCCTTGAGGGTGGAGATCATGCCTTATTCTCTCTTTCACTCAGTGCCAAGCACATCCCAGCCTGCCTGGGCTCTCCGTAAATATTAGCTGAATCCATGAGTACCTGGCTCAGTGTTAAGACTTGTCTGGTGACAAGTAATAGAATTGTTCTGGTGCCAGCTTGCTTACAGGAGACTTTATTTTTTTTATTTATTTTTTTAAAATTAAATCTTTATTGTTCAGATTATTACATTTGTTCCTCTTCCCCCCCCCCCCCCATAACTCCCCTCCTCCCCTCCTCCCAGTTCCCGCCCCACCCTCGGCCCTCACTCCCCACCCACTGTCCTCATCCATAGGTGCACGATTTTTGTCCAGTCTCTTCCCGCATCTCCCACACCCCTTTCCCCCCCAAGAATAGTCAGTCCATTCCCTTTCTATGTCCCTGATTCTATTATAATCACCAGTTCATTCTGTTCATCAGATTATTTATTCACTTGATTCTTAGATTCACTTGTTGATAGATACATATTTGTTGTTCATAATTTGTATCTTTACCTTTTTCTTCCTCTTCCTCTTCTTAAAGGATACCTTTCAGCATTTCATATAATACTGGTTTGGTGGTGATGAACTCCTTTAGCTTTTCCTTATCTGTGAAGCTCTTTATCTGACCTTCAATTCTGAATGATAGCTTTGCTGGGTAGAGTAATCTTGGTTGTAGGTTCTTGGTATTCATCACTTTGAATATTTCTTGCCACTCCCTTCTGGCCTGCAAAGTTTCTGTTGAGAAATCAGCTGACAGTCGTATGGGTATTCCCTTGTAGGTAACTGATTGTTTTTCTCTTGCTGCTTTTAAGATTCTCTTTGTCTTTTGCTCTTGGCATTTTAATTATGATGTGTCTTGGTGTGGTCCTCTTTGGATTCCTTTTGTTTGGGGTTCTCCGCGCTTCTTGGACCTGTAAGTCTATTTCTTTCACCAGGTAGGGGAAGTTTTCTGTCATTATTTCTTCAAATAGGTTTTCAATATCTTGCTCTCTCTTTTCTTCTGGCACCGCCATAATTCAGATGTTGGTATGCTTGAAGCTGTCCCAGAGGCTCCTTACACTATCTTCATATTTTTGGATTCTTTTTTCATTTTGCTTTTCTGGTTGGGTGTTTTTTGCTTCTTCGCATTTCGAATCTTTGACTTGATTCTTGCGCTCCTCTGGTCTGCTGTTGGGAGTCTGTATAGTATTCTTTATTTCAGTCGGTGTATGCTTAATTTCTAGTTGGTTCTTTATCACAACATCGAGGGTCTCATTAGATTTCTCGAGGATCTCATTAAGTTTATTGGCGGCTTCTAGACAGTTCTTGAGAGACCTTGAAAGTGTGGTTCTGAACTCTATATCTTCCATTGACAATTTTGTCCTGTTTGTCTCCGCATTTTGTTATGCTTTCTTGGTGCACCCCCTAGTGGTCTTTGTGCGCAGTCTTGTAGTTAAGCCTTGATTGTTGTAGCTAATACTAGGGGGGATTTGACCTCCAGTCCAAGTGGCTGTGAGAATCAGCTGTGTCTGCAGTGAGAGAACTTCTGTCCTCTAGGGAGGTGCTAATCTGGCGTTTGCCTGAGGCTATCCGGCAAATGCCTCTGTGCAGGGCTTGGGCGGGGCGGGTGGGTCGCACAGGATCAAACAGGGCGGGCCGGAGAGATCAGTTATGGCTGCTCTCAGTCCTGTCCCCAGGGGCTCTGCCTCTCTGAGTCCCAGCAACCGCTGTAAACCTCGGAGAGAAAGCTGCACTGGCTCCGACCGAAGCCAGACAGTCCCGCTTCTCCCGTTTGAGTCAGGGTCCCTAAAGACTCGCCCGGATCTGGAGCTCAGAGTCTGCGACTCCCTCCCGATTGAAAACACCAACCGCGCCCTCAGCCACCAGCCCGCTCTGCATGCACTCTGCACCTCAGTATTTGACTTTAGCATTGCGCCTCCTCTGAGTGTCGGTATGCGTTTCTCTTTCCTCCTAGTTGTAGGACTTCCACTCAGCCAGCGTTCCTGTGGTTCTGGGTGATGTCTGTTCCGTCTTTTAGTTTCACTTTTGAAGTGGTTGTTCAAGGCAGCAAACTCCGGCGTTAACCTATGCCACCATCTTGGTTCTCTACAGGAGACTTTAGGATACAAGGGTGAGGCTCAGACCCAAGGGAGTAGGGCTGGGATCTGGGACAAGACTAAAGAGACTCGGCCCTCGGACATTCTTCTCTTTGATCTCTCTCTCTCTCTCTCTCTCTCTCTCTCTCTCTCTCTCTCTATCTCCTTCCATCCAGATTGCTCTGGTGAAAGATGCCTTATCCTCAGATCTGAACCTTGTATGGTCCAGGTCCAGTCTCTGACCTAGGGGCAGAGGCTGTGTCCAGTGTGGGTCATCCGCAGCCATGGAGACAGAGGGCTCATACATAAACACACAGACACGAGGAACCCCCGTGTCCGTGGCAGTGTAGGGGTGTTGAGTGAGGGGCATTGTCACAGGGTCCACTGAGAATTGAAAGGACACTCTCAGAAGCTTTCCGCTCCATTTAGCAAGCCCCTTGACTGCTCTGTGCTCTGCAAAGTGCTTCTGCCTTGAACTAAGTCCTTCATCACTTACTCCCGGTTTCTGTCAACCAGTCTGAGGGTGGCACACCAGCCCTGCGATGGGGGTGGGCAGAGTGGGAGCACCCCCCTGGCAGTGCCAGGAAACTGTCTCACATGGTAGGTGTTTCCTTTGGTGAACATCCCACATCAAGTCCAGTTTATTCTGGAAGTCTGCGCAAAGTCCGCTTTGCCCTGCTCCTCCTCTGGCCCGGGGTGAGTGGCCAGCGGCAGCTGTGTTTATTTGCCTCTGGTTGCTGGGGAGGGCTCATGGGTCCCTCAGGGTGTCCAGTATCTGGGTCTCTAGAGCAAGTTGGGCTCCGGCCAGACCTGGTGACAGTTGGGTGAATCTGAAGGAGGTCAGCTAGGGTAGTAGCTGCTAAGGCCAACTGATTAAGACCCCAGGTGGCACACCTGGACCTGAGGAATGTTGGAACTGAGGAGACCGTGCTGCTCCCTCCCAGCACACAAGTAAGAAGAGTGAGCTTCCTGGGGACCAGGGGTTACATCAGGTCACGTGGGTAGCACCGCAGCCTCTAGAACCCAGGCATTCTGGCTTCCTGTCCAGGGCGTACTTTGCTTCAAGCTGAAACACTACCCAGGCTGTTCTCTAAGCCTTAAAAACCCTCCACCTGGGAAGGTGGGGGAGGGGGAGGTAAGAGATCAACCAAAGGACTTGTACACATGCATGTGAGCCTCACCAATGGGCACACACTAGGGGGGTAAGGGCCTGTGCTGGGGGGTGGGAGGGGCCGGGGAGAGGTCAATGGGGGGGGGGGGGAGACCTATGTAATACTTTAAACAATAAAGAATTTTTTAAAAATTGACAATAATAAAAAATAAATAAATAAAAATCCTTCCCCTGGACAAAGCACTGTAATAGTCACGTCACAGACTTGTTAGAGTATGAAGTGCAGGAGGACACACAGAGCCCTTAGCTCAGTGCCTGGCAGGAGCAAGCCCTCAGTGGCTGTTAGGTTTACTGTGTCACACATGATAATTGCGTGTTATCAGGGAGGGGCAGCGTGGCTCACAGGGTCACCAAGACCGTCTCAGAGGAGTTTGCTTCGGGAGAAGAGGTATGAGGACATGCGAGGCACATTACAGGTTCTTAAGTCCTGCATTAGAAAGGGGCTTCTGAAACTTCAAGGGCACAGGACTCCCCGGGGTCCTGGTTAGAGTGCAGATCCCATGAGCAGCTCTGGGTGAGGCAGGTTCTGCATTTCTCATGTCTCCCTGAGGCTGCCAGTGCTGCAAGGACTTAGGGTAGGGGTGGGCAACCTATCTGTGAGTGCGTGCCAAAACCAGCAAAATCTCTGACTCAAAATTCTTCTGCGTGCCAACACTAATTTTTTGAGAACATGTTACGCCTACTTAATATCTCTTAAGGTGTACATATGTGAAGAACCTTGAAGAAATAATAAAATTCATTCAAGCAACAAAAACACAGTATATGATGATGAAAAATACATTTATTTTTTAATGTATACATGTACACTGATAGTCTGACAGAAAACTTTATGACTCCATTTGATATTATCAGTGGGACTTTTGCTGCTGCATCACTGGTGACAGAGATTTTACATCAGGTTTATATTTCGTGACCTTCAGAGATGTGCAGGAGCTACTACTTTCATCCATCAGGTTACTCCTATTACGAGACTTAACAAAATTCATCACTGAGAACAAAGATTCACAAGCGTATGTGGATGAAAACATGGAGAGTAACGCTGTTGCAAAGTTTTTTAAACAGAAAAAATTTTCTGGAATGGCATTCCAAGTCCTCAATAGTTCGTTTTCGACACTATTGAAATTGCTCTTCCCCTCTCTCATCAATCCATGTCTGTGGTCTTTAAGTATATAACTTGTTATGTAAAATTATTTATTTATCTAAGATGCACCTACACTGAATTTATCTGAAAAATAAAAAAGTCGATATTAAGAAAAAAATTGTAAATGGAAGATTATAAGAGAGGGTTTCGCGTGCCAGCAAAAGTTACTGGCGTGCCATGTTTGGCACGAGTGCCAGGGTTTGCCCACCCCTGACCTAGGGAATGTAGATCTCACCGAGTACCAGGTTCAGCCCTGATTGCGAAGAAAGAAATATGCCACCTGCCATCTGACTTCATTTCTAGGTGATGGTAGGGATATTGCTTAAGTTTATAACTCACTTCATCAAAATCAGAAGATAGTCTCAGTACTGAGATACGAATGTTCTCTACTGGTTGCTGTCTTCCCACTTGGTCACTGAAAGTGGTTTCATTATAACCTTATCCCAAGTCCGCTCATTACCAAGGATAGCTCTGTGGCAGCTAACCAATCACATGCACCCTCTCCTTCCTTACTAACCAGACCTAAATGCAATTTGAAGGAGGAATGTGTTAGGAAAACTTTATTTCCCAGCCTCTCATGCAAAGAGGAACAGACAATAGGATGGAAGGCAAGGTCATTCAGTAGGACTTCCAGAAAAGGTTTTATTTAAAGATGGTGTTCTTAGCCAGCAGGTAACCTTTCCCCTTACTTCCTGCTTGGAGCACGTATTAATGACCAGAACCCCAGCAGCCATTGTGGAACATGAGGCAACTCTGAGGGTGGAAGCCACATGATAAGGACGGTGGGGCTGAAAACCAGAGCTGTGGCACATTGATGGTGTCACACTCATCCCTGCTTAACTCCAGACTTTCTTTGCATAAAAAACAAACAAACAAACAAACCACACACCAAAAAAATCCCAGTTGTTTCAGCCACCACTTGGGTTTCCTGTTTTGTGAAGGTGGATGAACCCAGTGCTGACTGACAGCAGTTAGCAGATGCAGCTTAGGGCAGCCACAGGTTTAACTCTGGGTCTTAAACCATCATTCTTCCGAGAGGCTTTTGTGGGATTCCCTAGTCATGTGGGGGCAAGGGAAAGGGTTGAGAGTCAGAAGCCCTGGGTGCTCAGCTCAGCTCTGCCATCACTAGCAGTGTGATCCTGCTGCTGGTGTCAGTCCCCTCCCCTGTAGGATGGGGGTGACGATGAAAGCAGTGCCCGCACTGAGCCCGTGCAGAGCCCATTCTGCAGGTGTTGGGCAGGTGGCTCAGGAAGATGGTGTGAGGACATAAGGACCAGCTGCAGCAGTGACGGTGCTGAGGTGAGCAGTGAGGGGACCTGCAGGGTGATGCTTAGGTACAGGCAGCGATGTGCCTCTCAGCGCTCCCCTCGTGGTGCCCACCTTGGTGTGCCAGGGGCAGCAGAGCACCGCTGCCTGTTATAACCAAGAGGGTTGAACTAAGAGCCCACTATCATTCATGTTCTGTGAATGCGGTTTTGTTCAGAGGAAGGGAGAAGGAGGGAGGAGGAGCACAAGTAGCCTTCCTTTGGGTCTTGAGAAACGCGCCTCAGTATCTTCCCTCCACCAGCTTGTGAGCTCCCAGCTGAGGCCTAGAGGTAGAGGCGGACGGGGGAGGGTGGGGGCGTTCAGGCAACATCTCAACTCCTCCCATTGCTTTGCTGCTGAAACCCAAGGACTCTACCCCAGCTCCTTGCGCCCGAGCCAGTTGAGTGGTGTTCTCTCTCTTCTACTGATTGGCACCTACAGCAAAAGGTTTTCAACCACAGCAGAATGGCCCACACCTCCTCTGTCCAAATCAGAGACCGTTTTTGCTTCCAGGTTTGCAAAACCGTCCTCCAAGCCTGGAGCCATCTTTGTCCTTCCCTCTCCTTCACCCTAATTAGTTCTGTTCAGCACCTTACCCTGTTTCAACTCAGGCAGAGCCAGCTGGTCCCCGGAGGACAAAACCCCTGTCTGTGCAATGACCTGCAACTACCCAGGGTGCACTTATCTCTGGTGAGCAGGTGGTGGCAGGGACCTGCGATAGGACTGCTTGCTGGGAACCTCTGCTTCCTGTGGGGCTCCATTCTGACCAGCTGTAGATGGTCTGAAAAATGCATGCTTTTCCGTGTCGTGGTCTGTTCCTAGATTTTAAAATTTGGTATGATTGAAACAGGTTTTTCCAAGTAGGCATTTTATATACAGGTAAGTGTCGTTGTTCAGTGAGACTAAAGGCAACCAGCACTGTATGTGCTTTTTAAACATATAACTAAAGTTTTTAATGGAAAAGGGATATGTGTATGTGGGGATATAAGGCCCTAGCCAGTCTTGCTCAGTGAGCAGAGTGTTGGCCTGTGAACTGAAAGGTCCTGGGTTCAATTCCAGTCACAGACACATGCCCGGGTTGCGGGCTCAATCCCCAGTAGGGGTGTGCAGGAGGCAGTCAATCAATGATTCTCTCTCATCATTGATGTTTCTCTCTCTCTCTCTCTTTCTCTCTCTCTCTCTCTCCCTTTCTCTCTGAAATTAATAAAAAAATTTAAATATATAAAACCCTAATATGCAAATAGACCAAACAGTGGAACAAATGAATAACCAGTCGCTATGATGTGCGCTGACCACCAGGGGCGCACATGGAACATGGTCGGCATCGGCAGCAGGCAGCAGAGCGCAGAACATGGCAGGCGTCAGCTGCAGTGGGATGGTAGAGCAGGTGAGCAGGGGTGCCAGACCAAGGTGGGGTGCCAGTCACTGTCATCAGGGCAAGCCTCTGGTGGTTACTGAAAATTCTTTGCTCCTGTGCACCATGGTCCCACCCAGCACTTGAACCCACTGCTGGCACCGGAGCCACCACCTGCACCTGCTGCTGGTGCCCTGCGCCGGCCCCGATCACTTGGCCAAGTGCCTTCAGCGGGTGTGAGTGGCGGCTGCTGGCCCCAATCGCCTCTCAGGGCTTCTCTACCTCACCCTGCTCCTGAGGGGCTATCAGGGCAGCAGCCGCCACTTGCACCCACTGACGGTGCCAGCCCCACTCATACCCACTGCTGGCGCCAGCCCCAATTGCTCTGTGCAGTCAGCGCATGGGAGTGGTGGCGGTGGGAGCAGGGCTGACGGCAGACAGGGAACTGGGGATGGGAGTGGGGGTTGAGGCCGGAGGGGCTGGGCAGGGGCACAGAGGATCGACCGAGACCCACCCCTGTGCCCACTGCAGCCTCATGGCCCACAGTGTCTTTCAAGGTGCATGAATTTGTGCACTGGGCCCCTACTACAGATATATAAGGCAACCAGGACCAGAGGGTTTACAATGAATGGTAACTCTTCACAGCCTAGCCCAAGTTCCCTTCCTCAGAGGCATGCCTGTTAGGCTGCCTGAGGACGTGGTATTGCTTGTATCTTTCCAGGAAGGATGAAGGGGCAGCACAGCGGTTTATCCTGCCCATTTTGGGGCTGTTGTGAGTGAGCTGTGAGAGAACCGAGGAAGACCTGAGATAGTTAAACTGCAGCAAGGAGCTCTTGTTGCTACGGCTGGATGGGTGTTAGCAGTGGGGTGAGGCTGGGGCTGGTGCAGGTGACAGTGAGCATTTTAACCCTGGCTAGGAAAAATGTCCCCTTCACCCCATCAGCAAGGCAGCACCGAGTGTGAAGAGGTTACCAGCTGTGGGCAAACTACGGCCCGCGGGCCGGATCCGGCCCGTTTGAAATGAATAAAACTATTGAAAAAAAAAGACCGTACCCTTTTATGTAATGATGTTTACTTTGAATTTATATTAGTTCACACAAACACTCCATCCATGCTTTTGTTCCGGCCCTCTGGTCCAGTTTAAGAACCCATTGTGGCCCTCGAGTCAAAAAGTTTCCCCACCCCTGGGTTAGCCTCTTGCCAGATGATATTGTCGCTATTTTAACCCCGGGGACTTGTAAAGCCAGCACACTGGAGCTTTTTTAAAAATCCTCACCTGAGGATATGTTTCTATTGATTTTAGAGAGAGGGGAAGGGAGGGGGGGGAGGGAGGGGGAGAGAGAGAGAGAGAGGAAGAGAGAGAAGCATTGACCTATTGCCTCTGGTACGCACCCCAACGGGGGATAGAACCCACAACCTAGGCTTGTTCCCTGACTGGAAATGGAACTCAAAACCTTTTGATACACAGGACTATGCGCAACCACTGAGCCACCGGCCAGGGCCACACTGGAGCTTTTGTGAGGTGGCCGAGGACCTCAGCGGGCACAGGTGCCAGGTGAACAGGCCTGGGAGCGCTCTTGTCCAGGCTGCTCCAGGTGGCACAGCGGGGCAGGCCCACAGGGATGCTGGGACCTGGCCCTTTACCCTGGTCCAGTCCATGGCGGAGCTTTCTGAGGCAGTAAGCTCATCCGATGCGTAAAGCATTTTTACCTGCGTAGCTGAAGAGACAGATATGGGGGTGGGGTGGGGAGGGTGCTCTGGAATCACAGGCTTGTACAGACATGGCCTCTCCTGGACCCTGAGACCCCCGCCGGACAAGGTGTCAGTGACAATAGATAGAAACTTCCTCCCTCCCTTCCACCACTTGTCTCTTGTTTTTTATTAAAGAAACAACAGCGGCGACATTACCCTGCAGGAGCGACTGAACCACCTAACCTCAGAGGGTACATGCGAGATAATCCTCCTCCCCGATGAGGGAGGAGGGAACTGGCGTCTGGGTGTCCAGCTCAGCTCCTGCATCGTCACTGGCTGCCAAGCCTGGAAGGGGAGTAGGTCCACGTCTGCTTTCGCGGCTTACTCTTCCTGCCTCTTCTGCAAACAGGTTCATTTAACAAGGGCGCCTTGCCGTCACCTGGGGTGTTGCGCCACGAAAATATTGGATGACTTGCTCTTATGACGTCAGGAGCGTTTTTTTGATTATTGGCACCTAAAGAGCAGGGCCCTTTCTTACCAGATGTAGCATTTAGGAAAGGGACTGGCTGTGTGCCTACGGTTGATTGACAGATGTTCTTCCCGTCTGGCACCAGCCACATGCTGTTCTCTCCGCCTTCGCCGCAGCTCTAGGTGGGCCCCATGCCCTGCAGGTGCCTCCTGTGACATTACTTTCCTCGCAGGAAGTCATAAATATTGGCTGACTGTCTCAGGGCTGTGGGCGGTCCCCTCTGCAGGGAGCTGCAGTGCATGGAGGGGAGGGAGGAGCTGGGTGAAGGAACAGCTTCTACGACCTGCAGGTTTGGTGAGAGCGGGTCTCTTGTGATCTGGCTTCTCAGTCTCGGAAACTGATGTGATCGCTTAAGATGGGCCCCTGGGATAACAGGAGAGAAGCTGGAAAGTGTGGACAGAGTGGAGGCCTCGCAGGGAGAGGAGGAGCAATGCTTTAGCATCAAACAGACCTGGGTTTGGAGGCCACAGGCGTTGTAAAGATTAAGTAAAACCGCATATGACAGTGGTGTAGCACAGAGCCGGGTGTACCGAGTGTCTATTGTGTGGGAGCAGCCAGTGGTGGTGTCAACAGGAGCCGAGGGCCCAGAGAGCCAGAGCTAGAAATCAGGGTGCACGCATCAGGCTCCACAGGGGCAGCGTTTGTTCGTACTATTTGGTCTCTGTGGCACGCACGAGTACCCTGGCTGCCCACCGGAGTCCACGGTCACCTGAGCGAGGCCTCTCTCGGACGCCGTCCAGGGCAGCTTAGGCACTCAGTCCCCGAGGCCCCTTGCTGGGCCTGGCTGTTCCTGTGGTGATCGGTACAGCACAGCCCCCCGCAGGGCTGCAGAGCCACACAGAGCTGCCTACCTGGACCCCTGTGCAGGAGGATGTGGCTGGGCGGACCACACTGACACAGGGTGCACACTGGAGTTGGATTTTATGGGAAGGACAGTGGGGGCCATGGCAGACGCCAGGCAGGAGTGTGGTGTGAGCGAGTCTGCGTGCTAGAGGACTCAGGTGGCCGGATGGGAGAGTGGACGCCGCAGGCGAGGAGGCACAACGACTGTCATGGGGTGGAGAGGAGGCCTCAATGAAAGGGCAGTGGACTGGCTCCAGAGCGGGGTGGCAGGTGTCTGTCACACTCTCAGCTGGAAGTGGAGAGGCGGCGACTTCTGGGCAATGCTTTTCCTCGAAGAAGGGAGTAAGAGGAGGCTCAGGAGGGGCAGAGGGATGGGATTTGAAGATACGGAAACCATCATCTAGGTCTAGGGCATACCAAGTTGAGGTGCCTGTGAGAGACATACATGCGAAGGAAGCATAAGAGCTAACATGTTAAGCCCCTTACATATATCGCTTCATTTTACCAGCCCTATAAAATAGGTGCGGTCAGTCCCATTTTACAGATGAGGAAGTTGAGGCACAGTGAGATTGACCAGTTACACAGCTCATAAGGGGCGAAGCCACAATTTGACCCCGCGGGCGTGTGGGCTCAGCACCCTCTTCGGCTCTTCGCGTCTGACAGCTGGCCCCTGCGTCAGGAGCTCAGGGCAGAGCTGAGCTGCAGCTGTAGCTACAGAGTCACCTGAGTCCAGGATTGTTCCCAGGACCCATGGAGAGCCAGCCAGGGAGCGTTCATTGGACTAACGAGCAGGCGTAAAGACCACATCTCTGCAGCGCCTCACTGGGGTGTGGTAGAGGGCAACAGGCTGTGTGTGAGCATCACCGCTCCAGGCCCATGGGCCCCTCCAGGGTGCTTTGCTCAGAGGAAGGGACAGGCAGGACGAAGCAGAGTTACCTGGTTGACTGCAGCTTTAGGACAAGCCCCCACCAAGATGTGTGGGAGCAGGCAGCTCTCAGTACCAACCAGCCCCCCAGGAGGCCAACCCAGGGCCGGGAGGGGTGCAGGCAGTCACGGCAGACCTGCAGGTGGTCTGGAGAGGACCCCAAACTGTTCTTTGAGAGGAGGCTGCCTTGGCAGGACTTACCCAGAGCTTACTCTTTCCTAAGCACTAAGTCTAGTGTCTTAAAAATTCGGATGAACCCAAAACTTAGAAATAGAGGACATCTAATTCAGTGCCCCCACATTCCAGACCAGGCCATAGAGGCCCAGAGAAATTGAGTGACTTGGCCAAAGTTGTCCAGTTAGATGTCGCGACCGGGACCCCGCTCCTCTGCCCGAAGATACTGTAAACAGGTCCGAGGGACACACCAAGCGCCTCTACCTACTGAGAACGTGAAGCCACGACCTCCCTCTCCTTCCGAAAGGGCTCCCTCTGGCTGGAGGCCAGTTTCCTTCCCTCTTGCAAGGCAGGGCCTGTTGGGGGTTCTGCCAAGGCTTTTCTCTCTGGCCCTTTCACTCACTTGGATACAGTGGGGCCTTGACTTACGAGTTTAATTCGTTCCATGACAGAGCTCATAACTCAAATTACTCGTATGTCAAATCAAAAAGTGAACGAGTGAGACACGTGATGCTGGGCTGATGTTGTGGCGTTCACTGTGACGTTCGCTGCGCCATCTAGCGGTGGGGTATCTGAAGCTGGCTCATAACCCGAATTTTAGCTCACAACTCAAAGCAAAAAATCGGTGAGAGACGGCTCGTATCTCGAAAAACTCGTTAGTCAGGACACTTGTAAGTCAAGGCCCCACGGTACCTGCAGCCAAGCTCTGGCAGTTACATTTATTAAGTGGGAGCTCTGCAGGTAAGAAGGCAGAGTGAGGAGAAGCCTGGAATAGGAAATCCTGCAAACCACACGCCCTCCTGCTGTGGCTACTCCTGCCCGGTGTTTGGGCCTGGAGCCCGTGGAGCTGAGAGCTTGCAGACAGACACTCAGATGCAAGGCTGCAGGATGCCGACTTCCAGCGGGGGCTGCGCTGCTGCTGTCACAGACATCACAGCGCATGTGGTCTTCTCCGAGGCTGGAGATTCCCAGGCAAAGGAAGAGCGGTTCCCCTTGGATTGTTCTCCCAGCCTCTTCCTGGACTAGGGGCCCCAGCATGCTCTGGGAGCTCGTTAGAAGGACAGACTCTCAGGACCCCACCCCCACCCCCCACCTCCAGACCTACTGAGTTGGCACCTGCACCTTGACAAGCTCCAGGGGGATTCCCAGTGAGGTGCAGAGGGAGTGCTAGGTCCCTCCTTCCCAGAGCCACACTCCTATGTTTGCGGACCAAGGATATGGTACCCAGCAAGCTCACCCCCTGAAGTGCAGCCAGCAAGTACTGCAGCCCCTCTTGCTCCCTCAGACCTTTGCTGTGCAGGACAAGTACTCAGGCTTCTCAAGGAAGAAGTCAGACTTCAGTATTCAAAGAGTCAAATGGGCTGAGGCTCTGGCTTCTGGGCAGTGTCACTCCAAAGGCCCCCCCCAAGGCACTGCTGTAGCCTAGGGCAGTCTGGTGTCTGATACGACCCAGATGACTGCACTACCGAGTTCATCCACCTTCATGACTCCCAGATCATTAAAGGACAGCTGGACAATGCATTCTAGACATTCTTAAGAAAATGTTTGGGAGAAAAAAGTCCTGGCTTACAAGTGTTATCTAGGCAGTTAATTCATGTGCAACAATCCTTCCCCCCCCGCAATAACACCAGATGTATAAAGCTGTCCTGTCTCCATAGCTCAGTATTTTGCTGATGGGCTGCCCTGCCCTGCCCCCGCTCCCTTCCCCAGGCAAGCCAAGCATTTTCGGTGGTTCCTGCTGGGGGTTAATACAACACACAGAAGGCAAGAAAATGATTTTTTTTAGACTTTTTTGTTTGGATTTGTTTTTAAAGAAACTGCATACATCATCAGAGACAAACAATAATTTAAATACCATGCAGTTTCTGTATGTACAAAACCTAGGCCATAGAGATCCAGTTTAACTTGTATTCTATTTACATCGTCTTCCTCATACAGCCGTCATCTGTTGAATTAGAACACGAGCGCGCGCTCCTATACAAAGACAAACTATGTACAGACACCCGGGGAGCAACTGGAAAAAGCAACCGGTTTGGGGATTAACAGACAAATGGGAAGAAAAAGCCATTTCACTTAAGGTGACCTTCGCACACTGGCTGTGCACAGGGAGAGCGGACATCCACTCGTCGAGCACACACCACGATTTTCATTCAGCAAATATACACGTTCGGGAGCGGGAGAAAAAGAAACTCAGAGGTTCTCACCACAACTACCGTCACACCGTTTGGTTTCTCTAATCTGACATAAAGGCTAAAGTTTTAAAGTTTTTCCAGGGCTTTTGAGGGCCTTTGGGAGGAACACAGCAATCTCAAAAGAGCACGCAGGCCGGTCACTGTTCTGTCGTAGACGGGCGGGGGAGGTCGGGGCAAGGTCTCCTTTTCAGAAGGAAACATTTTGATTTGAGGAATTTCACACTTTTCCTTTCATGATAAGAGGCCCAATTGGAAATTTGTACACACAAACTAAACCTTTATTTGAAAACAGCAGCGTTTTCAGACAAAGAAAGCATTGTAAACCAGCTAGGGCTAGGCCATCTCTCTGACCCCCCACTTCTAGTTAATGTCGATTTGTCATCTTGGGAATTAACACACATTTTCCAACTGTCAGAACAATGTGGTAAAAAAGAAATTTGGATGGATTTCTACAGATTTCCTCAAGATTTCAGGAAGGGAAAGGGACAGCAGAGGGCCATGCTGTGGTCCACGGAGGTTGCTGAGCCACACACAGTGGGTTTGAAACCACCCACATCTGGGGTGGGTGCTGTCACTGGCATGGAAGGTGCAACCCTAAGTCCTGCAAGTGGAAGACGGTGCTCTGCAGGAGAAGGGGGACATGTTTGACTCCTTCCGTGCACAGTGGGCCGCCCCGTAGAGCACTTGGGGAGAAACCTGGACTACTGGCTGGCAGGTGGGCTGCAGGGAAATTGATTTGGGCCTCATGCCCCCAGGGAATCAGAAAGACCCAAGAAGCAAGGCCAGCAGAGAAGCCACTGGCCTTGGTGGGAGGAGTCCAGGTCATGGAATGAGTTCCCCTAGGACTCGCTCCTGGGCCAGGGGAAGGCCTGCCCATCCTGCCGGGCACTGCCAGTCGCCTGAAGCACAGCAGCCCATTAGAGGAAGCTCAGACTCAGCTCTGGCAAGGCAGGCAGCTCCGCCCAGAACATGTGCCCACTGCAGAGAAGTCAAACGAAAGAGTCCTACATCTTTCGTCACACCATCTGCACATTCAGACGTCAGGAAGCCTTTTGGGAAGATAGTGCTGACAGCCACACATTTCCCCTGAACAATACGTCTACCCACATCAAGAACTAATAAAATTCAGCAAAGAAAAAAAGGATCTGGCGATGGGCAGCAGCATGTTCCAGGTGCTGTGAGGAAAGCACAGGACAGCCGTGCAGCGGCTGGTGGGCACTGCTTGAAGCACTGCCCGCGCCCCCCGCACACGCACAGCCCCGGGTGGTGCTGGCCGCAGGCGCTGCGGATGCCTGCAGAAGGTCAACGGCCTCCCTGGTGGGCGCACATCCCAGCAGTAACTCCCTTCCCACGCGGGTCAGGTCGGGGTGGGGACTGGTTAGCTCTTTGCTGTGAAGGCCAAGCTGGCATCCTTCTAACTCCTGGGCACGTGTGGTGGAGAGGGGACCATCCCCTGGAAAGACTGTGGTAACTGAGACCACAGTGACTGTGGGAGGCCAGGCAGAGCTTCGAGATGGGGGCCCTAGGAGCTCTGTCAGGAGGAAAAAGGGGCTGCACTGGGCCTCACAAAAGAGAAGTCAAACTCTCAGGGTTTGGGGCTCGTCCTTCCTCTCACTGCACGTGCTACCCTCGGGGTCCCTCGGTCAACAGAGCACTGCTTCCTGTGCTCCCAGGTGAGGGGGGCAGTTAGAGATGCATCTCCAATCACCCTTGCCAGCATCACGAGGGAGGAAGGGTTCCCCCTGGAGAAACATGAACAGGGAAGTACAGCACAAGGTGGGCATGGCTGCTGGCTGCCCAATTCTGGCCTCTGCCAAACCCACAGCAGCCCCTCAGTGCAAACAAAGGAGACTGGAAGGCCACCACGTGGATCTAGAGTACCAGTCCGTCAGTGGCCGGAAGGCTGGTCCTTCAGGAATGGTTTCTGGCCTACATGTGTGGGGGCCTGTACTCGGGAGCCATTACCTTCCGAGTCACAGGGTCACCAGCCCTGGGGCAGGCAGAGAAGATGAAGCCCGCCAGCCGAGCGGAGTTCCCGCCCCAGCCTTTATGCCCTCCGCGTGGTCCTTTCGCTCCACACATGAGGCCGTGGGTGCGCCTTAGCAGTGGCTGTTTGTGTGCAGATCGCCTGTGACACTGGGCTGTTAACTGAGCAGGTGACAACTCTCCGCTTCTAACCCAGAGCTGCCGCCTGAGGGACAGGATGGGTGTGACAGTCCCCCAGACTCCCCCAGACAAGGGCTCTTCCCTTTTGTTCACTGGAAGGAGGGTGGCTGGAGGGAGAGGACAGGGCAGCTGAGACAGTGCTCCCTCTCAGCACCCTCCTCCTGAGGGGACCCCAAACCAGAAGCCAAGCCTAATCGGCCAACCAGATGACTTGCTTCTCAAAGTCATTCCCAGGCCACGCCCAGTGCCTCAGCTTTCTTTGGACTTAGGTGACAGGTACTTCTGAGGAAAGGTCACTGGAGCCTAAGTGAGGACCAGGCTCTTCCGCGAGGCTGCAGGTGCTCTCGGCCTGCCGGGGACGGGCACGGTTCAGGATCCGTGGTGGTGCCAGCAGCTCTGACCACGGAGCGGTGACCATCGCATTTCTCAAACAGAGTCCTGATTGTGTTTCCTTTCCTTCTCCTTCTCCTTCTTTTAAAAAAGGCAGTTCAGAAGATTTACATCGTGATGGGACGTGAATAAATACCAGCACTTATGGTTCTTATAAATTTATGTTTTGAAGACAGCATAGCACTCAAGAGGAATTTGACTGTTAAGGTCGGTGAAACCTGGGAAAAGAAATAAATGAATCAAGACCAAGCGGCTGCCCGAGGTGTCTGGTTCCACAGCCCACGCCTTCCATCCTCAGAGTCCTTGCTTCTGACAGCAGAGGGGGGTATACATCTCCCACAGAAGCCCTGAGGCCCACCGAATCCACCTTCGGTTTTGGAATAGTTTAATCGGAATTCCTTTGGACTAGTCAGATGGCCCTGGTGGCCCGCAGCCTGGACTTGGCAGTGAGGTGGAGACCTCAACCTTGTGCCTGCAAGTCCAGGCACCATTTCTCAGGGTGCTCCCCCAAGGGGCGTGTCTAAGAATTGTCAGTGGTTCTGTCACTGAGTGACCCTACATAAGCCCATTCTCTCTCTGTGCTCAGTTCCCCAAGCAGCACCACGCAAGACCACCTGGGAGAGTGACAGGGAGGCACAGAAGTGAACTAGGGCTGGCCTCTGCCAACGGGCTGTCAATCGACAATGATCTTTTCTCCTCGGCTTAAGTTTTTGTGAAAATCCACCTTGGGGTTAGTGGTGGTCTGCCACTTAGCTCTTCAGTGTGAATGAGTTAAAAAGTGGCTTTCAGAAGGTGGCTTTCAGCCGGGGCCTTGAATGCCCTGCACCCCTGTTTCAGTGGCCACAGTGGGAACTCAATGCGAACCTTTATCTTCTCCTTCACGACCCCACCACACCGCTGGGACCCAGAAACAGGTAGGTCGTTTGGAAGTAGGTATGGCAACTTGAGAGGGAAAAGCACACCACGATACTAACCTTGTTAGATGTCTACTCAGCTCATGAACTTCCATCTCAGTGCTTTTAAATTCATTCAGCTCCTTCCGAATGGCAGCCTGGAACGGAGAGAAGCCCATAAGGATGCTGAGGGGGCAGATGGGAAGGAGCTCACTTCTTATTTTATTTCTATTTTTTTCCCTTTGACAAAGCCACACAAAATGGAGTTTTCACTGGGAGAAAAAAACCCAATCACCTGGGATATCCTTTAGACCTACTATGACTCCCCCTGCCCTGAAATCTAAACCGCGAATGATTCTGTATGGGAAACCTGGGCATGTGCTCTTGACCAGAATCAAACCCAGGACCCTTCAGTCTGCAGGCTGTTTCATCCGGCATCCATAGTGTGCACACCTGCCCTCACTCCTGGGCTCCCGAGTACACATTTAAATGTCGCTTGGCCAATGTAGCTCAGCGGTTGAGCATTGACTCAGTAACAAAGAGGCCATCGGTTCGATTCCAGGTCAGGGCACATGCCCAGGTTTCGGGCTCAATCCCCTGTGAGGGGTGTGCAGGAGGCAGCCGATCAATGATGTTCTTCTGTCATTGATGTTTCTATCTCTCTATCTCTTTCCTTTTCTCTCTCTCTAAAAAAAATCAATAAAAACATATTTTTTTAAAAAAGTCAACCTTTCACCTTCCTTAGGTAAACAATCTGAACTCATCACAGCCACAGCAGTGCCTCACAGTGGATACTTCTGGAAGGGGAGGGTCACCCCCCTTCCCTTTGATTTATAAACCCTCTCCTCTTTCATGACTCTTGAAGCTGAGACCATATTTTTCTCCATTACGGGTAGATGGGATGTTTTAGATAACCTTAGTATATTCTGTGATAAACTTGAATAACCTCATCCTTCTAGCACTGCCCACCCACCTGGCTGTAGCCCACCGGGAGGGCTGGGGAACCAGGTGCAGAGACAGGAAGGAGGGTCTAGGGCACAGGAATGCCAGGGCTGAAGTTCTAATGTGTGCCCTTCCGCAGAGCTCTCTGTAAGGTTGGCATTGGCTTTGTGGGAAAGTCAAAGCACTGGGAGTCTGAGGCTGGAGAAGTCTTTAGGGAGCATCACAGTGGCTCTTCTCGAAACGGGGCACGTGAGCATCTAAGGGCCAGTTAGAAGGAGGCTCCGTGTCCGGTTTCCCATCCCCAGTAGCCTGGGAGGAGCTGGGTCCGCTCCCTACCCAACAGCCTCTCGGAGCTGGAGTCACCCTGTCCTTCCCCTTGACACCTGCGGCCCCCCTACCCCTACCAAGCACACCGCAGCCAGTGTGAGCAAGAGAACCAGGGCCAGGGCCCTCCTCCGTGGACAACACAGACACCACCGCCTGGGGGGCAGGCTCTGTCTGGGCCAGTTCCTGGGGCCTCACCGAGCTCCTGCACAGGAAGAGATGGTGCTGCATTTAAGAAGGGGCAGAGTTCCCACTCATCAGGACCTGTGGGTTGACCCCATGTGGGAGGCCATTTCCGGGAGGTCTCTGCCTCTGACCTCATCAGTTTCCCCAAGGGCAGCGGCTCCCCTGCCCTTCCCTGTGCTTCCTCCTGTCTAGCAGGTGAAGGAGCCACTGGCCCGAGAATGTTTGGGGAAAGAAGGTGAGAAGCCCTCCAGCTCCTCGTGGTGACTGGGCTAGCATCACAAACGATGACCAAGCAGAGTTTAATTCTACTGCATGGTCCAATGGGCGGTAAGAATGGCATCATTTGCATCACTGCCTTTCTTAACAAACAAACTCAACTTCAGGTTGTATTCTTCCTGGTCGATGGCGATCTAGTGCAGGGACATGCTTTGCTGTCTCTGTGGTTTGTGTCTTTGCCACTAGGTTACAACAACTGCCAGGACAGTGGCCTCAGCCCCTTTTGGTTCTGGGACACCCCTGTGGGTGCTGCACCCATGGCTCTACCCGGAAGGTCAGCTGGGTGCCCCACAGGTGCTATTCTTTCCTCTGGGCACCATCTCCCACACTGTCTTGCCTTCTCCCGTAAAATGGCACAATATTGCGTGTCCGTCTTGCTCCTTCTCCAGAGCGGTGAGGAATCAATTCAGTGACCGCTCCCAATTCTCTGGAGCCCTGGGCAAAGGTGGAGGGGCCATGGCACTCTCAGCCTGCCCAGCGGGCACCGCACGCTCCATTCCCAAGGCCCTGGCCACAGCTTTGCTGTTCATTTCAATACAGCATCCCAGGCAGCAAGCGAGGAATGCAGTGTAGGGGAGAAACCTGGGTGTGGGCACCTGCCCCCCTCTCCTTGCCCCTCTCCTCACTTTGTCGGCAGCGGTGAGGCGGGTCCACGGCTTGTCCGCCCTGCGGTCATAGTCCTGGGCGTCAGCCACCTCCACGTAGTCGCTGAAGCGGATGAGGATCTTCCTTTCCCGAAGTTCTTCCACGGTGGGCCTCTGGCTAAGCTGCAGGCGGAAGAGGGGGGCACGGTCATAAAGAGAAGTTTGGATCGCTTGCCCATCGTGGATTTACAGGTGAGCAAAATGCGGTCCAGAGGCAACTAGGCATCACACAGCGAGGGAGGGGCAGGGCTCCCTGCTCCTGCACCCGACTTTTCTAGGAGCGAGAGCGAGTGTTTTATTGTTCATTGAGCTACATTATTCCCGTAGCCACCTCCCAGCCTGTGCACAGCCTGGCTGCCTCTAGTAACATGGCAGTGTCTTGGTCTCCGCAAGCAGCGTGTCCTGGGGGGCTGGGTGTCTGTTGAGGGCTTTCCCACATTTGTCTCACTTCTCGAATCAAGGTGACAGGAACCTTACACAAAGCTTTTACCTTATTCTGGATTTGTGAGTCCACATCTGGGTCAAATGTAGTGCTCTCTGAGAGATGGGCCTGTGCATCACTTCACATACAAAAACGTTTCAGACACAAAAACGCGGTCTGCGGGTCAGAGGAGACTCCGGTCCTCAGGGAGGTCAGGTGAAATGAAAGGTCAGCCCACGAAGGCAGAGCTAGGCCCCGTGTGTGCCAAGGGAGCCTTGGCTGGGCCTTTTGGACCACTCTGCGGGGGGGACGGAAACCACAAAAAGAGAACTCCGCCGTCGCCCGGTGTCGCCCTCCGACATCCCCTTTGTACTTCAGTGACACAGGCTGCCGTTTCCCCTGCCTCCTCCTGACCCCGGGCTGGGCTTCTTTCTCCTGGAGCAACTCAGCTGCCCTCTCCTAGGATGCTGTCCATTCACATTTCACCGATATTATTTAAAAGCAACTTTTTCTCCAGGCCCTGGTCTGTATTTAGTCCTTTTAATGGAAGATGCAGTCAGATGCAATCCTACCACAATTGCCTACAGAACACACACACACCAGGGAATCCAACCACCTGGCTGTTTCACTGTCTCATGCCGCTGCCATACACCTTCCTGGTGCCGGAACGCTCCACTCGCTGCCAACGGCCCGCAGCTTCCTCCAGGCCAGTGGTGGGAAGACCTGGGGATCAGAGGCCTCTGGGGCCAGGGCAAGGCCCACCCGCCTGGACTATGGAACGCCACCCCCCCCCCCCCAGGTGGTTCTGGTCTGCCCTAGAGCAGCCCTGGTTCTCCTGGGACAGGACATTTGGCCTCAGTGCTGGCCCGTCACAGGAAACCAGAGGTCTCTCAGGCTCCACGGCCAGAACTGTACACAACAGTGGCGGTCCAGCCTGCCTCTACACTGTGCGTGTGGGAGCTTTTGTCATTAAAATACATAAAAACATGTAACGTTCACCACATTTACCCCAGGTGCAGGAGGTTCCCACTCAGAAGCCCCAGTTTGTGCTGCTTAGGACTTGCAAGGTTCACCCCAGGGTGCTGGTCAAAAGGTATTATTTTCAAAGTGTGCCACGACACCAAAACGTTGTTAAGCATGGCATTTGTAATTTATGTTTCTGCAAATCACGACCTGGATTTTACTAATAGTCTGTCGATGGCAGAGTCTGGTGTGAACAGAAAAGTAAGTGTTAGCTCTGAAGGTCAGGGAGCATTTTCCATGCCTGGGTCCCACAGGAACCTTAGACACAAGCTCTCCAAGTCAGCAAGGCACTTCCCCAAGTGCCAAGGGAGGCGCTGAGGAGGGGTCTTCTGCTGGGAGAGTCTCAGGTGGTATGTGGGCCGACCAACCAATGGCCGCCGAGATTCCTTGTGAGCGTGGGCTCGTGCCCCTGCCACGTGGGGCTCGGGAGGTGTCCCTTTAGCTTGTGGCTGGTTGTAGCCACTGGGGCATGTGAACCCAGGGTCCTCCTCAGATGCGGAGGAGCTGATCTTGGAGTCAGAGTTGATTTTGTAGGGAGAGGTAAGAGCAGGGGTTGGTAGTGCTATGTATCAACCTATGGCAGCAATAATATTTGCAACCAAATACTCAACAAGAGTAATTAATTGAGACCCATATTTCAGTATTAATATAACCTGACTCAAGTGGATTTCTTCCCTCCCTTCCTCATCTCTTCCCATCCTTCCGTCCATTTAGCTAGCTAGCATTTTTTTTTGAAGGGGAAGGAAGGCATTTATTAAAAGACAAAACACAAATTTCAGGTATCAATCTGGCTGAAGAAAATGGCTGCTCTGTGGCTATGAGCATCAGCTATTGTGTTTTATCTTTCTCACTCGTACATTAAAATGAACTAGAACCGCAAGAACTAGAAATCCTCGGGCTGAGGGAAGTAACTGAAAAGCAGCCACCAGCGCTGGCATCTGGTCTTGTGCGATCAAAGCCCCAGAGAAAGGGAAGGTGCCCAGAGGCCGGAGGTGTGGATTCTCCACCTGCTGGGAGCTCACATCTCTCTCCACAGAGACGTGAAAGCTGCTTCTAGTCTCTCCCTTAAAGCCGACCCCTTCACTCAAGCTCATTATTTCTAATTCCCCAAGCCAGTCCCCGGGGAAGGACAGGAAACCAGGAGGAGGAAGAGGCATTGATCTTCTCTGGGAGACCTGCAAACATGATGGGCTTTCTGAGGTGCCTGTCCCCGTGCAACCCACCCCAGGGGAGATGGGTGTGAGAGGAACCCTCCTCCCTTTCCCCTTGCCAAATGATGCAATTTTTCTCTACAAAACTATATATACTTTTTAAATATGAATTTTTAAATTGATTTTAGAGAGGAAGGGAGAGGACTAGAGAGATAAAAATTTCGAGAGAGACATGGATTGGCTGCCTCCTGCACACCCCCTATTGGGGATCAAGCCTGCAACCCGGGCATGTGCCCTGACCGGGAATCAAACCATTGGTTCATGGGTCAATGCTCAATCATTGAGCCACACCGGCCAGGCTATATACTTCTTTTAAAGAGATAAGAATTAGATGGATGTTTAAGTATTTACCTATTATTAGTTTTTAGAAACCCTAAAGTTTAGGAGAATTTTTGGGTGCCAGCAATCAACTCCAATGAACTTTATGAAAACTGGATTTTCATTTTTTTTTTTGTGAATGTCTAGACCTTTCTGTACCAGAAATGAACCTCTTTTTGATACTGTAGTCATTTCAAGGTCACACTTAGAACAAGCTAACATACTTCCCCTCCCATCATCCTCACTACTCACTCTCAGGACAAAGGGTGCCTTGTGTCCAAAGACTGGATGGTCTTAAGGTAAAGAATCAGATGGTGGCTGGGGTGAGGGCACCTGGATGAAGTGAGCTCACTTAGCTCTTGCTCTAGTTCCCACCAGGGGCATGCCAGCTTGTCACTGGCCCTCGGGCACTTGTGTATCCTACTCCTTTTCATTGGGATGGCGTTTGGCTTGTGGCCAGAAGTCCTGGATGCGCTAAGGGAGAGGAGAGTGTTGAGAAACACAAGTCATCACCTTAGTAATTGGTGTGATATTTTAGGGTCTTTGAATGTCTTCCTTTGTATAATATTTCTAGGGAGAAGCATCCATTAACAAACATTTTAAAAATTGATTTTAATGGGACTCTTAACTGTCTGAGTTTTGAGAGCCTTTCTCTCAAGATGGTTCCTGCAGGAGGCTGACTGAAACCACTCTCGTCTGACAGAACATACTATACTATCTTGTGTGTCATCAATTAATTAAACTTGCCAACAGCATCCAGGAACAGCCTCAATAAGAGTTTCTTATTAAAGAGACCACTCATGCAGAATTAAACCCATTTGGGTCTACTGTGCATTGCCAAGCCATCTATTTTTGGGGTTAAACATATATAAAAATTCTAGTTTATGGCTTCTATCTTAAGTGCTTTTCAAACATCTTCAAACATTTATCGGTACTTTAGGCTTTTTCCTGATTCAGTACTCCAAATTGATTTAGCATAATCGAGTTAAACTGTTCTTAGTTAATAGGTAAGGAATAGTATCAGGGAGGCAAGGACCATTCACACATTCCCAAGGTCATAGCAAGTAACTTACATTCGAACTATGGATTTTGGCCATGAGTTTCTGATTGCTTGATGGCTAATGGTACACTTTTAAAAATAAAACGTTCACTGTAATTGAAAAGGTAATGCACTTGACATCAAGTTGCTTGGGGGCAGGTGAGTGTCACAAAAATCAGGCAGCACAGAATGTCACCAGACAAGACTGAAAGTCACGCAGCTGAGTTGACCGTGGCCCCGTGGAGAGGTCCTGGAGAGTCAAGACAGCTGCCCACTCTGCCAGGGGAGATGTCTCCCCGTGGGCCGGGCAGCTGCAGGCCAGAGGCCAGCAGAGGGCCCAGGAGCGGACCGCCGCCCTCCCTCTCCTGCCCCAGCTCTCGTGAACTTCCTCACCTTTCGAGTTAGCCTCCTCTTGATCTCTCTTTTCTCCTCTTGTTCCTCTTGTTCATTCCGAGCTGAAAGAAACATTTAAGATGCTTGGGATTTTGTGGACAGTGTTGCACACAGGAGCATACTATGAGCCCTTGAGGCTCCGGGCCAAGCACCTCACAGGAGAGGGGAAGAGGAAGCTTGTGTCTCCTACCCTGGCCTTGCTTCTGCCTGTGGGGACACTTTCAGTCTGGTGGCAAGCAGGCTGACCTGCCTATTTTGGTTCCTTTCTGTCCCCTGGGGTTTCCAGTCTCCCGGCAGCATTGCTGGGTGAGAAGTGTAGCTGGTAAGACAAGGAGGGAGGTCCTAAAAGAGCGGGTGCCATCAGCAGGGAGGTGGGGCTCCCTTCTCTGGACAGCACAAAGGCCTCCCCCCACTGTGCCCCCAGCCTCACAGTCACTGCAGGGCTCATTGTGATGTGGCCCTCAGGTCCGTGCTCTGTGGGAGTAGAACCCAAGACCGGCCCGTGGGGGTGCCTGCCACCTGTGCAGAAACAAGATGAGGAAAGCAAAGGCTAGCCTGGCTGCACGAAGAGGAATTTCCAAACGCTCACCTTTCGCAAGCCCTGCTTCCATTAATTCTTTGAATCTTCTGAGAAGTCCACTGAGCATGTGTGCGGCCAGAGTGTGGGGAACAACGGCCTGCATTGGGACCTTTAAGGAGTGCCTTAGAGGAGCAGGCCCCGGAGCCGGCACGTTGTCAGCTTAATATGTGGGTGACTTGTTCCTCAGATGTTTACAGAGTCGCAGGTAAGAGGGTCTGGGGAAAGGAGCAGAGGTTTGAAGGACAGACCCCGTGGGCTTATTTCTCCTTTCGAGCTAACGGAATGACCTTGAACATCACTTCCTTCTGGGAGCGGAATGGAAGCATGGCTCTAAGTATAATATTGTTTAAAAGCAAGAGAGTCAAAGGTCTCTGCTTCTCACCCGCTGGATTCAAATGGCATTGTGAAAGGTAGCTGCTTCGAGCTGATCTTGGCACAGGGCACACAAAAGAGTGCCCTCTGAAACTGGTTCTCACATCTTAAAATCACTAGTGTTTAACTATATTTCAATAACTGAATTAATGTATCGCATCATGCACACTTGCAATTCAGTCATTCCAATACAGGGCAGATCTCTAACAGAGGGGAGACCCTGTGCACAGAAGTGGGTCCCACCCTGCCCTCCTGTCAGCCCTGACGGCAGGCAGCAGCCACAGACAGCCACTCCTCCTGCTGGAGGAACGATGCCGGTCAGTGCAGAGCTCAGGGGCACGATCCCTGTGGGGATCAGGATGCTGTATGGGGGCAGCACCAGAGATGCCATGGCCTGCCGTGGGCCGAGGTCCCCAGAGGCCCCCACGGTAGCCTGCGCCACAGTGCCCCTGGCCACCCACGCAAAAGCTCCTTCTTTCAGATGTAAAGATCTGATCTCCCTCTCAGAGTTCCTATAAAAATGCAAATTTCTTTTGGATAAAAACCCATTAAACTAGTTAGCCATTAACACCCTAGTATGCACTAACCTTACAGAGATAAATAAGTTGGGTGGCAGACAGCAAGACTCGGAAGAAGGGGAGAGCCCAGACAGCTGCATTTGCAGGTGGCAGGGAGGGAAAGGACTAGTCTGAGTGGGGGTGCCAAGGAGGCAGCTCGGGCGATTGGTTAAAATAAAATGTTCAGGGTATTAGAGCCATGAGGGGCTGAGAAACCACCTAGCCTCCCACTCTTCGTTTGTAAAAGAGGATGGGGAAGCCCAGAGGATGAAGTGGCTGCTCACAGGATACACGGCTAATTAGACAGACAGCCCACTCTTCTCCCCGGGGACACTGCCCTAGTGTCTGGCCCTCCTTACTGGTCACTGGCCTCAGGCTCTAGTCAGGGCTCCCTCACCCTACAGGCCCCTTTGCAAGCCTCGAGTGGCATTCTGTGGCAGAGCACAGAGCCGTCATCTCCTATGTGCAATTCTTAGGTCCCCCTCAGGGGTGGGGCCCCAAGACCACCTATGGGATCTATACCTTTAGTTCAAAGCCATTTACAAACCCAGGGTAACGTTTTCTCAGGCCAGTGATACCAAGGCAACCCCACTAGGCAACTGGGGAGAGAGGCCAGGACATCATCACACCTGCTGCCACCATCAGAGTGTGCTCATTGTGTGCTCAGGTGTGCACCGTGCCTCACTGGTTGCTGACAAAGCAAGCACTGACTACAGGGCCGGCAGGGTGGGGCTGGATGCCAGACCCAGACCTTGCTTCATAGAGCGCCTTCCCTAGCACCCTTGGAGACTTCCCTAGCACTCTCGGAGAGATGGCTCCTCACATGATTTAAACTCAGAAAATAAGCTTTAGAACAGCGGTTCTCAACCTGTGGGTCGCAACCCTTTGGGGGTCGAACGACCCTTTCACAGGGGTTGCTTAAGACCATTGGAAAGCACATATATAATTACATATTGTTTTTGTGATTAATCACTATGCTTTAATTATGTTCAATTTGTAACAATGAAAATACATCTTGCATATCAGATATTTACATTATGATTCATAACAGTAGCAAAATTATAATTATGAAGTAGCAACAAAAATAATTTTATGGTTGGGGGCCACCACAACATGAGGACTGTATTAAAGGGTCGCGGCATCAGGAAGGTTGAGAACCACTGCTTTAGAACGATTTGTTGGAGGGCCCACTAAAAATTTCTTGTTTCACAATCAAATGGGAAAAAAGAAAAAGAAAAACTTATTTAGGATGCAATGTTCCAGAATGATGGGGAAAAATAGGAGCCCACAGGAAAAAATGAGTTTATTTCCAACAAGTTTTGGAACTGTGAAATGATCAAGCTGTTTGAATCCGGTCAACTAGTTCTTTAACTTGCAGCTATTTGAATAGGACAAGGAGGAGAAACTAGAAGGAAACATGGAAACAACCCTCTAAGCTGCCTAGATCGCCTGAATCTAAGCCCCCCAGGCTTACTCGACATGAGCAGCTGCCTCTAAGATGTATTTGTCTGGACGGCAATAAAAGACCCAAGTCAAGGGGCCAGCTGCGATCTCCCAGGGGTCTGGGTAAGCGGGTGTGTATGTGTTTGGGGGGGTGGGGGGGAGGGGGGTTGGGGGTGGGAGCTGTGCTCAGGAAGCCAGAGGTGAGCTGGGCTTTGACACCACCTCTTTTCAAAACCCTCACTTTTGCTGAGAAGAACTATCTTCTGAAACCTGAAGTTTTCAGCTTCTTTAGGTTTAGGAGTCAGTCAGAGGCCACCAATATAACCTGGCCCATGTACAGACACTCCTTCAGAAGACAACAGATCCCTGTTAGGCCTGTGCATGGGGGTGAAGAGGCAGCGGGAGGAGGAAGCACATTTACCTGATTTGTTATTTTAGGAATAAATAGAAGGTTTTCTGTTTTTCTTTCTCTCCAACAACAGAGAGTTTATAATAGAACAGGTATCAGGTTGGGCCAAAAGTGCTCTCTTGACCATGGAAGTCATCTGAAAAAGTTCTAACTCTGTTTGACAGCATATTATGCTTACAAACCTTAGTGGGTGCCCCTTGTTAGAAATATATACATAAATTCCTAGAGACCTAGACAGAGAAAGGCCAGACCTAAGTATAGCAGCCACTGAGGAAGGAAGCAGTGGCCCGAGGGCACAGGTGGCCGGCAGGGTGCCAAGGGCAGTCACCAGGCAGATGAGAGCTCCTGCCCAGTCCCCCAGCCTTCCCAGGGGAAATGAACAGCTCACCCTCAGTGAACTATCCCACGCAGACCAGGTCTGCTGACCAGGTCAAAGACCGCAGGGAGGAAGCGGAGAAACGTAAAACCAAGAACATTTCCGTCTGTTCTAAGTGGAAATACCCTCCCACGCAAACAGGTTTCACATGATCGGAGCGTGTGTGAGCGCGGGCACACGTGCACAGCGTAGCATTTCTATGAAATTCTAGTTCTCTTTTTTGGAGAGCAATTAGCAGGGGATGTGCGTGTAGGAAGGCAGGGTATTGAATTACACTACGAATATTGGTTGGCCATCTTGCGAAAAGTGTTCATGAGTGTGGTAGCAATGGCTGAGTAGAATGTGAGCAGAGACTTCATTGTTTAATTGTCGTACCAGTGTCCATGAGGTACTTGATGTCTTTTAATATTATATACTTATTATATAATACTAATATTAATACTAATACTAATATATATAAATTTTTAAGCACCAAGTGGATTCTCTGTACATAGTCAAATATCTCTGTGTCCTAAACCAAACAAGGGGCTGGCTTATTTTTTCTGTCCACAGCCACAGCGACAGTGAGTTTTTCTTGAATGAGGGCATTAGGCAGACACCCCAGCAGCCAGCTTGGGGTCGGGGAGGGAATGAGAGATGAACACAAAGCATTTTTTCTTGGAAATGCTTCCCTAGACTTTAAATTTAGTGTTCAGAGGGACGAGGGTTTGATCAACAGCAGCCAGGTGCAATGGGAAGTCACGTTTTCTAGTCCCAGGTTTCAACTGGCCATTTGCCTTATTTTTGCCTTCAATGTAGTATTTGCAGTTTTCAAGGCAATTCTGGTTTAAAGGTGACGCTCCCTCACCTCACAATCCTTGGGTGACAAGTGCTCTCACAACACATTTTCAGCTTCTCTCTGACTTACAGCCCACCACAAGGAAGGGGTGTCTGGAGCCGCTAAGGAGCCACGTGGATTGGAACCTGCCCTGGGTGGGGAGCTGGCCTTGGCTGTCCTGACACGCAGGGAGGGAGCCTCAGCCGCCACCTTCCCAACCAATTCCACCCACGCACAAGGGACAGACCTTGCGGCCGGCCACTAAATCATAACTAAAGCCACCACACAGACATCAGGATTGCCGAGGGCTTAGTCACTTACGTTTCAAAATGTTCCTTTGCTCCAACTCCTCTGCAGTGGGCCTCTGGCTCAGCCGCCTGCGGAAAAAGTCCAGGAAAAGTTTTTGGACCATATCATATCCTCCTTGGATCATTAATCTCTCCCCTCGTAAGTACATGAGGCAGAGCCGGTGGCCCGAGTTCCTGTTCCATCCTGGGCTCTGAAGGACTGACTAGCACCACAGCCTCAGTTCCTCAATTTCAACCCCAGGACAGGCGCCCCACGTCACGGCACCAGCGGACCCACCCCCTTCCTCCTGCAGGCCCCTCCTAGCCTGCTCCTCCAGTGCCCCAGGCAAGGGACCTCTCTCCACAGAAGTCCCTTTCTTTCCTTGTGGCCTCTGCACTTGGGACCTTGGCCGCTGCCTTTCTCTCCAACCCTGAGGCTAGAGCCTGCTTCCTGCCATGTTTGTGCAGAGCCGGTTAGAATATAAAGAGGCCCATGGCCCCAGGGAGATGCAAGAAGCTTGTCTGTCTGCAAAGAACAATAGGTGCTCTTCTCATCTCCACTCATCACTATGGGCCTATTAGCTCTGGAATGACAACTGAACAGGAACCCAAGCGACACTCCTGTTGCCCAGCACATAATTTAACCATAACTAGTGAGACAGAAAGGCCATGAACCTGCGATGATGCAACAGCAGGGGGTGGTGACAGACAGTGGTCAGGCACCACAAAGTGACAGAAGTCACCAGAGAATGGGAAGGGCACCAAAGGGGAGAACTGCGTGCTTGTACACCAGTGTGACGTTCCAGGAATGGTCAACACAAACCCAGTGGGCCTCAGTATCCAGAGGCATTCGTATTTGTGAAGCTCTTGGGAATTCTTTAACAACCCCTCCATTGCCCAGCATTCCGCATCCCCCATTGGGATGAGGTGTGCCGGGTAATTGTGGAAGGAGCTGGAGGCTTCTCAAAGTCTTCCGCTGGGGCTGACGGGATGGAAAGGAGCGCTCTCCTCGTAGTAGAGGTTCCGGTCCCTCCCCAAGTATCTGCAACCAGTGTCTGAAGTGCCAGCTCTTTACACATTAGGATCTGGAGACCCAGATGTCAATGTAAATATTTTAAATTCGATGCTCTTGTTCTCTTTATTGAGCTGGGCCAGAAAACAGTCCGCTCGTGATAGCCCAGCGTCAACACCACCTGCTGTAGACAGCTAGGAGGGGGCTGCAGCGCCAGAGAAAGAACTTTTGGTCAGCATTCTGGAAACTGCTAGAAACTGTATTCCAACGCATTTTAAGTTTATAGCTGCATGTTTGGAGGTTCTAAACTTGGACTCAGCAGTCTTGAAGTCCTTTCTGAACTGGCTTCTCATCTGCAGGAGGAGATGTGAGATCACACAACTGAGCAAACGTCACGGATCTGGAATGCAGCCACTGGCTCCGCTTAGAATGAGCTTCTGAGAGGCTCTCAATTTATCTTCTCCAAAAAGACTTGCTTTTTTTTTACAGGGAAGCACAGCTAACTGAATGGGACCATTTGGTAGCAGCACCCAGGTGTTGAATGAAGCCAGGGCTCTGAGACAATGTTTTGAACAAGCCCTCCAGATTCAAGGTGGAGCTTGCTTCTTGGAAGTCGGCCTACTGTTTTAGGGTCTCGGCCAGAAGTGTCTGCAGAATTTGCCCATTGGCTTGTGCCAAGCAGCCCATCCGTTCCATTTCAGACGCGCTGTCTGGTTCTGTCTGGGTTTTGTTTTTCTTAGGGGTTATGTTTGGAGGGGACAAGACAACAGTGACTAAACTATAACCAGAGAAAATTCTGTTATTAACCAGGCAGCTTTTTGTCAAACACACATGGTTTCTAATGAGGGCCTTTATGTTTCATTTCTCTTGAAAGGATCTGAGGACCTCCAGGCTAATCATAGCTATAACATGTAGCTAAGCCCTCCTGAAGGGCACGTGCTATAATTAGCTGTTTGACTTTGAAAATGAGATTGGGTAGGAAAGTGGGATTGCGGCATTGTAATGACCAAGCTCTAAACAGCACCGGGGCTAAGAGGCCTGGGTTCTAGTTCTGGCTCTGCTCTGAGCCTATTTTCCTTGGACAAAGCCTTGGACCCTGCTGGGTCTGTGCTCTTTTATCCTGCAAAGAAATAGTAATTTAATAGCTAATGCTGATGCCACCCCTGAAATGTGCAGGCGTGGTTCTAAGGACTGTATGTGTGCAAATTCATTTACTCTTCATCGCAGCCCTCTGAGGTAGCATGGACTATCATTTCCGTTGTACAGATGGGAAAATGGAGGCACAGAAAGTTGCATACCTTGCCCCAGGTCACATGGCTAGCACATGACAGGGCGAGGACCTAAATCCAGGCATTCTGTGTCTGTAATCTCAATACTCTTAACTAGTGTGTTAGCTTCCTATGGCTGCTGTAACAAATTAGCACAAATTCAGTGGCTTACAACAACACAAATTGATTATCTTACAGTTCTGGTGGTCAGGAGTCCAAAATGCATTTCATGGGGCCAAAAGCAAGCGTAAACTGTAGTGTGAGCCTCTGGAAGGAGGACAGAGTGTTCCCAGGCTTTTCTCAGCTTCGAGGCTTCCCGCACCCCTGTGCCCGTTCCAACCAGCAGAGCCGCACCTGCAGCCCCTCTCCGACTCTGGCCCTCCTGCCTACTCATTTAAGGACCCTGTGGTTACAACCGGCCCGCCCAGGTTACACAGAGTAACCTCATCTCAAGAGCCTTAATCACAGCTGAAAAGTCCCTTTCGCCATCAAAGGTGACATGCTCATAGGTTTGGGGACTAGGACATGGACATCTTTTAGGGGCCGATATTCTGTGTGCCACACCATATGCCTTACTAGTCAGGAGCTGCAAACTGATCTCTGCTGGGCTGGGTTTGACTCTACAACTTCTCCATAGCAGGCTCAGATGCTAGAATTTTCCACCCGAATGCCTCTAGATAGGGCGATAGCCCAGTCCCCAGCACTTTGAGAACACGTGTGAGTGTAGTGACCTTTGTCCTAATTCTTCCTTTCCAATCATTCTGGCCCCCTGGGCTCTGAGTTTGAGAGCCCTGGATGAGATCACCAAGTCATAAGAATTCTAACCTTTGTTTTCCTTCTTTCACCCACCAATCTACCCATCATCTACTAAGAACCCCATTGAGGACTGAGCACCCGGCAGTTCTTAAGGAGCAGACAGCTTAGAGGAGCACAATAGTGATTAAACTTTGCATGTGAAAATTGGACCAACAATTTTCAGGAGCTGGACTGTAATAATAAAATGATAAGGAACTTGGAGATGATACAGACTTCCACGGCAGTTTAGAAGGCACTCTAGATTCTTGCAGCACCTCAGGTTGGCACTCTGGAGTGTTAGCCAGGTCAGTACCTATGTGGAAGTAGAGCTGGGCACACGGCAAAACTGTGAAGGAGATAATGTGGGAGTTCTGTCTTGATTCTACCTCCTGTCCCCCTCCCTACCACCCCCCACCCCCCACCCCAAGTCCCTGGAATGAAGTAATTTGCTCTATCTTATTCCTGTCCAGACCTGTTCTTACAAACAAATGCTATATACTCGGCCATATTCAATTGTAAATTATTTCATTTCACAAATTATTTGAGTGCTAGCTCTGGGCCAGGTTTTGTGTTAGGCTCTGAGGTACAGAGATGAGCAAAAACAGATCGAGGCCCTGCCCTTCTGGAACTTAAAGACTGGAAGGGCTGAGAGAGACAGTCATTAACCACACACAGAACTGTCTATAAGATGTAACTGTAGGAAGGGCTTCCATGATGAGTCACCTGGGGCAGCGATACTGGGATCTGACCAAATTAGGGCATTAGGAAAAGCTTCCCAGAGGAAGTGACATTGTGCCCAGATCTGAAGAATGGAGGACGCCCGGTTGCTGGAGTGGAGCGAGCAAGGAGAAGAAGATGGAGGGAAACTAGGCAGGGGCCAGGCCGCGTGGCCATATAGTTTCTTTTTTAAAAAAATGTTTTTATTGATTTTTAGGGAGAGAGATAGAGATCTAAAAACATTGATGAGAGAAGAACATCATTGATTGGCTACCTCCTGCATGCCCCCCACTGGGGATTGAGCCCACAACTTGGGCATGCAAACCGGGCATGTGCCCTGACCAGGAATAGAACCGGTGACTTCCTGGTCCCTGGGTCAATGCTCAACCGTTGAGTCACACCGGATGGGCCCCACAAGATCTTGATCTTTTTATTATTTTTTAAAATAGATTTTTATTGATTTCAGAGAGGAAGAGAGGGGTAGAGAGAAACATCAATGATGAGAGAGAATCATTGACTGTCTGCCTCTTGCATATCCCCCACTGGGGGATCAAGCATGCAACCCAGGCATGTGCCCTTGACAGGAATCGAACCTGGAACCCTTCAGTCCACAGGCCGATGCTCTATCTGCTGAGCCAAACTAGGGCAGGATCTTGGTCTTTATCTGAGGAGCAATGTGAAGCCATCAAAGAGTGTAAATTTTAAGGTGGGCGAGGAGAGGAGTGAATGAACATTTCAGATTTATAAGACACTACATTGATCGTTATACAGAGAATGGATTGGGGGAGGCAAGAGGCAGTTTGAGTAGAGGCCTCAGAAGGCTGTTTGCATACCTGGTAGAGGCTGATGGACACGTGGGCTAAGTAAGGTATGGTGGTAGGCGAGCACGTTTTTAGGAAGCCAAGTTGACAGGCTATAGAGACAGCCTATATGGATGGAGCGGGAAGGAAGAGGTGCACAGGGTACCTCCAGGTCTCATAACTTACACAGCAGGATGAATAGCAATGCCAATCATTGAGACGGGAACACAGGGAGGGAGCCAGCACATTTAGGGGAAGGGTAGAAGAAAATATGAGTTTGGGTTTAGATCTGTTGGATCAGAAAGCTTTTGTGATATCAGAATGGAGATGTCAAGGCAGCTGGATATTGAGCTCAGTGGGCAAAAGTCTAGGCCAGTGATAGAAATTTGTGGCAAGTCTGCAAGAGATGATATTTGAAGCCAGGAGTATGGAGAGAACATAGAATGAGAAGAGAAGGGGGCTTAGGATTGTGGATGAAAGGGGCCACGTGCTAACCTGGAGTAACTCAGGGAAAGCCTGTGTGGCGGCCTTGCAAACTCAAGGGACCTAAAATAACCACAAAGGATGGTCTGAGATGAAAACCTTTTAATTAAAAAGCAGTTTATAGTGGGTAGTCAGTCCTAGGGCAGGATCTTCTCTGACAAAGATCAACTTTACTGGGCCTATTGTCTTTTTGCATCTAAGATAATGTATCTGGTATCTGTGGAATGTTAGGGTAACATGTAACTTCCTTTTTTCCGGACCCCTCAGGGCACAACAAATGGCACAAGAGCAGCTGCAGACCACAAATTCCCTCATTGTTAGTTGTCCGGTTAATTGTTGACGGTTAATTATCCTTTGCCCACCTGTGTAAAAGAGGTATGTGTCTTATCTTACTTTTTATCCAGTCCCAGAGGTTTCCCCGCTTTTGCTTTCTCCCACCTGCCTACCATTGGATTTCATGTAACCCACTTATGTCTTTTCCTTTGATTGTATAAAACAAGGTGAAAACGCCATTCTCCAGAGCATTATCCCAATACATTGAGATTCTGCTTCCCAGCAATTGTCAACAGTCTGGCTCAAATGAACTCACAAAAATTCCTTACAGGTTTAAATGTTTCTTGTGTTAACAGGATGGAGCCTTATAGAATTCCAATAGTTAATGCTAAGACTACGGAAAAAAACCTGTCAGGAAGTTAGAAGAAAGGCTGTGCATGGAGACAGATAAAAATTAGATTGTCACACCAGGAAGACTGTCTCCTCTTTAAGGAAGCAAAGCAAGCGACGGGCGTGGCCAACAGAGTGCTGAGTCTGCATGCTGCTCAAAGGTCGGATGAGGCCTGAAAAAATGCCCAGTGGGTTTAGCACCAAGTAGGTGATTAGCCACCTCACCCGGAGCTCTTTCAGTGGCTGCTGGGACGGAAACCAGGCTGCAGGGGGTTAAGAACAGAGGTGAGAGAAAGGACATAACAAGTATGGAGGACTCTTCCATGGAGCCTGACTTTGAAGGGGACCAGAGAGTTGGAATTGAAGGAGGCTATAGCGAGGTTTATATTTTTTCATGGGAGAAGACTGAACACATTTAATGAGAAGAATCCAGATTAAGTGGTGGTGGTGGTGAGAAACTAAATATATATGGAGGGAGAAGTCTCAACTGATAGTGCAGGTGCTCTGAGAAGCCGGGGGTAGGCGGGTGGGAGGGGGGGTAGGGGGTAGGTAGGATCCAAGGGACAGAGAAGGTCTTACCTTTCACATGGAGGGCGGACAGCCCTTCACTGTGACAGGAGGAAGGAGGGTAGAGGGTGTTGTATGAAGGTCTGTATATTAGGGTATTGAATTAAGAAAGGAGTTCCCAATTATTGGCTCCTTCTTACTCTTTCAAGTTGGAATATAATAAAGATGACTTATGTTAGTTAAATATATTACGTTTTCTTGAGGGATGTGTCTTTGAACAGAGCCAAATTCTGAAGCTCTAGCTTCAGAATTCTAATCATCAGAATTTTAGGGGAACACCCAGGGCTGCCTGCCACCAAGTAAAGCAGCTATTGCTGGGTTCCTTGTGAGATCTACCTGGTGCAGAAGTATTGGTTATTAGAAAGCTGAATAACAGCACAATTGCTATATTAACAAAGAGATAACTTTATAATTCCAAGGAGCCCAAAACTCCAAGAATAAAAGTAGAGATGCCTTCGGAATGCGCTGTCTCTCTTACCCGCAACTTGCTAATAAATTTAAGTAATTGTATCTGATGTAGGCTAATATTAAATAATAATTTTTTTCCTGACTATATATTTAGACATGACCATGCTAGGTGGCAAGGAAAACCTTTATGGGAATTAAACATTTACATGAAATGAATCCAACACTTTTGCCCTGGACAGCATTGCTTAGTGGTCAGAGCATCGGCCTGCACAGTGGAGGGTTGTGGTTTTGATTCCCACTTGTGAGGGGAAGAGGCAACCAATCCATGTGTTTTTCTCACATGGATGTTTCTCTCCTCTCTTCGCTCTTCTCTCTCTCTCCCCACCTCTCTCCTTCCCCTCTCCCTCCTTTCCACTCTCTCTCTAAAAATCAATAGAAAAAAATATTCTCACTCCTTGGGTGAAGATTAAAAAAATTTTAAAAAATGAATCCAACACACTTATATGAAACAAATCCAAAAGTAAACATTCAGTGTACTTTCAAGTGATCTATTTAAATAACTTTGCTATTACCTGGTTTATAAGATACCTCTGAGTAGCAAAATTGTTTCCATGGCTCAAATGATTTCTTCTCTACTGTGGACCACAGTTAAATGCGTTCTATTTACTGTGAACTGAAAAAATCACTGAATTTCCTTTTAAATGCCACATGCCATCAATCGCCATATATGAGACTTCTATTTTATTTCAGCATTGAGAATGGATCTTTCTATCAGTCTTAACAACTATTACCACACCAGTAACCATAAACAAGCAAGCAAACAGACCACACTTCAGTTTGGCCTTGGGATAAGGAGAATGCTAGAGAATGTGGTGGCAAGATGCTTTAAATATATGCAAAGCCGGGGAGCGCTGTCTTTGTGCATCACAGCATCTCCCCAAGAAGTGACAAAACCCATGCCCTTTTTGCGGGCCTGACTCTTGGGGGCCCACAAGGATGTGTTCTGCTGTGTGTGCTAATGAGCCTTCTGCAGGCTTTAGAACAAGGTCACAGCCTTCATTAGCCTTTACAGCTGCTTATTGTTTTGAGAGCCCTGATTTTAAAGTTTGGATCTCTGAAGCTGTATCTCATTTCAGGAAAAATAAAAACAGAATTAACTTAGGTTTTCTCCATCTCAGCCCCAGAGGGAGATCACGCCTTCTCAGACAGATGGAAAGAGAAGAGACAAAGGTACTCATGGAGAATGATAGAAAACAAGGTCTTGTCTCCTAAGGCAGGAGAGACAGGGTTTCCACAGATGCCCTCTGTGGGAAACACAAGTGGACACGGTGTGGGGAGAAGCACTGAATTTTCTCCCCTCCACCTTCCTCAGAACTTTCCTGAGAACCTGTCTATTCCATGAGAACTGGGCCATTTCTGTCTTTTTTCCCCCCAAGATATGTTTTTATTGATTTTAGAGAGAGGAAGGAAGAGGGGGAGAGAGATAGAAACATCAATGATGAGAGAGAATCATTGATCAGCTGCCTCCAGCACACCCCCTACTGGGGATGGAGCCCACAACCTGGGCATGTACCCTGACCAGAATTGAACCCTGACCTCCTGGTTCATGGGTTGATGCTCAACCACTGAGCCATACTAGCCAGGCAGAACTGAGTCATTTCTGTCTGGCCTTAGTCATCACTACATAACCACTTCCTACATGGCCATGGAGAACATAATAGGTTCTCATTTGGCAATTACATATGCTCCTTCGATGATCTCAGCAACAAGCATGATTTCAGGTAGCATCCAGATGCCAGTGACTCCAAAATCTGTACCTCCAGTTGTACTTCTGAGTTCCAGACCATCTTTCCAGCTGCCGCCTTTTAGTCCTACAGGCTGTCAGACTTAAAGGGTTCCAAATGAAATAATCCATCTTCTTTCTCTCCTGTCCAGATAGTTCTGGATCCCACCCCCAGTGAGCTTCCCAGGCCAGGACACTGGGCATCACCATCATCTGTACTTCCTCCTCAACAGCCAATCAATCACCAATCAATCATCCTTCTGTCCCATCACCCGGGAGAGCAGGCCACCAGCATCTCTCCTGGTTGCTGCCAGCCTGTCCCACTCCGGTCCTCTTTCAGCCCAGAGAGAATGGTCTTTCTAAGAGGCAAGTTTGATCACACACTCTCTGCTTGAAAACTGTGCGTGCCTTCCCAGTGCCTGTAGGAGGGAGTCAAAACACTCAGTGTCCTGTAAGTGCCTTCATGATCGGGACGCTTGCCAAGAATCTCCCCCATCCTGTCCTTCAGACATAAAGGTCCATTCTTGCTTCCTTCTGTATTTGCACGCTCTTCCTTATATCTAAACAGTCTTTCCATTCCCCTTTGTCTGGCTAACTGATGATAATCCCCACCGCAGCTTAAACCTTGCACACTGTTTCCTCTGTAACCAAGCTTTTGGTTAAGGTGCCTCTACAGCATGTGCTAGTGGTCCTGCACCCCCTATCCTGGCGCTGCTTATACTTCCCCTATTGTCCACCTCATGCGCTGGACCCTGGGGCTGAAGCTCCGTAGGGTGGGGCCATGCCTACCCCATTCAGCACCATGGGCATATAACTTGGGCACTTGCACAGGGGCCTCTGCTTAGAAGAGCCCTTAGAAGGGGTTTAATGCTCTGCTGTCATTTTGAAAATTTCCATAGTTTTTGAACTAGAAACCCCTCATTTGCTCACCGTGGCATCTGTAGAGCCTAGCACTGAGTCTGGTAATTGGAGATATTTAACGTTTATGAAGT
Organism: Myotis nattereri; assembly: GCF_964212035.1. NCBI lineage: Eukaryota > Metazoa > Chordata > Mammalia > Chiroptera > Vespertilionidae > Myotis > Myotis nattereri. Next base: position 133,479,391 of record NC_138077.1, on the reverse strand, counting down.
TATTAAATGAATGACTATCCCTTGTCTTTAATCTTTCCCTCTTTCTAGTTCTTTCCCTAAGGCAGTGGTCGGCAAACTCATTAGTCAACAGAGCCAAATATCAACAGTACAACATTGAAATTTCTTTTAAGAGCCAAATTTTTTAAACTTAAACTATAGGTAGGTACATTGTTATTAACTTAATTAGAGTACTCCTAAGCTGGCCTTTGCTAAAAATGTCCTCAACCTGATTGAGGTACATTCGCTGAGGTCGACCCCTTCCAACTCTCCCATCCACACTCGTCTTGTATACTTGTTTCATCTCCTTTCATTCATCCTCTCTATATGTCCAAACCATCTCAACATACCTTTCTCAATCCTCGACACTACTTCTTCTTTCACTCCACAACGTTCCCTAAAATTAACTTAATAAACTTTACTTAAAGTTTTAAGTCAACTTCGCACTGTACGTGCGTACCCGCACATGGTATTTTGTGGAAGAGCCACACTCAAGGGGCCAAAGAGCTGCATGTGGCTCGTGAGCCGCGGTTTGCCGACCACTGCCCTAGGGCAAACACGTGTGTTCTCATTTGAAACAGATAAAACAACACCATTCCCCTAACCCTACCTCCTCCTCCAGTAAACTCCATCTCCCCCTGCTCCTGGCTGCCAGGCCTCTCAAAAGACCCATTGCAATGTGGCTTCTGTAACCACTGTACCACACTGGTTCTCAACTGGGGACGATTTTGCCACCCCCGATCCTGAGGTACGTTTGGCAACTTCTGGAGACATACTGGGTTGTCATCACTGTGGAGGACGCTACTGGCATGCAGTGGGTTAGGGCCACCGATGCTGCCCAGTATCCTATGATGCACAGAACAGCTCCTACAACAAAGAATGACCCGGTCCGGGGCTTCAGCAGTGCTGAGGGGGAGAAACTTTGCTCTACTGAACCAGTTCTTGTGAAGGTCATTGATGAGTTAACTGCCAAATCCTGTGGCCTCTGTGGGGGCCCCCCATTTTACTTGACCTTTATCATGACACCTTTGACTAATAGCTACTTCTTCAACCTTTTTCTTCCCAAGGTTTTCAAGGGCCTCCCATCCTCTTTTCCCACCTCTTTATTTCCTGCTCGTCAGGTTTCACAGATAATGGGAGCCCCAGAGGTGCCCTCATTCAGGATGACTCAAGCGTCAGGCTCTGTATGCATGCCAGGGACCCAGGTGAGTCCACTACTCTACAGGCGTGGCCCCCAGACAGGCTGGTGCTCCTCTCTGAGCCTCGGCCTTTCCACCTCTGCGCAGTGGAGAAGGGAATTGATGGCCAGTCTCTCAGACTCCCTAGAACTTTGGTGCCAAGAAAGGGCAGAGGAGGAGGATGGGGGAAGGGAAGGCCATAGCTAGATGTTTCATTTCTCTGCTAACAACCTTCAGCGGCTTGACATGGCACTGAGTCAAGTTTAAATGGCCTCCTTACCATGCCCCGAAGCGCTGTGTAACATGCTTTGTTCACCTTCACTTTCTTATTCTCCTTGAGATAAAGATAACCCTGTCACGCACACCCGTGTATTAGGGAAGCTGCCATGCCCCCTTCTGGCTCTTACCTGACAGACCAGCATCTCGCCTGCTGTGTTCCCATCTTGATCATGGCCTCATCCATCATGCTGATAATACACATTTACACGAAGATCTCCACCAGACCGCGAATGCCCCGAAGGCAAAAATGATGCCTTATTTATCTCTGTGTTTACAGACGTAACACAGCACCTGGCACCAAGAAGGGCTCAAGAGATGTTTGATAGTTAAATAACTTAATATTCCTTATAACCCAAGAGTTGTGCCCCTGGGTATGACCAGAAGCCAGGGCATGAAGGTGTCCCTGCCCCCAGAGAGGTTCCTCTGGGCAGGCTGAAGAGCAGCTTTGCTTTTATACCTCAGTTACTATCCTTCCCACCTCTTCTCTCTGTAAACCAGGGAGCACAACTCTTAAAACTGTTCCTCTATCCCCAACTCCTTCCAGGTACTGTGGAAGGCAACTAGACAGACATGAGCAGAGCAAGGACGATGGGCCAGGTACAGAAGGTCACAAGGGTGGAAAGCCCCAGGTGCCGGGGGTGAGGGGTGGGGGTGGGGGACCTCGCCCTCAGGGTGGCCTTTCCTCCCCAAGCATATCGCTGGTCATAAGGTTTGGACCCCCTGATCTTTCCTCCCTAGAGATAACATCTAGGCCTCAGTTGTATTTCAGCTCCAGGACCAGACAAGTAACAAAACCAGCCACAGCTGTACTCAGGGCCAGCTGCACTGAATAATGACCCCCTGCCCTGGTGCTAGTCAACCAGTGGAGACCACGACCCAGAAATGACACACCTGGAAAGCTGCTGAATATTCTATTAAGATCTTCCCCTGGGAGCTCCCCTAAAATCTCCCATCCTCTTTAAAACCCTCAGGACCTAGTGCCCAGAACACTCTCCATCCCGGAGCATGCCTTGCCCTTCCCTTTCCTGCCGCCCCGCCCCCTCCCGGCCCCAGGAACATTACCATTAGCTTCCTCACTTGCAACTCCCAGGGCCCTTCCTTTACCTCTTTAACTTGTTTCCTAAGCCCATTTCTTGTAGAAATTACTTCTACCTCTGTGATTTAACAAACGTTCTCTTACAGTTTGGGCCTTGGCTTTGAATACTTTCCTTCAGTACTGGTTTGGTTTTGACCCCACCAGTCAGACACCTGGTGCTATTCCCGCTGCCTACACAGCACTTCAGTCAGTAATGTTCAATTCGTTCCCGCATCATTCTCCTTGAACTGCTAACACATAGCCTGCCTATAGCATAGGAAAGAGCTCAGAGGGGAAATGAATTGGGATCCAGAGCCCTGCCTCCTGGCCCGCCTTCACCATTAACCAGAAGGTCACTTGGGTACATTACCTGGCTTTCCCTCTCTGCACCCAGTGTCACCACGTGACAAATGGCCATAACGGTGCCTAGGAGTGCTGAGAGGACTGACTGAGAATGAGATGTGGAAGACCCCTTTAAAAATAAATATAAAGCATAAAATATTACTGTTAGTAACTTGAGAAAAGTCTCTTAACCTCAAGAGAGAAGTGTTTTTGGATTTAATTCCTGGAGGCTATGGCCCCAGTGTAAGGCCCCTATGGTGTTATAAAATAATATAATTAATATACTCTAATAAGGTATGAGATAAGGTATCATAAGGTAATAACCAGGGAAAACATTGAAGTAATATTGAAATCAGTTTGGGACTGAGTGTTGCTAGGCATCAAAACCATTGAAAAGACCCAACAGTATGAACTGAGAGCCCGCATAGTGAATATGTTCAGTGTTGTTAGGGTTATGAGACATAATATTAGCACCCAGGAAGATCACACTTTGAAAGAGTATCTGAGTTACAATATAAATTAAGATAGTTACTGAAGTTAAACAAAGAACATACTCATTTCACTAAGGCCATCTTTACATAAGAATCAATCAAAACAAATGTGCAGACAATGTGATATCACAAGATAAGGCATGTGCCCTGGCCAGCTTGGCTCTGTGGATAGCGTCAGCCTGCGGACTGGGGGGTCCCTGGTTCGATTCCGGCCAAGGGCACATGCCTGGGTTTCGGGCTCGATCCCCAGTGGGGTTGTGCCAGAGGCAGCCTATCAAAGTTTCTCTCTCATCGATGTTTCTCTCTCTCCCCTCTCCCTTCCTCTCTGATATCAATAAAGAAATTTTTTTTTAAAAAAGTTAAAGAATGTGGGAATTAAGAAAATGTCCACTATTCTAGGTACTACTTTAAAGAGACCAAGCCAATTTGATCACCTTTAGCTTAATCTGCATGAGTCTGTCCATCCATCCTTCTGTACATACACATTCATGATGCTGTCCATCTCTTCCTTCCTTCCTTCCTTCCTTCCTTCCTTCCTTCCTTCCTTCCTTCCTTCCTCTCTCTCTCTCTTTCTTTCTTTCTTTCTTTCTTTCTTTCTTTCTTTCTTTCTTCCTTCCTTCCTTCCTTCCTTCCTTCCTTCCTCTCTCTCTCTCTTTCTTCCTTCCTTTCTTTCTTTCTTTCTTTCTTTCTTTCTTTCTTTCTTTCTTTCCTCCTTCCTTTCTTCCTTTCTTTCCTCCCTCCCTTCCTTCCTTCCTTCCTTCCTTTCTCTCTCTCTCTCTCTCTCTCCCTTCCTTCCTCCTTCCCTTCTTTCTTTCTTTCTTTCTTTCTTTCTTTCTTTCTTTCTTTCTTTCCTCCCTCCCTCCCTCCCTCCCTCCCTCCCTCCCTCCCTTCCTTCCTTCCTTCCTTCCTTTCTTTCTCTCTCTCTCTCTCTCTCTCTCTCTCCCCCTTCCTTCCTTCTTCCCTCCTTTCTTTCTTTCTTTCTTTCTTTCTTTCTTTCTTTCTTTCTTTCTTCTTCTTTCTTTCTTTCTTTCCTCCCTCCCTCCCTCCCTCCCTCCCTCCCTCCCTCCCTCCCTTCCTTCCTTCCTTCCTTCCTTCCTTCCTTCCTTTCTCTCTCTCTCTCTCTCTCTCTCTCTCTCTCTCTCTCTCCCTTCCTCCCTCCCTCCCTCCCTCCCTCCCTCCCTCCCTCCCTCCCTCCCTCCCTCCCTCCCTTCTTTCTTTCTTTCTTTCTTTCTTTCTTTCTTTCTTTCTTTCTTTCTTTCTTTCTTTCTTTCTTTCTTTCCATCTCCTAATAGATAGCTCTACTGTGTTTCCATTGTAAAAGTTAACATTCTCCTTAGGAGCACAAAGCATTTTTTTAATAACCTTCTATTGGCCTTCAACAAGTTTAGTACGATCTGGTAAGAGGTCAAGGCCAAAGACTGAAACTGTGTCAGAACCAGTGCATTAGTACCGTCCTAATTCCATGCTTCACTAGTCTGGTGGGAACAAACACCATCCTTCAGTTATAACTTCACACTCATCCTCGGTCCTGTAGCATTTTGTCTATTTTCCTAATCTCTGTCATTTCCATGGTTTCTGAGTGAGTGTTCTTGACCCTGTAGCATATTAGAATAACCTGTATTACCTTTAACAATACCACTGGCTGGGCCACACTCTTAACCAATTAAATCAGACTATAATAGGGCAGAGCTCAGTTACTGATAAACAATTTGCACAGCTTCCCAGGTAATTTGAATTGCATTCAGAACTGTGAGGCACTCCTTTAACTCAGTGCTTCAGTGTGGTCCCTGGACCAGCAGCATTGAATCCTCTGGAAACTCATTAACTATGCAAATTCTTGGACTCCAGACCTATGGAATCAGAAACTCTGGGAGTGAAGCTGTGTGTGTGTGTGTGTGTGTGTGTGTGTGTGTGTTTTAGAATGTGTTTTTTATTGATTTTTAGAGAGAGGGGAAGGCAGAGGGAGAGAGATAGAAACATCAACATAGATCGGATGCCTCCAGCATGCCCCCTACTTGGGATCGAGCCTGAAACTGGGGCTTGTGCCCTGACTGGAATCAAACCATGACCTCCTGGTTCATAGGTTGACACTCAACCACTGAGTCACACTGGCTGGGCTGTCTGTGTTGTTTTAACACAGGAGACACCACATAGGAACCTCCAGGATATTTGCATGCACATTAAAGTGTGAGAACAAGGACTCTGGATGGTACTATAGAAAGGTGGAGGAGGCTGCTTCCATGGCTGAGTGGGCTATAGTAGAGGCAATAGGTAAGCTTAGAGAGCATGTGAGGTTTTGAAGATATTCTGTACAACCTGAAAGGGGTTCAGTCATTAACTTCACTGAAGTTAGGAGAGAAATGAAGCAGGCAAGGTATTGGTTTCCACACAAGAGGAAGACTTGAGATTTATTTTCTATCTTATGGAAATAAAAAGATCTGGAAGGAGCTAGGAGCTATAACTTAGACAAATAGGTATAACATTTATTTAGTATTTATTTTGCTTCAATGTGATTCAAGATATATGTGCTGAATATTTTCCAGATAAGGTGCCAGGTAGGTGGGAATTAAAAAGATAAATATGATATATGTAATTAAAATTTGTGGAGTTAGAAATGTGTTAGCCTACTGGCCTTGGGGAGCTAACAGGTAGGTCTTTCTTGGTTCAGAACTTATCTCCTTTCTTAACCTTTGCATCTGAGAATCTTCCACATTTCTTTTTTTTAAAGATTTTTATTGATTTCAGAGAGGAAAGGAGAGGGAAGAGAGACAGAAACACCAATGATGAGAGAGAATCATTGATTGGCTGCCCCTGCATGCCCCACACCAGGGTCTCAAGCCCACAACTCAGCATGCGCTCTGACTGGGAATTGAACCGTGACCTCCTGGCTTATAGGTCAACACTCAACCACTGAGGCATGCCAGCTGGGTTCCCATATACCTGTAACTTCTTTATATAGAAAGAGAGTCCCAGTCTATTGCTTTCTTGATTCTAATGAAAGATATAATTAATAGTAATATACATGAGTCACACTGAGAAACAGATTCCTATCACTTGTCAACTCCGGTTGTTTGACAAACATTGTCGGAAGCTCTGTGTTGGAGAGGCTTCTTTAGCCTGCCCACATCTTTGTAAATAGTCCTATTGTGAATAACTTCTCCTCAAGTTATCATAATGAGTGAACCCTCTGTTTCCTTGATGGATGGGAAGATCATTGTGGGGAAAATCTTTGATGAAGTTTTTGTGAAGCTATTCAGATTTGAGACACTGAGGAAAACCAGAGGAGAAGGAGACACTTGCTTTAATAGTCACTTAAACATATCAACCTTGCTGATCAAGAGTGACAGATGACATTCTAATTGGATTATCTTTGTACCTTTTCTCTTTAGAGGTAGAGGATCAAACTGGGTACCAGGTGCCAACCAAGAAGAGTAAGTCAAGAAAAATATTCAGATGACTTACATACATTATTCTCTGTGTCACACAAACATATAATCTCCAATCTTGGAAAATTATTCCAATTATTTCTGGGAGTCCCCACTTGATTTTTAACATGTCACCAAAGCAAGTCCTGCTGTTACCAAGTGTCATTGGCCATTTCCCCCCTTGTATGTGTTGGCCCCTTTAGTGAGGTCTCCTGCCTTCACTGCTGGAAAAGCCATGTGAGGATACCTGGTCACCTTACCGCTAAGTGATGCCTGCTCCACACGAGGGCACAGATGTCCATGTCAATGGGGCTGACCTCCCACAAGAAAGCAGCCCTTTGGTGGACCCAGGACATGCTCAGCAAACATGCCCACAGCTGTCTGAATCTCAGCGAAAGATCTGATTCAGGCTCATGCAGGAACTTCTGGTCCACGTGGGCATCCAGATAGTCTTTCTTAACTTGAGCCTTACCTAGGTATCCCTGTATGTACTGTGTATGCTACTTCTTTAAAGAATATTGCTTCTGATGAACACAGGTCTCAGGGCAAGGACAAACAGTGATTCAAATGAAGGGAGAGCGCTCTGGGGTCACTGCTGAGTGGCTGTGGAGGACAGTATCATGGTTATGTGGGTGTGCACAGCTCAGACAACACAAAGATGTGATAGAGGATACATTTAATTTATTCATCCACTCATTCATTCACAAAATACGGTGGTTCCAGATTTCCCTGATGCCTCTGCTTTGTGGGTTTGCCATAAACAACATATTCAGCCCTTGGTTACTTGCAAAGAAGGCAAGGGATGGAAAGTAGGAAGTAGGGCCCCTGGATGTCTCCTTTCCTTCCTGCCCTGACACCCTGACACCTCCAGGAGCCCCAGAATGTGGTGCAGCCCATTCCTTTTTTACATTCACTCCCAAAGGGCCAGTCTCGCCCTGGGGCACTTCCCAAGGAGGGTAAGAGGGTGGAAGCTGAGGCAGAGCGCAGGGGCAGCGGGCAGGAATCCCCAGCCTCCTTTGCCCTGTAGTCAACGGGGCTGTAGTTCTTTTCTCCAGCTGCTTCCCAAGACCTCTACTGCTCTCCTACTTCTGGAAAAAATCACAACTCACATGCAGATGAGACCCCAAACTGTTTAGAAACCTGGAAACACAAAAACACCAGAGTCCCAGATGCATGAGTGGAGAATTTGGTCAAATTCTTTTTCAAAGCTTTCTCTAGTTCTTTATCAAACGTCTCTTGTCCCCTACTGCCTCCTGATCCATCACTCTACAATTTTAAATACAAAGCTTCATTTTTAAACCAGCAGTCTTAGAGCCCAAAGGAGTGGTATAGGGTAGTTATTCTCATTAAACCCGACATGCTTTCCCACGCCTGGCATCTCTCAGAACTACGTTTTTCTATATATGTGGCGTAACAACAAGAACAGACTCCCCCACTCAGACCTTTTGGGGGAGGTTCTGGCAGCATGATGGATTTTGGGAATGTCTCACCAATCTGGATTTGCATCTTTGCATTCTTTGAAACTCTTTCTGTTAATTCTAAAAAGGTCAGGAAACATGGAGTTCTGAAGACGGGATGGGTTTGTTTGTCCAGGAAAGGACCTGCTCACATGGGAACGGGAAAGAGGAGCAAGGACCGAAACGGCGACTGACACGGGGCTTCAAGCAGACTTTCCGCTGATTTTATAGGACTCCTCGCTCATTTCTTGGCCTTATCCATCCAACACAGTGGGAGATCCCCTGCGAGAAGACACTGTCTCCCCTCAAATATGTTCCCCCAAAAGGACCGTGAATTTATAGCACAAATCTAACTGGGGATTGTTAGCTTCCAGCCTGATGAATATTAGTCTTTATAGTTTTCTTAAATTTCCTCACATTCTTGTCACAAAAGATACACAGCACACTCATACATATCACACACACACACACACACACACACACACACACACACACCCTCCTGCATGTGCAGTGTGGTCAGTGTGGCCAGAGGGAGGTCAGAGACCACAGACACTCTGGCCAAGACGGAACACCCCACAGGAGGAGCGGGGACAGCCTGGACAGAATCCATTAGCAGCCCTGGGCTGAGACTGCAACGCCCCTCACAGGAAGCACCAGGGAAACCAAGCCTGAGGTGTCAAATGCACACCCAGCGCTGTCCTGAGGGAAAGGGCTGACTGCACAGCAGTCCCCTCAGGATCAGGAGCCGCCTCCTCCTCCTCCTCCCAGGAGCGCCTGAGGCTGGCCACCCACCTCCGCACGGCTTTCCCAAGAGGTCACTGTGAGGCTGAGCTTGTCTGCAAGCAGAATGTCACATGGCAGACGGGGCCACTCAGAGCCCTGAAAGCCACCTTCTCAGCCAGGCCGGCGCTCCCGGGAGAAGCCAGGGCCAGGGCTAGTGACGGCCACTATAGCGCTCTCTCCTCTATTAGAAGACAGACACTGCCGACATTGGGAGTGTGAGTATAAATACATGCTTTTCTTCATGCAGTAAGTGTTGTGTGGAGGCTTTGTCAGTCTCGTCACCACAGTCTGACATCTATGTGACACTCAGCTTAGGTGTCACCTGCATCCCCTGCCCTGAGGTTGAGCTTTGAGATTAGGCCTGTCCTGTGCCCAAGAAGTCACATGTAAGCATTGGACTCTTGTCGCGGCGGTCCCTCTCTCTAGCCCATACCTTTTCCCGTGGGGCCTGGAGTGCAGCTTCTGCAGCTGAAACAAGAAGACATTCGTCACTGTTGTTGATGTTTATGGTGTGTGGCCTTCCTTTCTCGAGGAAAAATCCACTTTGGAAACGTGTTCCCTCTCTCATGTGCCTGCAGCATCAGGCCCGTAGCGGCTGCCAACGGCTGAGCTGCACTGCCTGCAACGCCACCTGGTTGTCCCTGAAATGGCTTTCTAACTCCTCAGGTAACAAGTCAGGTTTAAGACATGGGACTGTGCCTGGTATACATGGTAAAGCAACACGGTGCTTCCCATCTGGACTAATAAGTAAAAGTGAAATTGTTTTGATGATTAGAGAAATTAGCATAAAAAACACTATTTATGTAGATAAACTTAATTTACCCCTCTAATGGAGATGCTTTAAGCATATGCACTTCCTGAATGACTCCTCTGCCAGTGCTGTGAGCTCAAGGCCACCTTCTCCAACTGTCCCCAGTCCGAACCCTTGACTACACCATCTCTTCTTCAGAGTGTCCCACAGGAAGTACTGTAGGTTTGAGGGCATATGGTCTCCACTCCACCACTATAGGGCGAAAGTAGCTACAGACAACACAGAAATGAATCAGCTTGTCTGTGTTCCAATAAAGCTTTATTTACACAGACAGGCAGCAGGCTGGGTTTGGCTCTCAGCCTGTAGCTTGCCAGCTCCTGCCACAAAGTGTCACCAGTGCCTGAAAAGTGTCCTTGAAACACCAACCATTGCAGTGGAATCACAGAACTGCCACAGCTTACTCAACGTGCATTATTTTGGTGCCTCAATGCACAGTGGAAGGGGTGATTAATTAGTCACGTGCTGTGTAGTTTTAACCCCATAAGCAGGATGTAATGTGCTGGGTCCTACGACACATTAGGCAAAAAATATGAGCACTAGACAAAGGCCACAAAGAACAATGGTGACTGACAACACGAATGCAAGTCTTTAATCATTGTACAGTCTGATTCACAGACTGTGGGTGGCAATAAAGGAAGGAAGGCCTAACAGCTTATCCTCTTCCTGGAACTCCATCATCATCACAATGAATGAAACTTAGGGAAGCTGTCATGTCTCTCATGCATGAGCTTTTCTTACTAGTAGCTGGCACACTACTTTTTTTTTTTAATTTAAATTTTTTTGCACACTATTTTGATAATTGCTAAGCATTCTTATTTGTTTGTTTTTCACACCAACCCTTCCTATGCTGAACTCTCATTCTCCACTCTGGCTTCTGGCCTTCTGGCCTTGCTCATGCTTTGGCCACACGAGGATTAGTTTTGGTGGCTCTGCAGGGTTTTGCTGCAGCTGTGAGTTGCTTCACGCATGGCAGCTAGAAGCATGCTTCTCTTACTAGGATTCATTGCCTCATCTAGTCATTAGCCTTACAAGGATTGACTTAGGGCTCTGCCGTCAACTTCACATGAGGATGACTGACATACATTAAGGAGATCAGAATGTCTCCCTTACATCAAGTTGGCATGTCCAATAGGAAGTTTGTAAACTTTCATAGAAATGTTTGATGTTTTAGAAAATGTTTCATATATTTTTACATACCTCAGCATTCTGTTATTCATAAATTAGTAACCAGATATCCTGTAACATGTGCTGTAAATTTAAGACAAATTTAAATTAATTTCTTAGGTAGTCTAAACCTGACATTATATATAGGCTCTTTTTAAAAAGGCTTATTTTATTTTTGCCTAGACAATGTGATGTGAATTTACAGCTCCTTCGTGGGAGAAGCCCGGGCATATCCTGGTGCACTATTTGTTGACCATGAGGTGAGAATCAGATTCCACAGGCTATGGCCCCAATGGCTCTGTTAGTTAAGGACTCTGAGGAGAGGGGCAATGTGACAGGGAATCGCGATGGAGAGCCTGGCTGGGCAGGGGAGGTGCACCAAGGATGGGCTGTACTGACAGGGCAGGCTCCAGGCAGAAGGCGCCCACTCAACTTCCAGGAATACAAAGGCAGAGCCATGCCATTTACCAAGAGGATGCTGAGGGCATTCCTTGCGGGGGATAGGGACAGGGCTTCTTGGGGTGAAATGTGCAGGAGGCGGATCCACTGGTTCAATCAAATTCGGGGAGGGCAGTTCCTACATAGTATCATTCTAATATGCAGGAAGATGCAATTACCTGTCTTAGCATCTTTTAAGAGAGAGCTTGATAAGTTACAACATAAAGATGAGCAAAACAAGGGGAAATCATAACAGTCAAAAGGAGGATTGGATTTCAGGCAGGTAAAATGGTTCAATACACCGATTACTGTCAGCACCACTATTTATCTGTCTGCCTATTTTTTCCCAAAGGAACTAACAAGGCTGCTATTAAAGAACTATTGTTTTAATGATTCAAGGGCACAGAACATAAAATTTTCATGATCAACTTCTTAAAATAGAAGCATATTCACTTATATTTCAAAAGAATTGCCTGAGAATCAGAGAGAAAAGCAATTTTCCAGGCTTTGTATCTCTGGATGATTTTTCCTGTTTATATCCTGTCTAAAAATGACTACTTAGTTAGCATATATGCAATTTTTGTGGCCATTATAAAAATCTTTGCACTCTAACCAAGAAGAAGGAAAAGAACGTAATGGAGATAAATAAAATGAATTACTTGTTTAGCATTTTGCATGAGATTTGAGGTATTTTGCCAGTAAACAAAGATGAAAAACAATTGCATTAGAAATTTCTGTTATAAACCAGTTGTGCTAGTTATATATTCAGGATGGTGTGCAAGCTCTATATAGGAGCTGCAGAAAAATCACATATGAGTAAACCCGAAGCCAGCTTTGGTGGGCGAGGGAGAAAGAGTGCTGCAACCATGGAAATCACGCTGCGAACATCACCACTGAAATACGAACAAAGAAATCTTCTTACGTATAAATGATTAGAGCTTCACTGATCTAAATCTGAATAATAGAATAGGGCAACTTCAAGCTGAGGCTCCAGCTAAAGAATCTTCTGAAGTACCTGCTCAGTTTTAGAAATTACTAATGAGACTTTCTCAGCTGTCAGGAGCTATTAACTATGAAGATGGGGAAACACCTCTTGCTTGGACATTTAATTTAAATGTTCTCTTAGCTTAAGTGGGATGGAGGAGGAAACAGTGCCCATGAAAGAACCATGAGAGAAGTCAAGGTTTCCTTTCTCATGGGACTGTTGAGTAAGAAACATGTTTCTTACAGATTTAATTAAAAACTTTTGCTTTCAGTCATTTGTTTTTCTTTCAGGTGTGAATTGAGAAAATCAACCTAGATATATAACTTGTTGTGCTTTCTAACTAATAACTGACCTGTTCCTCCAGAAGAAGTGGGTGCATTTCTCCTTTTCTGGAAGGATGTTAATTTCTAGCACTGGCGGGGGGCAGGGGACACATTTTTAATCCTAGTGTAGCCAGATAGTTATGTCACTTGGCTAGCAGCTTCATGCCTTTTGGCCTGTTTCCTTATTTATTAAATTAAAGGTGTTAGAGGCAATGATGGTGAGTGTTCATTGAAGTTCTAAAGTGCTCTAATTATATTACATTTTTGGGTCCAGAAGATGCACTTGTGAAGTGGGTGAAGAGACTCACAAAAGTCTCCTTGAGATATAGGCACAAAGCCCATAGTGGGGGTGAGGTGCGGGGGGATCTCTTAATAAGCCAATTTGAAAGCATTAGACCAGATTTGAGGTAGTATTCCATGCAACAACATTTCCTTTCAACCAAAGTTTGAAAAATATTTGGATGCTTCCTAGGATGGTTTAACTCCCAGTTTATTCATTGCTCTCTGATAAGTTCACAAATGGCTTTGAGAAATCCTTTCATGGATAAAGTATGATGGAAATGAGGGGTCCTCAGGACTGTTTTACCTAAAGAGAGGATCAAAAGATTGTTGGAAAGAAAATAATATATTGCAAGAAAGTGCTCTGAGAACTCGCAGTAGGCAGTAGTTAACATTAATGTGTAGACATAAGAGAGAATAAACTCTGAATCAAGTGTTTAGATTATTTAATGTTCAACTTATCCAGAACCCAGTTCCACTTCCATGCATTTGGGAACATTTAAAAAATATTTTTATTAACTTCAGACAGGAAGGGAGAGGAGGGAGAGAGTGATAAAAACATCAATGAGAATCATTGATCAGCTGCTTCCTGCACGCCCCCTACTGGGGATTGAGCCTGCAACCTGGGCATGTGCCCTTTACTAGAATTCAACCCGGGACCCTTCAGTCCATAGGCTGACGCTCTATCCACTGAGCCAAACCAGCTAGGGCCATTTGGGAACATTTTAAGGGAAAAAAAAGTAGAACGAAAAATAGTCTACAATACATTCAAACCAACAAAAGAATGTGCTCCAAAGGGCCTACACTTTCCCAACAGAACTTGCTTGCCATTGGCATCCCAGACTTAATGATGAGTTCACCTTACCTTCTAAATGACACCTCGTACAGGGTTGTGCACACAGCAGATTATTAATCAATACATCTCAATAGGCTCAATTTGTTGAAGCTGGAGTCCCCTGATCTTCCTTAGTAACTGTTTCCCTGGAAAGCTAACTTTAAACTCATCGAAAAAAAACTCATTTAGCTCAAGGCCCACCATTCTCTTTGGGATCTCCCAGTTGTACTTTAGCTATTTTTTCCTTTAAAGAGAAGCAAAGTTTATTTTAGGTCTCATTTTTCTCTCATTGGGATTGTTTTAATTTCCATGAGTTGCTTTACTAAACTGGACCCTGGGAACAATTCATTCATTGATGCAGATCATGGGCATGTAGTGTAGTGGCCCCAACACAGACCACCCCGACACTCCAGTGCTTCTCAGATTAACCGTGAGTCTCTGCATTCCAACTGCCATGGCTGCCTCCTTCCTCCAGCCAGTTTATTTTTAAATTTAAATTTTTATTCATTTATTTTTGACAAATAAAAATTATATTTTCTTTTTTACATCGATACCACTCATCTCTAAGATCATTAGTTCAGTTTCCCCACCTACAAAATGGGATTCCCAATAGCAGCCACTTTGCAGGGCTGTGGTGAAGTTCATCAGATGAGGCACGGGTGGGAGAACATACTGTCAACAGCAAAGGGCTCTAATGTCTTAGATAATATTATGTCAGTGATCATCTTTAAACACAGACAGGCTGACTTTTCTTTTACTTAGCCAAGTAATCCAAGAAACAGGGCCTTTCTTTCCGCCAGGTGCTAAGGTGAACAACAAACAAGAAAATCACTGCAGATTACTCCAACAATGACCAGGAAAACTAAAGGGCTCTCTTTAACTATTCCAGATCAAGTGGAACCTCTTAAAATGTGGCCAGAGAGAAGCCTGGAGGATTTGCCTACTTACTTAGTTTGTAGTTGAGTATAGTAATACCCTCTCCACCCTCTGCACCTCAATTTTGAAATGCTGCTGGGATAATCAGCCATTTACAAAAGCTATGAAATAGAAAACAAAATAAGACTCCCTACCCACTTATGATGGCACTTAAACACACACACACACACACACACACACACACACACACACACACACCCCTTTGCAAGTTTTAAACACTGAATCGATTCGGTTCCTGCTGTGTAAAAAGCGGCTCTTTTGTCCTCCACACTTACTATATCACTGAAAGATGCACCAGGCAGCTGCAAGTCACAAACGCAGAGCTCTGGAAGTCCTGACAAGATGTGGCTTTGCTCCCTGACATCCAGTGCGGGGTTTGCACACTGTGACGCCTCCCGTGTGCACACTGTCAGGCTCAGAATCCGTCTTAGTAACAGGATGCCAAGAGCTCAGTCTTTACTGCATTTCCTAACAGCTGGAAGCTGGGGTGAGAGGGCAAGAGGCTACGCATGTCTCTGCAAGGCTCTGAGGCATGTCCCGTGGCTGTGGGTCCCTGTGGTGGGCGTGGCTCAGCCTCAATGCCCTCAGCTCATGTGGTGTTGAAGGTTTATTCCACCTCCTCTCCATGGCTTCACTCAAACCTTACCGGGACAGCTTTCTCATCTTTCATTTAGAAAACACACCCAACAAACAACCAGTGTGTGGCCGTCCTTAACTTTCTCTCAGACAGGCAGTGCTGTGGTCTTCACTCAAGTCAGCACCTTTCAGAAGATGTCAGCATTTCTAAAGGGCTTTTAGAGAGAAATGACTATTTTGTGCAGCGAGGTACTGGGAGATGTCAAATGATCCGAGAGCAGCCGAGCTACCTGAACAGCTGGTGTGTTTGTTATGCAAACGCTGCAGGACTCAATAACTACATTCAAGTCATATGTCGCCCTGACTTCACTTGTTCCATCCTTGGTCTCAGCTTGGAGACGAGTCTCCAATTTCAGTTTCGTTAATGGGAGGTCTCAGAATCCACAGGAAAAGCACACACTCTGAGCCCTTCCCACCCAGGCTCTGCGGGTGTGAGGATGAGCAGATCCAAGTGCCCTCCTTACATTTCCCCCTGAGCCGCTCTGTGAGGTTCTGTGAGCCAAAGTGATGAGGATGAGGATGAGGAGGATGAAGGGCCAGGTCTACTCCAAACTTCACCCATGTCTATTCTTTTCCCTTCTTTCTTCAAGTGATTCTGTAACGAATGCCCACGGTGCACCAGTCAGTCAAAGTTGGATTGAATTCATAGTGTCTTTGATTGTTATTCCTATTTTTAGAAAGTGCTTTTGTAGCAGAAGAAATGACCTAGCCTGGGAGAGGCTAGAGCACACTTAGCATAGGTCGATTTTCAGGGGAGACACCATTTGCCACTTTGGAATGAAGCTCTGGGGTGTCAGACTTAGCACCGATTTTTCCAAACTACAAACGGTAAGCCAGCTACAGTGAGAAGTCAGCATTACTGTATTTTATTACCTGTGCTAGGAGCATAAAAATGGATTTCAATGTTCTCCCTTGATCATTGTATTATAATTTAAAGTAGCACAAAATCCTCTTTACAAATTATTTTATAACTGCCTGTAGTGACTACAGTGTGAACTCCTTGGGAACATAAAATACATATTTAGAATATGCTTTCTTCCTAGCATATTATTCATTACTACTAGTAAATAAGGAGGAATACCATGTTAGGTTTCATGGGATGATCAGGCTATTATTTGTCCACTTTCCCATCTCATCCACCACCCTCCTGCCATCAGAAAGACAGCAGCTTTTTAAGTGATGGCACTGAGCAGTAGGGAAGAGAGAAGGTAGGTTTGATACTCCCCAAAAGAGGGCCTACATCTGATCTATCACATGGTGTTTAATGCTGGTTTTGATGCCTTACATATAGATTCAAACTATCAACAATCACCAAGGGCTTTAATCCCAAATCCATCTGATTCCCAGACTCATGGGCAGTAAGGAAATGAAAGCAGTTACATATATTGATATTTCCACCAACTTCTTCACCTAACCTAATGTATTCTTCAGCAGAGTAATTTATAAACATTCTGCAAACCATCTGACTAAATCCCTGAAACAGAGAGAGTTGGGACTCAAATTCTTTTTAGGACTATGGCATGTTGCTGTAGTGATCAATCCATAACTATGTTCAAATTAATTTAGATACTACAAGATGTTAATTTCAATTTACTACAGAGGCACACATGCTCATTCACACATTTACATTCACTGTACACATAATAATAGTCTGTCTCATCTCACCTAACTATGTAGGGCACTCACACAAACTTTATACTCTAATACATGGCTTCCAGGTCAGAAGTTAAAACTACGGGCCCAGGCTGAGGTGCAGTCCTTGGGTTGAATGTAATCCATAAATATATTCTGATGGTTCTGCACAATGTTTAAACATTTTGGAATTTTCATTTTAAAAAATCCAGATTTTTCTTCAGAAAATATGACAAACTGGCCCTTCATTTCTACAAAACAACAGGGGCTGAAGGTGAATAATGCCAGGCCCCATAGATAAAGGGTGAACTTTCCACCTCGCCCTAGTTCTCAACATTCCCTATCAACAATCTTAGAACTGTCTGCTTTGCTTATGTTCAACATCTATTTTGCCCTGGCATGCATTTGAGTTTGAAGGCCCTGTTCTAGGTACATTATACTTCCCCAAATGCTATGAGTTAAATTGTGGCCCCCCAAATTCATATGTGAAAGTCCTAATCCCCCGTACCTCAGAATGTGACCTTGTTTGGAGAGAGGATCTTTACAGAAGTAATGAAGTTAAAACACGTCATTACGGTGGGCCCTGATCCAATCTGACTGGTGTCCTATCAGAGTGGGTCACACGCGGAGGGAGAAGTAAGATGAAGGCAGAGACTGGGGTGTTGCATCGATAAGCCAAGGGACACCAACCATGACCAGCAAGCCACCAGCAGCAGGAGAGAGGCTGGGACAGATTCTCCCTCACAGCCTCAGAAGGAACCAGCCCTGACAACAGCTTGATCTCAGACTTCCAGCCTTCAGAGCTACGAGACAATACATTCTTGTTTTGTAAGCCATTCAGTCTGTGGTAGTCTGTTAGAGCTGCCCTAGAAAAGTAAGTAGCTCCAAGTAGCTCACATTAAGTATCTTCAATCACTGGCTATGTCTCATCTAGAAAAAGGACATGGCAAGGAGAAACATTCTTTCCAAAACCTGGAAAGGTGCTGACAAAGGTGCTGAGTCGTGCCTGCCAAAAGATGGTAACAGTTCACCCCCGAGTGGGTGGGTGATACCAACAGTGAAGAAATATTTTAGGGGAACAAGTGTGTCAGGGAGGCAGAGTGTCTGGATCCTCATTTACTCCTGAGCTTAATTTAGATGACATATTCCTACACATCTACTTCAAGACACCTTCTGCTTTCCTTTTCTTCCCATGCCTTTTCTCCCTCTGTCTGATCTAAACATTACAGAGGGTACTGGAGGGGGCTGAGGGAGAGGAGCACAGCTGGAGAGAAGCTGGGCCTGAACAGCTGGCTACTCCCCTACAGGAGGCCTGAGAGCACTGGTTGTGGAGTAACCACGAGCCAGTAATGATTCAGAGTCTTGGTTCCTTTCTTTTAAAATAAGTAGTCCTGCCTGGCTGGGTAGAGGTAGCTCAGTTGGTTAGAGCCATCTCAATAAGCCAAGGTTGTGGCTTTGATCCCTGGTCAGGGCACACACAAGAAGCAACCAATGAATGCATGAATAAGTGGAACAACATATCAATGTCTGCCTATCTGTCTCTCTCCCTCCCTTCCTCAATCTCTCTCTCTTAAACATCAATCAATCAATCAATCAAAATTTAAAATAAGTAGTCCTGGTGACTTACAGAGAGATTCAGCTTCTGTGATGTTTCAGAAACAAAAGCATTACTTCTTCATGCATCACACTTCCCTCTAGTACCTGAAACCCCGTTCCCCGTGGTCCCAAGCTCCATCCTCTGGGGGATTTCGCTTCTTCAACCAATCAGTGTCCCAAGCTGGGATGTGGCGAAGGGCCAGAGCTCTGCCCTTGCTGATCGAGGGGTCACCCTGACAGGTCGCCCTGTCAACTTTGAGAAGCGTGGCTCCATGTCTAATTTTTTCGTTTTTAATCCTCTCCTGAGGATATTTTTCCATTGATTTTTAGAGAGAGTGGAAAAGAGAGGGAAAGACAGAGAGAAATATTGATGAGTGAAACACATCATTTGGTTGCCTCCTGCACGTGCCCCAACCAGGGTTTGGTCTGGGGAGGAGCCCGCGACCGAGGCATGTGCCCTTGACCAAAATTGAACCCGGGGCCTTTCAGTCTGCAGGCAGATGCTCTATCAACTGAGCCAAACAGACTAGGGTTCCAGGTCTAATTTTTAAATGATGAAATTTTTAGGGGTGGTGGTAAATGGGATTTCAAATAAATAAAATGGAGTCATGTGGATTAAATATCACTTTGGGGGGAATAAAAGGCACTGCAGCAAAGCTGGGGAAATGAGACCCCCGAGCACATAAAGGCTGTCCACACTCAAGTGGTGGAACTGAACTATGAGAAGTAGGGCTGAGATCAAGGACATGCTCCTTCTCTTTTTTCTGCACTCCTCACCGCCCCCCCCCCCCCCCCCCCCGCCACACACACAAAGCAGCCCTATTTATATTACGTATAAAACTGAAAGGCTGGTCAGGAAGCAGCCAAGCACTGTATCCACCCACCCCACCCACCTTCAGAGAGAAACCTGGCCACCTGCAGCCGAGGCGAGGAGACTTGGGAGGCCAGACCATTGTCTCCAGTTCCCTAATACATGCCTGTCAAGAGGTATGAAGCTTTGAGTAGCTTCAGAAAAGAGAAGAAGATCCATGAGTGGTAGATGCATGGATAGAGAGTTCAGGTCAACAGAAGGAAGGATGTTTAATAATTAGGCTCTGCAACAATGGCACCGGCCCTCCAGAGGGCTGGGAGTAACTATCACTGAGGAATGAAGAGAGATTGGATGGCCAGCTGGTGGATGTGCACCATGTTCACTGACCAATGGGGAAGGCGGCAGGGAGTAGGTGGGTAGATATTTTCATTCCATGATTCTAAAGACTGCAGAATTCAAGGACAAATCATCCATCAGTGTTAACTATGTTATACAGCTCTGTAAGACTGAAACAACATCCTCCAGGAGGAAACCAAGTTAATGATGGGAAACTGTCCTTAAGTAAGAAAATAAATCAGGTGGGAGGGAAGAACCCCAGCAGCCCCGGTGGATGGCATCTGTGCCTCTGTAACCTCTTCGGGTACCAGCTGCCTCAGTTGTCCTGGTGAAGGTGATAATGAAAGCTACCGATGGGGTTGTGGGGAGAAGAAAATGACATAACAGATAACTGAATGTTTACTATGGGCCAGGGACTATTTTAAATGCTTTGCTTATATTGCTTAATTCTTACAACTGCACATTTTACAAATACAGAAACACAGGCAGAGAGAATAAGCGAGTTACTCAAGGCTGCACAGCTAGGAAGAGGGAGAGGAGGATGAAACCTAAGAGATAGCTACACGTTGCACCCAAACACTTAGCACAGTGCCTGGGACAAGGTGGGGCTCGTGATGACTATTATTACAGAGGCAGCGCAATATGGTCGCGAGAGGGAGCATTCTGCTGCCAGTCTATGTGACATCATACAGGAAACTAAAGTTCTCTATACCTGGTGTTCTTATCTGTAAAGTGGGCACAAAATGTCCATTCCATAGGGAGCCTCAAAGATTAAGTGATTTAATGCATGCTAAATGTTTAGAAGAATACCTGGCTAATAATCAGTGCTTCACAAGATAAGCTAATACCATATGAACATGCTCTAGATTACAAATACATCCGGGTGTTTAGTATGTTAATATAACCCACTCTATGTTCATGTCTGTAATGTACACAAAGGGCAATCACCCAAAAGTCACAGCTCAGTGACGAGGCATCCGTAACAGTCACTGATATCTTCTGGTTGCACAGTATAGGAGAAAGTGCATTTATTAGATTGCTTTGTGCTTAACCAAACTCCAATGGTACACAGGCCCTCAATTCTAGGGATGGTGGCGATTTTTCTACAGGAGGTTCTTGTCTGGGAACCCTGCCTCTCAGGTTCTCCCTGAACCTCAAGTGAAATTTCCCAGATTTGAATGAGTGAAGGGGAAGGGACTGAGAAGAAATGGAATGTTTTCCATGGAGACTCTGCTGTAAGCTCTCCAAGAGACGCCCGGGACTGGTTTGGGGATGGAGACTGACGTCTTCTACCCAAATCTGCAGAGCTGGTGGTCTTGCTGTCCTACCTGGTGAGCTTGGTGCCGATCTGCTGCCTCAGCTCCAGCCTCTCTTCGTCCGTCTGCCTGGGAAGGATGTTCTTTTCTTCTAGCTCTCGCTTGGAGGGCCTGTTGCTGAGTTTGATGGCTAAGGAGTCCTTCCGGCACACCTTCATGGCCAGGGAGCCTGCAGGAGGGGAAACGAGTCAATAACGCTGACACACACCTGCCCGGGCTCCCACAGGAACAACTGTGGGTCAAGGTGAAAGGCAGGAAGACAGTGGCTTCACACCTGAGAGTGGGTAAGGCCCCAAAGGACCCTTCCATAGAGTTCCTGCAAGCAACATGCTGGGTACGCCTTGCAGTGCTGAGTATGTGAGGGGCACCGGAGCCTGTGATTGGATCTTGGCTCTCCAGGGACCGCCAGTATGCAGACAACACCGTAAAGGAGGGACAGACTAGTAATAGAAGCAAAGAGGGGACAAAGGACAGGGACCTTTAGTAACCACGGGGAGCTTCACAGAGCAGGAGGAGCTGGCACCCGCAGGACAAGTGAGATGCGCCCAGGCAGCAGGTTGGTGGATGTCTGCATGTGGGAAAGCTCAGAGGTGACAGATAAACCAGGTCATCACAGGAGACAAAGGAGATCAGTGACTGTGGAGCCGGGGTCATGAAGGAAAATAAAGCTGGGCAGACAGTGAGGTCTGTTTGGGGTGGGAGTGGAAGTGAGTTCATTAAAATAGGCAACATTCTGGGATAGTTTTTCTTTCAATGTAAGGAGTTCTGAGCAGCCAGCCAGGGCAGGGCTGCCTTCCATCTGGAATAAATCTGTGGTTCTCAACCAGGGTGATTTTGTTCCCCAGGGGACACTTGGCAAAGTCTAGAGACACTTTTGATTGTCAAACTGGGTTTTGGGGGAGGCGCTTCTGGTATCCAGCGGGCAGAGGCCAGGGATGCTATTAAATATCCCGCAGTGCACAGGACAACAAAGTCTAATCTGGTCCAAAATGTCACCTGTGCCGAGGCTGAGAAACGCTGCTGTAAAACATTCACTTCTCTGGGCAGGAAACAGTGCCCGGGGCTGAGCAGCTGCTCCTTCCTCCCTGGGTCATTTGGGCCTTTGGCCGCCCCTCGTGCTCCTCTCCTGGACATCACCTTGATCATGTCATTGCCACCAGGACTCCTACCAGCAGCAGGAGGAGACTGGGCAGCAGCAAGTTGGGGGGATTCCTCTGGATTTTATCTTGTAGGCTAGTCCTCTCCCCTCCTCACTGGTTTTACAGCATGGACTTTGGAATGAGACAGTGGTATCAACCCTAGCACGGCCCCTGAGTAGATGTGAGGCTCTGGGCAGGTCACTGGCCTCTCCCTTTTCTTCCCCTCTCTGTAAAATGGAGCAATAGTGTCCACGCTACCGCGTGTTGTAAGATGTAGATAACAGAATAAAAATCTTAGCACGTGGCCAGGCATGGCATATATTCAGTGAAAAGTTGCTATAAGTTCATTTATTAAAAAGTTAATCAAATATCAGTTTCTAATCACTTAACTAAAATGTATTGATTACTCATGGCCAGGATGACAGATTTTGAACTTTGCTTTCTTCATCTCTTCTCTCTTAGCACATTTGAGGCCCTAAGTAAGAAATTTCAATTCAGGCCTTCTCAATTTTGTTGAGGTCTGCTTAAAGTGAATTTGCTGCATACACAATGGTGAGTCTATCTGAGTATTATGCAGATTCAAATTGAATTTCAGGGTTCCTACCCCTTTTTTTGAGGGAGGGGGCTGCATCCCAAAGAAGCAGTTGAAGCAAGGAAGAGCCATCTAAGAGGTAGCAGGTGCAGCAGGATGTAACTTTCAGAGCTATGGGGATGTTCAGAGGACACTGACCCTTTCATTTTCTAATGAAAACACTGAGGCCCTAAGAAGTTAATCGAGCTGCCCTGTGACCCAGGGCCGGCTGACACCAGACCTCAAGTTAGAACCACAGTGTTGGGCAGCTAGTCAGCGCTCTTTCTATAAAGGCCCCGCCCCATCCCCAGTGAAGAGCTGGATGCACGCACTGGTGTACAATGAGCTGTCGTCATCCTCGTCTTCCTCCTCCTCCTCCTCTTCCCTTGTGTAGAGACAGGAAGAGTCTTCGTAGTCTGATTCATGAGGCACATTTTCTTTATTGTCATCACATTCAATCACAACAGTTGGCACTTGTCTTATTTCTGGAAGGCCCAGAGGTCCTGCTTTTGTGATACCGTCACCCGAGTGCAAACTGGAGCTGTGGTAAGAAGTGGGGCAGGGGACCCGCTGCTCAGAGCTGTTCAAAGAGAAGGAGGAAAGAAGACAGTCACTCTGGCTAATGTCTACACACGCATCAGAACCTTCTTAAAACTCAGTTCCTAAGAGACAAAGGGTCTCCAGGGCAACTGAAGTCTCATTTCTCATCTTATAGTTAAACATTTGAGGGCAGCAGACTTCTCTGATGGTGGCAGCAGCATGGGGTAGGAGTAGGAATCCTTATTCCCTGTGGATGAATGGTGGTGACACTGGCACAGCAACGAGAATGTCCCTAATGCCACTGAGCTGTACACTTCAAAATGGTTAAAATGTAATTTTTTTTGGTCCTGTATATCTACAATTGAAAAAATAAAAACACAAATTGAAAAATCAATTTCATTCCACAAGTGTTTCTGGTTAAGAGCCATACCTCCAAGTGGCAAAGGAAAGTTTCTTTGCCACTGACATGTCTCATAGGAGGAGTAAAAGGATTAATTTGATGGAGAAGCTAGAGATCCTGAGAAGAGAGAACGCATGAAATTCTAGCTTTTAGAGCTCCACAGTGTGACTGGTAGAGGCTGAGTGTGGGACAGAATGTTTGAAACTTCATGCGTGGAGAGATTCAGGGAAAGAGAAGAGGTGGGATCACAGGGCTGGCGACTCATTCATGAACATCAGGGTGGATGTGGTCAAGGATGACTTAGAAAGAGTTCTCTCCCCTCAGCAGCCACAAGTACCATAGTCTGTTTTTTTGTGTTTTTGTTTTTTTGCAGGTCAGTTTTCCATGTAGCAATGGTGATGACATTCTTGATTTTCCCTCTTAAATTGAGCCAACTCAAATAAAATGTATTTTTAATGAAAAATTATTTGCTTCATAAATAGAACCCATATAAGTCCATTGTAGGAAAATTAGGAAACGCATAACATTAAAAAAGTAGTTATTTTTTTTTAAATAAACTCTATCTTAGGCTCCTAAAGCAATTTAGAATCCTTTTCATGACAGACTCTGAATGAAGCCCAGCAAGAATAATGGACCAGAAACACACAGCTGAATTTTATAATTCTTCTTCAGATTAATTGGAAGTGGGATTTATATCTTTTATTTAAGGATTTTTAAAACATAGAAAATTCAACACATTTACCATCCAAAAGTGTTTGATATTCATAAAAATAATGGAGTGTGAGGTTATACTATATATCAATGAATTCACATTAAAATATTTTTATACAAAAGAAAAATCTTTTTTTTTTTTTTTAAATATATTTTATTGATTTTTTACAGAGAGGAAGGGAGAGAGATAGAGAGTTAGAAACATCGATGAGAGAGAACCATCGACCAGCTGCCTCCTGCACACCTCCCACTGGGGATATGCCCGCAACCCAGGTACATGCCCTTGACCGGAATCGAACCCGGGACCCCTCAGTCCGCAGGCCGACGCTCTATCCACTGAGCCAAACCGGTCTCAGCACAAAAGAAAAATCTTACTCATGACATATGAATGCATGATAGTCTCCTTTGACACTTTCAATTATGCTTTAAATTATTGCTATGTCTAATTTAAATTCAATTAACTTTCTTCCTTCCATTGTTTCCAAAGCGCTGTTTTGCTCTTTATATTTTTCACATAACTCTTCAGTGATACAAATGGAAAATCTAGTTAACACATTATGAGCTATGACATTCAAGGCAATGAATTCAATCAACTAAAAAAAAAAGCCCTTTAACTACTAAGATTAAATCAAATATTTACAAAAATGCAGCATCTTATTAGACCCTAGAGTCACGGTGCACGAAGTTTGTGCACTGGGTCGGTAAGGGGTGCGGGGGGAGAAGGTCCCTCAGCCCAGCCTGCGCCCTCTGAGACAGCCTAAGCCAGCAGTCAGACATCCTTATTGCTCCTGTGAAGGTGGGAGAGGCTCCTGCCACGGCTGCTGCACTTGCCACCCGTGAGCCTGGCTTCTGGCTGAGCTTCGCTCCCCCTGTGGGAGTGCACTGACCACCAGGGGGCATATTCCACATTGAGCACCTGCTTCCTGGTGGTCAGTGCAAGTCATAGGGACTGATTGTTCTGCCGTTCGGTCAATTTGCATATTAACCTTTTATTATATAGGATGAGCAGCTAAAGGGGTCCATTTTCCATTTAGTTCAATACAAATGGTCATGAGCACAGGAAGGTGGAGAACATGGTAGATGGTCTCTGGGTGACAAATATAAAAGTTGACTAAAAGGTGACTGACTGGCAGCACTAGTGCCCCACCTCACAAGGCGCCCCTCATTCAGGCAACCACACGCACTGCATCTCAATTCTGCTTGGGATTCTACATTGGGTATTAGAGGAAGCAGGGGCAGAGGAGGCAGAAATGTAATTCCATGGCTCATGCTTTGCCCCACCTGTCTTCTCCTCTCCCTAAGCTATAAATTAATTAACAATGGCTCCAACAAAGGTACAGAGCTGAGAATATTAGATCTGAGGGATAAAAAGCAGCCCATAGATATTTATGTTTGGTGGGAAAAAGAGTTGGAAACCAGAATGTATAAATTCCTTAAGGCAAAGGGTTCCAAAGTCCCTCAAGAGGACCAAGAAAGGAGAAATATTATGCAAAGGAAGACCAAAAAACAAAGCTGTGATCAATAGGGCACTATGATTTTCTTCCCTCAAAGACACGAGGGAGTGTGAGTCTGAATAGAATGGGATTGGAAGGCTGATCCCCCAGGTGCTTAGGCAGGTACTAGGTATCATGTGACCTACTAGCTTTGTGAAATGGGGACCAGCCATGGCGATCAGCGACTGCCTGTGGGGGTGCTATAGACCCAGCTGGGACCTCACGTGGCCAATAAGGTCATCTTTCTGAGGTGTGACTCTAGCACATGATAGAATGTCTACTTTCTGGCCAGCATGGCTCAGTGGCTGAGTGTTGACCTATGAACCAGGAGGTCAAGGTTCGATTCCTTGTGAGGGCACGTGCCCAGGTTGCAGGCTGATCCCCAGTGGGGGGTGTGCAGAGGCAGCCGATCAATGATTCTCTCTCATCTTTGATGTTTTTTATTTCTCTCTCCCTCTCCCTTCATCTCTAGGGAAAAAAAAGGAATAAAGAAAAAAGAATGTCTACTTTCCCATAAGGGTGAAAAGGTGTTTTCTAGGAAGCTAGGTGAATCCACCAAAAGGGTTTTTAAATATTCTATTCATAAATACCCATTGACTGCCAACTCTGAGGGGAAGGAGGACAAAAACCCAGATGAGCTCGTCTAGCTGGTAACTCTGGAGAAACACAGGAAAGCAAGAAAAGACAGATGTGAGCAATGGGTTGGCTGAGGAGGAGGTTGGGAGGTGATTAAGCGACCTCAGATTCAGGAGTTAGGATACAAATCTGACTCCAAATTTTGCCACTTACTATTGGTTAAATTATCCACTGGCCATGCCCTTATGGAGACCCTCACTTGTTATTTATAGAAATGGCTTTCCAAGTGGTTTCAAAACACTCCCAGTTTCAGTCTAGTTTCCACACCTCTGTCAGAGCAACTTTCTAAAACTCAGATCTAGTCTCACAGTTACAACTCTGCCTGCCCTATCTCCAACCACTGCTTCAAGGGCGACAAACAGAAAATCCAGTGAACACGCCATGAGCTATACTATTCCAGGCAAGGAACTCAATGTAGCCCCTTAATACACTTGGCCTCCAACTTGGTTGTGGGCAGGAAGGAGAACACAAAGCTGAACCTCATTCTTAGCAATGCTGGTTTTATACTCTGGAGTTGTCACTTAGAAGGTGTTGTGTTCTTTTTACGTGAAAGGTCTCACTGATGAAGAAAAGTAAAAATCCAGAAGCAGTCATGCAATGCCTCACAAAATTTGACCCATATTATGAACCCAGCCTCTGTCCCCATACAGTTTACTCCTTGGTCACGCACAACAATGCATTGCACACTCTTGGCCTTCAGTGTGCTCCCATCCCGCCTTCACCCTAATTTCTATTTACCTTTTAATAACTGGCTCAGGCAACCTTTTGCCTATGTTCCTGGGAGATTCTGCAATAGTGAAAATTGGGAACATCTGTTTGCTTGCTATCTTTCCTTCCCCAACCACGCTGTAGGCTGCTTGAGGGGCCGGGACCATGTCTAGTTCATGTTTGTAGCAGATGCCTAGCACCATGCCTGACACAAACTGGACACTCAGTAATTGCTCACTATTTTTGCTGAATGGAGGAAATATGGGCTGTGATCATCGATACTCAGGTGCAGTTGTAAGTGTTTGACAAATCATTTTTACAGGGTATTAAGAGATCTGTTTTTAATTTTCAGGGGGGCGTCTGGTGGTGTATTGTTGGGCTGCGGGTGTCCCTGACTTGGTTGCCACTTTAATCAATCGCTTTAATGATGGAAAGGGCATCCTGATCCAATAGGTGGGAGAACTGAGGTAGAGAAGGAAAGGAGGGGGTGAACAGAGTGAACATTTATTGAATGTGTTGCCTACTGTTCTAGAAGAGTTCATATCCAGCATCTCATTTCATCTTTCTAATAACTCTGCAGGAGAGGTGTCATTATCTTATTTTATTAAGCAGGAAATAGAGGCTCCAAGGGGTAACAAATAGGAGCATGAGGACACTGGAATAAAGAAAGAAGAGAATCTGAAACCACTCTGCTTCAATGCATTACATCCAAAAACTGAATTACACTACTTGTAAGATTGTGTACTTTGATTCAACACAAACCCCACTAATTGTACACTAAATGTAAGGTGAAGAGAATGAACAACACATGTAAAAATGGGCATCATTACTTTTGAAATATTTTAAATCTTGCTAGCCAGGGTAAGTAATAGTGTTCTACCCCACCATGGTCAGGCCATACCTGGGGCACAGAGTTTAAAGGATTCATCTTAGACACTGGATTATAACAGTCAGGATGGTGAGAGGAGTCACTTGCTGACCCATTGTCATGGCAGAGTTGAATACGTGCCACAGATCATCAAATATTTACTATCTGGTTCTTACGGAAAAAGTTCTCTGACTCCTGGTCTAAACCAGGATTTCTAACCCTTGATCATAGCCACACTCCTTAGTGTGTTTTTGGTCTGTGCCATGTCTGAAGCTCATTTACACTATTATGTACGTTGTATTTTTAAATCAACACTTAAAAAAAACTTAAATACTAATTTAGCCTCATCTTAAGCAATAATATCTTTGTAATCATAGGCTTCATATGCTAATTATGTGTTTATAACTTACGGTTAAATTAAATGACTATTAAAACTTTATAAAAGGCTGTCTAAGCTTGCTTTGTGTACCACCATTGATGCATACATCACACTTGGGTGAAGTGATGGCCTGGAGACCCTCCCACCTGAAGCATGATTGACATTTTGGGTCAGACAATTCTTTGTGGTGGGGCTGTCCTGTACATAGTAGCATGTTTCCAGCACCGCTGGTCTCTACCCGCTGGATGATAGTGGCCTCTCCTCCAATGTGACAACCAACAATATCACCAGACACGGCCAAAGTCTTTTGGGGGAGGGGAACTACAGCCTAGACCAGCCGTGGGCAAACTACAGCCCGTGGGCCGGATCCAGCCCGTTTGAAATGAATAAAACTAAAAAAAAAAAAAGACCGTACCCTTTTATGTAATGATGTTTACTTTGAATTTATATTAGTTCACACAAACGCTCCATCCATGCTTTTGTTCCGGCCCTCCGGTCCAGTTTAAGAACCCATTGTGGCCCTCGAGTCAAAAAGTTTGCCCACCCCTGGCCTAGACCAGTGATGGCGAACCTTTTGAGCTCGGCGTGTCAGCATTTTGAAAAACCCTAACTTAACTCTGGTGCCGTGTCACATATAGAAATTTTTTGATATTTGCAACCATAGTAAAACAAAGACTTATATTTTTGATATTTATTTTATATATTTAAATGCCATTTAACAAAGAAAAATCAACCAAAAAAATGAGTTCGCGTGTCACCTCTGACACACGTGTCATAGGTTCGCCATCGCTGGCCTAGAGTATCCACAATGGTTGTGCCACGCACTGCATTCTCAGAGTAGCACAAGGGTCACTTCTAAAGCAGCTTTTGTGCTGATTGTGAGGAATTCACAGGATTAGCAGGATGATGACACGTGTCCAGATCCTGTCTCCTAAGTTCCGGACTTGCTGTGTCTCAGACTGTCACTGGGGCTGTACCAACAATTTGATGCTATGAGCATCCCACTGAGTCAGTTACTTGCAGCCCTGGTCTAGTCCCCGAACGTAAGACCACCAGCCTGACTCCTGAGCGCAACAGCTTTCCTCAGCACGTTGCCCCGAATGGTGATTTACAGAATAATGCTCTGGTGGCTTCAGTCACCGCATCTTCCAGAGCACCTGCCAAGCCCCGAGGAAAAGCTGATTCATGTAATCAGGAGACCCTTCACATCAGCTTTCACTTTACCTGGGATTCAAGTGGCTCTCATAGCACGCGGGTGGTGTTCTGTTCCTCTTCCTGGTGGCTGACCAGGTACTAAAACCAGAGGTAGACGTAACGCCCCTCATCCTGACCTACGTGGAGCCTTCCTTAATGTGTACTGGATTGCTGTACCCAGTGATGAAAAAGTTAATGTTTTTAAGTGCTGACACTACACCCTGTATTGATCCATTTAGGTCTCACAGCAACTCTAGGAAATGGGGTGCTGGATTCCCCCCATCTCAGAGAGGAAAAGCGAGGTCCACGACCACGGTCGCAGCGGGAGGGATGCAGGCCTTACTGAACAGGGGCAGCAGGACTACCGCACCTGGCCTCCCACTGATGTCGCCACACCACCCGTGTGGAAGCAGCAGTGCTTCAGTGGCTCAGACCTTGCTCTTCTTCCAGAACCTTCCTTCCCCCCGCCCCTCCCGCCCCGCCTCCAGCACCCAGCCCACTCTCAACTGTTGTCAAACAGGTCTGATCATTCCATTTTCCCAATGGAGATCTTTGAAGGGTCTCACTGTAAATATAAATTCTATCCTCTTTGGCATGGAGTGGGGGGCCTCATCACCTGACCCCACAATTCCTTTCAGTCTCCTTTGTTATGGCTCTTTACTGATTGCCCAGTGTGTCAGCCACAGAGGGCCACTTGCCACTTCCCAAGCACACGGTGAGTGCCCTGCCTCCTCCCTCTGCTCCTGTCATCGCTCCGCCTTAGCCTAGCCTCTGAGTTTGGCTGGAAGCATCCTACCGCACTTCAGAGACAGCTCACATGCCATTTCTTATGAACAGTCTTTCCTAACTTTCCCAACGAAAACCAGCCCTTCTCTGTGCTTCCACATCTCCATTCTCACTTCCATTACAGCACCTGTCACATTGTGTTATAATTATGCGTCTACGCATTTGCTCCCTGCCCCTAGTGACTTTGAAGGCAGAGCAGGTTATTAATTACCTTCATATCCCAGTCCCATTTTGTGCATGTTTTTGGAACTGATGGAAAAGTCAGCTCAGTATTTGGGCTAAAGTCTTTTGGAATCAGAAGATGTCATATTGCATTTCTCATCATTTAATTCACTAAAATAATCATCCCTGTTCCTGAGGGTCTTGCTGTTGCAGGGAAAGTATCCTTGTGAAAGAAGAATTAAGGTTTTGGAAATAGTGATCTGGAGTTTTTTCCTAAGAAGATAATCCAAAGAGGTCTATGTAAGGAAGAACGCCTTCGGTCCCAGGACCAGCTGTGTGAGCACAGATGTAACAGAGGGAGCCTAAGGTTATTCCATTTCCCAATTCTACACTCACAGGCTGTCGGGCCCCTTCAGTGGGGACTGTCCAGAGTAAGGCTGCTTTGTAAGGTAAAAGAGAACCATAAGGCTTCTTCTTATGTGACATTCTATAATGAATTTAAATAAACATCAAAGACCCCCAAATTGTTCCAGAGGGAGAAAAATGAGCTTCTGTTCCCCTTTTGGTAGCTCCAAATGATATAATTTTCCTGACAAATGTAACAGGAATGAGCATGCAAAAACCTGAGGGCATTCATGACACTCACAAGATGCTGGACAGCTGCACCGCTGTGGGATATTTCCGTTCTACTCCACATAGCGGGCTGCACAGCTCAGGAGGACGGAGCAGGGCATCCTGCAAACCACCGCAGTAGCTAACACGCTGTTCCCCACGGGGCCTGTCAGAGCGCTTTGTACATGTTCATTATCTCACTCTTCACAAAAACATGCAGGTAGGAACAGTATTGTTATGATCTTGATTTTATGCACCACGAATTCAAAACAACATGAAATATAATAATCATCTGTATAAGGGAAAGCACAGATGCTCACAGAACTCGACTACTCTTTCACTATGAATTCTGCTGTGAGAAGACCCGGGTTAAGGCTACTGTGGAGCAGAGGTGGGTCTGAATTCTGGGCTGGAGCCGTACAGCAGGTTTAGTGTGAGCAGCATGTGGCTGGGGGCAAGTAGGGGTGCAGAGA
The DNA here is from genome assembly GCF_964212035.1 of Myotis nattereri. NCBI lineage: Eukaryota > Metazoa > Chordata > Mammalia > Chiroptera > Vespertilionidae > Myotis > Myotis nattereri. Next base: position 133,447,594 of record NC_138077.1, on the reverse strand, counting down.
GACTAGGATGCGAGACAGGAGAGAATAATTACAGAGCTGGCTAGGCCAGCCCTGGATAATGGAGTGTTGTCAGGAAGGAGGAGTGCAGTGGGTTTATTGTGGCCGCGTTAATGATGTGTTTCTTTAGGATAGAAAGAAATCACCATTTACGCCCCCTAGCCACCACCCCCCTCTCTCTTCAGTTCCCTGTCCCCACTGTACAAAATGTATCAGTCACTGGCTTATCATCTATTTCTTCCACTGAAAGGTAACCTCTCAAGGAGGTGGACTTTGTTTTGTCCTCCCTGTCTCCCTAGAGGACGCCACAGCCTGAATATCTTCCTTCATGAAAATGATGGAAGGACAGCAAAGGATAAACAGTTGTTTACCTAAAACAGGAGGGCTGCTACTTACAGGAGATATACTACAAATAGAAGACTTCAGACAGCTGGAGAGTAAATGGCTGTCTTCAATTGGTCAAAAGCATGCATTTCACACTCTCTTCATTATGTCCCATGACATGCCAGGGAAGTGAGACACTTTCTTCCCTCCCCTCTGTACTGCTGCATCATGAAAAACATGTAAGGAGTCCTCTGTTTGGAAAATTCAACTCTCTTCTCCAACTCTTCTGAACTGAGTAGGAGACTCATAGATGGAAAAAACAAGGGCCTCTCTCAGATCCCCTTCCCCTTCCCCCAGTTCCCTACATTTATATAGTCACACTGCTAAGCATCTCTACCTTTCCTTTTATTATGAGTGAGGGACAGGCAGCTTATTTTTAATAATTCATAAAGAAATGAAGGCCAAGACATCTACAACATTTTAAGGTCATGACAACACTCGGCCCCTTTTCAGGGAGCTTTATAACCCTGGCTTTATCTCCATCACGTGGCAACAGGCAGGTGCAGAATAGAGCAGGTGACTCAAAGTGGGTGGGGTTACAGCTGATCAAACACCTTTGATACTTTTGTAGAAAATCAGGGGCAGGTTTTGAAATTAAAAATCACTGTGCATTTTAAATCCTTAATCTTGACTGAAAATACCTGGAAACCATTTCGCCATCACTTCTAAAGAAAATCGTGTAATAAAGGAACGTTGCTTTCAGGTGTCTAATTTCAAATGCAACATTGTGAAAATGAAAAAAAAAAAAGACATTAATCTCTTCAAAGGACAGAGAAAATGTCTTATATACAAATATGACAAGGAAAATGAAATTAAAGTTCAAGAGGACCCGTTTTTATAATTTAGTCTGCACGAGCTATGAAGGGAGTTTTCAGAGGGGAGAGAGAACAATCAGCCGTTTTCTTCTGAGAGACCAAAAATGTGTGAGAAACTGTGCTACAAATTGCAGTGCCCGAGGCTGAGGCTGAAAAATGACAGAAATAACACTGCAACCCAAGAACAGAGTTAATCAGCTTTATTTTAGGACAGCAGGCACACACTGTGTTTCATCACGGCCTAGGATTAGCCTTCTGAGATTAAAACTCAATATTAGAGCCTGTGGGTTTTGTTGGATTTCTGTCAGCAAGAAACTATGCCCTTCTATATAAAGACTGGGGTCCTGAGCGTCCTGGAGTAGAGGCTGTGTTTTGAGCTTCTTCTTTTCCTAGCAGTGGTAATGAATTCAAATTAATTCATTCACACCCTTACTCTGTCCTTGCAGGGAGGAATGACCCACATTTCTGAAATACGGCCTGGACTTGGGATGTGATGAATAACACAATAAGACATGCAGAGCCTGCCCTCTAGCCCACCCTTCCCTGCATGCCCCATCTCTGATGTAGGAGCCACACAGTGATGGCTCTTTCACAAGACTTTATCCCTAGACATCAGCCAACATCCTAGATCACGCTTGGTTGGATGGTAGTGCCAGGAGGGCAGGACGTGGAGTGAGGAGGCTGATGTTTGAGTCCCAGCTGGGCCATTCACTAAGTGTGCATCTGGGTCTCCAGTTCCTCATCAGTGAAATGGAGAAACCTATTTGCCCACCTCACAGGCCACTGCGAGATCAGAGGATAATGCTGGTGCTGTTGTGCTTAAATAACACCAATGCGGGGAGTTGTTGTTTTAGCAGGGATGGGCTTAAACACTGGTAATAAACCAGTCGTTACGGATATTATTTGTTAGTTTATTAAAACACTTCCTTTACCGCTTTTATATTTCTGGCCTGTAAAATCTTTCTGGACAATGGTTTGTAAGATCAAAGAATCACTATTCATTGGGCAAGGCAGATTTCAACTGACGTACACATAGGAATTCAGGTGTGGATTCTCTCTCTTTTTTGAAAATACACTTCCTTTTTACTAGAAATCCTCTTAATTCTTCAAAGGATGTTAATGGTTTATATAGTCTCATTTTCACCTTCCTCCAATCAGTCTGCTTGCCAACCTTGCAGGGGACGATCTCTCTTGCTCAGTGTGAAAGAACTTTGTACTGAAATCTCATCATGCCCCTTGGAATAGCAGTTAAACGGTAAAACAGTAACTATAGGAAGCCACTTACAGATAATAAATATATGCTTTAAACTCAAAGAATTGACCTTAAGGAAGAGACTGATAAAACTCTGACCTTAAAGGGTTAGGGACAAATGTCTAACCAGAACTGCAGATTTTAAAGAGATGGTCATCAACATAAGAAAAAGGAATCTTTCCCTGAAAACATAGTTCACTTAAAAATGTATGCCATTTGCATGATGATAAACAAAATGCTGAACTTCTTCAAATATGCCGCTTCACAAGCAAGTAACACTCAGCCCTTCAGAGTTTAGTTCTTGCTAGGGCACCAATGCACCTCTGCTTATCATCCTGGGATACTCCTATTTGCAGGTGGAAACATCATTAACATAAGCCAATGCAGCAAATGTCAGACTGTTAGGGCTACAAGAAACTCATCAAATTCAGGACCAAGAATTCATCGTTAGAATTTCTTGTGACCCTTGAGGTCACATGAAGAAAAACATTGTCACCATGAAATGTATTTATACTAGGATAATGAATGATGTGCACTCTTTGAAAGGCCTAAAATATTTATGGAATAAGAGAATTGTAGAGATTGAAGGAATATTGGGGACTACTGATTTTAATTTTTCCTGTCCAATTTTGAAATTATTATATTCTCAATATTCTTGAAGGTAGTCATTTAATTCCCAGCTAGTAGAACTGATCAACTGAATTAAGATGGGAATGAAAATAGTGGCTGATTAGGATTTGAAGCCTGAATTCCTAGATTGATGCCAACTAGATCACAGAGCTTACTACAGATATTAAAAGTAAATATTGCATAATATTTGAGATGATGAAATGTCATCTTCAAAAAAGATATGAATTAGCACTAGAGAGAAAACAAATGAAAACAATCTAATTTGAGGAAACTGATACAAACAAAATCTACAATAAGATAGATTTGCAATTTAAAGGCAATTTAAAAAATATATTTTTATTGATTTCAGGGAGGAAGGGAGGGGGAGAGAGAAATAGAAACATCAGTGATGAGAGAGGATTACTGGTCGGCTGCCTCTGGCTCACTCCCTACTGGGCATCAAGCCTGCAACCTGGGCATGTGCCCTGACTGAAATTGAACCATTACCTCCTGGTTATAGGTCAATGCTCAACCACTGAGCCATGCTGGCTGGGCTGCAGGCAACTTTTGTGTGCTATAAAATTTTGCTCCAAATTATAGGGTGCTCCAAAAAATGTATACACACTTTAAATAACTATAAAGACAATATTTATTTAAATACATTTCATTTTCAAAATCGAGCTATCAGCTGTTAAAATGTGTATACATTTTTATAGGACACTATTTTTTGGACACTTACTGTTATGCTACTCAATAAGATGAGTGATTTGAATTAAGTCACTTGTTCTTCACAAACAACTCTAATGAGGTTGTTATTACTATTCCTGTTTTAAACACGAGGAATCGAAGGCAAAAGGAAGTGACATCTCTGAGACGGAAACCCTGGCGGTTAGATTCTGGAACCCATGCACTCAGCCATGGTCGGGGGGGCGATGGGAGGGGGGGCTGTCTCCATTGTGGCCACACTGCCTAGGGCAGCCCTGTAACATCGGATATATATGGAACTCTCTAATTTTGCTTCAGCCACTTTCTAGTTCTCTCCTTCAGCACTGTCCCATCAAATCTGGTGAGTCAATGTTGTCCCTATCTAACATGTCATTTTTTCATGTCATCAAGCAGGGTTCAGATTAGGGTAATGATTGAGAACCTCATACAAATTAGAACAGATTTTTAAAAATCTTGGGTGAATATAAGATAGTAAAGGGCCTAGAAACCATCTCAATACATGATTACATGAACTTGGGATTATTAGTATACAGGAGGGATGTAAGATAAAGTAAATGGTGGTTATCTTCAAGAATTTGAAAGACTTTCACAGTAAAAGAAGCTTAGAAATAAGACTGGGGGTTATAATAAGTAAAACTTTTAGCTGAATGTAATAAAGAACTTTGTAATAATCAGACCTTGTTGATAATGGAATGGGTTATCTTGGAACCTAAGGAGGTTCCCTTTCTCTAAGAGACGAGAAGACAAATGATCAGGAACACTGCAATGGTGGGCTGCTTGCCTGGTCCTCAAGGTCCATTTTAATTAAAATATGACTATTGATTCAAATGTATGGTTTCTGAAGTCAGACATCAAAGCTGTTTAATTCTTCATTAAATTTTCCTGTTAACTATAGTGTTTCATTAGAGTCGTAATGGAAGTCTGGGCTAACGCCCTACAGGTGACATTCTGGTACTCAGGGCCTTTGGAGGCATAGTGCCAAAGTGATTGGTAATGTTACCTTCTTCTCGTGGTATTTTTTGGGGTTATTGGGAATTGCTAGGAGAAGAGAGAAAATAATTGTTGCCTTCTGTATTAAACTTGGTAAGAACAAGAATGAAGTCATGTTGACAGGGAGAATTCTTAGAAAATAAAAAAATGGCAACATCACTGGAGATAGTGGCAGTTCCTGCACTTAACTGACAGGTGGCCTGTGACCTTGTTCTGCTCTCAGGTCCTGTCAGGACTCCTGGAAGACAATGTGGATGCTCAGAAAAATCTCCCAATCTGTATTTGTTTGGGAATAAAGGCTTCCTTTTTCTGAAGGGCCACCTTGCTAAAGTGATATATGCATTCATGCCCTATGTCCAGCTGGTCTATCAGAACAACCCTAGGCCTTGACCTCGGCTGAGGGGGGAGGAGACAGAGGAGGTAAGAAGAGCCTGGGGATTGCCTAGGCTCAGCTGCCAAGTCATGCTGTCTTCCTGTCCACCCCCACCTCCCATAATATCACAACACCTCCCCTCCCGCCACCCCGATTTGTCCTCAAGGATTCATTTTGATAAAGAACCTGCCTCGGTTTAGGTCAACAAACCGACCCATTGATCTACAGTGAACGGAAATATCCTATGAATACACAGAAATTACTGAACCAAGGAACACTGTGTAACTTGTTGGGCAGTGCTTTCAACAGAACCTCTGAAAATGTCATGCTTTCAGTGGAAATGTATTTAGCAATATCCTCCTAGTATACTGTCCTGAGTATCTTTTTCAGTTGATTAAAGCTCCCAAGAGATATAAAAACTTACTGGATGCATAGTAGACATGGGGACAGGAAATGACGCTGACCATGAGCTGCCTTTGGGAAAGCAGTTGCACTAGAGTAGAAAGAGTTCTGGATGTGTAGCAGGAAGACCCGGGCTGGAAGGCGTGGCTTGAAGGACTGCTGAGGGCAGTGCTTGCCAGTATGTCTATGGGGCAGGGCCACTTTTGTTGGTTGGTTGGCTTATTTACATATTTTAATTTTCAATCCATCACAAATGGATGTTTTTGTAAAATATAATAAATATAAAAAGTTAAATTCTTTTTTATTATAAGATTCAACAGACATAACATTAGCCTGTCAAATGGTCATAAACGTGTGTTAAGGCTGCAGATGGGCAACAAGCAGTTTGCGGATCACTCTTTGAGGAGCTGGCCTTGGGGAACTCAGCTTTCCTTAGCTTCTCCACTTAGTCTCACAAGGCAGTGGAGCATTCAGATGATAGCAAAGGTGTGTAATCAACTAAAAAGTGTCATCCACACGTTAAATTTGCATTGTCATTATCATAACAGTAGTTGAAAATGATGACAAGGGGCCAAATACATTTTTTTGTTCTTCTGTGAAGGTAGCTATTAACGTGGCACAATAAAGTTAGCATACCTAGTGGCAGTGACTTCCCTTGAGCCAACAATTTCCCAAATACAGAATGCTTGGCCGAGAGGCAGTTGGGAAACTGCACCAGAAGACTCCTGAAGCGCCCTCCTTGTCCCTGGCTCTCTGCCTGGTGATCAGCTGGAACCTCACAGTGCCATCTTCCTCCCGTAGGGCCCAGTCAACAGGGGCCACTAACCTAGGACAGGCATTTAGGGTCCCAGCTCAGACACACCCTTCCCACCAGGTTGCCACTTCCTTCTTGTCAGGCCAGGGAACTAGGTCAAGCAACATGCCTTGGAATCAAAGTGGGAAATTTTAGGCACCTCTGGGCACAAGAAGGGTGGTGTTTGCATACAAACACACACACACACACACACACACACACACACACACACACTCATGTACCTCTCGTGCTCACGTGCACACATACACACACACGCACATCAGAGCCATTCAGAACCAGCATGAGAGCTCTCCCCAGGTGGTGGGGATCAGGGTCTTTGCTGAAGGCCTGCCCTTGGGTTTCTTTTGGCAGATCCCCCAGCAATGCCATTGGAAGCAGATTCTAGTGAAAGAGGGGCTGCACCAGTTGCTGAACATTAGAAGCTCACACGCATCTAAGCAGACTGCCGTGCTCCGCCTCCTCCACTGGCAAGAGCAGGGCACTCTCCACCTTTCCCATCCCTCTGGTTTCCCACTGCCATTCTGCCAGCTCTCGTATTTTCTTACTTTATGTTCAAATAGGCATTTTTAAAAAAATATATTTTATTGATTTTTTTACAAAGAGGAAGGGAGAGGGATAGAGAGTTAGAATTGATGAGAGAGAAATATCGATCAGCTGCCTCCTGCACACCTCCTACTGGGAATGTGCCTGCAACCAAGGTGCATGCCCTTGACTGGAATCGAACCTGGGACCTTTCAGTTCGCAGGCCGATGCTCTATCCGCTGAGCCAAACCAGTTAGGGCAAATAGGCATTTTTTTATATCATAAAAGTAATATCTATAAAATAAAAAATTAAGCACACAGGAAGATATGAAATAGGAAAACAAACAATTTTCTCCCCTACTCCCTGACCTAGGGGTAAGTACTATTAATGATTATATGTGTATACTTTCTTTAAAAACTTTTTTAAAAATTGATTTCAGAGAGGAAGGGAGAGGGAGAGAGAGCCAGAAACATCAATGATGAGAGAAAATCATTGATCGGTTGCCTCCTGCAAGCCCTCTACTGGGGATTGAGCCCACACTCTGGGCATGTGCCCTGACCAGGAATTGAACTGTGACCTCCTGGCTCATAGGTCAACACTCAACCACTGAGCCACACTGGTTGTACTTTCAAGAAATGTTAAGGCCTATCTATAATAAAAGCATAATATGCTAATTAGACCCAACAGCCAAATGACCTTCTGGACGTCCTTCTGGATGACCTTCTGGAAGAAGCTTGGGCTGTGAGGGCCACACCCCTTGCACGAATTTCATGCATTGGGCGTCTAGTAGAAATATAATATGTGCTAACATATATGTCACTTTTTCTTTTTGATAAATGTGATTGTTACATAGTTTGGCAATTGGCCAACATGATTCTTTTGTGTGTTTTTTTCCTTGTACTTTCCTTGACATTCAGATTTTAGTCTGATTTTACTTTCAAACTTTTCCCCCAGTAGCCTTCACAACCCTGTATCATGATCAAATACCCAGCCTTTCTTCTCCCTCTTCCCCAGCCAAGTACATCCTCCATCCTCCATCCCCCTGGCCCCCATTACCTTTCCAGCCTCTGCATGGTCATAGCCAGCGTCTTGTTCAGCTCGTCTATCATCCTGCAGCTGGAGGGGTGCATGGGGAGGGAGCCGCTGGCGGAGGGGTGGTGCTGGCCAAGGCTGCCATACTGCAGCTGGTGCTGGATCTGGGACGGCAGGACCGTGTGGTGGTGCTGGGCCCCACCCTGCTGGCCACTCTTCTGGGCTGCGTAGGATGCCAGCGAGAGGTCTGGCCCTCCTACAGGCATACAGATCATGACTTTCTTTGGAGGTAGCGGAGGTGAGAGTTTCACTGGCAGACAAGGCAATTTCACAGGGGCTCCAGGATCTGTGGCAGAAGGTGAGAGACAGGTGTGAGTTTTGGGGTAAGAAACCCAGAACATTGCACATGCCGACCTTGGGCTGTGGCTTTCAGGGATAAAATGCTCCCACTGAAGACACAGCAGGATGAGAGCTCTCAGCAAACACCCATCATCTCCTTTCCTGCTTAACGTGTGCGGGCTGCAAGGGCCCTTGGGACGCAGGCATTAGTGGTGCCTGTCATACAGCTGTCAGGCTGAGGGTCAACAGCAGCTGTGCACCCGCTGCTCAGGGAAACCCATGGACCTTCGAGACCTGCTCTAGAATGCCCCATGATGCCTACAACTTGGCCATCATGATGTGAACATATCCTTTCAGCTGGTACTTTCTAACAGGCAAGAGACTGGAAGTCGGCTCTAGGTTCAAGTCCACTAAGAGCATAGTCCTCCACCGGTGACTTTAACGATGCACCCTCCATCCCCTCATCTGTAACCTGGGGACGATCTCCACACCTGGGAGGATCTGCTGTCACAGAGAGCTCTGGTGCCCTGTATGGGGGTGAGCTGTGAGCACGGGGGCTGGCCTGGCCCACCCACTCACATGGCATCCAGGGCGGGCTGTTCAAACTGTAGGGAGGCGGGGGGCCCGATGGAACTGGCCTCCACCCAACCCCCTGGTTCCATGACAGTGGCACTGAAACTTCCCAGAGATTCTCTGAATCGGGGGACACTTAGGGTTAGACCAGCCCTCATAGCGTCTCTAGGATGACCTTGCAGGCTTCTGCTGTACCTTGCATTCCTGGACATCATCTAGCCTGGGGAGGAGCTGAGGGGAGGAGGCATGGCTGAGTTGTTCTGGTTGCAGGCTGCATGGCCAGGAGGTGGGCAAGTACAGTCCACTTCACACCTGGTGCTCATGCTGGGAGCAGTGCCGGGCTCAACTCTTGGTCTTTGAGGACCTAGGTTTTCTCCAACTATCTGTGTGCTTTGAGGGTGGCAGTATAACCGCCACAGTCCTGCCAAAATGACACTCCTAGAGCACAAATCTGACCGTGTCGCTCCTCAGTTAAAAACCTGCCAGTGACCTAGGACTAAAGCTCAGCTTTGACAGAGCACTCAAGGCTCCCACGGTCTCCTTGCTGATCAGTTCATCTCCTCATGTTCACGCTTCACCTCCCTGAAGTCTTCTCGGTTCCTCCAGTTGGAAATAGCCTCTCCCATCTTACTTCTGATCAGCCTTTCTTACCACATGTACTGCTTTTCTCCCCTGGATTTCACTTATTTTTTCACCCCCAAATTGAGTCTCCATCCCCAGCTCACTCCTACCAGGTGGCCTTTGTCCCTCACATTCTCACAGGACTGTTGCCGTCCTCCCTGGCTCCCCATGCTCAGTGGCCACCTCTTCTATTTCACAGAGAAACCAAGGTGAGCCCCCATGGGTCCTCTTCCCTTTGATCAGGCCTTGTTCTTACCCTGAACCCACAGGCATCGCCCTCACTCCTGAACCCACAGGCATCGCCCTCACTCCTGAACCCACAGGCATCACCCTCACTCCTGAACCCACAGGCACTGCCCTCACTCCTGAACCCACAGGCACCACCCTCACTCCTGAACCCACAGGCATCGCTCTCACTCCTGAACCCACAGGCATCACCCTCACTCCTGAACCCACAGGTACCACCCTCACTCCTGAACCCACAGGCATCGCCCTCACTCCTGAACCCACAGGCACCACCCTCACTCCTGAACCCACAGGCACCACCCTCACTCCTGAACCCACAGGCACCACCCTCACTCCTGAACCCACAGGCACTGCCCTCACTCCTGAACCTCTGAGCTCCCTAAATCACCTGGCATTTCCATACCCCTGGGCCTTTGGCACTTTCCTTCAAATTGGAACTTTCTCTCTTCTGTCTTCTTGGTCAATTCCTACTCTACCTTCAAGATCCAGCTCAAAAATGTCCTCTCCTGAAAAATTTCCGTGATCGTTACATCACTCCTTTCATCCTGCACCCACGGAACCCACTTGGGCACGCGGACATCAGTGCTGACATTGTCAGTATGTCATCAGAGCCAGCACTTACACCAGGCCCATTATGTGCCCCATGTTGTTCTATGCTTTTCATTTCTAACCAATTTTATCCTCACAACAAGCCTGAGACGTGGACACTGTTATTATCTCACTTTTACAGACAACGTCACTACGCTCTGAAGACTCTGAACTGAGCCTCCTGTTTACATAGCCGGCTCCTCTGGAGAACAAAGACCGTGAACAATTTGTCATTATATCCTTAGCATCTTGAACAGGTGCCCAGCTCACACAGCAAGAGGCTGAAAACATGTTTACAGAATGAGCTGAAACCATGATTCTCTTGTGAGGGATGAATTCACACCTTCGCAGAAGATAGGCTAGGAGGCAGAAATGAACATAAAATGGATCACAGTTCTGGGATCATGCAGCTGTGGATGCATGGACACTAAACTGCTGATTCTACAGCTGTGACACAGAAAAGCCCTATGGTTCCAAGGGGCCTGATGAGATGGCTCCCCTAACACCAAAATGTGAATTAATCATAACCACAAGGTTCCCTCAAGCTCTCCGCGGAAGGCTCATCCTGTTCGACCACCCCCCATGCACAGGACACAGTGGTGCTAATTCCAAAGTGGCTGAGAGCAGAAACTCACCACCTTTGTCCTGTTCCTGTTAAAGGAAGCATTCCTGGGGCTCTTCGACTTTTAGCACAAACCTAGCAAATGCAATGTGTCTGAAAGTGTTAAAGCTCTACGTCAGGGACCCTTAACCCATGATTCCCTCATCTGTGGGTCCAGCTGTCTGTCTATGGTAGGCAGATGCTCAGATGCTTGGGCAGGAGAAAGCAGAGCCAGGAGGCGGCATGGAGCTGTCTGCCCAGGAAGGCACAGTGATGACATTGGTTCTGTCCATCTTGTGAAGCTCTAACTTCCCGCGCACCCTCCTCCACAGCGTTACTTATTATACTTCCATAGCAAAGCCTACTTGGCTTCATCATTGGAGAAACAGCCAAGTGTATGCCAGGAATTCTATCAAAACAAAGCAAGGAGGAAATGACCAGTGGGACCAAGTTAGTGGAGATGGTTGTTTATTGTCCCAGACCAGCTAGGGCCTCGGAGGACCCTCTCTTCCCCTCTCCTGCCTACATCTTCCTTTTGGTTGTTTCATTAGACATGAGCATACATTTAAGAGGGACAGACAATGAAATTTTGTCTCAAGCAACAAATACTTAATCAGAAGTTTAGCTTTTCCTAACTGGATTCATTCAATGCATCAGACCCCTCTGTCCTCCTCCTTGCTGGTTTTGGCTTTGCCTTATGTGAAATGTATGCATTTGTTTGACGATAAATAAACATATCCCAATACTCACTTCTGTTCAGCAAGGCACTGACATTCCTGTAGTCAGAACCTCAGAGGGAGATGAATGGACTGGTGCTGTGCTGCACGCCACCCACCTTTTCTTTCCAAGATACCAAATTCTTAGCGTAGTTGTGAGGGTGAGACAAGACAATGTGGACATGCTTTGTGAATTACAAAGCACTACAGGCATTCACAGTGTGACTAGCAAGGTTCTTCTCACACCTGTGGGAGTTCACCTGGCCTCATGCTTCTCAGGCTGGGGTGTGAAGGTGGAAGCCAAGGAAGCAACAGAGAGTAAAGTGTTTCTGTTATACAGGGAGGGCAAAAGTAGGCGTACACTTGTTCGTATGGAAAATCATACAATCATGAATAAATAATAATACAAGGAAGAAACTCTGTATTTCATGTACTCACAACCGTAAGCCCACTTTTGCCCACCCCTGAAGGTAAGCAGGGAAAAACCAGGTGAAAGTGAATCAAGCGGCGGAGCAAAGGGGCTTGCAAAGGACCATCATTGCAGTCTGTCATGTTTGACAGAGAGCTGCAGGAAGGGCAAAAGGCGGGGCCGTGCAGGTCTCAGTGTGTGTCCATGCGCGGCTCTGCATCGGTACTGAGAGCTAGTGGCGAAGAATGCAGATCTGGAGGTGAGAAGACCTGGATTCACTAGCTGGGAAAGATGGCTAACCTTTTTTGGGACTTAGGCTTTTTTACCTCTAAAAATCCAGGGATAAAAACAACTCCTTTACCTTGATAGCCCCTCACTTGCCGGGAGCCAGTCCATTCTTGCTGTTTCAAAGGACCTGGCATATATGGCATACTGTTCTTAATATGTTTGCTCACCTTCTTGGCACTATGTGTTTTAACCAAGGTCTCTGAGAAAGGTTGTTTCCCCAGGTAGGGATTTTCCCCTGAAGTTAGGGAGGGAATAAAACCTCTTAACTAAGTGCCAGGCGGGTAATTAATCACTTTAATTATGAACAATCATGCTTAAGCTACATAATCTTTACTCCCTGGAATGGAGATAAGAAACGCCCTAACCATTGTAATAGAGATTGATAGGATTGAATCAACTGGTATAAATACAGATGTAACAAGACAGCAAGAGACAGAGAGAGGAGACAGAACCTAGGCACAGAACCTACACAGAACGTTCTCTAGACACAGAAGAACTTCGCTGGAGAGAACATGGCAAAAGATCCTGGACTGAACCTGACTACAGAAATTGGCAAGAGAACCTGACTAGAACCTGGTGACTGAATCTGGCTGGAGAACCTGGACAGAACCTGGCTGGAGAACCTAGCGAGGGAACATGGCTACAGAACCTGGCTGGAGAATCTGGAGAACCTAGCAAGAGAACATGGACACAGAACCTGGCTGGAGATCCTAAGCAGAACCTCTCTGGAGATCGAGACCAGAACTTGGTTGGAGATCCTGGCTGGAGATCCTGGCTAGGCTGCTGATCAACTGAACACTGTCTCCGTGTCCTTCCTTCTTCGCCGACTCTGTCTACACCTTTGGGAACCCCTGGACCTGCTGGGGTTGGACCCCGGCACTCACTGAGTTGCGGGTGCCACTTACGGATTGTCTGAGGCCTCCCTCTCCCTCTTGCATTTACAATGACGACAGTGGCTGGCCCTGCTGGGGGCGCACAGAGCTCCCTGCTTGCCGACTTAGAAATGGATGAGTCCTCTGCAGCCAGACTGATCAAGATGCAGTGTATTCATAAAACTGTCTCTGTTGATGGAGTGGAAGGAGCAAAAACAACCCGTCCAGAGAACAAGGAAAATAAACCCAAACTGTGAGTGTCAACGAGCCATAAAACCCAAGGGGGCTGTATTTCCAAACATGACTCTGCTCTGGACAAAGAAAAATGAAACCTGCAGATTACTTCTGCCGTGGGTTCTCCGGCCAGAGGACTGTAGAATGAGTCTGGGCTAAGTGGTCACACCCCCAGCCGCTCTTCTCACTTAATTAACACCTGCTGCAGAAGCCATCTGTAACTGCTGATGTATCACATGTACTTGTTAATGATAGTAGCACTTAGTGTCTTAATGAAAAAAAGATGTAAGAATTTCCCAGTTATTTGCTGGTTCCAGCAGGTCAGAACTTCTGGCCTCCTTTCATAGCTACAGACATTCTCCCCAAAGACATAAAGGGCATAAGACGTGTGCTAAGAACTTAAAGAAGAGTCCAGTATCACTCATACTCCCCTGGCTGCAAGAGAGGCACTCAGTGCCTGGCTGGTATGGCTCAGTGGCTGAGCATCAACCTATGGACCAAGAGGTCATGGTTCCATTCCTAGTCAGGGCACATGCCTGAGTTGCAGGCTCGATCCCCAGTAGGGAACATGCAGGCGGGAGGCAGCAATCAAGGATTCTATCTCATCATTGATGTTTCTATTTCTCTCTCCCTCTCTCTTCCTCTCAAAAATCAATAAAAATATATTAAAAAAGGAAAGAAAGACGCTCAGAGGAACTCCATCAATTTCTCCAGGCCAGCCTAGGGATTCTGTGGCAGTCCTTGGTCAAATGCCTGTGAAGGCAGCCTGCACTGACTGACCCTTTGTGGTGAGAGGGAGGGTGTGGTGGGAAACAAGAGTAACAGAGAAGCTGTCTCCCCGCCAGCCTGGCTTGCTCTCCCAAGCCTGGTCAGCGCACGGGGACTGCAGCAAGCGTCGGACGTTTGTGAGGAATCTGTCCTGACACCTTCCAGACAGGCTCTTAGGGCACAGGCAGCTCCAGCGCCAGCAGCCGGCTTTGTTTCAGACCCACTTTCCACAAAGGAACATATCCGTTTGTGAACTGAGCCCCCCGAAGACCACCTGGAGGATGCCAGCTGAGAGGAACATGCTCCCTAAGGTAGTGGGCTGGGCAGTGTGGGCGGGGTCACTTGCTGGCAGTCACTGGGGCATGTTACCTTTGCAGAGCAAGCAGTTAAATTAGTTTTTATTTTATTTTTTAGAAGATTTTACTATAGGTTTATTTATTTATTAATATTAAATTTATTGGGGCAACATGATCATATGTTTCAGGAGTGAGTTTCTATGTTATAAGATCTGTATATTGCACCGTGTGCCCACCACTCAAAGTCATTTCTTCTCCTGTCACCATATATTAGGACTCCCCTTTTCTCCTCACCCCCTTCCCTCTGGCAACCACCACACCGCTGCCTGTGTTCACAAGCTTCAGTTTTATATCCCACATATGAGTGAAACCATGTTTCTTAGCTTTTTCGGACTGACTTATTTCACTTAGTATAATATTCACAAGGTCCATCTATGTTGTTGAGATTTTTTTTTTAAAGTAAAATTACACATATTCATTGTCAGGAAACTGCCCTCAAAGAGTTAAAACTGTAGATGTCCCTGTAATCATGAGAACAGACATCTGACAGAGAAGTATTTTGTTGGAATTTATAAATCACCTATATAAAAACACATGATATTAGTTTGTTTCTGCAGCAATGACGAATGCTGTTGCCCCCAGGGAGACTGAGTGAGGAGAGTGCTATTTCTTAAATGTACCATGCCTCACACTCACGTGTCTTTGTGGACCCTGCTTCTCATTGAACAGCATCCTCCTCTAGCATCCCTACCCATCACATTTGTACTCATTTTAAGGTCTGTCCCAAATACATCCTTTTCTATGACACTCTTTTTTTTTAATTCTTCCAAAATGATTTGCTCTCTTACCATTTTAATTTCTTTACAGCCATGTTTATACATCTCCATATGAACTGTTTCCTACAGTTTACAGCTGCCTACAACTACTACAGCTGATGGGAGAACACTTTCTGTGAATGACATCAGGGCTGGCAGAGCGCCTCGCACACCTTGGGCACTTGGAATGTGGCTTCCATTCAGCCTCGCAGAGGAGGGGAGTGCCAGCACCTGCAACCTGGGTGAACCTCAAGGACACTACGCTGAATGAAACAGGTAAGCCAGTCGCAAAAGAACAAATGCTGTACAATTCCACGTATCTGAGGCACCCAGAGTATTCAAATTCATAGAAACAAGAATTAAAATATTGGTTACCAGGAATTAAAGGGGGAAGAAAGAAAAAGAGGAGTGTTTGATAGGTATAAATTTTTAATTCTGCATGATGAGAAAATTTTGGAAATCTGTTGCCCAATAACATGATTATCCTTAACATTATTGGACTGTACTTAAAACTGGTTAAAAAAAGTGCCAAGTGAATTAAGTCTCCAACCCAACAGTGCTACAAAAAACACAAAGGTATTTGCTACAACTTTCACCTTGATCATAGAGGTCAGAGCAGAGAGCACCCTTTTAAAAATGTTTCAATCAATAGTGTGTACCTGCACTGAGAAAAGAGTTTCTGCCTTTTGAAGACAGATGATGACTGGGAAAGTATGGAGAAATGGATATAAAGAGTGAACTCAGATAAGTATCCCATTCCTTCAAGGCATCAGTTATCGAGAGAGGGTGAACCTGTAACCACTTCATGAGGCTTCTGTGTTAGGAGTCATTAACATTTGAAGGCACAGATGAGGTCCAAGGTCACAGTGGCCTAACCATCAGTTTTCTCCCACTGTCAGAGTAGAATACTGGTAGGAAAGCAAGGAGGGAGGCAAAAGTAGTCAGGTGATTTGTAGGGTTGGAGAGGAGGCAGGAAGAGGAGAACAGGACGGTGGATGGCGATTGGAAAGCAATGGCCAGACAGAATCAGAGAACAACAGAGAAACCAAGTGAAATTACATATCGGAATGTAACTGTAGAACAGTCCATTGTAGACAGTGTCCGCAAAACTAGAGACAGCTGTAAACAGGAATATTGGCTTTGGCTTGACAAGCACTGGATAGAGGGTTCTCACTTGACACCTGTTGGGGCTGAAAAATACCACTGGGCACGGATGACATTTGTCAGGCAAATTTGCAGTTGCAAATAGTTTGTAATGTTGAAACTAGCAATCAGCCTAGTTCTGATAATGCAGTAGGTTTCCTGGTAGTTGAGGTTCTAAAGATAGTGCAAACAAGCCCTCAGCAGGTTCACATTCACGGGAGGACTTGTTTTTAAGGATCAGCAACAGTTTCTTTTCTTTTCTTTTTTTTTTTTTTGGTGAATTGTGGCCAAATGCTCCAATGTTTTCTGCCCCATTCTTGAATCTTATAGACTGTCTCCTTCTAGCGTGTTCTTTGAAACCTGACCCAACTGTGGTCAGGTCCTCTATAATTAAGTGCCTTCAGAACATACTTTTGAAAGACTGGATCATTTTTTTGGTCTTAAATAGATTAAAAAACATAAAACAAAAACAAAGAAACAAAAAAACCCCATCAATTAACCATAAAGAATGCAAATGATTTTGATTTTATTTTAAGAATAGGTATCTTGGTGGACATGGTATAAATTAATGGTTATAAGTTAGGGCTCTGGAGTCCAACAGTATAGATCCAGTCCATCTCTGCCAGCAACTACCTATGTAACCATGACCAAGTCATTTCAATTCTCTAAATTTCATTTTTCTCCACTGGGAAAAGTACAGAATAATGATAATCGTACCTACCTCACAGGACTGAATGGTATGTCGTAAAGTTTTCAAAATCTGGCAGCTGCCATTGTTACTACCCAAGTGTGAACATTAGACTAAAGGCCAGCTACCATGTAGGTTCATCCTTTATTCAAATGGCACTCACGGGGCACACAATTGCAAGCCCTTTATGCAAAAGGCATGGATTATTTGTGCATTGTCTAACATTTGACTTCTGGAGATAGGATGCCTGGAGAGGTGACTGAGGAAGACTTAGAAAGGAAGAAAACAGGTTTTTTGTTGTGTTTTTTTTTTTTGTCTCAATCACCCTTTTCCTCTAGGGTAAGCCATCATTCCAAGAAGGACACATTTTGAGAATCATTCATTTCAGATCATATTCATTATGCAACCAGCTCTGCTGGGCACTGCACTTCCAGAATGGAAGGGACTGCAGTGCCCGGCCATTCCTGACCTTTAGTACATGCTACTATGCATGCTGGTGCTGGACAAGATGAGATGGCAGTAGGAGAACAAAGAAATAGTTTGGGAGAGCAGGAGGGCTTCTCTGTACCTGGCTCAAGGACAGAGACAATTTGTATGATAAACAGTCTCCAAGTTAATTTCCTGATAAAGTGGAAGCAAATACCAAAGCAGAGATATTTCTGCATCGTTCCCCCTGATCGTGTACCTGGGTGTAGCCCAGTTCAGGCCAGCATTGTACCAGACAAGTCACCACTAATACTAAGGCTTGGTGTCTTTCAAATTGTCTTGTGTTTCCTTTCAAATTGTCAATGGAACAAGACACTGAGAACACAGTGAAACTCGTAAGTCTCAATTTAGAGCTCTAGAATTCTTAGTTTATTAATTCCTTCAGACATGGCCCAGATGTCTCTTGGGTAATTAGTAACAGAACACAGGGTTAGTGTAGCTGCCTCATGGTGATGGGGATTCATTATGACTGATTATTCACTTATGAAATTCAAGCAAGTCTAATTGAGTTCAAACCCAAAAGCCCAGCACCGGGATCATAGCCCTCAGGCTTCTGTACCTGTTTTGTCTTTGTCATATTTAAGAGGATACCAAGTACACTATGGTTAGGATGACTTTTTTATCCATTAGATATGGAGGTGAGATTTACAGGTAATAGATAAAGTCTACTCTTCTTGGGAAAGAACGAGGGAAGCCAGAGATTGGGCTAGTTTACATATTTTCATCCCTCAAATATCAAGAGTCCGGAGGATGCCAGGCTACGCAAGTTCAGGGCTCAGAGCTGAAGCTATGCATGAATGGAGTGTGCCCTCAGTAATTAGATACATTAAAGGGTGCTGCTGGCTAAGAAATTCTGTCAATTCTTCTTTAAAATGTCTTACCTAATGCTCTGGTCTCTCTCTTCCCACTGCTATCAGCCAGATGCTTGTTAACTCATATTTCAACAACTGAAGGAGCCTCTTAAATAGGCTCAAGCTGTTTGATTTAACTCAGCTAGTGATTTTGGAGAACGAGGCATAGGTCTGGCCTCGGTGGCTTCTCTGTCAGGTCTTCCACCTTGTCCTCTTTCTGTTCAGTCTACACAGTGGCCCAGGAAACATTTGTAATGGCTAGTTTTAGTCATAGCACTCCCCTGCTCAAAAATCTCTACAGGCTTTCCACTGCCACAGGCATACAATCTAAATCCTCGAATGCCTTCCCCAGTGAACCCTCTCTCAATACATCCCAAGATGGGCCTGCCTTGGCTCAGCCACCTGGTCACTGACCCGGATGTTGGTCCCTCTGAGTCTTTATCCAGGATCTTCTTTCCTGGAATACTCTTCCTTCATTCTCTGTAGATGCCCTTCATGCTCCAAAGGTCAGCTGAAGCCTCAGCCTTGTCCAGTAACCTTTCATCAGATGGCATGCACTGACCTCCAAGGATCACGCTTGACAGTAGTGATTTTTGCCACCCCATTTTTTAAAATATATATTTGACCCCTGGATAACAGAGGTTTGAACTGTGTGGCTCCATTATATGCAGATATTTTCAATAAGTAATTTTTGATTCACAGTTGGGAGTCTGTGGACACGGAGGGTTGACTGCATGCATTGTTCTACGTTAGGGGACTTCAGCATCCTCTGAATTTTGTATCCGCAGGGGTCCTGGAACCAATACCTCCAGAGGCTGAGGGGCAGCTTAAGTTTTTAGGGAATCAAAAGTTAAATGTGGATTCTCAACTGGATGCGGGGCCAGCACCCCACACCCATGCATTGTTCAAGAATCCACTGTATATATAACCAAGCAATTCTAATTTTAGAAATAAATTAGGGAAGACTCGAACATGCTTATAAAGAAAAACATATGATGTTGAGGATGTTTGCTATTGTGCTTTTCACAAGGAGAAGATGGAAAGCCCATAAGAGGGCAATCAAGTAAATCCTGACCAAGACCAAGCAGCCAAGAAAATCATGTGCATCTTCACTAACATGGGAATCAGTTCACGGTATATCACTGAGTGCACAGAGCAGTGATAGAAGACTGTACAGCAATATTTTAGATAGACAGATAGATGATAGATAGATCATATAGATAATAGATATGATAGATCATAGATAGATAGATGGTAGATAGATCATAGATAGATAGTAGATATATATGATAGATCATAGATAGATAATAGATATGGTAGATCATAGATAGATAGATGATAGATGAAAGATAGATCATAGATAGATAGATGACAGATGTTAGATCGATGATAGATAGATATGATAGGTAGATATGATAGATAGATAGATATGATAGATAGATGATAGATAATAGATCGATGGGTATGATAGATAGATGGACGGGGTACTCTCTTGGAAGGAGGCTCTCTTCTGTGAGCATTTTCTCCTTGTGGTTTTCTATGCATTTAAACTTTGGGGCACTGAACGAAAGTGTTATTAGTGAATTGAATGGTATACGTGGAAATTTGCCCTTTTAAACCACAAACATTTGCAGGGATGGATGCATACGTTGATGGAGTAGTTTGACACAGCTCCAAGTTTAGGTTGGACTCTAATAAAGCCCAGCACCACATGAGAGAATCCCACGACCCTGGAACAACATTCACTGAACTAGGTGTCGGGAAACACAGGGTCTAATCATGGCTCTACAGCAGAATTCTTGCCCACCCTGGAAAATGGCACTTATTTTCTTGAACTTCAATTTTCTATTATAAAATAAGTGTCTATTCTTCCCAACCTCTATCCCCATTCCATCTTACAAAAATGTACAGAGATAAATAGAAACAATAAGAATACCAAAGACGCTGTAAAAAGGCAGTTGATCAGCATCAGGTGGGATTACTATCAAGGCTGGAGAACAACCCTCTGAAATCTTTAGTCTCTGATATACCACAGCCTTGAATCCCAGGGGTATCTGATTCACGTGCTAATGTGCAGGGAAGGGCAATTTACTGGACAGCTGATTTAATACCGTGGCACATCAGTTAAGCAACAATTTAAAAATGAAAATGCAAGAATCATTTTAGAACAACATTCCTAAGCTTACTCTTCTTTTAAAAGTATTTCTCACAATACTTTACAGATATTGTCTTTGCTTTTTAAAAATTAAAAAAGTTTTTTTTATTGATTTTAGAGGAAAGGAGATGAAAAGAGATAGAAACATCAATAATGAGAGAGAATGATTGATCAGCTGCCTCCTTCTTGCAAGCCCCCCACTGGGGATGGAGCCTGGAACCCGGGCAACCTGGAATCGAACCCTGACCTCCTGGTTCATAGGTCAAACCACTTAGCTGGTGCTTATTTATTTTTTTCTATTTTTTAAGAGAACAGCACAGATATAAATTTTAATAAAAGAAATATGCTGGCCTTCACATCAATAATTTAAAGACAAAAATTTAAAGCTTTGGCAAACTCATTATAAAGGGAACAAGGTGCTACACTTTATCTTTGCAAGGACTTTGACATGGAACCTGACTCACCTAAATGGGCAAGTGGCCTTGAATTACTCACATGGATGCTGATGTGCACGTTGACAGATACACATGACTGAAGGCTCTTGGCACATGACTGATAGGTGTATATCGAATATTTCTTGACACAAAGACACAAACCCAGGCATGACTGCGTGTACCAAGACACACACGGAAACACCCACACGTCCCACAGTCCCGCAGAGCGGCCTCCCCGAGGCGGTGCACGGGCTTCAGGTGAAAAGGAAGAGCAGAGGTTTCCCTTGAAGGGAAGGGCGGGCGGCGCCCCCAGAGACGTCTTCACTCACCTGTCAAGTGGTTGGCAATCCTGGCTGTGGGTTTGGGAGGCAGGGCGGGGGGCTGCTTGAGGAGGGACAGCTGCTTCACTGGGGTCTCCTCATGGTCTCCAGAGAAAGCAGCAGGTTTTTTGGGGGGCAGTAGCAGGACTGGTTTGGCTGAAGGATCTTGGGACAGGAGGACTCCAGACTCACTGGCAGAGGGACTCTCTTCAGACACTGAGGGGACAACCACAGGACACACAGGAGACATTACACAGATGCAGTGCGTGGGGCTGGTGAGCACACAGGACAGGGGCGGGGCGGCCACAGGCAGCGCTCCGGCTCCTCCAGGCGGTCCCGAGAGTGTGGGGAGATAGAGAGAGCTGGAAACCCCTCTCCGGGCACAGTGGGGAGGCAGAGGCAGAGGCAGGAAAGGGAGAGGGGGAAGGATCAAGAGGGAGAAAAAGGAAGAAGGCATTTTCTCAAAACGCTGTCACGTCCCTCTCGGCGGTTATAATGCTGACTCTGTGGATGCTCTAGAATGTGACGACCCACAGACAACATGGTAATGCATCGGGGAATGAAGTGCCTCCTCTGACCCGAACCAGCACCAAACACCAGCACCTCCCTTGGGGCCTGCTGCCCTGTGCTAGGCAGGGAGAGAGGGGGGGTTCTTGTTTTTGCCCGCTGGGTCTCGTCCTTGCTCCCAGGTCTGGGACACGAGGTCATGAAGACCGCCTGGAGTTTGAACCAGCGGGGCGGCCTACACATGTGGGGCAGCTGCTCTGGAGCCCCCTGAGCTGGTGCAGCCTCTAGTGGGCGCCCTGCCTTCTACACGCACCTCCCAGGCCTTGCGGCTCCTAAAAACCTCAACCAGGTGAAGGATGCTCCTCAACACCTTTTTGCCTTCCCCCTCCCTCTCTCCTCTTACTGGCCTGAATTATGGTTTTCTTGTTTTGATTTGCCCCATTTCTTTCTCTCTCCCCGCTCCCCCCCCCCCCACCCCCACACACTTTTTTTGGTTAATCCTCACCTGAGGATATTTTTTTAGGGAGAGTGGAAGAGAAGGAAAGACAGAAACAGGAGCCGCACCAGGCTGGGCCCAGGTGGGGGAGGAGCCTGCAACCAAGGTAGGTGTCCTTGGCTGGAATTGAACCTGGGACCCTTTGGTCTTCAGGCCAATGCTCCATCCACTGAGCCGAACTGGTGTGTGCTCGCCCCATTTCTCTTTGCTCTGCACTGGGCCTGACTCTTCCTTTGCCCCGACTGGCTCCAGTGAGGAGCTGTCTTGGGCAGAGGCATAGGCCTCCTGGCAGATGACAGTCTGAAACTGTGGCTCCACTGGGTGTCAGACCTCACCATGCCCATCAAAGCCATCTGATCAATGTTACAGGGAAGGGTGAATAAAAACACAATTCACTGCTTCAGCTGGGAAAATCGCCCCAGCTTGCGGGACGGGGGTTGCAACTCAGCGGCCTGCATTCCTTCCTCCCATCGCTGCTACAGTCAGAATGCCCAGAAGGGACTCCTCTCCGCGCCTTCTTCCTCTCTGACCTGGGTAGCAGTTCCCTAAAGCACCCAAGCCCTGGCAATAACCCCCCTGATGCTCAATGCTCCCCCGTCCCAAGGGACACTGTTATTATCAGTGTGGGACACACCTGGTCCCAAAGGGAAGCCCGGGACCTGACTCGGTGAGACACCATCTCTGACATCCTCCCGCCTGCGCTCTGCTGAGGAGACTGTGCACCTGGTGTGGGGAAAGGACGTGGCCTCTCTACCCACGCCAGATCTACCAAGAGGTCCCTTCCCCCGGGCGCGATTCCTGACAACAGGACCATCCTCACTGGCTTGGGGAGGGTCCCAGGAGGGATGAATATTGGCCGCTCAGAGGGCTTTGGACCAGAGAGGGAATAGTAGTTAGATGGCGTCAAAATCATCTGTTGACAGGATGCAAGTTAACCAGCAAATGGTAAACAATGTAACGGCCAATGAGCACATTGACAGTATACAGTAAATTGGTACAACTTGCTAAATTGATACAACCATTAATTGGTAACTGGGGCTAGGATGAAAGGAAATGCCAGGGCAAGCAGACAGGTGAGTTAGATGGGTACCAGAGAGAAGTGCAGGGTTCTTTAGCTTGATCTTAACAGAAATGAGTGTTAGGAAACAAAACCATGACAGTTTACATAATCAATAGTACAAAAACAGGGTATGTCACTTTAAAGATATTAAAGGTATAAAAATATTTTTAAAATCTAGAATAATAACTGAATATCATCCCAATTTTTATACTCAGTATGTACTGGTTGGTCAGTTGCATCCCTATTTCTAGGATTCTAACGCGTGGGGTGGTGGACAATAAAACCCCAAGTCCAGTCAGGCCAAAGAGCCTTAATGCCCCCTGCTGGGGCCTGTGGTGAACTCTCCCAGGGCCATTACCTGTCCCATCCATGATGTCTGAAGGTTGGAGCACCTCGTATGAGCAGGGATCTCTGGGCATCGGGACCGGCTCCATTTCGGACAGGGCAGGCAGAGACAGCTGGCTGGCGCTCAGGGACTGTCCGTTTTCCAGGGAGTCCTCCTCATTGGATATGGAGAGCTCCCCATCTGCCAGAGAGAGGAAGTGCGGTTAGACAACGCCTGCCTCCGCAAAGGGTGACATCCAGGGTCTAACTGAGTCTCCATCTTTATCAGCATCTGCACTTGTTCTTTTGCTTTTGAGACATTTACTTTATTTTTAGAGATGTGCCATCTAACCACCAGCGCAAGAGTTTCCAATGATCTTTAGTCAGTTGCTTCTTTTCTCTCCATCTTTCTAACCACAATCCACCATATTTTGTCTATCTTTATTTTTTTTTTAATGAAAGTGAATAAAAATTGATTTTTCTTCATAATCTTGGAAACTTGGAAAAACTGAGCAGACCTCAGAGCCTGGAAAACCAGGGTTAGGAATTCCTACTTCAGGGAATAAAGGGCTCCATATCACACAACAAGTGCCAGGAGCGTGGTACTCCCGCCTAGGAAAAAACTCATCCTGTCTTCTCGCTGTGTCTGCCCAAATTCCCTCTGAAAGGCCATAGCAGCCAGAATGCGGGAAGTGCCTGCATTCTCCGGAGCTCACCAGTGCTCGCTGGTCCTGTGGGCGGCAGACTCTGATCTGGCTTGCAGCTCAGCAAAGCAAGGGGCAGCCAGTTAACACCATGGGGAGGATCAGAGGCCATTTGTCAAATCAACATCCCCCCACCCCCAGTGTGATTTCATCCTAGCTCAGGGGAGTCCTCCATAACTAGACACTGAAATAAAATAAAATTTTAAAGGGGACTGAAGGCTGTTCTAGTAAAATGAGCAAATGCCCAGATGGAAGACTCTTACGTGATACTTGGTCAGAACACAGAAACTAGCAAAGCAATTACCTGGCTTACAACTGCGAGCAAGATGACTCACTCGTAGAAATGAAACAGCGAAATGACTCCAAGGTTAAATGTGGAAACACAGTCCTTTCGCTCTGCCCTTCCCAAGGCTGTAACTTGATCCACAATGATATATGGTGACAAAGGACCCTCTGCCAGCCCCTCCCCCAATTATCTGTGACACGTATGTCCAACAGAGTGACCTACACATGAGCAGGCCTTAGATAATGTATGGCTCAAGGACGTAGGATTTTTAACCTGAATGTCCTATAAACATAGAGAAAACATAACAGAGAGCAAAAAAATCATCTGAAACAGACAACATAAAGCACGGTACTCGAAAAGAGTGTTGTGCGTCTGTTTTCTTCCTTTTCTCATTTAGCCTTTTTATTGCCCCAAATGGCAGCAGTCAGTCATTATTATAACTGACTAGTAGCCCGGTGCACGAAATTCATGCACTGGGGTAGGCGGGGGAAAGGGGCCCCTCAGTCTGGCCTTCACCCTCTCCAATCTGAGACCCCTCAGGGAATGTCCAACTGCCTGTTTGTGCCCACACTTTTAACAGATAACAGCTCCATTGTTGTTTCTTTCTTATGCTTAAAACAATTGGAATTAGTAGGTATTCAAAGTGTGTATACATTTTGGGGGGACACCCTATATATCTCTAGTCAGCGGTGAAAGAAACCAACAGCAGATTTGGAACCCCCAGACAGGGAACCTCGCTCACTCCTCACATGTCTCCTCACTTCACTTTCCACCTTCGTGGGCAGCAGGAGAATCAACGTTTTCTCTCATTAATGCGGAAAAGCACGTCCTGTCACCCGCTGCCCGGCAGGAGTGCGCTAGGCCCCAAGCAAGCAAGGCTCAGTCAGGGCAGCCTTCGCTCATGGGTGCTGGCACCCAAAGTGCACATTCTCCTCTACAGTCACCCCAACTGTCTCACTGTTTCACTGAGAGGACGGAATTCCTCTCCGCCTCTGGGTTCTTGATCTTGAACGCCGACCAAAGGCACCTCAGCGAGGGCTGCCCGCGCCCACCAGGTGTGTCTGTCTGCACCTGCTCCTGCCTCAGCACCTGCATTAACCCCCCAGAGGTGATCTCGTAGCTGCACTGGCCTCCGTGGGAACAGGGCATCACCACTCCGCCCTCTCACTGTCATCTCACAGGTGCCCACCCTCAGCACCCAGAACACCCAGACACTCTCCAAAGGACGTGAGCGCATCAGAGGGGATGTGTGCACATCCTGTGGGGGTGTTAGGCATGCTGGGTTGATGGAAGTGCGGTGGAGAGGCGGGGGGGAACTTATGCACGCCTTGGTTTGCAACTGTTGCAGGCGCGGGAAGGTGACAGTGTGCTGGGGGATGTTCGCACGCCAGGGGGGGATGTGCACACTGGAGGCCTCTGGTTTTGCAGATCCGCAAACCCTTGTGGTGCGGCCAGGAGGACGTCAGTCTGGCCCATCACGGTGGCTGTCCCTGCGATCCTGCACCTTCTGGGCCAGGAGGCGGATCTTGCGCAGCCACTCCTGGGCGCTGATGGCCTGCAGGCGCTACTTCAGCTCAACCTGCAGGCTCCGCTTGGCACACTCACAGCTGTCACCACCGCCATGTGGGGAGTACAGGCCGCCCTCCGCAGGCCTGCCTCCCCTGTCCACAGGCTCTCTGCGCTGCTCACCTGCCCAGTGTGACTGGGGCTGGGCGGAAGCCAGGCGTCCTGCCCTGCCCAACCACGGCCAATCCGCCCCTGTGCAAGCTGCCGCCCCGGGACTGCAGACAGCCTCAAGCACTGCCCCCGCCCGGCAGGGTCACGGATCTGGGTCCCAGACCGCCAACAGCCTCAAGCGCTGACCCCTGCTCGCCAGGTCATGGATCCAGGTCCCAGGACAATGGACAGCCTCAAGCACTGCCCCTGCCTGGCAGGGTCACAGATCCGGGTCCCGGGACCGTGGACAGCCTCAAGCACTGCCCCCCGCCCGCCAGGTCATGGATCCGGGTCCCAGGACAATGGACAGCCTCAAGCACTGCCCCTGCCCGGCAGGGTCACAGATCTGGTCCCAGACCGCGGACAGCCTTGCCTGCTGCTGCCCGCCTTCAGTATGCAAATTAGCTGCCATCTTGTTGCTTCAGGGTGGGGGTCCCCACTGGGGTGCCTGGCCAGCCTGGATGAGGGGATAATGGCTGTTTGCAGCTGGTCACACACCCTTCAGGGTGGGGGTCCCCACTGGGGTGCCTGGCCAGTCTGGATGAGGGGCTGAGGGCCATTTTTAGGCTGGCGGGTGACTGAAGCTCCCAACTTCTCCTTTTTTTCTTTTTTCTTTTATTCTGGGATTTATTTCCCTTCTATGGCTGTCACTGGAGCTGAGAACTGGCTTTAGCTCTGAGGCTCAGCTCCAGCTCTGAGACCTCAGCTGCTGAAAGCAGGTATCTGGGTTTGTTTGGCTTCTATAATTGAAACACTGTTGTGGTCCTGCTGGCTGAAGCCTGGCTGGCTGAAAGCAGGTTTCTGGGGTTTGTTTAGGTTCTATAATTGCAACATTGTTTCTTAGAGTGCAGCTCAGAGGCCGGCAGCGGCAGGCGGGGAACCTTGGCTTCCTCCATCACTGGATCAAGCAAGCCTCCTGTTCGCTTCAGCTGCCTGGCTGCTGGCTGCCATCTTGGTTGACAGTTAATTTGCATATCGCCCTGATTAGCCAATGGGAAGCGTGTCGGAGGTACGGTTAATTACCATGTTTGTCTATTATTAGATAGGATTAGCAAGATGATTACTCCTCACTAATACGAGCAGCGCAGACCCAAGGCAAACACCACGGAGAGGACACAGCTGAACCAAGGGTCTGTAGGGTGGGAAGGGCTGTAGAATGAGGGTCCCTGCACAGCATCCCATCATATATGGTCCCATTCCTCTTAACATGCTTTAATTTTGCATGTTCAAACCGACACCGTGGGAAGTAGCTCTGCTTCAAGTTCCCAGTTGGTGAAATAATGACACAGCTACCATTCAGTTTAATACATCTCTTGGAAAGTACTTTGATTTTTGATGTTCCAATGTAATAAAAGTCCTGGGTAAGACAATCAATGGAGAAGGGGTTTCAGCGCTGTTGCCAAGTTCTGCTTGGTTGGGGCAAAGACGCAGTGGGGTGATTGGTGCACATTTTTTTGTCTGGTGCACATTTTAACAGTTAGAAATGCCACAGAAGCAACACTGGGAAGAAAGATATAATTGCAGTTGGATTACTCTGTGAGCCTTGGTTTCACCCAGGCTTAATGCCAAAGGCTTTGTTAGTAACAGAGTAGCAATATCACTCATTCCTCTTGCGTCTATTTACCCTCAAAAAATTTAGCTCCCTATGAATTAAAAGTACCTTTGCTAAGTCACAAGGCCCATACCACTTTAGAGAAGAAACAACCTTGGGAATTCCACTGTCATAATGTCTACATATACATTTCCATTGAAAAAAATGAAAATAGGAGAAAAAAGAAGAAATAAGACACTGATCATATCGCCACCCTAACAGATACAATTTCTTTTTCAGTACATATTTTTCATAGTTACATTCTTACTACGAATCAAATTCTGTCTTTCTTTTCTATTATAGCATTACAATTTGCAGAATCACCATCTTAATGATTATATTAGACTAGAGGCCCATTGCACAAAGAGGTTCATGCAATAGGCCTTCCCTTCCCCTGGCTGCCAGCACCGGTTTTCCTCCGGCACCTGAGACCCAGGCCTTCGCTCCAGGCAGAGCCTTCAGTCTTCTCAGGTCCGGTCGGAGCCTTCAGTCTTCGCTCCGCCACTTCATGCCATGTATGCAAATTAACCGCCATCTTTGTTGGGTTAATTTGCATACTCTCCTGATTGGCTGGTGAGTGTAGCGGAGGGATAGTCAATTTACATGTTTGTCTATTATTAGGTACAATGAATATACTGATGTTTATCCAGCTATCTCCCTATGGTTGGTTGGTCACAAGGGGATTTCAAATGTTTTATGCTATTATGAAAAAAGGAAGTTCTATTGACCATCTTCTTATATAAAATCTCTCCTGCCATTAGAATTCCCCCCTTTAAAAGAGATTCCAATAAATGAAATTTATGTGTATCAATAATTTAATTTAATTGATATGTGTATCAATAATTTAATGTCTAGTGACACATACTTGGATCTTCTGAAATTGTCTTTCTAAAGGTTTATTTTTCTTTTTATTTACACAATAGCAATGTACAGATCACACTAATTTCTTAGCTTTTGGCCATTTCTTCAACATTAATGTTAATAATCATGTTTTATCTATGTATGTATGTATGCATGTATGTATCTATATATATACTACATATGTATACATATCTAGTAGAAATAATTAAAACCATTCAATATGTACAAAAATTCATTATCAATATCATTTATGACCAAGATTGGTAGTGACAGAAGTGAAAAACATTTTATTTAGGTTCATATAACATGGGCATAGAATGATGCTATCATTGTTAAGTAACTGTTATTTAAAATTCTTATGGCATTTTTGAACATACACAAAGTAGAAACATTAATGCAATGGACCTCGTATATTCATCTTCTAGGCAAGGAACCAGCGGGGAATTCCTAAGGCTTGGTGGTTCCAAGTTTGATGAACTTGAAGACCACTGGGACTGGAGAGAGCAGTAGGGTAGAGTGGAGGTGTAATATGTATCAGATGCTGACATATCTAACAAGGAAATCAGGTCACAGAGGGGAGAGAAGAGCATGGTGACGTGGATCTAAGATACAGAACTGGCCATGATGCTGTGCCAGCCCGATTCTCCTCTTCTCGTGCGGCCTAACGAATGAAGATGTTGGTAATACCAAACCAAGGACAACGAAGGGAAAGGTGAGAGTGAATTAACTCAATTGATAAACTCCTGTTGCGAGCTTATAATTAACAACATGCATCACACACCAGAAACTGCCAACTCTCACAATGACCTTGTGAGAAAGGCAGACGTTCTCTATGAGCTCCTTAGGACACGTTATGGTTTATGGAAACTACAGACCAGCCTGCTTCCTCCAAAGCTCTGGGTTCCACCACACCCTGCCCTGCCTCTCCTCTCATAAGCCAGGCAGGCATTGGGCCAAATGCTCAGGAGAAAACAGACATGGCTTAGGGAAGAGAGGGGGGCAAGATGTGGCGAAGAAATGCAGAAAAGCAGGCACAGAGAGAATTAGTGTGAGCCAGCTGGGGTGAGCCGGGGAAATGTAGCCAGATTGAGAAGTCCTGAGAAGTGGCTGGAAAAAAGAAGGGTGAAAGAAGATAGAAGACTTGTGCTCAGGCTACATGAAGATCACACACGAGAGGTAGAACTTGTCTTGCATTGAATTTTTAAAATATTCTAAAAGTACAATTTATGCAAAAGTTGTATTTCTAGAAGATTGGCCTAAAAGAATAATTTGAATTTTTGTTTGCTAGTTTGCTTGGGAATTGTGACTACATTCCAAGTGGTTTTTAAAAATTACTGTTTTGCTATTGTTATTTATTTTGCTTTAGGAATACTCTCTAGTTTTAGGGTGATTGACATCAATTTCTGATCAATTAAATTTCCTCAAAACTTAAGGTAACTAAAGTTCTTTTTTTTTTTAATAAAATAGGTAAATGCCACCATAAAAACCAATGAGCAACTAGAATTCTTTCAGGTTCTTGTGAGTACCTATGTAAAAACAGTTTCTACTTTTAAAAAATGATATGAAAGATGGACTTTTCTGAGCGGGCTCAGGGTTTATGATACTTTGCATAAGATAAAAAGTATTAATTTTAATTTTGAAAAACAAAAGTACTATAGTATAAACTTAAGTTCACCCTGAATCTGATATTTTAGGATATGCTTTATGGTTTATATAAAAAAAACTTATGTTTAAAAATGTATTTCTAGTTTGACAATAACTCCTTACTTAATAAATAATAGTTAAATGTGACTATAAAAAATTGCTTTATGAGGGCATGTGCTACAGGGTGGGAGCCGCTGGGGAGAGGTAAATGGGGGAAAAAGGAGACTTATGTAATACTTTAAACAATAAAGAATTTAACTTAAAAAAGAACTGCTTTATGTCTGCATATTGAGCCATTGCTGCAATAAATTTCTCAAAGATAAAAAACTAAAAAGATTTAAAAGTTAGAATAAGCAATATAAATAAATGTGTGTTCACATATACATATTTATTTTTCAGGTTGTGTAAAAGAAAAGCAAAATGGATAGTTTTGACTTACTCATAAAACTTTTTGGTTTTTAATTTGCAAAATAGAATGCTATAAACCAAATAAAAAGGAGCCCAGAATAATAGGGAAACATGAGCTCAACACAGCTAATAAAAGAATAATTATTCCAAGTATGAAGAGTATTTGTACAAATAAATAAAAACCAAGTCCCCGTGCCACTTGCCAAATGGATAGCCTTGCGAGGAATGAAACAAATGCAATGAAATGCCCATGTGGGTGATGCAGATACATAAGAATGTGTTTGAAATAATGCCAAGTACAAAAGCAGGAGTGGAGAACAATATGTACACAGTGATTATAAAAACATCAAAATGAAGTATGCATGCAGGTTGGCAAAGTTCTGAAGTAAATCTGGCAAAATATAAGTAGGGTTTAATGATTATTAATTTTTTTCTGTAAAAATGCTTGTTCATAAAAAAATAACATGAAATCTGCATGCTGCTTTGTTAAGTGAAATGAAAAAAGAATAGCTTTTGTTAGGGGAAAACTTCTCCTCACTCCTTTGGTTTCTTGAGGAGGCATTTTCCTAAGCCCTCCTTATTTTTGTGTAGCTCCCTACCCCCTCCAGGTACCTCACTGCTGGCCCCTGTTACCCCACTGGGTGGAGAGAGCCCCTATGTGAGCACTGGAGTGTGCTCCGCACTCCTCCCTGCCACCTTCCCTGCCACCTGGGCTGGTGGTGACTCAGGAGGCAGCCTTGTCCTCTTGGGCTGACCCTGAGATCTAGGCTGGGGGGTAGCGGGTTGAGCAGAGAGTTGTCAGGCCCATCCATGTCCTCCTCCAGACCAGCCTTTATCAGTAATAAAGCTGCCATCTCCCTACACTTTGATCTCCCACTTGTCTTACCTCTAAAATGACTCAGAAACTCAGAAGGAAGAAGAGTGCTAATATTGGGCCACTCAAGTCCTTAACAGTCTGGGGACTCAAGGGAAGAGAATGCCCTCCCACCTCAGGCAAAGAGAAACGGAAGGGGGCACTGACAGACAGGGAAAGGCTGCGGTTATAGACCATGCTCCCTGGAGGCCTGCAGCCCCGCAAACAGAGGTGCTGGTGAGCACCCTGACCATTCTCAGGAGAGCTGGGTGGGAACAGGCGTAGGAGGCGAAGGGCACAAAGCCAGACCTTGAGCGCTGGAGAGCGGTCTTCTTGTTTTTGTCCTCACTAGCTTGCAACACATCACTGAACTCCTGGGACATCAGTTTCTGTCCCTTGAAAAGGAAGGGACTGCGTTAGTTGAGGCCCAACTTCCTTCCAGATCAAAGCATTATCTGCATGACAGTGGGAATATATAGAATAAGCCCCTCCCACCCAATTACTTGCAAATAACCTGATAACTGATAAGCTAAAATAGCAAATCGTTTTTCACCTCGGCTTTCTTTTTATTGTATGACATACTCTGTCTGGGCATAGTACATCAAGAACTAGGAAGTACATTGATGGATTTTAGGTTTAAATCAATAAAATCAATGTATTTTATTGATTTTTTTTTTTTTTTTTTTTTTTTTTTTTTTTTTTTTTTACAGAGAGGAAGGGCGAGGGATAGGGAGTTAGAAACATTGATGAGAGAGAAACATCCATCAGCTGCCTCCTACACACCTCCTACTAGGGATATGCCCCCAACCAAGGTACATGCCCTTGACCAGAATCAAACCTGGGACCTTTTAGTCTGCAGGCTGATGCTCTATCCATTGAGCCAAACCGGTTAGGGTTAAAGTTTTATATTTTTATTAAAAAAACTGGTAAGTAAAGTTTTAGTCTAGAGCTAGTGACTTGTGCGATACATGAAAGGCTTCTACACAGGGTAGAAAGACAGGGGCAGGAGAGGTGGAAGGGATGGGAGGAAACATTTTTGGAGCACTTAAAGCGTCTTCAGTGTCAAGCACTATGCTGGACATTTTATGTATAATAGTAACAACAGCAATACCTAAAACAATATTTTGGGAATTTATCAATGTGCCAGGCTTTTTTGCTCATTATATATATGTATTGTTATATATTATATATATCTGTTTTATATATATACTAGAGGCCCGGTGCACAAAAATTTGTGCACTCGGGGGGGAGGGGGGGGTCCCTCAGCCCGGCCTGTGCCCTCTCACAGTCTGGGACCCCTCGGGAGATAACAACCTGCTGGCTTAGGCCTGCTCCTGGGTGGCAGAGGGCAGGCCCAATCCCTAGGTGCAGCCCCTGGTCGGGCTCAGAGCAGGGCCGATTGGGGAGTTGGGGCGCCTTCCCCCTGTCATGCACAGAGCAGAGCGGATTGGGAGGTTGCAATGCCACCCTCAGTCACGTTCAGGGTAGGGCCGATTGGGGGGTTGGGGCACCACCCCGTCACACTCAAAGCAGGGTCCATGGGGAGGATGCAGCACCACCCCCTGTCACGCACAGAGCAGGGCCCATCAGGGGCGTTGGGGCTCCGTACCCTGTCACGCACAGAGCAGGGTCAATCAAGGGGTTAGGGAGCTCCCCCCTGTCATGCACAAAATAGGGCCGATAGGGGAGTTGGGGCACCGCCCCCTGTCACCCACAGAGCAGGGCTGATCAGGGGGTTGGGGCACCGCCACTGTCACATTCAGGGCAGGGCCGATGGGGAGGTTATGGCTCTACCCCACCAAACACAGAGCAGGGCCTGTGGGGGGGACGGTTAGGGCGCAGCACCCCATCACACACAGAGCAGGGCTGATCAGGGGGTTGAGGCACCGCACCCTGTCACACACAGAGCCGCAGGGCGATCAGGGGGTTGGGGAGCTCCCCCCTATCAGGCACAGAGCAGGGCTGATCAGGGGGTTGGGACGCCTTCCCCTGTCAGGAACAGAGCAGGGTGGATAGGGAGGTTGTGGCCCTGCCCCCTGTCACACACAGAGCCACAGGGCGATCAGGGGGTTTGGGCGCTGCCCCCTGTCACGCTGATCCCGGTGCCGGGAGGCCTTGTGGCTCCGCTGATCCCAGTGCTGGGAGGCATATTACCCTTTTACTATATAGGATAGAGGCCTGGTGCATGGGTGGGGCTGCCTGGTTTGCCCTGAAGGGTGTCCTGGATCAGGGTGGGGGTCCCCACTGGAGTGGCTGGCCAGCCTGGGTGAGGGGATGATGGCTGTTTGCAGCTGGTCACACACCCTTCAGGGTGGGGGTCCCCACTGTGGTGCCTGGCCAGCCTGGGTGAGGGTATGATGGCTGTTTGCAGCTGGTCACACACCCTTCAGGGTGGGGGTCCCCACTGGGGTGCCTGGCCAGTCTGGGTGAGGGGCTGAGGGCTGTTTTCAGGCCGACTGAAGCTCCCAACTGCTCCTTTTTTTCTTTTCTTTTTTTTATTCTGGGCCAGCTTTAGCTCTGGCTCCAGCTCTGAGGCTTCTGCTGCTGAAAGAAGGTATCTGGTTTGTTTCAGTTCTATAATTGAAACACTGTATAACTCCAGCTCTGAGATTCCGGGCTTGCTGAAAGCAGGTTTCTGGGGTTTTGTTTAGCTTCTATATTTGTTACAATGTTTCTTAAACTGCAGGCTCAGAGGCCGGCAAAGCAGGCGGGGAACAGGGAACGTTGGTTTCCTCCTTCACTGAA
Source organism: Myotis nattereri (assembly GCF_964212035.1). NCBI lineage: Eukaryota > Metazoa > Chordata > Mammalia > Chiroptera > Vespertilionidae > Myotis > Myotis nattereri. The sequence continues at coordinate 133,413,039 of NC_138077.1, read as the reverse complement.
GCAAGCAAGCCTCATGTTAGTTTCAAGCTGCCTGGCTGCTGGCCGCCATCTTGGCTGGTAGTTAATTTGCATATCTCGCTGATTAGCCAATGAGAAGGGTAGCGGTCGTACGCCAATTACCATGTTTCTCTTTTATTAGATAGGATGTCTAAATCTATATACTCACACCTACATATATTTATAACAACACAATGAAATTGGTACTCAAATTATCCTCATTGTATAAAGAAAACTGAACACTCGATGGTTTAAGTAATTTGTGTAGACCAAAGCATGGCTGACAGGTGCTGAGCTATTATGTGGTAGGAGTATGTGTGAGCTTATTTTAAATGATTTATTTTTAATTTTTTGTTACTTAAGTATGGTAAAAGAACAACATAGCAATTCTTTATAATTAAGACACAGTTGTCCCAGTTAAAATTCAAATCCTGTTAGTGTTAGTACTTGCAGAGAAGAAGAATAAATGACATCATGAAATTACTAGAGGCCCGGCACACAAAATTCGTGCATGGGTATGGTCCCTAGGCCTGGCCTGTGATCAGGGCCATCTTCCACAGCTGCCTGCAGCCGGCCCCGCCCCCTGCCGCCACCCACCCCTGGTTCCCTGTTCACCATCAGGTGATTGGAGCCTGCCGGCCAGGGGAAGGGACCAAGAGGTGGTCAATGCACCTCATAGTGACTGGTCCAGTGGTCGTTCTGGTCGTTCTGCCATTAGGGTCAATTTGCATATTACCCTTTTATTATATAGGACTAGAAGCCTGGTGCACAAAAATTTGTGCACTCAGGGGGGTCTCTCAGCATGGCTTGTGCCCTCTCGCAGTCTGGGACCCCTCAGGGGATGTCCACCTGCTGGCTTAGGCCCACTCCCTGGGGGATCGGGCCCAAGCTGGCAGTCAGACATCCCTCTAGCAGCCCGGGAACCCTCAGGGGATGTCCACATGCCAGCGGGGAGCAGGCCTAAGCTGCAGTCGGACATCCTTAGCACTGCTGAGGATGCGGGAGAGGCTCCCACCATCACCGCTGTGCTGGCAGCCGTCAGCCTGGCTTGTGGCTGAGCATAGCTCCCCCTGTGGGAGTGCACTGACCACCAGGGGGCAGCTACTGCATTGAGCATCTGCCCTGTGGTGGTCAGTGTGTGTCATAGTGACCAGTCATTCCAAGTCATTCTGCTGTTAGGGTCAATTTGCATATTACCCTTTTATTATATAGGATAGAGCTCTGGTGCACTGGTGGGGACCAGCTAGTTTGCCCTGAAGGGTGTCCCAGATCAGGGTGGGGGTCCCGCTGGGGTGCCTCGCCAGCCTGAGTGATGGGATGAGGGCCATTTTCAGGCTGGCCACACCCCCTTCAGGGTGGGGGTCCCCACTGGGGTGCCTGGCCAGCCTGGATGAGGGGCTGATGGCTGTTTGCAGGCTGGTCAAGCCTCCCAGTGGGGACCCTCACCCCATGGGGGTTTGGCCAGTCTGGGTGAGGGGCTGAGGGCCATTTTCATGGCCAAAGCCTAGAAGCAGGTATCTGGGATTTATTTATCTTCTGTAATTGAAACTTTGTAGCCTTGAGTGGAGCTCAGGGCTGGCAGGACAGGCAGGAAGCTTGGCTTCCTCCATTGCTGGGGGCAACCCAAGCCTCCTGCTTGCTCCAGCTCTGTGGCTGACGCCATCTTAGTTGGGTTAATTTGCATATCCGCTCTTGATTGGCTGGTGGGCGTGGCTTGTGGGTGTAGCAGAGGTACGGTCAATTTGCATGGTTCTCTTTTATTAGATTAGATGGTGCTCCCATTGTAAATAAATTGTGTAACTGAAGTGTCATGTGACAATTTGGGGCTGAAAACATTTGAAGTGTTAGTCTGACTGCATCTTTGTTGGTAAAGCACATGTGCAGAATATAGACATGCACACGTGAAAATTCAGACATATTTTAATATACTAATGATCACCAATGGTTCTACAGTCCATCTTGAACAATGCAGGGGTTAGGGGCACTGACCCCGTGCAGTTGAAAATCTATGTATAACTTTTGATTCCCCCCCAAACTTAACTATTAATAGCCTACTATTGACTGGAAGCCTTATCAATAACAAACGATTGATTGACACCTATTTTGTATGTTATATGTATTATATACTGTATTATTTCAATAAAGTAAGCTAGAGAAAATGTTAAGAAAATCATGAGAAAATACATGCACAATATTTATTGAACAACAAAATTCATGTATGAGTACACTTGAGCAGTTCAAACCCGTGTTGCTCAAGGGTTAATTGCAATTAAAGCACACCTATGTCAAAGCAAACACTTATCTTTGTGTATGAAGAGCCTAATGCGAGCATTTGCTAGTTGTTTTTCCCTTTGAGACACGAGTGCTGTCCAAACTATTCCATGTTTTCATGTTGGTTTCCCAGGTATGCTCTCTGACTGAAAGCACATGTTCACAAGGAGCCCAGAGCTGAGAATCCTTGCCGAGGATGATCCCTCTGGTGGTGCTGGTCCTGATCTCAGTGAGCCATGAAACAGACACATTTCTTTTAGGGGAAAAAATCTACCCTTTAAGCATTGCCATTGCTTTTTTGAGAAGGCTAAAAAGGGCTAATTCCAATGTAACCTTGATATTTGGGGGGCTAGCAATCTGAATCCATGTCAGCAAGACCAGTATACATTCTTGATAAACTATAATTAAGTCACTACCGCTTTCCCAGAAACTGGTCTTGCAGAACCTGCTACAGAGGCCATAAAACTGTGAACAGTGCACTGCCTCGGAGGGGGGTTATTAATGCTGGCGCCAGGCCAAACCATCAGATATGGCCTGGAGACCCCCATCACCTGGGGGCCTTCTTGAAAACCCCGCAAAAAGGACCGGAAGCATAATCCATATTTGCGGGACAAAGACCCCAGAAAGATATAAATGAGAAGCCCTTGCATGTTACTTTATTCAGATTTGGAAAGTTATTCCCTGCGTCCACCGGCGTAAATAAACAGTGTCACTCCTTTTCTCTAAAAGCGTCGCTAGGTTTTTCTTTGGTCTTCTGCAACAATGTAACTCACAAAGGTGTCATTTTAGCAACACTATACAGTCATTCCCTCCTTAACAACAGCAACATGTTCTGAGAAATGCGTTCTTGGGCAATTTCAACGATGTTCAAACATCACAGAGTGCCCAATATACACCTAGATGGTACAGCTCACTACCCACCGAGGCTACGTGGTATAGCCCAGTGGTTGGCAAACTGTGGCTCGTGAGCCACATGAGGCTCTTTGGCCCCTTGAGTGTGGCTCTTCCACAAAATACCGACTTCTGAGCATGGGCCACGAAGTTTCAATCGCACTGTACATGCGCGCCCGCCTGCACATGGTATTTTGTGGAAGAGCCACACTCAAGGGACCAAAGAGCCGCATGTGGCTTGCGAGCCGCAGTTTGCCGACCACTGGTATAGCCTATTGCTCCTAGGCTAGACATCTGTATAGCATTTACTGTACTGAATATTATAGGCAATTACAACACAATGGTAAGTATTTGGGTATCTAAACATAGAAAAGGTGCAGTAAAAATATGGTCTAACAGCAGTTCTCAACCTGTGGGTCGTGAACAATGAAAATACATCCTGCATATCAGATATTTACATTATGATTCATAACAGTAGCAAAATTACAGTTATGAAGTAGCAACGAAAATAATTTTATGGTTGGGTCACAACATGAGGAACTGTATTAAAGGGTCGCGGCATTCGGAAGGTTGAGAACCAGTGGCTAAGATAAAAAGATAGTACACCTGCATGGGGCACTTATAAACGGAGCTTGCAGGACTGGAAGTTGCTCTGGATGAGTCTGTGAGTGAGTGCTGAGTGAATGGGAAGGCCCAGGACATGACTGTAGCTGTAGACTTGTAAAACAACACAAGATCAAATCAAGCACACGAGATAATGACACAATCAAGAAACATGGTACACGCGAGAGGTATGAGGCTGCTGCCCACATAACACAGCATACTGTTTTACAGCAAACTCTCTTTTTATAAGTAGAAAGAGTACACACTAAAATACTAATAAAAGGCATAGTATAGTAAATACATAAAGCAGTAACATACTCGTTTATTATCATGACCAAGTAGTATGGACTGCACATAACTGCATGTGCTGCATCCACACGGCTGGCAGCAGCAGGTGTACTTACCCGCATCACCAGACATGTGAGTGATGCGTTGAGCTCTGACGTCACTAGGCAATAGGAAATTTCCAGCTCCATTAGAAACTTACGAAACTACTGCTATGTGTGTGGTCCCTCGTGGACAGAAACGTCAGCTATGGGACGCCTGGCTGTACTGAGACCAACAGCAAAGCCATGGCCGTGGTCTCGGTGATGGAGCGCGCAGCGCCCGCTGGGCTGGCTGTGAGTGCTGTTTCCTCAACACCTTTGCCCAGAGCTCCAGGTAGTGGGCAGCTGTCAGTGAATTGACTCCTCACTGCTCTGGAGAAGGAGCAAGACGGGCATATACACTGCGCTGCTTTACAGGAGGAGGAAAGGCAGCGGGAGAGACTATACAATGTGGCCCATTGTTGACTTAACATCGTTAAGTGGCACGTGGCTAAAAGCTTCTGCTAATCCCAGTAACAGTTCAAATGTTTGCAATTAAAGCCACTAGCAGTTCTCATAGCCAGTGAAATGATGTACCAAGCAAGAGTTAAATAAGAAATAAGTTATTTAAGGATTTTTTTAAATGATTAAAGAGCTTTCAACCTAGAAGTTGGGAATGACTCCCTGGTATTTGTTGACTTTCACTGAGGATACTTTCTTCATTTCTCCTGAGTTCAGGGAGTTGATGTGATTAAACTAAATGATGCTACAGATAATATTTTGTAGTATTTTAAACATACATAGAAAGTAATACTTTTCTATTAGATATTGCTTATTTGCTAATTAATGTATTTGACTCTTAAGCATTTAAAAAGACAAATTTAAAGTTTTAGTTGCAAAAACAAATATGACTTTTTTTTCACTCTTCTGGTGCATTTTCTTTCCCAGTGAGGAAAAGTCAGAGAGAGAGAGAGAGAGAGAGAGAGAGAGAGAGAGAGAGAGAGAGAGAAATATCTGTGCATCACTGGGATTTAAGGCAGACACTGCAGGATTCTCTAAGATCAGGGAACCTATACTTTCAGAATTCACAAGTTAGTGAATCTTCCAGTTTATCTTTTATCTCTATTTGCAGCCAGGAGTTTTTGGAATTTTCTGACCAGCTTAGATGCAGGAACAGTTTTGCAAGAGCTATGAGGTTTCTTACTGTCTGATACAGGCATCTTCATGACTCAGAATTGTTTTGGACCTCCTACCTTGAAATCTGTGTAAACTATTTAAATCTCAGAATTTAATTGATTTCGTGATGCTGTGGATGATTTCATACATGTAATAGGATGGTACAGGTTCCTGTGCTTGGAGAATCACTTGCTTTTTAAATTGTTGCTATTGTTCTGGATTTAAAATCCTATTTGGATATTAATAGTCTTCTCTCCCTTGTTCAGAGGCTTTTGCCAAATTAAATACGTGAGCAGCAATGACTTCCTATCACAAAAGTGGCCAAGACATTGCCTGTGCCTACCTTGTTTCAGTTGTATTTCCCTGTAGCTATTTCCTGCTGGCTTGTCAGCATTTGCTGCCTTCTACTGGACCCTGGTCAACCAACCACTGCTCACAGGGATTCTCACCGCATCTCCAACCACAAATATCTCACCATGTCAAATTGTGGTGTTCGTTTCCCAAAGGTGTTTTTTTTTTATCTCTCTTGGGTACAGTGAAGCCTCCTCATCAAATTCACACCAAGCTCATAGGTTCTTACATCAGGTGTGATGTAAATTTGATGGCTATGACCATTATTTCCAAATAACAGCGCTGGCTCTAAGGTTTGTAGCTGAAAGAGGGTTTACCCTCTTGCTATTCCTGGACATTTTGATATAAAAAAAACGCAACTGGGACAGGGACTGAATATAAAATGAACAAAATGTCCCCGTCTCTCTCCTATGCTGTTACGTATATGATAGTGTGACTCTCACAGAATCACACGTTGGTGTGCAGTCCATGGGTATATCCAGACACTAGGAGGACCGCCTGGTTGGTAGCAGATGCCATAGGTAACAGGGCAGCTTGGCCAGGGCTGAAATGCAAGATGTTAACAATTCCTAATGTCTGGAGTTGGGGGAGGGGAGCGATAGGGGCTGGCCATTTGCAAACACAAGCAGCTCTGCTTCTCCAGCTGAGCTCTCTAAGAGCGTACCCACTAGGCACCCGCGGCTAAGTCAGTTAAAATTCAACAGCATTTAAAGTGCAGTTCCTCAATCAGACTGGCCACCTCTGAAGTGCTCAAGCACCCGCGTGGCTGGTGGCTGCTGTCCTGGCCAGCACAGGTGATAGCCTGCCCACGATTACCGAAAATGCCCCTGGACAGCACCGCTGCAGGCAGACGTGGGAGTCACACGCACGTGGGTGTCACACGGGCCTAATGCACACGCAACGGTGAACCCACTTCTGGAACTGAGAGGTTAAAATGCTGCCGCTAAACGGGTCCACATCACCACGAGTGGTCAGTGTAGTGGATAATATTTCCTTTAGGGAAACCACAATGGTGGGAAGCCTGGGTGTGGGGACGGGTGACATGCGAGCAGCAACACAGGACTACGCAGGTGGGCATGATGTTCGGAGACGTCCTGACATCTCCTAATGGAATCTCAGCTCCCCCGGGCAGAACAGGGAGAGCCTGGGCTCAGGTGAGGGGGAGTCGGGAAGGGGGGGTGGGCTGGGGAAGGCAGGCATCCCTGAAGAGCAGAACAGGCCAAGTGTCTGGGAGATCATTGCTAACGTTTACTGAGCACTTACTCTGGGCAACAGGCAAAAAGCCCAGATTGGAATGTGTCCTTTGATGCTCCAACAGCCCCAAGAGAGAACAAGCAGGGGCCGAATGGAGTCGAAGGGTCTGCAGTCCATGGGTCTATACACTCGGAGGGCCACCTGGTTGGTAGCAGTTGCCTTTCATCGAGCGCCCTGGGCTGGGAGTAGAGAGGGGAGTCAGCGGAAGCACGGCCTTGCCGGAGGAGCAGTCTAGGATCCTGCAGGTAGAGTCCGTCATAAAGCAGGTCCAGAAACACAAAAAGCTGCCCTGTACGTTGTGCCGATAAAAAATGAGGAAGACGGACCAGAAGCCTGGGCTTGGGGTGCCTGGGAGAGTGCCGTCGTCTTACAGATATTCATGTGGGTTAAGGTCCCTCTGACTCACAGGAATCCTAGGCAAAAGCATGAAGTCAGGAAAGGTTTCCTAAGCCTGTACAGCTTTGCTTTGATTAGCTACCCGCCTCCCAAAGTTCAGCTTGCTTTCCTGTTACACACGCCAGTGCAGCTCAGTGGCTGTGAGGGACCAAGCACAAGAAGGCTGTGGGCACGTCAGTGGAGCAGGGGTGCCCACCATGCCCAGGGTCCCCTGCCCTGCCTTGAATTCACAGAAGGGGTGCAGGATAGGCCGTTAGAAAGGAGGGCATTGGGGTGGATCTTCCAAGGATAAGTCATAGCAGGCAGCAGCTCTCTCGAGTCGACTGTCTCTGCAATACAGGTTTATGAGACGACTGTCAAAAAAGGGCAATAAAAGTCTAGTGGTTATCTCCAAAATTTCTGGCCAATGAGATATGAGAGTGAGCCTGGAGAGGCTTCTGGGCAGGCTTTTCTTGCTCTTAGAAAGAGATGCCAAGATCCTCTGGATGTCGTGTCTCATGCAATGCCGGAGCGACTGCAGCCACCGTGCTACTCTGAGGGGCTGCGGCCTGTGGATGGCTCCCGTAGCCACGGTGATCAGTTCACCAACCCCGGAGCCGTCCTGTCACTGGACTTTATTATGTGAGATCCGCTCACTGACTCACCCACCCACCCATTCATGCAATAAACATGACGTAAGTAGTGACAAATGCCAAGCGTTGCTCAAAGCATTTGGAATACTTCAGAGGACAAAACACAAAGACCATTAGTCTACATTTGCTTACTGCTTCAGCCTCCTCGAATGAGGGTAGTTTTATTACCGGAACGCAGAAGCACCTTAAGGTACCTGCTGCTGACTGTATACTGGCTTCACAGGTAACTAACGAGGCTACAATTAAGCAGCATGAACATAATCAAAAGGTCACTTCTCAGCCCTGTTAGGTATGTCTGCACTTGACACTTCGGACCTTCTCTCCCCTCCACCTGCAATCATTGAACCACAGCCTCTTTCTTGGCATCCATAATGCTACACATCTCTGGTTTACTCCCCAGTTTGGGAGCACTTTTCAGTCTTTGAGGGTTTTCCTTACTCCCAGACCATTTTTCCATTCCCAGATCATTCAGTGCTGGGTGTCCATGGGGTTTTCTATCGTTTTCTCATTCTACATCTTCAAGAAATGTCATTAATGAAGATGACTTCATGAGCATTTACACGGGACAATTCCATTCCTGTACCTCCAACCCAGATCTGCCTCTTGAGTCAGATCTGTGTATTCAGTGGTCTGCCTAGACATTTGGACATAAACCCCATGTGGCCAAACCACCACAACGTTTTGTGCCCTAAGCTCACTTCTCTGGGTTCCCAGCTCAGAATGTCCCTGTGCGCCCCTGCCAGAGTCCCGCGTATCAGCCATGCCTGACCCCGCTCCGGCACTCCCCATCTAAGCAGTCACAGGGCCCTCTTGACTCCACCGTCTATTCTCCTGTGTGTCCTTCCCACCCTCCACAGTCCTGCTACCCTCCTTCCGGCCGTCTACCATCACATCAGCTGAATCCCACAACAGCCCGCTAACTCATCTGACTCATGTCTTGGTCTCCCTCCAAGACCTTCTCCCCATAGGTAGAGTGATGAGGCTGCAAATATGATCATGTAGAAAGCCTCCCAAAGCTCCCAGCTGCTCTAAGGAAAAAGAATAAACACCCAATAATTTCCCTGCCTGCACCATCTCCCCCCACTCACCCTCACCTTCCAGACAGTTGGGCACTCACTTATCCCAGCCCGGTGCCTCCACATGTGCTGGTCCTGCCACATGTAACACCCTGCTCCCTGTCCCATCTTCTCTATGATAAGCCTTACATTTCAGGCCTCCTCTAAGACACCACTCCCTGCAGGATGCCTTCCCGCAGTCTCCCGGTGGGTGGGTGATGCCTCCCGTACCTTCCCCACGGAACTGCCGAGTGCCCCGGCCTGTTCTCAGGGCCGTGTGTTCTCTTAGCCAGGAGGGCCCGCTGTCCCTCTGGTATTCCTGGCACCCAGACTGGCGCCTGCAAGATAAGAGTTATTCAACAAAAATGCAAGAGGTGAATCAATTTACTGGGAGATGCTTGCTCATTGCTCTAATAATAATTTCATTACTTTTTTTTTTTTTTTTGGCTTGGGATAGTGATTTTCTGAAAGAACAGGGTTGCTTACAAGAAGTTTGGTCACAAGTTCTCTTTATTCTCTTTATTGCTTAAACCGCTTTGCAGTTACCCCACTAGGGACAATGTGTTGCATCAGGGGTTACGCAATGATGACATGTCACTGATGCTGAAAGCAAACCCTCTTCATTTTCTCACCGTTACTCGAAATCACAGCTTTCAGAACATGCCAGTTCTAGGTGAGACATCAATAACAGCTAACCATGTGACAAAATAACTGCCTGGTAGAGGTTGTGAAAAGCAATTGCCAAAAACTTCTAGGGCTTTTTAAAAGTCGGCACATTTGGGAAACCAGATAAAGAACAGGATTTCAGGAGGCTCAAGTTGACTACATTGTCTCTTTTGATACAGATAATTATTTTTATATTTAAAAATTGTTGACCTATTCATGTAAATACCAGGCTCTTTTTTCTTGACCGCCAAGAACAGAAAATGCAGCCTCTGCATAAAAGAGTTGTCCATTCCAGGGAGCCCCTGCTTGTGTTTATAATTAAAACGAACACTTTCTAAAACATTGCTCTAACTTGATTAAGGGGAAAAAGCATACCTCACTGCACTTCATGGTTTGCTGTGAAATGTTGTCTCTAATTCCCAGCACCCAGTGGAAACTGACGTTGCTCATTGGCCCTGATCCTCTCCCCCCCGGTCTAGGTGTGACTGCAGCAGAGACCACAGGCGAGCTGCGTGGCCTCACCTGTCACTGCGGCTGCCACACGAGCCTGAGTCTCGCTCCCATCCAGGGGGTGGACGTGGGTGATGTGCCTGGTGGTGTCATCTCAGTCACGGTAGAGAGATGGTCTCCTGTCTCCCTCATCCCCCTGACCAGGGGCATATAAATTCATGTGCATTAAACATACCCGTCCTATAGGAAGTGAGTGACACTGCCATAGAACTGAGGTTTCATAGGAAACCTAGTGGTCAAACTACAGTACAATTGCCTTTGTTATCCCTAATATTTTTTTAAAATATATTTTATTGATTTTTTACAGAGAGGAAGGGAGAGAGAGAGTCAGAAACATCAATGAGAGAGAAACATCGATTAGCTGCCTCCTGCACATCTCCTACTGGGGATGTGCCCGCAACCCAGGTACATGCCCTTGACCAGAATCGAACCTGGGACCTTTCAGTCCGCAGGCCGACGCTCCATCCACTGAGCCAAACCGGTTTTGGCATCCCTAATATTTTTTAATCACACCATTATGTTTATTCATAGAAATGATTTGCAATAACCTAATAGCAATGTTTATTAAGATCCTCTAGCTACTAATAGGTCACATATTACAAAGATTTTCTGGGTTTCTCTAAGTTCCAAATGGAGGACATGTGGTCTTAGCGGGGTGTTCAGAGTCCACACACACTGGTTCTGCACCCTCAGGTGGGTCAAAATTTCGCTGGGCTGCAGCTGCTTCATCTCCACGTTGGAAATATCACAGGAGCTAGGCTACGGGACCTCCTGAGATCCTTGCTAAGTCCAAGAAATGCCATAACTATTTTACTCATGGCCAAACAGTTCCCTGTTCTCAGGAGATTTTTCTCTGTATCACTGGAAAGCCACTATTTGAAGTAGAGTATTTAGCATCTATATACATACATAAATAAATGATATAATAGTGTCTATTAAAATAACTGGCAATAAAGTTTCATGGACCATAAAACTGAATGTCAGGGGCATGCAAGTTCCTCATGTTCTCGATGTTGCCACATCGGCGAATAAACCACGGCACACGAGCCTGTAGAGAGCCTCGGGTCTGCTGTGCGTGTTGTTCTGTCAGTGAACATTTACTGAGCATCAACTATGTCCCAGGCACCATCTTAGGCACTTGGACTATCTCAGTGAACAAACCAGACGAAGATCCTGCCTGGCCTGGTAGAACTTCATTTCAATAAGATGAGACAGATGAGAAAAAGATGAGCACAATAAACAATTTATAGAGCATGTTTGAAGGTGATAAGAGAAAAAGAAAACAGTAGAGCAGAGACAGAGAACTGAGGACTTAGGGAAGGAGGTGGCAACTTAAAATCTGGTGGTCCTAGGGCAGTGATGGAGAACCTTTTGAGCTCGGCGTGTCAGCATTTTGAAAAACCCTAACTTAACTCTGGTGCTGTGTCACATATAGAAATTTTTGATATTTGCAACCATAGTAAAACAAAGATGTATATTTTTGATATTTATTTTATATATTTAAATGCTATTTAACAAAGAAAAATCAACCAAAAAAATGAGTTCGCGTGTCACCTCTGACATGTGTGTCATAGGTTTGCCATCACTGTCCTAGGGTAAGCTTCATTGAGAAGGTGACATCTGAGCAAAGACTGAAAAAGAAGTGAACCATGTGGATGGAGATCTGGGGAAGAGGATTCTGGGAAGAGGGCGTGGCCATGCCAACCTCTAGGGTTGGACAGCAGGGATGGAGAGATGCCACAGAGAGAAAGTTACCAGGAGGTATGGCCAGGGAGTTGAAGCAACTTAGGGGTTGGAGGGCCAGGCGTGGAGGGCTTCGTACTGTCCTGGGAACTTGGAATTTTTCTTAAATGTGGAGCCACTGCATGCTTTGAGCAGGGATGATGTGCTCTGATTTATGAGAACTGAGAGAGGCAAATGCAATACAGAAGTTTTAATTTTAAAGAAACAGGGAGTTAATTTAAAAAACTTAAGAGCTCATGAATTAGGTTACAATTTGTTTTGAAGTAGGACCAATGCTGCTGTTTCAGCTACTGATCTTTCATTTAGGTCTCTGTACAAATATCACCTCCTCCAGAGGTCCTCCATGATTTCATTTACCTGAAATTATCATTCTCTCTCTGAGTTTGTCTCTTTAGCTGGCTGCTTTATTTTCTTACATAGTGTTTATCACTCCTTGACAATATATCACATACTTGTTTAATTATTCCCTGTAGTAGCATGTGAACTCCTCGAAGGTGAGGATTTCACTGTTTTGGTTATCACTTTAGCTCGACACCAATTTGCTGAATGAACCAATGAATGTCCTAGGGGCGTAGGGGAATCCTTGAGTTTTAGTTCACAAACAAAGAGGCCATGAGATTGGGGGATAAACAGTTAAAAATAACCTGTCCATCAAATTATAGATTATGTTCCACCATTGATTTAGCGTTTTTATATTTAATGTTTGAACCTCATCCCACTGCTAAATAAGTATTCTGGAAAATTTAGAAAACGGGAGAAAAACAATTTATAATTTTATGCTCCTATACACATCACGACTAACATAATTAAAAACTTTTTTATTATATAGTTTTCAAAGATAGCCACATTCTCACATGGTCTCAGTATACATCCAAGGATAAAATGATTTTCTCTGGTTTCCAAACTTTAACCTAAAGCTCCTTTGGACTCCAAACTTAAGGGATTTTTTTGTGTAAACCAATTAAAAGTTACAAGCCACTGAGGAGCGTATGCTCCCCACTTCTGACATATTGTATTAAGTGAGGAATTCCTGGACTAGCTGCTATAGACACCTAGGATAACACTGCCTCTTCAGCCCGAGCTCTCATTTTGCCTGATTTGAATTTATGGCCCGGTTTGGGATTTTAACCTGCTGAGAAAAGTATCAAGAATCTGAGGAGCCCTAGCAGAGAAATAAAACCTCATTAATTCTGAGTTCGCCCTGCTGCCCTCAAAGTGACAAATTTCAAATCACTACACTGTATTTTTATCTTTTCTATGAACGAATGGGTTATTACTAAGCAAAATCAATAATGCAAGGAAGCTGGAAGAGAAAAGCTTATCTACCAAAGTTAAACTGCTTTCTACCATGTTAGCACAAAACAACGTGACTGCAGCGTGAGAGGGGGCTTGCAGCTGCGCTCGGCCGCCCACCGACGCAGGAGTGAAAAATCAGTGGGCACCTGTCAGGGACCACACATCTCTGGTGGACACCATTCTGCTGCCAGGTGACTGGAGTCACATTTGCTAACACAAGAGGTGGTGCATAATGAGGAACTGCCAGCCAGGCATATGGAATGGCTTCTCCAAATCTAGGAAATTTATCTTTGAAGTGAACAATTTGATAAACAATTAGGGTCTCTTTGCCACTTGCTGTTCACTCAGGGTGTGCAATAATTTAATTTGTTTTACCCATAAGAATCCCAGATACAGTGAGGTGAATGATGTCATAGAAAGAAAAGAATGAATCACAGGAAAGCAACCCATTTGGAGACTGAGGGGAGGCAGGTTGGAGGCGTGAGAAAGACATTAAACCAGGCCTCAGGGGGCTGGATTCTCCTCGGCCACTGACATTGGTAAGACCATTTTTTCCCCCTCTTTCTTTTAATCTCCATTATAGAAAGTATTACATAGGTCCTCCTTTCCCCCCTATTAACCTCTTCCAGCCCACTCCTATCCCAGGCCCTCACCACCCCGCGGTCTGTGTCCACAGGTTATACTGTATTCATGTAAGTTCTTTGGTTGATATCTTCCCGCTCACTCTCCTCTGCCTTCCCTCTGAAGTTCATCAGTCTGTTCATGCTTCTGTGGCTCTGGGTCTATTTTTGATCATAAATTTATTTGGTTCATTAGATTCCACATCTGAGTGAGATTATGTGATACTTATCTCTCTCTGACTGGCTTATTTTGCTCAGCATAACACTCTCCGGGTCCATCCACGCTGTTGCAAATGGTAAGAGTTCTTTCTTTTTAAAGCAGTGTCATATTCATTGTGTAGATGTGCCACAGTTTTCTAATCCACTCATCTGCTGATGGGCACTTAGGCTGTTTCCAAGTCTTAGCTATTGTAAATTGTGCTGCTGTGAACATAGGGGTGCGATATCACCTCACACCTGTCAGAATGGCTATCATCAACAAATCAACCAACGGCAAGTGTTGGTGAGGTGTGGAGAAAAGGAAACCCTAATATAATGCTGACAGTAATGCAGATTGGTGCAGCCACTGTGGAGTTTCCTCAAGAAATTAAAAACGGAACTCCCATTTGACCCAATCATCCCACTTCTAGGACTATATCCTAAGAAATCAGAAATGCTCATTGGTAAGACCACTGTGGGAGATCTCTGCACCTCAGATAAAAGGGGACAATGATGTTCCCTCCTAAGTCCTGGGCCTACTGACCTAGGGTAAGGCATGTAAAGAGTTTTAAAAAAATGTCAATAATGATAGTAATGATGAGACTACTACTGATAATGGTATGGTAACAATTTCTTGAGAATTTATGGAATGATAGCTACGATTCTGACTTTACATGTTGTTATGGACTGAATTGTGTCACAGCCCCACCCAAGAATCATATATTTTTTAAAATTTTCTTTTTAATATATTTTTATTTATTTCAGAGAGGAAGGGAGAAAGAGAGAGAGATAGAAACATCAATGATGACAGGGAATCATTGATTGGCTGCCCCTTGCAAGCCCCCTACTGGGGATCAAGCCAGCAACCCAAGCATGTGCCCTTGACCAGACTGAACCTGGGACCCTTCAGTCTGAAGGCCGATGCTTTATCCACTGAGCCTGGCCTGCGCCCTCTCGCAGTCTGGGACTGCTTGGGGGATGTCTGCCTGCCGGCATAGGGCATCAGGCCTAAGCCAGCAGGCAGACATCCCTCTCGCAGTCCGGGGCTCTTGCATTCTGGGACCCCTTGCTCCTTACTGCCCACCGGCAGTGGAGGCGGGAGAGGCTCCCACCACTGCCGCTGCGTTGGCCAGCCATGAGCCTGGTTCTGGTTGAGCAGCGCTACCCTTGTGGGAGTGCACTGGCCACCAGGGGGCGCAGTTCCGGCATTGAGCATCTTCCCCCTGGTGGTCAGTGCATGTCATAGCAACCAGTTGTTCCACCAGTATTTCGGGCTGTTTGGTCAATTTGCATATTAGGGTTTTAATTACATAGGATCCCCTACCATCTCTCCTAGGGAGTGAATATGAAGAAAGGAGTTTGGAATGAAGCATGAAGACTTAAGGTCGGTATGAGAAAGGCTTTGGGATTTTGTACAGAAAGCAAGACATTGGAGAAAAGTGACAAAATTATGGATTCTCTTTCCTTGGAAAGCTTACTCAACCAGAGAAGCTGTGCTTGGGTGTGGCCTTCCTCAGAAGCAGGATAAACTGGCTCCCCATAAGGATTCCTTGGCCCCAGGGGGCTCTGAGGATTATAGAAGGTCATTTGAAATAGTACGATTTCACACCCTGCCTCCAGATCCCCTGCCATGAAGCAGGGCCAGAGCGGTGCCTCTTCCTGCTTGTCCCATTTCTCGGCAGCACGTTGTGCCAAGAGAAAATACTCGAACAGCGCCACTGGGAGGCCCCGCAACAGGAACGGGTGAGTGAAATGCACCAGGGAGTAGGGACCGACTCACTGAAAAGAGATGGCGCCAGAGAGAGGCACCGCAGGCGGAAACACACCTGCCTTTCTGAACGGAACACAAACGAGGCCTGCAGAAGACCTACAACAGCAGGGCAGACGGGCTGTGTTGTCAGAACTACAGGATCACCCTTGTTATCAAGATGGATCTTTAGAGCAGACTATGTGCT